>NC_030383.2:38145379-38807879 GCF_001625215.2 Daucus carota subsp. sativus
ACAAGCGTAACTAAAACGAAAACAAAACAAACCACAGATTAGAAACAAATACTGAGAATCATCTATTCCAGTTTGTTAATTACTTTAAAACATTAAGAAAAATATTAAAATGAATGCAATTACCGGAGTTGAAAGCAAAAACAAAGAGACCAGAAACCCGGAAGAGTGAGAAACTCACAAACAAACTTAGTGCATGAGCGGGAACTTTACAAAGATTTGAGATAATTTGAATTGGAATTGAAAGAGGGGGAAGCTATTTTGGGGGAAGAAGCTGTTTAGGGGAAAAATATGAAAGTAATGAAATTTTAATTCAAAACTAAAAGCTGTATCTGATGATAACCTGCTCAATGGGTTAGCTGATGGTATATAAGAGCACGCCACTTGCAGTGACAAAACATTGTAGTTACTGTGTCCAAAAGGAGCAGTGCATGTAAAAAGTACTTGTTTTCGTTTTTGCTATCAGGATTAACTATGTATAGATATATGCAATCAAATACTCCCTCCGTCCCACCGGGTTCTTTACGTTACTTTTCGACACGCATTTTAAGGCTCCTATAAAGTATACTTACATCAATATACTTATATAAAGGAGAAGCGAGGGGCGTGTAGGTGGCGCCTCTCACATCGCTCCGTTCTATTTTTCTAATTTTCTGGAATTTTTGGATGAAAAATATCAAAATTTAATTATGGGAAAGAGTGGCACCTAAGTCTCTCTGCACCTATAAATACCCTTATAGATTGTCGGATTTTGGATCATCTAAACACAACCTCCTATCTCTTAGTACCACAACCCTACCTCTCTCTAGTGATAGTTCATTTGCTCGATTTCTAACTCTGAGGTGCCGTTCTTCTGCAACGATAAGTGAAGGCTGTTTATACAGTATTAAAAAAATAAAGTTTGTTGCAAGCAAAGGTAGTCTTGACATGATATTGATGGTTGATATCAATAAATTAACTATTAGTGATGTATGTTTGTTGGTTATTCTTTTATAATATTTGTTTTGTTCATCAGACATGTTTGTTGTTGTTAATTTTTATATGATTTACTTTGTATACAGAAAAAAATTATTCATGCATTATCTGTTTGCTCCGTTCAAGCATTTTTAAGAGGATAGTTATAGACCGCTATCTCACAGATTTTAAGTTAGATGTTTTTGTGCACAGTCAATCCAAAAAAATTGGAGGAATGTGACAATGTAAGAACATGATTACTTTTCAAAAAAAACAAATAAAATTAAGATTCGTCATGCTTTAAATTGTTAATTACGTATTTTCATTTTTTCACCATGAATTATAGTCCAATTTTGCAATTTTATATATTAGTATTGGTATTACATCAAGATTTTTATTATATAAATTTATTTTATCCTACAAATATTAATTTTGAAACATTAATATACTTTTTATAGACAGCCACAAAATTATTTTATTCTACAAATATTAATATTGAATCTTAATATAATTTTTATAGTCCGCCACAACGCGCGGCTTCTCAACTAGTTATATATATATATATAGGCTATTGTTCCATGGAGAACCATCTTATATGGAGTCCCGTGGAGAACCATTTGATTTTACTTTAAAATTTCGTTAATAATTTTAAAATTAGACATACTTATGCATAAATTTTGATTCTAATGTAGAATACTAATCATACATAACATGTATAAACAATTTAACACATACAATCTAAGTAAAAAAAATTGATTTTTAAATTTGGTTCTACTATAGAATCACTCTGGATGAATATGGTTCTACTGTAGAACCAGTTTGTATAATATGATTAATTTTCAACGTTTTTTTGGAGAAAAAATGATGAAACTTTATTTTTTGATTCACTAATTATATATTTTACGAATAATGAGATTGATATAAAAATTTTATGTGTATATATAGATGTTCTCTACTAGACTCTATATAAGGTGGTTCTCCATAGAGTGTGACTCATATATATATATATATATATATATATATATATATATATAGATCATTAAATAAAAGTTACATAAATGTGTTTTAAAGTAGTACATATTTAAATATACATGTATTCAATTAATGCACATTCATAATTTTAATGAAACTAACCATATTTGATCATTCTAACAAAAAAACATATTTAATCTTTAATTTATATATCTCGTGTGATAAAGTGATATATACATACAAATTAATTTATATACTGCTGCGGAATCGTAATATATGAATAAATCGAATATATCTATCATGGTTTTATAACACTATTATCTACATATACTGCAACAGAACTCTAACATACGAAGAACTGAAGTGTGTATGTTTTGATTTTATTTATTATTATTTTATGTACTGCAGCGGAATCTCTTGTTTTGTAGTATTATATAAGTTAGATATGTACTGCAGTAGAATTATCGTGTTTTTTAATATAATATGAGCAAGAAATGTACTGTAGCAGAATCTCGTGTTTTGTAATATTGTATGAGCTCGATATGTACTGCAGCAGAATATCGTGTTTTGTAATGTTATATGTACTGTAACAAAAACTCGTGTTTTGTAATATTATATTTTTAAAATTGATGGATAATGACATGTTGTTGTAGGTTTGATTTGCATGCATATATATTAATTAATTATTATTGTAAGTAATAAATAGTTAATGATTATTATGACTTGTAATAATGATTAATATATAAGGTAAGGTATCTTAAATAGCATGTAGTTTTAATTTATATTTATATAGCTCGGTAGATCATGACCATTAAATTTATATTCATCTAATGGATGTGTGTGGTCCTAAGTTCTAATTATAATATTGGTTCTAATTTGAACCTCACCTTATATATATATAGAACAAAGTTCCATGTAGTCCACATATTTACTGTAGTACCGTAGACCACGTATGTTCTGCAACTATAGAACAGCATAAAAACATTGCAAAATGTGTTATTTTGCAAATCATGTTCTATAAACATCATTATTTTGTTAAAAATTTTGACAATCCTAAACATTCTACAAGTTAAATAGTGAAAAACACATTGTTCTGCAAAATATGTTAAGTTTGCAGAACATATTTACATATTACAGAACATATGTGTTCTACTTGTCGAACATAAATGATTTTCAATATTTTTCATGAAATAGTGATATTTATAGAATGTATTTCACAAAATAACAAGTTTCATACATTCTATAGTATTTTTATGTCATTCTATAGTTCCAGAACATACGTGGTCCACGGTACTACAGTAAATATGTGGACTACATGGAACTTAACTCATATAGATATATATATATATATATATATATATATATATATTTCCGATTCCTGAAAAAAAGTTTGAAATTTAAACTTTCATTCATAAAAAGAAAAAATTAAAAATACATTATAGAACTATACCTTATGAGAGTCTCAAAATGCGTGCAAACAGTGCACGTAATCTTTTGGGCGGGATAGAGGGAGTATAGTTTTAAGGCTTAAATATTTTCTTGTCACTGAAGTTTGTCTCTTTATACATATACTAACCACGCTTATTTAAAAATATACGGTTTAATCATCTAAGTTCAAACAAATATACTTCATGACCACAATTGAAATAAATAAACCAAACCGGAAAAACGTGCGCAACAAACGCTGTGACAGAGAGTGGAAGGCAGCATGTACTCCTGAGTCCTGACCATGCTTGTTTACTCCTCCAAGCTTTCTTGTGCAACTCCCTCGTATTAGCATTGAATAATTTTTTAGAACTTATAATCGATGTTCTTCCGATGTGCAGTTTTTCATTTTTGTATACTTCTTTAAATCTGATTAATCATAATAATTTTTAAAAAAAATCTAGTACAATAAATTAAATAAACTTAGTATTCTATTATTTTAATATCTTTTGATTAATTATTTCAATTAATTTCGGAATATATAACATATTATTTATTTTAACATACTTGATTAATGTATTGGAAACATCCTATCTTTTTTCCTTTGTATAAATTAATAAACGATAGATATATAAAAAGAATTGAGAATCTCCGCACATAAATACGATTAATCACAACATAAGTTTTAAATATGATTAATCTTTTGTGAATGAAAAATGTGACATTATTTTTCGTTAGAATTCTTGGTGTGCGTACAAAATAAAACCGCATATATACATTTTAAATATCCAGTCTAAAATACGGGACATCAATAACGACACATAATATGAGCCGAATATATTATAAAATATGAAGCGAACTATGTTATAAATTTAAAATTTAAAAAATAATTATTAATTGGTATACAAGATGATTTTAATAATTTTAAATTTATTAAAATATAGATTAGTACCCCGATTAATATATTAAATATTATTTTATTATATTTCAAGTAGTACCCATTAATCATTTTATCATTGCCTCACTACATTGCAGATAAAGAGCAGTACTAACATTTAGTACAGCCTCAAATTTGGTGTTCTTGAGTGGAAGAGGCAGCTTGCAAATATTCGTGGTCAGAGCATATAATCTGCAAAATTGTAAAGCATAATGTAACGTAAATGTAATTACGATAACTCAACACAACAAAAGACAAGAAACAATACATAAGTATATTACAGGAATCTACAGGTTGGAGATTCGATACGAACAGACAAAGACAATCAAGATATCTGAGACGAGCATCCGTCCACTGGAAGAAGTTCATTAACATGTTCAAGCCTCAGTGAAGAATAAAGTTCAAAATGTTTCTGCTATCAAGATTGCCTGAAGATCAAGTATCAAAGACCAGAAGATTCCAGTATATTTAATTTGATTATTTAATCAAATTTATCAAAGCAACATCTAACCCGGAATGACTGATCAAGTATATTATCAAGCAAAGGATTCAAAGAATTATTTCAGTTCGAGTCATTCGTGAACCAGACCAGTGCACAGGACGTCAGGACATACGAAAGTATTCAGTGGATTCGATCAACGGATTAATTGATCAAGTCAATCGAGCTGCTCCAGGATATATTGCCAAAGAATTCATTATGCATATATATATATATATATATATATATATATATATATATTAATTGTGAATTACATGAATTTGAAAAATTCAAGTAATTAAATTAACACAATTAATAATATAAATATATATATATATAATGGTGCAAATGGGAGTACAAGGAAAAATAACTAAGTACACTACAGGGAAGGGGACAACACTTGTGAAGCGCAAACTTTGACTAAAGTCAAAGTTTGCGCCTCAATACTTTCCAGTACTTAGATTTTTCTAAGTATATACACTGCATACTGATACTACAAGGAAGTGGCGCAAGGTTTGACCTCAAGTCAAAGCGCCAACTTTGACTTGAGTCAATCCCTTCGAATTTAACTAAGGCAATGCTCTCAGGGATACAGTAATGCTCAAGTGAGGCGCAACCTTTGACTCACGGTCAAAGTTTGCGCCACACACTCCCCAACCGTGTCCAAGGCGCAACTTCAGTATTTTTATCTAAGGCATCACTGTGGAGTACTGTTGGGCGCAACATTTGACTCCCCTGGCGCAAGGTTTGACTTTTTATATATACATATATATATATGATTCAAAGCGCAACTTTGATGTATATATATATGTGTATATAGAACCTGCGCCCCTTCATGCATACAGTTGGAGTTAGTTTTATTTTTATAAAACGAATCCGTCCAGGACGAACTCAAGTCGTCCAGGACGAACTCGTTAACCATGGTTAGATTTTGTAAAGCCTATAAATAGAGCCTTGTAGTTTCATTTGAAAAAAACTACACACTTTGTAAGTGCACACACTATACACATTCTCGAGAGTTAAATTAGAAGATCGTTTTTATCGAGAGTTTGTAATAGAGTGATTGTAGTCTCTGCAGCCGACACTTGTGTTGGAATTTGTAGCACCCGAGGATTATTTCTAATATAAGAATATTCCCCGACTTGCTGGAGTTATTTATTTACGATTGATTTAACATGGACTGAAACAAGATTATCCGCAATTAAATTAAATCGAAGAAATTGGTACGACGTATTCAACCCCCCCTTCTACGTCTGATTGGACCTAACAATTGGTATCAGAGCGACGCTGATCGATATACAGATCTGAGATCCGTAACCAATCTGAAAAGCTAGCTGTCCGTACAATCATAATTTTATCTGATAACAATGTCGACACACAAGTTAGGAATCAAAGTACCTCCATTTGACAAGGATGACTACAACAACTGGAAGATGAAGATGTTGCTGTACATCAGAGTTGCTAATCCCATGTTCATTGGGATTCTGGAAAATGGTCCATTTGTGTCTATGAAGATTATTCCTGAATCTGTTGAAAATGGTGTTCGTATTCCACAGAAGTCTGTTCCCAAAGAGAAAAGTGAATACACTGACACTGATAAGGAATATGTTGCACATGATCATAATCTGCAACTCATAATTGTTGAATCAATGACCAAGACAATGACACATCTGATACTAAGTCTGAAAACTTCAAAGCAGATGTGGGACACTATTGAGGCATTGATGGAGGGATCTGAAGAAGTCAGGGAAAATAGATACGATATGCTAATTGCCAGATATGAAGCATTTCAGGCAATACCTGGAGAGAACATTTCTCAAATCTATGAGAGGTTCATGCTGTTGTTGAATGAACTCACCCTGCATGGAAAGACTTATCCACAGAAAGAGATTAACAGAAAGTTCTCATTTGTGATGCCACCCCATCTAGTTGTAAAGACAGAGACCATCCGGGAAAGAAGCGACTTCAGAACTATGACTTTGGAAAAGCTGTTTGGAAAACTGAAGACTTTTGAGATGGAACTTGAACAAAGAAAGATTATATATGGTGGTGGATCAACAGAATACAAGAGTATAGCCTTACAGAAGACCACTGCACTTATTGCTGATCAACCATACTTTGGTTATCAACAATTAGTTGAATATGGTATCAATGATCACACTGTTGCTCAGAGTGATTGTTCATCCATCAAATCTGACCATCCTTCTACCAATACTGAGATTGTGGAAGCTGAAATTGATGAAGTTTCTGGAGAACCAGAGGATGAGTTCTACACTCAGGAAGAGCTGGAGCAGCTGCAAGATAAGTCAATGGCTTATATGGCTGCAAGGTTCAAGCATATCAAGTTCAGGAAGAACCCCCGGTACAAGAAAGCTTCAGGAAACAAGTTTCAGGGTAAAGGAGGATACTCAGGGTCAGGGTCAAAGAGTACTGGCAGTTTCAAACCAAACATGTACGACAAGAGCAAGGTCAGATGCTACAACTGCAATGACTTAGGGCACTTTGCAACAGAGTGCAGGAAACCCAAAGCAGCTCCTGTCAGAAGCAACTCATATGATAAGAAGAATTCTTATGAGGATCTGAAGAAAGAGAATGAGAAGCTAAAAGCTAAGTTGGAAGCAATGGTGGCCAAGCACAAAGGAAGGGCTTACATTGCTGAGGGAAAAAGCTGGGATGACACAGATTCTGATGATGAACCTGTCCAGAGCAATTATGCATTTGCATTAATGGCTGACACTGTCGAGGAATCTCCATCTCAGGTATCTCCTGAAATTTCTGTTGATGACATGACTACTGCTGATTATAAAAAGACTATAAATGAACTAGGTCAAGAGATGTACAACTTGCACACTAGTTTATTAGCTTCAGAATCAGATAACTGTAGTCTCTCTCTAAAGATAGCTAAACTTGAAGAAAGAGTAGATGAATTAGCTTTAGAGAAACTCATGAACACTAACCTTAAAGATAGAATTGAATATCTAGAGAATAAGGAGAAGTGTAGTGCAGAAATTGAGGAGTCCCTTAGGTCTCAAATTGCTGACCTAGAAACTAAGCTTAGGGCCTATCAGAATTCTGCTTTTCTACAGAAAGAGATCTTGGATAGTCAAAGGGTTGATAAGAAGGTTGCTATTGGCCTTGACTATAGTTCTTTGGAAAGTACTAAAAGAAAGAAGAGAAAAGAGAATGAAGGCATATTTGTTTCAGCAGGAACTGAGAATGCTCCTGAAGGAACAAATATACCTAAAATTCTGAAGAACACCAAGACCCCTATCTTTAGAATGGCACAAACAGAACCTCTGATAGAAGAAGACCTTGTCATCAAGGAAGAGTTGAAAAATGAGGAAGTTGTTAAGCCTCAAGTAAAACAGGAATCACAAGATGTACCCTCTAATTCCCAAGTCAGAGATGACTCAGATAAAACTGGATTAGGAAGTACTAGTTCCAACAAAAAGAAGAACAACAGGAATGGCAAGTTAGATCATAAGAACACCAATTCTAGGAATTCTAATACTAGAAAGGTTTGTAATAATTGCAATTCTACTAATCATCTTACTCATGCATGTAAAGTGATTAAAGTAGACAATTCTGTTTCTAGCATGCCTAATACTGTTAACATGAATGCTGTTCATTTGCCATGTGGTAGAATAGGTTGCATGCTATGTGCTATGAATATGATGTCTGCATGTTTTACCATGTTGAATGCATCTTTTTCTGCACCATCTACCATGAATATGAATATGCCTGCACCTTCTGTTGCCCCTGTGGCAATGACTGCTAGTCCTTCTAAGAAGAAGGAAACTCCCAACTCCAAGTCTAAAAGCACTTCTGCTAAGACTAAAAAGGAGAAGAGTCCAGTCACCTCTGAACAAGCATATGTTAAACCAGTTTCTGTTGATAATCCTGTTTCTACTAAACCACCTGGACCCAAGAACGTCTGGGTACCAAAGAAAGTTTAATCCATTTGTGATTGCAGGGCACAGGAAGGAAAAGTAAAGTTGTGTGGGTTCTTGATAGTGGTTGTTCAAGACACATGACTGGAGAAAAGTCCCTGCTCACAGATGTGGTGATGAGAACCGGCCCAATTGTAATCTTTGGAGATGACAGCAAAGGATTTACAACGGGATATGGTAAGCTGAAAGTTGGAAATGTCATCATTGAAGATATCTCTCTGGTGGAAGGACTCAAGCACAACTTACTGAGTATCAGTCAGTTCTGTGACAAAGGATACGACGTAATCTTTCAGAAGGAAGTTTGCTTAATCCAGAACCGGAAGAACAAGGATCTTACACTCCGTGGTGTAAGAAAATCAAGTTTGTTTATAGCCGACATAGACTCAGCAAGTAAGGGGGAGGTCAAGTGTTTCTACACCAAGGCCTCTGCTGATGATAGTTGGTTATGGCATCGGAAGCTCTCACACTTGAACTTTAAGACTATGAACTCTTTAGTCAAAAGGGAATTTGTGAGAGGATTACCACAGAAAGAATTCTGTCAAGAAGGACTCTGTGATGCATGTGAAAAAGGGAAGTCAAAGAAAGCATCACACAGGAGCAAAGGCATGACTGATATTGGTTCACCCCTTCAACTGATTCATATGGATCTGTTTGGACCAGTCAACATTCCTTCTATATCAAGGAAAAGATATGCTCTTGTGATCGTCGATGACTACTCAAAATACACATGGGTATTATTCTTACATTCAAAGGATGAAGCAGCACTCGTCATCATTGATCATATCAAGAAGATTGAAAAGGAAGCAAATCTGCCAGTAAGGGCAATCAGATCAGATAATGGAACAGAATTTCGTAATGCTGTTCTTAATGACTTCTGTACTGATAAGGGCATCTCTCGTCAGTATTCAGCTCCAAGGACTCCACAACAAAATGGTGTCGTAGAAAGGAAGAACAGAACCTTGATTGAAGCAGCAAGGACAATGATTAGTCAATCAAGACTTCCAATCTATTTCTGGGCTGAAGCTGTGAGTACTGCTTGTTACACTCAAAATCGTACCCTGATTAACAAGGATTTGGATAAGACTCCTTATGAAGTAATGGCCAACAGAAAACCATCACTGAGTTACTTTCATGTGTTTGGTGCAAAATGCTTTGTGTTAAAAGAAGAGCATTTGGGAAAGTTTGATGCCAAAGCTGAAGAAGGCATATTTCTGGGTTATTCTTTGGAGTCTAAGGCCTACAGGGTTTATCTGATCAATGACGACAAACTGATTGAAAGCATCAATGTAAGATTTGATGATACCAAACTCCCAAGTCTCCAAAAAGAAAATGAATCTGATTCTCTGGAATTTGAGAATTTAGAAGACATCTATTTAGGAGAAGATCAACCTGAAGCTGATATAAGGGAACCTAATACAAATGAAGGAAATGCTGATCCTGAACCATCTGGAGGAAGTATTGGCAACAATACAAATGATCATCATGGTCACAGTGGTCAAAGTGGAGGATCATCAAATAGGATCTACATCAGCTCAGGGGGAGTAAGTCAAAGTGGATCTACTAGTCATCACACTCAACACAACTATGATTTTGGTGAATCATCAAGATTGAATCTACCAAGACAAAGGGTATGGAGTAGAGACCATCCTGTTGAACAAATCATTGGTGATCCAGACACAGGAGTGCAGACTAGAAGAGCAACTCAGAATGAATGAAACTTTGCTGGATTCTTGTCTCAGACAGAACCAAAGAAAGTTGAAGAGGCTCTAAGTGATCCAGATTGGGTATCTGCAATGCAGGAAGAACTCAATCAATTCGAAAGGCAGAAAGTTTGGAAGCTGGTGCCAAGACCTAAAGGAAAATCTATAGTTGGCACTAGATGGGTTTTTAGAAACAAACTGGATAAAGATGGTATTGTTACGAGGAATAAGGCAAGACTGGTTGCAAAGGGTTATTCACAAGAAGAAGGAATTGATTATGATGAAACCTATGCTCCAGTTGCTAGGCTTGAAGCAATCAGGATGTTCTTAGCATTTGCTGCACACTCCAACTTCAAAGTATATCAGATGGATGTGAAAAGTGCATTCCTGAATGGTGATCTGGAAGAGGAAGTCTATGTTGAACAACCCCCTGGGTTTGAAGATAAAGAATTTGAAGACTTCGTATACTTTCTCTTCAAAGCACTCTATGGCCTGAAGCAAGCCCCTCGAACCTGGTATGACACTCTTTCCAAGTTTTTACTTGAAAATGGTTTCACCAGAGGTATCATCGATAAAACTCTTTTCCATAAAAAGCATAAGGATGATATAATTCTTGTACAAGTATATGTCGATGACATTATATTTGGTTCTACTAATGATCTTTTGTGCGAGAGATTTGCTAAGTTAATGCAGAGCAAGTATGAGATGAGCATGATGGGAGAATTGTCCTTCTTCCTAGGACTTCAAGTCATTCAGAAGCCTGACGGTATTTTTATCTGCCAATCTAAATACATCAAGGATCTTCTGAAGAAATATGGAATGGAAGAAGCATCTACTGCCAAAACCCCTATGCCAACTGCTGTCAAACTTGATCAGGACAAATCTGGTAAGTCAGTTGACATCACGAAGTATCGAGGTATGATTGGCTCTCTTTTATACTTAACTGCTAGTAGACCAGATATCATGTTCGCAACTTGTTTATGTGCTAGATTCCAGGCTGATCCTAAAGAGTCACATCTTATAGCTGTTAAGCGTATTTTTAGGTATCTTAAGGGAACCCCCAATCTAGGGATTTGGTACCCTAAAGATACAGGTTTTAATCTGGTTGGCTATACAGATTCTGACTTTGCAGGATGTAAGATTGATAGGAAAAGTACTTCAGGAAGCTGTCAGTTTCTTGGACGAAGGTTGGTGTCATGGTATAGCAAGAAGCAACACTCCGTGTCTACGTCTACAGCAGAAGCTGAATACATAGCTGCTGGAAGTTGCTGTGCTCAAATCTTGTGGATGAGGAATCAACTACAAGATTATGGACTCATGTTGGATAAAATTCCGATTCTGTGTGATAACACGAGTGCCATTGCCATTGCCAACAATCCTGTTCAACACTCCAGGACAAAGCATATTGATATCAGGTATCATTTCCTTCGCGAGCATGTCATGAATGGAACAGTAGAGTTACACTTTGTACCTACTGATCAACAAATTGCAGACATCTTCACTAAACCACTAGACGAATCCACTTTCTCTAGACTGGTTGGTGAACTTGGGATGTTAAATATGTCTAATTAATTAGACAAGAAATAACTGCAATTTGTTCGTAAGTTCACAAGTTTTAAAATGTACATATTTTCAGGACTTGTGCATTTACAAAGAGCATCCAGTATTTTACATAATTATCTGATAATTAGTTTTAATTATTTGCCATGATTTATATGATTTGCATGATTCTATGTGATTATGTGATTAATTGCTAAGTGGTAGATATTTAGAATTAATTTTCTTGAATTAATTAAGTGCTTATATTCAGTTAATGAATATTAGTATTTGTTTGATTCATATTTTAATTAAATTTGATTAATGGATTTGAAGCAATTCAAATTACTTTAAGTTGACCATTAATTAAATCTTAATTAAAATAATTGCAGCATAATTAATTTAGATATTGGTTGACTAATTTTAATTTAGTTTAACTTTATCCAGATTAATTGTGATTTATTCAAGTTGTTTATTAAATTATTTTGTTTCGAACAAAATAATTCAATAAACAAAATTTGAATTGTATGATTGTTCTGATCCCAAGCGCAAGGTTTGACTAAGTCAAAACTTGCGCCCAGGATCAGTCATTGGGCTTGACTGTTGTGACTTGGTTTATTTTTTTAAGTCACAAGTGTACTGCTCTGAATGATGGAGCGCAAACTTTGACTTGGTCAAAGTTTGCGCCTCGGGCGTGTATGCATTAGTTCGTGGTGTGTTCTGCTCCGCGCAACATTTGACTTTTCCTGGTCAAATGTTGCGCCAAAATGATTTCACCTGTATACACTCTGTCTAACTTAGTTTTTTGTAAGTTATATATCAAAGTTGCGCCTCTATACACTGTGCCGTGTATAGAGGGCAATCCCGTCATTTCATTTGTTGCGCTGTAGGTGGTTACTGTGTATAGCATAGAGGGCAAGTTGGTCATTTACCAACTTGCGCCTCATCCCCACTGTGTACATATATATGCACACACTTAGCCATTTCTCTTCATCTCGCCTATACACACATATATACACGCAACCAAAACCCTCTCTTTTATTCAAAAACCACCGAGTACTGCCATCTTCAATCGAACAAAAACACAATCAAATCTTGTCCATTTTGTGATCTGAAACCAGTTTTGAGATCCCACTGTCACGAGCTTTCTAGTCATACCAGATTTATTACGATCCATCGTTGTTTTTCGAAAGGGTTTTTCGAAACCTTTAAACTTCTTGGACTGATTTGAACAAGTTTTTAGTGTCCATAATTTGCGAAGCCGATCCCATAATTCTTAGAATTTCGAGAAGAACAACATACTTGAATTTCATCAAATTCTAAAATTCTTGGAATTAGGGTTTTACGGAGCGTTATTAATTAATTATTTTCGTGACATAAAGTGAATATTTGTTCGTGTTTATTCGTGAAACGAAATTTATAATCATTTTTAATTTTAATTAAAAATGGCTGCAAATTTTGAGATTCCGAAAACAAATTTCACAATTGTTGAGAATAATAATTTAATTACGCAAGCGAATTATCGACGCTGGATTCGATATATGTCTGAATATTCGTTTGCTAGATTTGCTATGACAGAGTCAGTATATCTTAACAAATCTCTTCTACGAGATTTCTTGTCTTCTATCTCTGTTGTGAATGCAGGACAGGTACTTGGTATTACTTGTCAAATTCAGGGACGAACGCTGTCAATTACTGAGAACACCCGGAACACTGCTCTGCAACTTCCAACAGAGAATTTTGAAGCTGTTCCAGACCGGGCTGAGAGGACAAACTTCTTCTTTGCTATTCACTGCCAGAGGGAGAATGGTGATCTTCCAGGAAAAATGTATGTCAAGCACTTACCTCGAGAATGGAATTTCTTCTTTAATTCCATCTCTCATGTATTTGCACCAAAAACTGGAGGGTTCCATGGGATTACCATCTTCAATCAAGAAATTGGAATTGCAATAGCTCAGAACACAAGAATCAATCTGGGACATCTAATAATGGGAGCTTTTCAGGACTCTCTAAGAAAGAACAGAAATGTACTTCTCTACCCTCGGTTCTTCCAGATTGTTCTGAATCAAATGCTGACTCCTGCTGAGAGAGCTGTCTATCCAAATATAGACAATGTTATATGCTCTTTCATGACTACAAGGGTGATATCTATGCTGGAGAATCATCAGAACTACACAAACAATGAGGATGTGGTTCTTCCGGAGGCAATGCAAGAATTCTTAAACAACCAGAACTTGCCTCCACCACACATTCAAAATGTTGCTGATCCAGTGGTTCAGGAAGAGGAGGCCCCTGAAACACAAGCTGAAGAAGTCACTGAGTCAACTCATCAAGCTAATATCCCTGAGACTCAAACTTCACAAATGGAAGAGGAAGTGATAGTGGAAGATGCACAGACATCCTCAGATGACAATGCTCAATCTGAAGGAGAGGATTCATTACAGGATAATTCTACTGATTCTGAGGATGAAGTGAATACTCCTGTTCAAACCACTGCAGCTGATGTGATGGTGGATATTGATGAACTCTTCACCAACACTTACAATCCACTGCTACAGTCAGGTATCCCTTCCGACTCTGACAACTTGTCCTTCAGTGCACCTGATTGGGTTCAGAATCTTTTGGATTCCAATCAGCTTTCACCACCTATCACAAGTGCCAATGAATTTGAAATCCCCCAAATTCATAACCAAGGCACCACTTCACAAACAATTGTAGCAGAAACTTCTCAACCCCTCAGCCAACCACTTCATATTTCTGAGAGAGAGGGAGAAAGTGCCTTAAGTACACCACATAAGGAGATTGTTTCTGAAACTGCAGCTCTGTCTCCTAGTCAGGAAAGGAGAATAGAACCTGAGACAACTGCAGACATGTCTATTTCTTCACCACCTCAGCCACATGATATTACAATGCACAGTGAGGTTGCACACACAGTTGAAGAATTGATGGTTGCTAACACTTTGTCGTCCATGTCAGGGATAGACACTGTTGTTTCTGATCCTATTCAGGGTCAAGTGCCTTCACAGGCTTCTGGGGGAAACTTGGATGAATTGCCACTTTCTGCATCCTTGTCTACCCCCTGGGAGGAACATTCCCAGATCCCTTAAGGGACTCTTCACCTCTCGAAGGTGAACGGCAATCTGTTTCCGAGCCCTTCATTTCAGGAAGTATGCCAGTTATAGAGGACTTGTCACAAAGTCATTCGCCGTCAAAGGCAGTTGTGGGAAACCAGGGTGCTTTGCCTATTCAAGGATCACATCCTTCGAGCCCTGTGTCTACCCACCCTGAGATTCCAACTCAGGATCCATCAAAGGACTCACTACATTCAAGTAGTTGGCAACTTGTTTCTAATGACTCAGATTCATCTGACGAGGAAACTGAGGACGAAGGCTCACGAACCTTCATTGCACCTTCTGTGACCTCTCTAGAAGAGGCTAAGAAGATTTCTTCTGCAGGTACATCTAAGGCTGCTGGAACTTCTTTGAGTGAGAGGGAAACACCAACAGAACTTGATATACAGAAACCCTCTGACCCACTGAGTGTTCTAGCTTTGAGTGAAACGAGAGAAACACCTACAGAACAAACAAGTGAGAACCCAACAGCCCCACCTACAATTGAATCTGCTATTCCAACTGTATCTGTGACAGAATTTGAAGCTCTGAAATTCAAAGTTCAACATCTTGAAGCTGAGAATCTTGTTCTACGGGAGGAGTTAGTGGAAATCAAATCAACAATGGAACAAAGGTTGGCTACACTTGAAGCTAAATTCCTGGCATCTCAAACTTCCAGAGAGGATTACTCAACTGAGGGGGAGAGAGCAGCAGAAAAAGCAAAAGGGAAAAGGGTGATCACAGGGGTGTCTGAAGAACTGATTGATTCTGCTCTTAAACATCAATTCAGTTACAGCCATGATGAATACATTCCTGAGTTTGTTGATGATAGAATAATAAGGATGGTTGGTGCTGAGAATGATGATCTGGAAGAAGGAGAAATCCCAGACAATGAAGTCTTTGCTGATGAACTTGCATATCACAATGACATCTTCCCTCCTTAAGAATTTGAAATTGCAAATCCACAAGACATTGCTGAGGTTTCTAAGGATTATGCTGAGCAAAGGAGAGCAAGGGAGAAGTTAGAAAATCAAAGACGAATTCGAAGGGAAAGGAGACTTGCCAACTTACATAAAGATGGAGCTGAATGGGACATTGCTAGATCTGTGTTTGATTTTCTAGAGGTCACTCAAGAAAACAATGATGACGAAGTGAAAGATATCTTTGACTCCTTCAGGAACAATTACAAGGATTTACATGATTATCACGAGGTGTTAAATGATATCATTTCTACTGTGTCTGTTGCTGTGCTTCCCAGAAGAGGATGGATGGTAAACATGTCATTTGAGCTACAAAGAGAAGGCCATGGACTCAAGCATGTGTCAAGTCAGTTTCTCAGAGATCTATCTTTAACTGAGCTGTTTGTGGTAAGAAATAAGATCATCTCAACCGGCAGAAAGCATAATGAAGTATTCAGAGATATGGTGGAAGAATGGATCACTGATATTGGAGTTGAAATTCATGACAAACCTTCAGTTATCAAGTATTTCAAGGATGGTATGATTCAGAGTATTGGACTCACTGATGAAGCATTGTCAACATACAATCCTCGTATACTGAAATATCTGGAAACTCAAGTCAGGGAGAAGTGCTCAAGGACTAGCAAGGGAAGACTAACTGCTGAACTGCTGTATGCCTATCGTCTGAACTTTGCTGCTCTGAGAGACTTAGACTTATCAGCAATCAATCGTCAACCACCATATCCACTGCCTCCACTCAATCCTGAAATTCCTGAAAATCCAAAAGCACCTGTTGTAACCTACAATCCTAATTCTGTGATATTCAAGAAGAAGAAAGACTCTGAGGCCATTGCTATACCACTGACAGAAATTGGAAAATTCTCTTCCAAAAGAATCATTCGTGCTGTTGCTGCTGTCAAGTTATCAGTGGTGAAAGAAGACAAGAGTGTGCTCAAAGATTTAATTGATCTTCTAGAAATAAGAAAAGCTGTAGAGACTGTCCATAACACTTCAAGGGTTCGTGCTCATCCATCAAGAATCATCATGAAAATTGAAGGAATGGAGATGAATGTCACCTTTAAGAAGTTGAAGAAAATGGTTCATGTCCAGACATTAGAGAAGATGAAGAAGAATCTAGAGCAACCTCCACCTGAGAACACACTGGAGCAAGTGGCACTGAGTACCATCACTGCTAGGATTGAAGAAATTGAGAGCAAGCTCACTCAGAAGAAAGAAGAGGAAGCTGCAAAGAGAAAAGCAGAGCAAAAGCTGATTAATGCAAGAGCCAAGAAACCAAGGAGAGATTAGTTCAGGCTAGAGGAACAATGGCTGCTTGTATTTACTTTTGATTTCTGGAAAATGTAAGATATAATCCAGACTGTACTTAGTATTATTTCCTGTTTAAAATAGTATGCTTTTTCATTGTGTCAGTTGAGTTATCCTCTTAAAGGATTTGCTTGTCGAACTCTAACAATCAAATAGGGGGAGATTGTAAAGCATAATGTAACGTAAATGTAATTACGATAACTCAACACAACAAAAGACAGGAAACAATACATAAGTATATTACAGGAATCTACAGGTTGGAGATTCGATACAAACAGACAAAGACAATCAAGATATCTGAGACGAGCATCCGTCCACTGGAAGAAGTTCATTAACATGTTCAAGCCTCAGTGAAGAATAAAGTTCAAAATGTTTCTGCTATCAAGATTGCCTGAAGATCAAGTATCAAAGACCAGAAGATTCCAGTATATTTAATTTGATTATTTAATCAAATTTATCAAAGCAACATCTAACCCGGAATGACTGATCAAGTATATTATCAAGCAAAGGATTCAAAGAATTATTCCAGTTCGAGTCGTTCGTGAACCAGACCAGTGCACAGGACGTCAGGACATACGAAAGTATTCAGTGGATTCGATCAACGGATTAATTGATCAAGTCAATCGAGCTGCTCCAGGATATATTGCCAAAGAATTCATTATGCATATATATATATATATATATATATATATTAATTGTGAATTACATGAATTTGAATAATTCAAGTAATTAAATTAACACAATTAATAATATAAATATATATAATGGTGCAAATGGGAGTACAAGGAAAAATAACTAAGTACACTACAGGGAAGGGGCCAACACTTGTGAAGCGCAAACTTTGACTAAAGTCAAAGTTTGCGCCTCAATACTTTCCAGTACTTAGATTTTTCTAAGTATATACACTGCATACTGATACTACAAGGAAGTGGCGCAAGGTTTGACCTCAAGTCAAAGCGCCAACTTTGACTTGAGTCAATCCCTTCGAATTTAACTAAGGCAATGCTCTCAGGGATACAGTAATGCTCAAGTGAGGCGCAACCTTTGACTCACGGTCAAAGTTTGCGCCACACACTCCCCAACCGTGTCCAAGGCGCAACTTCAGTATTTTTATCTAAGGCATCACTGTGGAGTACTGTTGGGCGCAACATTCGACTCCCCTGGCGCAAGGTTTGACTTTATATATATATATATATATATATATATATATATATATATATATATATATATATATATATATATATATATATATATATATGATTCAAAGCGCAACTTTGATGTATATATATATGTGTATATAGAACCTGCGCCCCTTCATGCATACAATTGGAGTTAGTTTTATTTTTATAAAACGAATCCGTCCAGGACGAACTCAAGTCGTCCAGGACGAACTCGTTAACCATGTGAAAGGCATATGTTAAGCCTATTTGTATTTAAGAGTATCAACTCAACTCTGATAAGAAAGAAAGTAAATTAGCAAGCACTATTGAAGGAATCCGTACGAAGAACGTCAAGTGATTTATTAAAATCATATGTCTGAAGAATTTCAGGATGCTGCTGCACACCACTGGAAGAAGTTCATTAATATGTTCAAGCCTCAGTGTTCAAATAATATTTTGTAGCACGTCCAGAAGTCCAGAAGGTATAAAGTTTTAATACTTTATTTATTCAGAAGATTCCAAACTATTTCTACTTATGAAGAAGAACTACGAAGACAAAGACTCGACGAACAAGCCACTTCTCAAATGTTTAATTGATAAAGAATATTTGATTCAGCTAGATACAGATGAACCAGACAGTACATTTGTGTGTCAGCTACTCAGATTAAATACTCTGCATCAACAATAGGTGGTCGTTCAATCAAGACAAAGAATCAGATCTTTTAGTGGAAGTTAAAAGACCTGCTGCTGAAGACTGTGCTCAATAGAATTATTCTTTTAATTTATTCACATCTCAAAATAATTATATAAATTATGTAATTTATTTATTAAATTGATTCACACTTGAATTAATTTAATTTATGAATTTATATGATTAATATAATTAAGTGAATAATTATTGAATTAATTTTATTAATTAAAATCAAGTTATATTGATTTTTGGGCGCGGTATGACAATCATATAGATTGTCATACCGCACCAGGAAGCTTCTTTTCTCACCTGGCATGACATAACTCTGTTTGTCATACCGAATTTGAATTGGCATGATAATACCATGCATTGTCATACCGAATTCAATCAGTATGACATTGCCATGCATTGTCATACCGAATTCAATCAGTATGACATTGCTATGAATTGTCATACCGAATTCATGTTGTATGACATTACTAGACATTGTCATACAGCTCCATGACTTAACCTCCAAGTCATATGTCATGCTATGAATTGTCATACCGAAAATTGCAGCATGACAATGTCCTGTTATGTCATACCGATTTCTATTTCAGCATGACATGAGCTCACATTGTCATACTGATTTCAATTGTAGCATGACATTAGCTCACATTGTCATACTGATCTTTGTAGCATGGTCATACCAACTTTGTCATACAAGTTCAAGGTGTTGCCTATAAATATGGCTTCAACCTCTTCATTTGTTGTTGTTCAAAGCTTTGTAAACTTTCAAGTTGTTTGTAACTTGCTATTCGTTATATCCACAGTTTTCTGTGCTTTGATCACTCGGTTGTTTTATTCACTAAACTAGAATACATCCTGTCGAATTTATTCTACGAAATTTAGTGAACACTAAAACGAACCATATTAATTATATAACGACTTAAAAATTGTTATATTAATTAATTTAAATCTGATTAACAAGTTAAACTCCGATCAGATTATTCCGCCGCGATTATTTTGTGACGATTGTATTCAACCCCCCCCTTCTACAATCGTATCTGGACCTAACACCATGGTTAGATTTTGTAAAGCCTATAAATAGAGCCTTGTAGTTTCATTTGAAAAAAACTACACACTTTGTAAGTGCACACACTATACACATTCTCGAGAGTTAAATTAGAAGATCGTTTTTATCGAGAGTTTGTAATAGAGTGATTGTAGTCTCTGCAGCCGACACTTGTGTTGGAATTTGTAGCACCCGAGGATTATTTCTAATATAAGAATATTCCCCGACTTGCTGGAGTTATTTATTTACGATTGATTTAACATGGACTGAAACAAGATTATCCGTAATTAAATTAAATCGAAGAAATTGGTACGACGTATTCAACCCCCCCCCTTCTACGTCTGATTGGACCTAACAAAAATTAATGGAAACTTCACCAAAATCTGAGATGACTAAAGAACAAATTTGAATGGTTGTGTTGTTCATCACTGTTTCGAGCTTGTTATGCACGGATCACCTCCAAATTTCCAGAGAGTGCCACAAACCGGGGTCATCTCTTTGCCAATGACCGTGTTGTACAATTTCAGTACTTGGATGGTGAGGTTATCGAGTTTTTTAGTTTGAGAGCTGTTGTGTACAAACAAGCAAACTTGAATGGCTTATTTAAATTTAAACCATAGTTTTAAATATTAGTATTTTGAAATTATGTTTTTGATCGATCTTGATTGGTCGGTTGTAAATTATATTTCTGAAAATATGTTTTAAAATCGATATTTTTGAAAAATTATTTATTAAAATGTATTTTTAGAATAAATTTAAGATTAAGATATCTCTGAAAAGATTCATGTTTGATATATAAATCAATATACTTATATAAAGGAGAAGCGAGGGGCGTGTAGGTGGCGTCTCTCACATCGCTCCGTTCTATTTTTCTAATTTTCTGGAATTTTTGGATGAACAATATCAAAAATTAGAACTACCTTTATTAATTTCGGGTATATTAGAAGCAAGTTTCAGAATCTGATTTTGATTCAAATTATTTATGGAATATAGTAGCTTGAAAGTTTTAATTTGATTTTGTTTCAGATTATTTAATCATGGAAAAGACAGATTATTTATGGAATATAGTAGTTTGAAAGTTTTAATCTGATTTTGTTTCAGATTATTTAAATTATGGGAAAAAGTAGCATACAATTATCTCTGCACCTATAAATACCCCTATAGATTGTAGGGTTTTAGATCATCTAAACACAACCTTCTCTCTCTCAATACCACAAACCTACCTCTCTCTCGTGATAGTTCTCTTGCTCGACTTCTAACTCAGAGGTGCCGTTCTTCTGTAACGATAAGTAAAGGCTGTTCATACAGTATTAAAAAAATAAAGGTTGTTGCAAGCAAATGTAGTTATATAGACCGTTATATTGGAGTCGACAAATCCAAACACAGGAAAAGAATATAGTCTTGACATGATATTGACGTTTGATATCAATAAATTGACTATTAGTGATGTATGTTTGTTGGCTATTCTTTTATAATATTTGTTTTGTTCATCGGACATGTTTGTTGTTAATTTTTATATGATTTACTTTGTATACAGGAAAACATTATTTATGCAATATCTGTTTGCTCCGTTCAAGCAACTTTTAAGAGCATCTGCAACGGCGTTGGCTATAATCGTTGGCTAAATTGGACCTGTAAGACATTATGTAAAATTTGTTGAACCTGTAAGACATTTTGCTCCAATGGTACTGGCTATATTGGTTGGCTATAATTTAAAAATAGTATGTTATTAATATTTTAAATTGTTAAGATAGAATATATCAGTTCAATATGGTAATAAATGATGGACAATCTTACTACAGATTTTCTTACAGACCTGTAGAGGTTCGACAAATTTAGCCATCCATAAGAGGTTGGCTAAATTTATAGACAACAGCTGATCATGGTTGGAGTTGAGTTTTTGGAGCTGTTGGCTAAATTCTTTTTATTTTAAGTATGCCAACTCACCTTTTAGTCAAGGGTTTTAGATGGTTGGAGATGCTCTAAGAGGGTAGTTATAGACTTCTATCTCACAGATTTAAGTTAGATGTTTTTGTGCACAATCAATCCAAAAAAATTGGAGGAATATGACAATGTATGAACATGATTGCTTTTAAAAAAAAAAACAAACTAAATTAAGATTCGTCATGCTTTAAATTGTTTTTTTTATCAAACTTTAAATTGTTAATTACGTGTACAAATTTATTTTCATTTTTTCACCATGAATTATAGAACAATTTTGCAATTTTATATATTAGTATTGGTATTACATCAAGATTTTTATAATATAAATTTACTTTATCCTACAAATATTAATTTTACAACATTAATATATTTTTTATACACAACCACAAAATTATTTTATTCCACAAATACTAATATTGAATCATTAATATAATTTTTATAGGCCGCCGCAACGCGCGGCTTCTCAACTAGTATAATAAAAAGAAGCAGGGGATACGGTTAAATGTTATATTATAGAAATTTATTATCTCGAAATACGCTTTTCGAAAGAAAAGGAAAAAAATGAAGATGACCGAGGATAGTGGAAAAAGTAAAAACGGAGACATGCAGTAAAAAAGCAGGTGTCACAAATCCTTCAACAGCCGCCCGTACATCTCCAAAGACGGTGCAAACTGCTACGTGTCAACTCAAGTCCCCGTTGAAAATCTCAATGTATTTATTTCCTAACAAAATAATACAATAATAATTGTTTCTTAAATCTTAATAAAGCCGCATCTTAGCTTCTGGTTTCCTTAAAGTTGCAGCAACTTTCCCTTTATTTTTTCATCTTCATCTTCTTTACTCCAACTTGTCTTCTTCTATTCCTTGGTGAGATTGTTGTTACTTTTCTTTATTCTACTTTTATTTGTTGTGCTCAGCTCTTGAATTTCTTATTAGGTTTGTTAATTTCTGTTATTCAGTTAGTAGAATCTTATTAGCTCTGCAACTTTAAATAATTACCAGCTTGATTGCTTTGTGTTTACTTAGATATTTAAGGAGATGATCAATTTGTTGTATTAATAGATATGTTGTGAGGCACTAAGCTTCAAATAGAATCGAAGAACTCGAATAAAAAAAGATATTAATGGAATCTGTTGAATTTTCGTCTACATCTTAGATCTTTAAATCTGTTAAGTTAGAATGATTCAAGTGAAGTAATAGATTTTGCTTCAATGTATTGTTACTGCACTTGTAATGACTCGAAATCGTGTTTTGCCAGTGAACTGCCTCTTCGAGTCTACTTTATGTGGTAGAGGTGTAGTATGCTGGGTAAAACACGCGGTTCGCCCTCCATGTACAAGCGAACGATGTCGAGGGATAATGCTAATGAAGCTGACTTAGAGGACAGTTCAGGTAAAACTATCATATATTTATTTGGAGAGTTGGAAAATATTAAGAGATGAAACTAAACTAAGGATATTTGTTTAGTTCTTATGATTATGTAAGCAAATATATGTGGAAGTTGTGAGTGCCCTAGAGAATTTCTTAATAGGATGCCTAAAATGCTTGTGTACCGTTTTAGCTCCTTTACAGAATGGCGTGGGACAGGATATTACAAATCCGTCTTGGAAGCGTTCTCTTCCACATGTTCTTTTGGCAACCATAGTTCCATTCTTATTTGGCTACCATCTTGGGTTTGTCTTCAGTCTTGTGTATATTTTGGTATTTTGTAGTTTGCCTTACATCCTTAGTGATTATTGTTACTCTGTTGCTTTGGATTACACAGAGTAGTTAATGAACCTCTTGAAAGCATTTCTTCTGATCTCGGGTTCAAGGGAGATACATTAGCTGAAGGTCAGACTTCGTATATGGCTCCTTTTTTCTTAAGGTTTAACATGAAATGTGCTGTTATCTTCTTTCTGTAATTAATTGCAGACAGCTAAAGTTGTTTACACATAATACAGGGTTGGTGGTCAGTATTTGTCTTGGTGGTGCTTTTGTTGGATCTCTACTTAGTGGTTGGATTGCTGACGGGTTTGGGCGTCGCAGGGCTTTTCAGTTATGTGTCTTGCCTATGATACTTGGTGCTTCTATCAGGTATTAAGTTTGAGAATCAAATATTTTGCTCAACCATTTTTTTAGTAGGTCTCAGAGCTGCTTCTCACTTTATATAGTTTTGATTCTAAACCTATATGTAGTTTATATATCATGCAAATATTATGGGAAAATCTAGATGTTTAGCTTATTTTGAAGACTGAAGGAGGCCGACTGTCGCCACATGTCTGTTTAGATGGTTCAACTCGTACCTTTATGTTGAACTGATTCACACTTTTTCATTACTAAAATTAATATTTTTCTTGTCTAAAACGAATTATGCTTGTCTAAACTCCAATAGTGGAACAGATTCCATGTAGATGAATGAAATAAACCCTTACAACTCGAACTGTATAGGGTGACCATCTCATATTTTATCAAGTAGCTAGCAGATATCTCAGCCTTACTGACTTCTGGCATCCTATTTGCATGTTTTTATATTATTCAAATGGCTTGCCAACTGGCCTATCTTCTTTTCATTTCTTGGGTATTGATCCATCGATTTTCAGTGCATCAACCAACAATGTGGCTGGTATGCTGCTCGGAAGGTTTCTGGTTGGTACAGGCTTGGGTATTGGTCCTCCTGTTGCTTCTCTCTACATCACAGAGGTCAAACATAATTTGCTTTTGTAGATTGACAGATTGTTAAATCTACACATACATCTGTGGTTTGTTTCATAACTTTCATTCCATCAAACACATGCAGGTTTCTCCTCCGTTTGTGAGAGGGACTTATGGAAGCTTCATTCAAATCGCAACATGCGCTGGAATTATGGGGGCTTTGTTAATTGGAATTCCTGTTAAGGATATAAGTGGCTGGTAAGACAATTGATGAATGTCACCTTGTCTTTGAAGCTGCAAACTTACCATTTTAGAAGCTGATATAAATATTTAAATATTAAGATTCTAACATCAATTTTTTTTATTCATCAGGTGGCGTATATGTTTCTGGGTATCTACGATTCCAGCAGCAATACTTGCTATTTTCATGGAATTCGCTGTTGAGAGTCCTCATTGGCTATACAAGGTTTGTAACTGTACATAATTGAGTTTTATATAGTGGACTTGTGTGTTCTGTCTTGTATTCTGTTGAATGTATGAGACTTAGTTTTACCAGGAACAACAGTCTTAGAATTACATGTCGAAATGTTAGTATGCACCAACTGCCAGGTAGATCCAGGTGGTGCTGCTTAATTTGAGTTGACACATCACGACTTTATATATTCATTAGCCACTTTAGCAGAAAGATAAGTATAAAAATAAGTAGTAATAAGTAATAACTATATTCAGACAAAAACTGGAATCAAACAATATTGAGTCCAGATTGCACTTGGATATGTATATTCTGAATGATCTTATTAGTACCAGTCATGCTTGCATGCATGTAATACTTTCTATTAAAGTCTATTTTGTTTCATTTTTGGTAATTAAATTCGTGGAAAATTGTTAATAAGTATAAATATAAGTTATATTAATTTGGAGTAGGGGAACAATTTTAACAGTCTAGGAGACTAGGACTTTAGCTGTTGTTTCGATATAAAAAATAGTATAGCAGTATGCAAATCTAATAAATAGAAAAATATATGTGCTATTACAGCATTGTGCTCTCATGAGCCATAATTAAAAAAGTTATTGGAAATTTTCGCAATCAGGTGCAAGTTGGTACATGTTGAGCAGTATTCTTCTTTTAAGTTTTAAGTGCTTTTCTTATATATTGCTACCTCCAATATTAAGGAACAACTCTAAACAATTAAACATAGTTTGGACTCATAGTAAAACCAAGTCTATTGAAAAGCAACTAGGTTTAGGGAACTCGAACAGAAAAGTTTAACATGGAGCAAATAGAGGAAGCAGTGGCGAAAGCTTGAGTCGTTAAATAAACAATGTTCTGAAATAGATAGTGAATGACTGCACAGAGGAGGAAGAATTTGTAATTAGATGTAGAGCTACCTTATTTTATAGTTTTGCGGTAAGATATAGAATTTGATGTTGATGTTAAAAAAATTACATAAGGAAATTGAAACTATTGAATGGTCCTAGTGAGGGTCTGCCCTCACATTAACTAGGTCATGTGCAAGTTTTATTTTAGGCTTTTTCAGTACCTTTTAAGAGAACATATATCATTAGAAGAAATAGAACACTCTAAAAATGTTGGATCTAGCCATATACAACAATCAACATCAATAAGTTTTTGTTAATTCTTTATTTTTAAGTGACCAATTCTTTTAAAACCTCAAGGTGACAGCCTGTCAGGAGGTCTTACCAGGATTATATTGTATTCTATCATAACCCTCACTTAAAAGCCCATTTTTGGGTCGAGGGTGGATCACAGGCTCCGTTTGAGCCCTGATACTAAGTTAAGTGACCATTTTTCCTTTAATTTCAAGGTGTTGAGAGGAGGGTTTATCAGGAATATATTGTATCCTAACATTTCTTGAATGATTTAAAGATATATTTATTAAAAATAAGGGTCCTGATAAATACTATTAAAAACAAGCAGATTCATTGTATTTGCTTGTGAATGTATCTTGGTTAAAGCTTTTGGAGCAAGGTCATCATCCTCACTGTATTCTCTTCTCACAGCTATAGCTCATTTGCAAGGAAGAGTTACCCCACTCTTGAATATACCAAGGCCTTTGGAACATAGATTAGCTTTCATTATCTCTTCTATATACCAGGAAAGGAAGATCATAATCATTTGTTCACCAATTCCTATCATTTGTTTACCCACTGCCTACATTCATGATTCAACTATCGTCCACACTAGACTCTTGAACAGGTCCGGTTCTTTTAATTAGATCCTGGAACTACCTGTTGCACCATATCTCTTCAAAGAATGCACTGACTGGCTTTGGCCTTCCTCACAGTCCACACTTTTGCCTATCAATCTTTGGAAGAAAGGAATTCAAGGCTGCATGACAAAGGAGGTGCCTATCAGGGAACATAATTAATATCTTATCATTTATATAATTAGAATTTGAATGGAGGATTTTGTGGATCAGTTACAAAACAGATTATTGTGCATTATCACCGTATATCAGTTCAATACAGTGCCCAACCTAATGTCCTAGAATCCTTTATTCTGTTAGAATGAATAAGAGCTTAATCATCTACTTGGTTGTGGAAATGTTTCCTAATTATAGGCAATGCGTTACTACTATTTAATGTTCCTTAGAGTTTAGTCCTTGCCAACTTTATAATGCCATTCTTGCCTATAAACATTGCTTGTAGATAGTATTTTGCCAGTGGCTAATTTGGTTATTGAACTTAATGGAGTTGTATTACCCTCTCTCTCTCTCTCTGTAGATGAAATTATGGCAGTTTCTAATTTATTTTCTCTGTTGATACTCCTAAACATAAAAGCATGGAAGTTAGTGGAGTTGTTATATATACTCCCTCTCTCTCGTATGACACACTGAGCCTGGGCCTCTCTCTCTCTCCACGTAGCACGGATCAGTTCCATGTTCACAGCCTGAACTCATAGTACAGAATTCCTATTCTCCTCCCTCCCTCTCTCTCTCTCTCTCTCTCTGCACATAGCTTGTACAGAATCCCTATTCCCCTCTCTGTCTCTCTCTTTCTGCACATAGCACAAATCAGATCCACTCTCACAGTACAGAATCCCTATTCTCCTCTCTCTCTCTGCACATAGCACAGATTATATCCACGTCCACAGCCTGAACTCATAGTACTACAGAATCTCTCCCTCCCTCCCTCCCTCCTCCCTCCCGCTCATATGACACACTGAGCCTGGCTTATAGCACAGATCGCCTATTCACCACTCACCAGTACTGTCTCTCTCTCTCTCTCTCAGATGAGACACTGAGACTGGGCTCATAGCACAGGTTGCCTATTCATCACTCACCAATACTTTGTTTTTGATTGATTGATATGATTCTATAGTCACCGTCTGCATTATACTGTGTTCTTGTGCCAAAAAAAAAGAAGGATTGCTCATGGTTTCCTGTCATTTGTAATAGCAAGGAAGAATTTCTGAAGCTGAGGTTCAATTTGAGAAGGTTTTAGGTGGATGGCATGTAAACGCTGCAATGGCAGAGTTGATGAAATCAGATAGAGGAGATGAAATCGAAAATGTCACGGTATCAGATTTGATTTGTGGTCGTCATTTCAGAGGTATTAATTACGCATGCATTCTGTAAATGCTCTCCATACAATAACTTGCTGTTGCCACCACTACTGCAGTGATTATTTTACCCAGTGTCTGATTTGCTTTTTGGTCAACTATTTTGCAGTTGTTTATATTGGATCAGCCCTGTTTGCTTTACAACAGCTATCTGGAATAAATGCTGTATTTTATTTCTCTTCAACTGTATTTAGAAGTGCGGGAGTATCATCTAACCTGGCCAATGCCTTTGTGGGGATTACAAATTTAGTTGGTACAGTTTTATGTAAATTGTTCACCTTCTTTTGATATAATTGGTACCCCCAGTTCAGGTACACTCTCAGGCTAGGATACTTTCAGTTGACTGTATAATATTACTTCCCTCAGGATCTGTCATTGCGTTAACATTGATGGACAAAGTAGGAAGGAAGGGTCTACTAATTTGGAGTTTTTCTGGCATGGTAAATTTTTCCGATATATTTAAGGATGCTTACTTATGCTGTTTTAAATGTTTTTTTTGATAATGCATTTCTGAAAATATTCTAAACTTAGCTGCATATCATGCTAATCATATTAGATATCATGTCTTAAGTTTGTGCAGGGAAATATGAACTGACCCCTTACCCCATTAGGCTGGCTTTATAGAATCTGCACTATTGAGTATTTATATTGATCCAGAAAACTCATACACTCTATTTAGGTGTAGACCTTTGAGCACCTATTAACATAAAACCCGCTTAAGTAGAGTAGAAATGATTGACTTTTTCTTTGACTTGGCAGACATAAACAAAGCATAAAATCATGCTGACAAGAACCTTTAGGTTTAGGAATGAGGATACCTTGTCAATTTAACCATAAAAAACCTTTTGTTCTCCCGAGGAGCTGCTTAATCTGGCAAATTTATATTGACACGCTGACACGTTCATCTTTTTATTTTTTATCCTTGTGCATTTGGTCTGTGCAGGTCGTATCAACAGGCATTCAAGTAGCTGCAGCAGGGGCATTTGCATCTACTTCAATAGCAGAGTACCTATCTGTTGGAGGCATGCTGGCGTAAGTACTCTTTATGTTGGTTTTTCAGAATATCAATATGGTTCTGAGTCTTCTGCCCCTTTTAGGGGGCATATTTCTGAGCTTAATATGTGGTTCAAAAGTTTCAAGATTTCATTAGTTTTGTAGATTGAAACCCATCTGAATCATGATTCCTCCTTGCTTCTCTTTAAGATTCATGGTTTGATTAGCCTGGTCTAAGTTGGCTTTGGAAGGGAGATGGTATATGAAGTTGCGATATTGATATTGTACTTTTTGTGCAGGTTTGTTTTCTCATTCGCTGTGGGAGCTGGCCCCGTTCCTGGCCTTCTGTTATCTGAAATCTTTCCCAACAGAATTAGAGCTAAAGCTATGGCATTTTGTATGTCAGTGCATTGGGTGGGTCACTAATACTTCTTCTCAAAATAAATTTGGAAACTCCTAAGCTACCAGTTCATTGTCATGGTTTACATCGTCTAATAAAAATGCTCTTCAGGTATTCAACTTCTTGGTGGGCTTGCTGTTCTTGCGTTTGCTTGAGCGAATGGGACCACAACTCTTGTACACCATGTTCGGTACCTTCTGCTTGATGGCAGTGTTCTTTGTAAAGAATAATGTAATGGAAACCAAAGGAAAATCTCTCCAAGAAATAGAAATATCTCTTCTTCCTTCAGAATAGAGGAGGTTCGTTGCTCACTCCAGGCGTATATGTATTAATGAAACATAAACTTAAAGCTTCAGTCTCCAGTCTGATAATAGGTAGCTGTCGAGTTGGTTCAAGTCACCGGTCTGGTCGGATCAGTGTGAGTTGTCTTCTTAATACAGGTAGTATACCCAGAAGTACTACGCACTATGCAGTATATGCAAAAATCTTGTATATGTTAAAATGAACTACAAGGTATGTGAAGACTGACGACATCAGAGTTGTCAGGAAGATACCACGTCTGATAAGAATCAAGTGCATGGAAATTTCGTTTCCTTCTATTTGAATGATTGATTATATTACAAGTACAAGCAAATTAAAATACCGAAAGTATGCTCAGATAATTCAGTAAATAAGTTGCAAGGTGATAAGATATGTATTTGGTTTCTGTCAGATTGAATCAAAAATTTATTCAAGTCGTATTAATTTTTTCTTACAAGTTAAAATCATCCATTTTAGTACAAATTTTCTCTTGGTCAATATTAAACGTTCTCTCTGAAGTGAGATTAGATACCATATTAATACGAGTCGCGAGAATGGTTGATTTTCTTACAAGTTCATAAAACACGTTTTAATATAAGTTTTTTGCATTGATCATACATGGTTTTCTTCGAAGTTTAAGAGCATTATTAATCTTAGGCTCAAGCATAGATTCAGTATTTATTTTTGTCTGGGAATATAATTTGGAAAATTTGAGATTGATCGCTCATACACAATTATTTTTGTAAATAGATAATTTCTTTTTCACTATATATATATTTTTTTGTCATAAGACTTTCACGTCAGCGAATTGTACCGAAATACAATACCGAAAGAATTGGAAGAGCTTTTTTCATACATAGAAACTTTCATCTAATCAAAGGGCATGTCAAAAAGCCCCACAAGAAATTAGATAAAAATTTATGATGCCGGAAAAAAACTTTTCGAAAACAAAATCCGTGGAACTAAGCCAATAAAACTTTAATGACTGAGAAGAAAACCCAGATGAAGGACAAAAATCCACGGAAAGGAAGAAAATAAGGTGGAGAGGAAAAAAGGAGGAAGAAAGAAAGAAACAAGCATGAAAGATTATGCTAGGCACCAAAACAAAGTCATCGAAAATGACACAATCGTTAAAAAACGACAACCAAAATCGCAATATACGATCAAGAAGCCATCAATCATGGCACTCCCTTAAAAGAAAACACAAAAATTCAAACTAAAGATACAACATGTCCAAAACACAATTTACGATATAAAGTCTTATAAATCTAAGTAATAAACGAGACACAAAATTCAATTACGAAAATATAACCAATAACAAAAGACATAAGACAAATACATTTAAAAACAATAAGAACGAAGATTTTGAACTCATGTCATTGTCGTGGGGTCAATTCACACGATCTTTACCTTACCGAATATAAATATATGTAGATTCCGGAAATGGCTAAAACTGAATCGCAGTCGCTAACTCGTCATTGAATCATCCCAATTGATTCATCACCAAATCAAAATCTTGAAAATCGAATAGATCTAATATCCAAGTACAGATCCGTTGGGTAGTATTATTGAGAAAATAAGAACAAACCAAGAGAAATTAACTGATTCGGAGTTTTTCATCGGTGAAATATTGATGGAATCTCCGACGGTGGCCTGAAAAGGAAGAGAGAGTTCGAGAGTTTTTGTAAGTTAGGGTTTGAGAGGTCTCTGAGTATACAAAGCTAGTGTCATACTAAATACTAACCTTCGATGATCATGGATGTATATTTTTACTAATATATATAGCACACTTTTTTTTTTGACTGAATATATAGCACACTTTAGTTGTAATATAATGAGGTAAACCATACAAACTTCAACTAGAGCTAGATAGTTCTCATCCTACTCCCTCTTCATCATTTAAAATATTTTTTTTAGCAATATTCCGGTTAGGGTTGAGCAAAGATCTGAATAAATCCGAATCCGAAACCGCTAAAAACCGAACCGCAACCGAAACCGAAATGTAGAAAACCAAAACCGAAACCTATTAGTCGGTTCCGGTTATAGGTGAGAACCAAACCGATAAAAACCGAACCGATCTGACTATTAAAATAATAAATAAATAAATATTTCTTATAATTTTTATATAAAATTTTAGAAATTAATACATATATTATATATGTGATTTGTGTAGGGGCCGATCTAGAAACGAAATCTTGAGGGGCACCAAACAAATTTTTGGAAAACACCTATATATTTTTAAATTTAAGGGGGGGGGGGGTTTATAATTTTGTAAGATTTAGAATGGTGAAAAAATGTAAAAAAAAAAAAACTTGAGGGGCACGTGTCCCCATGCCTCTTACTAGATCCACCCCTGGATATGTGATATGTATTGTGTATGGGAAACTAATGTTCTTTCGTATTCAATTATGTGCAGGGATATGATTTGTAGAGTTGGGCTCTTTGGAGTCTTTTTTAATTAGAGTACTTGGAGACCTAGTCTACAACCATTAGATCAAAACTGAAACAAACGGCAGAGATGAGGGACGGCTGTCACTTTTTTTAAAATTGAGAAACCGCTGAATAGATATGGCTTCGTACAAGACTGTATACATCGTATCTCCCCCAAATCGTTGTTCCGTGCTTATCGCCATTCGAGTGACAGTTATGTGCCGAATGTTCAAAACTGACGATTTGATAAGATAGACACGGCCTAAAAGCAAGCGCGAGGACGACAACAAGATCCTGTTGATAAGTGTCTACAAATCAAAGATAGTTTTGAAAACGAAACTTGAGTTCAGGTTAGTGTATTTTAAATTGAGGTCGAAACCAGTAAACTTCTAGTCTTTCGTGTAATTTACTTTTATCATGCTCTGATTTTGCTCAGATTGTACTTGCATGTCATTGTACAGTGTTATAATGGTGATTAGCTTGTAATAGTAGACAATGGAATGTTCGATATGTTTGTGTGTAATGTGTGTTTAGTTTGATTGGCTCTTTGTTTACTTGTTCATTGTCTCTTTGTTAATTGTTCCTTGCCTTGATCAAATGGGTGTCGGAGTAATTGGATTAGGCTATGATACGGGTGTTAAATGTTAATTCGAGTAATACATTCCACACTTGGTGGGTAGTTGTTGCCACTTATAATACTGATTGGGGTTTATTGGAAATTAGAAAATGGTTGGATTGATGCACCCTTTTTACCACTTAAGCTGCTGAATTGGGTTTATTCCTCAATTTTTTTGAAGAACCACTATATTTGGCAAAAAGAAGTTTTTGTGTACTTTGCGGGTTATGTGATCTTGCTGTTTTGTGTTGTTCCGCAATGTACCTTTGTCACCTTTTGCTTGGGATTTAGGTGTGCCAAATGTGTCATTAATCTAATTGCATATGATCTTATGAAAAAGAGTTTGGGTATTGTTATTTAGTTAGATTTCCATGTCAAACCCATGAATCCTCTGTGAAAATTGTGATGTGCTTGTTACCCTCTCTTGTATATTTTCTATGCTGGCCATTCCTTTTTTTTTTTCGTGTTATATTTGAGGATAACAATGGGAAGTGATAGAATTTATGCATTTCAATTCAACTTTTTTGTTGTTTAAAAAGATTAGTAATCATTAGTAATATTATGAGGTAGATAGGAGAAATATACCAAAAATTGTTCTCCTAATCTCACTCCACCATATCACATCGGATATCTCAGATAATCAAAACCGCCGAGAGACGTTATTGCAGGACAACAACGAGAGAGTACTAATAAGCGTCTTCTACTCGAGCAATTTTGCGAAACAACGGAATGAGTTCAGACCAGTCTCTTTCAAGTCATATGCGAACTAGTGAAACTGCTTGCGCGCGATTCTTTTCATCTTCTTTTAGGTTGTTGCTTAGATCATAGTTGCATGTCGTTTTTTTGTGAACAATAGTAGACCGATTAAATCTTTGGGTGAAGTGCAAGCTAGTTTATGGGTAATGTCTTCCTAGTTGTTTTGCATTTTATTCTCCCTGTAACGGTGGTAAAAATGATCTTTGTCTATATGTTTTTTTGTTGTGCTGTAAAAATGTCACTGCTGTTACTTTTTTTGCTGAGTGGGGTTTATTGCTGGACTTGATATAGTGGCAACATTGGTTTTTTTGTGTGTAATTGACTAGAGTTTAGGCAAAAACTTGATTTTTTTTTGTGGGAGTTTCACTGGATCACTCACTTTTTTCACTGGATTAGGTAGAAAATTGAAGAGACGGAAGGAACTTTTGGGCTTGGAGAAATAATGGCTCCTGTAGGGGACAACGAGGTAACTTGTGGACATAGTTTTTGCTTCTAACTGAATTGACAACGAGCTTTTATTCTTACATATGGCATGGATCTTTAAATTTCAGACAGATGCAGTTCTTGTTAATAATTTGGGAGATAAAATGATCAATCCAAACGATCAGTTCAACAAAGATAATGCACAACTGAAATCTAATAGTGACGATGACAAGAGCGCAACTAACAAAATGCTAACAATCAGTATACCCAGTTTAAGTTAAATTATTTGTGTGTGACGTTTTTTGGTTTGCAGGATGATGTTGAAAGGCATAATGATTGTGAGACGGACGACAATTCTGTGAAGGAGCTCGTGAAGAACGTTGGAGATCAAATGTTGCATATTATACAGAATGAAAATGTAAGTACAACACATTTTTAGTGTCCCTAATGACATTATACTTGCATGGTAGAGTGTCGATAACAATAATGAACGAAAATTTCCAGAGAATAGCCTCCTTGCTTTGTTAAATCTGAAATCTTGCAAGAATATGGCATTATTTTATACACTCCTTGCTATGTCTAATAGGAGATATACAAAACATTTAGCTGTTACTAAATCGCTATTAAGAAAATGATGACTTGATATTTACTTTTGCTTAATTGTGATGCGAGACACTCTATCTGCCTCATGTGTATGATGAAAACGGGTTGCACTTTACTTTACTTAGTTGTGGATCATTTTCTACTTAACTTATAAAAAGTGTGATACCAAGACATGTTTACTTGATATCGATTTCTAAGTCTGATATTGTTACTTGGTTATGTTTTTCCTTTTAATCTGTCTATTATTATTCCTATAATAGATGGTAAGCTGTTAACGATTTTAACCATTGTCAGAGAATGTAAGCTTTTTTTTTTTTGTTAAACTATTAGACGTAGTCACTGAGATTATTGTTCATTGTTTGACTATGTTGGGTTAAATTGTGCAGGACAATCACAAAAATTTGCTAAACAAATTGCGAGTTGTGTACTCATAAAATCCTAGCATGGGACCTGAACAGCAAAAAGGAAGCTGTGATGCAAGGTGCCACTTACTTTGCCAAGGGGAAGAAGAAGGTTGCAGATAGAGCTAAAATTAATATTTTATTTTTCAAGCTATTGGCATCAGTCGATTGTATATGATAATTTATTTATGATGGCTGTTTATTGCAAACTTTAAAATATTCTGGTTGTCAAAGGAATGTTTTATGACCTTCTGAAATTTGGAAGAAGTATGTTTTATTTAGTTAAATTAACTTCCTAGCCTATCATATTTAGTTACTAGTTCTTGTGCACAATCGTCCGCTATACTATCCTACCTTTTGTATTGCTATCTACTGGTGGTATTGTTGACCCAGTTAACTGAGTTCCTACTTTGTAGACGACACTGATGGGAGTCGATGTCATCATTCATGTTTAACTGATCTGGTTTTTTGGGAAGAGTACAATAATGTGGTCAAGTACCTCTTAAAATAAGGTATATAATGCATTATGCTGAACCATTAAGCTCCGCATACGCGAGTCTTATTGTTTAATCGGTGAGCCCTTTCACTGTTGTGATGGTGAAAGCAGAGGTAGAGTATAGTACAACCACATTTTTTGTAAAATCTCACTAAACTATCATTTAAAGGAGGCTTTCTATGAGTGCCAAGCTACCAGTTTTTCCAAATCTACCATATCAGCAACCGTTTTCATTCTTTCATATGTATGTATATGATCACATGAATTTCTACTTGCGATCTAACTCTCCTATGCTAGAGCCAGCAAACAGTTATATGAAACTAAGTCGATTGCTGATATCCACATTGTCTCCCATATTCTGTTTAGTATAAAAAAGCGTCTTCATTATAGGAAAATGCATATTAAGGCGAGGCTTATGTTGATCATCACATTTAGGGTCCAGCTTTTAATTCCATCAGGAGACACTGCACATGTAGCCTGAGGACTTGTGTCAGAGAGGGGTACTGAGTTATCTTGCTCTGATGCTGAAGAATCAAAGGCACTAGATTAATCTTCGTCCAAGGCATTAGACGAATCTTTGGATTCTGAAATTTCAAAGTGTGGGAGAACATCGTTACCTGCAAGCAAAAAACATATTAACTACCATCTAATATGTGGTGTACCACAAAATTAACTTACCATAGTAGAAAATAAGGGTAGGAAACATGTAAAAAACACCAAGGGAGACAAAAATTGAAAAACAGTTTAGGGGGACAAACAAATAATTTCAAGTTAAATTCATTCACATAGCATGCAAATGAAAGAAGACGAGCATCACCGTTTTACAGAAAAGTTACCTTGCTATAACAAAGAAACAAATAATCCTTATAACAAACACAAAGTTGTATATCACCACTTGAATACATAACCAAAAGTACGATCAACTATGACTTAGTCATACATAAAATACCATCCAAACAAGACAACCAAACCACAACTTATATACACTAAACTGAGAGCTAAGTCTCACTTATACACAATTCATAATCCAATGAAAACGAACAAAAGAAAGCAACGACTAGAAAGAGAGTAAAAACAACAGTATGACCAACTATGACTTAGACATACATAAAATCTACAAAATACCACATACTTGGGTTTTCTGAACGCCCAATCATTTGCAAATCGACCAAAAAACAAAAGGTTGAAAGGGTGATAATTTACAACCCATACAATAATATACATCAGCACAAGATGAAGAACATGGGAACAATTAGTGGCTATAGTTAATAGAGAAACAATATACCTGATTGCTTGTCTCCTCGAACCATTTGCAGATGAACCACAAGATGAAATATAGGATTGAAAAATTTTAAGAAACAATCTAACACTGGACAGCAGAACAACGACCTGGGTAAAAGGGGAATGAAGTGGTGATGTAGTTTTCACGGGGGAGACTGTTAAGGGAGACAACGCCATCCGAAAAATGGCACCCCTCCATTAACGGCTGGCAGTTATTAGTGATATACATAAACTAAATACAACATACGGGTGTATATATACGGTCTATTAAACAGATATTTAAAAATTATAAAACCAATTTATAATAAGCGTTGGATTAAATACAGATTAACGGTCAAGATGGAGTACTCCAGTACTCCACGAATTTGCAGACTCCACTGAACCTAAATCTGATTTGTAATATCTTTTGTCCAGTTCATCATGTATATTAATTTGATTGCATATGTAATTTGTCGTCTCAGACTTAGTAAGTTGCTTATGCTGTATTTTGCATTGCAGAATACAGATGATTTGGTGAATCTTGCAGTGCAGAGTTTTTTTCCGTACCTTTATACTTTAATTTTGTTTAAACTCTCGAGGGATTTTAATTACGTTTTGATAGTTAATAATTCTTTCATTCCTTCTTGCGGTTTTTTAACCGAAACCGAACTGATAGAAACCGAAACTGAGATTTTAAAATCGAAACCGAAACCAATGATGAGGTTGCAGTTGAGGTTTTTTGATTTTTATAATCGAGGACATGCGGTTCTGATTGCGGTTTTATCCAAAAACCGCACCGAACCCGCATCCGCTCTCCCCTAATCCCGGTCCACCTCTTACGTGATCACTTCGATTCAATAGAAGACAATTCATCAATGTACTATACATCTCTGTCCTTGAATATTATAAATTTGTGGAACGTACGTATTCATTAGAAGTATTAATCCATTTCTAAACTAAAATAAAATAGGTGCTACCAATATATTATGTTATGCCCGAATATCGATGCCGCTGTTGAAGACTGAAATCTCGTCCAAAGATCGCGGAAGTGGTTAACCCATAATGCAAGTCAATCTCATCCTAGTATCATCCTCGCCTGATGATATCTAACTAGACGAGGTCAATGTTCCGCGTGCCGAGATTTCGTTAGAGTCCTCGTCCGAGGATGAACCTCGCCCGTAATCAGTTCCAGTGACTAGCCAGGCAAAGCGTCAAACACTCCTGAAACCTTACCTGAGGATATGGTCCTCACTTTTTTAACCAAGTACGACTACTGGTCTCGGTTATTCAAGTGTTATTTATTATCCCGGGGCGCAGTCCCACCTTCACTCAGCCGTCACTCAGGGGAGGCCTAAATGATCTGGATTGGGTCAACAGATCTAGTTTCTCGGAGGAGGCCGAGCTTCAGCAGCGCATATCTGTCTAACCTAAGGTGGTAGCCCATTGTTGGAATCAAGGAATGGGAAAACTATTATGATTAGGTTATTTGTTCGTCAAGAACTACGTCTGGCTTAATCCCTATTATAGGGTACATAAGCACATTGTTTGGGAGAGGACACAACCCTTGCAAGAACAAATACTCCTTCGAATTTGTGAGAAAACCCTAATTCCCAAACGATCTTAGCCAATCACACTTAATTCCAGTAACCTTCCTCGAATCTTGTTATCATCATATTCCTCCGTTACAATTGGCGCTAGAAGCAGGGGCTTTTGACATCTATTGAAGGAAGGATGTCGCAGTAGACTAAGAACGTTATTGATGAGGACAAAGATCAACCAAAGCCAGAACAAAGATTTCATATCTATATAACTCCAGTTTTCTCATCCCCATCAGAAAGAGCATAACCTCGGCCATCTCTACCTAAACAACACGCTCCCGTTTGAGTTTGGCCTAATAAAACTTTAGATTATTTGGGTTAGACCTGAAAATGGACAATTATTGGTTTTACTAATTTCTTTAATTAGTGATATTTTTTCAAAAATACTTTTCAATGATCCAACCGTATAGATGTCAGTATATATACATTTTAATGATATGACAAAACGTTTACAAAAAATAAATTTATTTGATTTTGCTATTTTACCAGTCAACTAGTTAATTGAACCGTACGTATAAGTATAACTAGTGTTTAGTCCCGAATTCGTGTTTTGGATTTTTAGAAAATATTTATCAATGATCTAACCGTATGGATGTCAATATATATACATTTTAATGACATGACAAAACTTTTATAAAAACATAAATTTATTTGGTTTGATATTTTAACAGTCAACTAATTGATTGACCAGTACTTCCAACTAGTGTTTAGTCCCGAATTCGTGTTTCGCATTTCTAAAAAATATTTCACAATGATCCAATCATAGGGATGTCAATATATATACATTTTAATGATATGACAAAACTTTTACAAAAAAATAAACTATTTGGTTTGTTATTTTAATAGTCAACTAGTTGATTAACTAGCACTTCTAACTGGTGTGTACTCCCGAATTCGTGTTTCGAATTATTAAAAAATATTTCTTAATAATCCAACCGTATAGATGTCAATATATATATATTTTAATGATATGAAAAAAAATTTATAAGAAAATAAATTTATTTGGTTTGCTATTTTAACAGTCAACTTGTTGATTGACTAGTACTTCTAACTACTGTCTAGTCCCGAATTCGTGTTTTAGATTTTTAAAATATATTTGTTAACGATCCAACCGTATGGATGTCAATAAATATATTATAGTGATATGACAAAAATTTTACAAAAAAATAAATTAATTTGGTTTGTTACAGTCAATTAATGGTTTGACCAGTTTTTTAGCTCCGGCTCGGCTCGACTCGTTTAAGTTCGTGTTTAGCTCGTGTTCGTTCGAATCGACTCAGCTTGTTTTGTTCGATAAAAACTCGTGTGCGGCTCGTTTCTTAATGAGCTCGAGCTTGAACAAACTTTTTGTTCTTTAAGAAAGCTCGGGTCGTCAGAAAAAAAAAACTCGACTCTGTTCGATCAAAACTCGGCTCGGCTCGGTTCGTGAACGTCCCTAGGTGGGCTCATGTTATATTTGATTAGAAAATACTCCCTCTGTTTTTCAATATTTGATGTTATAGGGAGTTTTACTTGTTTTTAATTATTCGACGTTCTCTTTTTCCCATGTAATTTTTTCAACCTACTTACCCTTATTTATTTTTCCAACACTTTCAATTTTCAACACATTCCCAATATTTTGAATTTTCAACACTTAAAAGTGATTAACAAATTGAGTCTATCCATAATATTTTATGTATAAATACACACACGATAGAGTACATATATATGTCTTTCTTTATATCATTTTCTTATAGTACTAGTAGTAAATTTTAAGAATGGATTCCAGGGGGCATCTTCTAAAAAAAGAAGACAAATGTGAAAAGTGCAGAAACAATAAGATTGGTACATCACTGACGAAGGAGGAAAATAATCAAAATCCTGTACCTAAAAATGTATTTGAAGAGGTAATAATAATGTATTGATGGTTGACTCAACATGTTTCAAGGATGTAAAATATGAAATTGATTCGAATGAAAGTCTAAAAGATTGATGTGAGCTATGAAAAAAGAATTGATGTTTATCAAATTTATGTATGTTTAGTTTGGAAATGAAATTTTATATGTTAGATCTGTTCTTGTAAAATTTTATTATATCAAAATATATGATGTTTTTATACTCAAATAATGAAATCAGTTGAAATTTTTGATTTAAATAGCATGCATCACAATGTTAGAGATTGGTAAGTTTTATTAGTTAAAAACATCTTTAGATTTAATTTTTTTTATCCATGTAATATCTTTAAATAATTTTTAATAATTTCAAAATTGACTTGTTGGTGTTCTTATATATTATTGTTATAATAGAATATAATGGTTACATTACACAAAAAATCAATTTTTTTTAATATTTGTTTTTGATTAAAATTTTATGACAGATATATAAATGGACAAAGATAAAAACATTTATGTATGTTTTAGTTTGGATATTAAATTTTATATGTAAGATCTATTTTTATAACAATTATATTATAACAAAATATATAATTTATCATAGACAAATAGTAAAATCAATTGAAAATTTTGACTTAAGTAGCATGCATCACAGTGTTGAAGATTAGTAAATTTTATTAATTAAAAACATCTTTAGATGTAATTTTTTTATCCATTTAATATCTTTAAATAATTTTCACTAATCTAAAAATTGACTTGTTAATGTTCTTATATATTATTGCTACTGTGACAACCCAAAATCCAGGGGTCAAGAATTTAGTGCCACGAAAGTAAAATAACCTGTAAATAAATAATAGCATGCAAACGACCCCTCAAACCGAGATCCAAACAGGTTATAGTGTGAAACAAGAACTAAACCGAATTATAAAGTTATTACATCACACCTGATGTCATTAGGATAACTTCGACGAGAAGCTATGCCAATGACTAAATGTCTAGATAAGTTTTACACACTAATAATATTTTATAACAAACTATATACTCTCTCACTTCAAACTATCTATACCAAAACCCACCTGGTTAGGTAGATGGAACCTAAAGACCAAAGGATGATGCACTGGCACACTCTTACGTGTGGTGTGAAGACGAGGCATCCTCAGTTTTCACTAAAAGAATGAACACAGGAAAGCAAAGATGAGCAAAGCATGCTCAACAATAATATTTTTAAAAATGCATGGCTAACCTTGTTCTTAAATTAAAACTATCATTGCTGAAAGAATTACCAATAATTCAACTTTATCAATACAACTTAATGCTGCAAAGAAAGGCATTAAATCATAAACAATCTCATAAGAATTTTCATAATCTTTCTCATAAATCGTTTTCATAAATCTCTTTGTATATAATTGGAATTATTAACGCTGTGCTATAGCCGATGATCAGTCGCGAGATAGCACCGGATCATGCAAGAAGCATGTCACCAAATCTGAGGAATTCCAGGCACACATTGGCCTATTCGCTGGACCGGCGTCTCGGTCTCTTACGCATACGTTCCAATTACAAAATAATTTGATTTCAATAGAAAGCAAATCCAAGTCAAACTCATACTATCATAATAATTCAACCACCAGAAAGTGGCTGTCATTTGTAAATCTTTTTCTCAATAATTGCTTTGAAATTTTGAATAAAAGAACTATTCAGAGAACAGTATTTGGAAACACAATCGACAATATTTAAATTAGACAACTACAGAAAAGATACCGGGTGGTAGATAAACATTGAATAGTGAAAATTGGTAAGGTGGATACAATTAATTAAAGTATATAATTGATTCCAAATAACGAATCAATTATTGGTAAAATGAGATAAGACTGTTTAGGTTCAGATAATTCACAAGTCACGGTAAAATATTGGTAGAAATAATTGATTCTGGTTAGTGGTGGAAAAAAAAAGGTTTAGTGTCTTGTCAAAAGTCAAGGTATAAGTCAAGGCATGTTGGTACATACAATTGTTTCTGGCTAACAATTTAAGAATAAATAGTGACTTGTGAGAATAATTTATTGTGCATAGGCTGTATGTACAATTTAAAATTTATACGAATCAGGATAATAGCAACATCAATTGCAATAAAAATAAGTTCGGGACAGGAACACTTGCCTCTGAATGAAATTCTCAATTCATCAACAAAATACTCTACTGCTCGGCTTGCTTTTCAACTAAACACTTTCTTCTACAAGAAAACAATAATTCAGTTGACGAATCCAAATCGTCGTCCAAATCGAGAATTCTAAATCGTATTCTAATCTACCTTTCGTGGTGTACAAATATTTTTAATTATTATATACACATAATATTCATGTAATCACATTATCACGTATCACGCAATTGACATGCTTTATTATTTATAAATAATTATAACCAATAATTCAAGATTTCCGGTCTTATTCTTAGTCAGAATCCGAATTATAATCTAAATCAGATTCCCAAATACAAATCCAATTCTTCATAATAAACCAAAATTCAGACAACACTTCCTTCGTTTTAAAATAATCCCACCAACCAACAATCAATTTAATATCTATTTACCACAATCAAATAATAACCAACTAAACTCCCGGGACTGAAATAATTTATACAATCGTCACAATACACTAAACAATTAAGTTTCGGGATTTTAAGTTGTACATGTACCACAAGTATACGTATATAAGTACAGTATTCACAACACACCTTGCACTATAATATAAACATTCAAAATTAGATATTAATTTCATTATTATTATTATTATTATTATTATTACTATTATTATTATTATTATTATTATTATTATTATCATCGCTAATTAAAACAATAATAATAATAACAATAATAAAAATAAAATCAACATTCTCTTTTGTTTTTTTCCGGAAAAATCTGCCCGGCGCCACCGAGGGCCACCATCGGACAGCCACCACCCGCCGGAATCCGGCAGCCCCTCTCCCTCTCCCCCTCTCTCTCTCAAATCTCTCTCTCTGAACAACCATGGCTGCCCAGAGCGCGACAACGCTGCTGTTGTGTCACACGCGACGCCGTCTCCTCCTACTCCGACAACAACCACCACATCTCCGCCAGTCGCCGCTCGATTCTCCTCACGGCGCAGCAGTACGGCGCTCCTCCGCCGCCTCCCAACACCAACCCAACAACAGCCACTACAAACCTCGCTTCACCACGCTGCTACGACTCCGTCGACGGCGTTAATCGCCGCCGCTCCTTCAACACCACCACCACCAACTGCCGAACACCCCCAATTCTCAACTCCGATTTAACAAACCCCCAAACCCCAATCAAACCAAGCATCACAACAACACATAACACAGTGATATAATACAAAACATGACTCGGTTATTTGATTTAAAGAATAAACAGATCCTCACCTGAATTAGCTGATTAATCTAACCCTTGCTTTCTCTCTTCTTTCGTTTAAACGAATTAACCTATGTGTCCTGTTGTGTATATATCCTAGGGGTGCTGCACGTAGTGGCCACGTATACTACTGCCTTGCACTACTCTGCCGCTAATTTAAATGAGTTTTAGAATTAAAACTGAACTAAAGAAACAACCTCAATTCAAATAAAAAAAACCACTAAAATAAATATTTGGTGCCCAAAAACATATCCGAAACCAAAACAAAATATACTACAAATCCTGAAAATCTCGAATGGGTAAATACATGAAAATTTTTATTTCTAAAGAATTTGAAAGTTTTATATTTAATTGCCCGTAATTTATTTTTAAATTGCAAATAATTAAAATAATCATTTGCGAGATCTTTGAATATTTTTAAATTAGTCAAAATATTAAAATACCAAAACTGAAATATTTCGGTAGTTTCATTTAAATAAAATATTGGTGCAATTAAATACAGATTTTAAATTTTAAAACTGAAAATAATTTTAATGGAGACAATATAATAAATTCAAGTTCTAATCTATCCGTTTGGACAAAATTAAACAGTTAAAATAACACGTTTGTATGCTAAACAACTAAACCAGATAATTTACATGAGTTCACATATATTGCAAGGAATATTTTCGATTAATTATAAACTAAATTAAATCTTAATTTTCACAAGATTCAAATAATTCTAAAATATATCAATTCTCAATTTATTTCGATCCACATAAGCAGGCAGGTGCTATTAATCACATAAAATATAATTTATGCAGCATGAAATTATAATTGCTCGAAAACATTATTATAACCAAAAATATTATTATCACATAATTATATAAATTCACAAAATTCCCGATTGTTACATCCTTCCACCCTTAACAGGATTCTGACCTCAGAATCAGTCTAAGAAAATAAGTGTGGATATTTCTCTAGCATCTCGCTTTCAAGTTCCCAAGTTGATTCTTCAACCATGGGATTCCTCCACAAAACTCGCACTAGACTCACAGTCTTATTTCTTAGTGCTTTCTCTCTCCGGTCTAGAATTTCTACCGGCTGCTCAATATAAGACAGATCTGACTGAATCTCTATAGGACTATACTCTATAACATGCTTCAAATCGGGATTATACTTCTTAAGGATAGACACGTGGAACACATTGTGCACGTGTTGTAGATGTGGTGGTAAGGCTAACTCATATGCAACTTTTCCTACTTGCCTAAAAAAACGGCCCAATATATCTGGGACTAAGCTTCCCTTTCTTTCCAAATCTCATAAGTCCCTTCCATGGTGACACTTTTAATAGGACTGGCTCTCCCACTTGGAATTCCATGTCCTTACGAGATTGATCGGCGTACTTTCTCTGACGATTCTGAGCTGTAATTAATCTTTTCTGAATGAGTTCAATTGTTTCCTTGGTTTGCTGTATAAGTTCTGGACCTAGTATTTTGCGTTCACCAACTTCTTCCCAACACACTGGGGATCTACACTTACGACCATACATGGCTTCGTAAGGTGGCATACCAATACTAGCGTGATAGCTGTTGTTGTACGCGAATTCAACCAATGGTAGATGTTCATCCTAACCTCCTTCAAAATCCAAAGCACATACCCTAAGCATGTCTTCGATTGTCTGAATGGTTCTTTCACTTTGACCATCTGTTTGGGGATGATAAGCGGTACTCATATGTAACTTAGTTCCCAAGCATTCTTAGAATTGTCTCCAGAATCTTGAGTTGAATCGGGGATCTCTGTCAGATACAATTGATACTGGGACCCCATGACGTATAACTATTTCCTTCTGATACAGATGGACTAACTTATCCAATGAAAACCTCTCATTGATTGGAATAAAATGTGCCGACTCAGTGAGTCTGTCAACAATTACCCAAATCGCGTCGTGATTAGCTCTAGTCTTTGGCAATCCTACTACAAAGTCCATTGCCAGTTGTTCTCATTTCCATTCAGGAATCTCTAATGGTTGTAGTAGTCCACTGGGTCTTTGATGTTCTGCCTTAACTCTTTGGCACGTGAAGCATTTGCTTACCCACTCAGCTATTTCGTTCTTCATATCTGGCCACCAAAAAGTTTCCTTCAGATCTGGGTACATCTTGGTACTGCCGGGGTGAATAGCGTATCGAGAATTATGAGCGTCATATAGTATCTCATTCTTCAATTCAGTCACATTAGGAACCCATATTCTCGATGAAAATCTTAAAATCCCTTGATTGTCCATTTGGTTGGAAATCTCTTCTCCCGTTAAGTCGACCTTCTTGCGACTCATCATTTCTTCCTGACATCTCTTAATCTTTTCTAGTAATTCTGGTTAAAATGTCATGGCATACATCAGTTCAGTTGTTGGCTCCGATAATTGAATCTCTAACTCCAGCTTTTCAAATTCTTGAATCAACTCTTCTGATGAAGTTATCAAGTTCAGCCTTTCCTTTCGGCTCAAAGCATCTGCTACCACATTGGCCTTCCCTGGATGGTAATTGATTGTGCAATCGTAGTCTTTGATCAGCTCCAACCATCTCCGTTGCCTCATGTTGAGCTCTTTCTGGGTGAAAATGTACTTCAGACTCTTGTGATCTGTGTAGATCTCACACTTTTCCCCGTACAAGTAATGCCTCCAAATCTTTAGTGCAAACACTATTGCTGCCAATTCAGATCATGGGTTGGATACTTCTGCTTTTCAATTGTCTAGATGCGTAAGCAATAACTTTACCGTGTTGCATCAATACACAACCTAATCCCTTATGAGAAGCATCACTATAGATCATGAAATTTCCTTGCTCATTAGGTAGCGTCAGAATTGGTGCAGTTACCAATCTCTTCTTCAACTCTTGGAAGCTTTCTTCACACTTATCATTCCATTCATATTTCTCATTCTTTCTGGTTAGCTTGGTCAATGGTGATGCTATCTTTGCAAAATCCTTGACAAATCTTCTGTAATAACCAGCCAATCCCATGAAACTTCTCACTTTAGTTGGTGATTTTGGCCTCTCCCAATTCATTATGGACTCAATCTTTGCTGGATCCACTTTAATGCCTTCGTTGTTCACAACATGTCCTAGAAACTGCACTTCTTGAAACCAAAATTCACACTTAGAGAACTTGGCATATAACTTTTCCTTTCTCAGGATTTCCAAGGCAATTCTCAAATGCTCGGCGTGTTCTTCTTCTTACTTAGAATATATCAAGATGTCGTCTATGAATACGATCATAAATTTATCCAGATACTTCTCAAAGATGCGATTCATCATATCCATAAAAGCTGCAGGTGCATTCGTCAATCCAAACGCCATCACTAAAAACTCATAGTGCCCATATCTAGTTCGAAATGCCGTCTTAGGAACGTCTTCAGTCTTGATCTTCAACTGATGATATCCTAATCTTAAGTCAATCTTAGAAAAACATACAGCTCCCTTCAGTTGGTCAAAGAGGTCATCAATTCTTGGTAGTGGATACTTGTTTTTAATGGTCAACTTATTCAATTCACGGTAGTCAATACACAATCTCATACTACCATCCTTTTTCTTTACAAATAGAATCGGAGCGCCCCACGGTGAAACACTGGGTCTGATTATTCCTTTATCAAGAAGATCTTGTAGCTGGGTGGCCAACTCCTTCATTTCCACTGGAGCCATACGATAAGGTGCTCTTGATACTGGCTCAGTACCAGGTGCTAGGTCAATAGCAAACTCAATTTCCCTGTCTGGAGGTAAACCTGGAAGTTCGTTGGGGAATACATCTTTGAACTCATTCACTATAGGAATACTTTCAATGCTGGGTGACTCGGCATCCAAGTCCACCACGTGAGCCAAATAGGCTTCACAACCTTGTCTTAGCAACTTCTTAACTTGCATAATAGTCAGAGATTCCTTCGTCTGTTTCTGACCTTTGAATACGACTCTGGATTTGTCTAAAGCTCGCAATACTACTCGCTTGCTCTTACAGTTGATCTGAGCGTCATGATCAGTCAACCAATCCATTCCTAGAATAACGTCAAACGTGCCTAACTTGAAAGGAATCAAGTCCGCAAGGAATACCTGTCCTAAAATCTCAATCTCACAGCGGGGATAAACTTGAGTAACCGAGACTCTATCTTGATTAGCTACTTCTATAGACAAAGCTTCACTTAACATACGAATCTCGCAAAATAATTTATGAGCAAAATCTTCAGAAACAAATGACTTGGTAGCTCCAGAATCAAATAATACTTTGGCAGATATGGAGTTGATAGGAAGCGTACCTGCCACAACGCTCGAGTCCTTGACTGCATCTTTCAAGGTCATGTTGAAAGTCCTGGCCTTAGGTGGTGCTGCTATGGCTAGCGGTTGTGCCTATGGTGCTGGAAGTCTTGGCACATTGTTGGCAGGTGCTGGTGTTCTACAATCCTTCGAAATATGGCCCACTTTTCCATACTTGAAGCAAGTGGTTCCCTTGGGTCTATTATCCTGGCACTCACTAGCATAATGCCCCCCTTTGCTGACACTTAAAGCAGACTACATTTGTTCTGGAACATATTCCTTAATGCTTCTTCCCACAGATTCTGCAATCAGGAATGGGAGGTCTAAATTGCCCCTGACGGTTACCTTGCTGGGGCCGACTACTTTGACTTGCGAAACCCTGCTCTGGCTTCTGGAATCCCATATTCCTATTCTGACGGAAATCTGGTCTTCGGTTAAAACGGTTCTGAAAGTTCATCGGCCTCTGACTAACTTCTGTGGTTTCCACCTTTCTCTTCTTACCGTCCCTTTCCTTTTGGGACATATCACTTTCCCCCTCAATAATCATAGCCTTCTAAACAACAGCCGCATACGAAGTTAACTCATAAGCAGCTACCCTGCTCCGCAACCAAGGCTTTAGTCCTTGTTGGAGCCTCTTAGCCCTCTGCTCATCAGTATTGACATACTCAGGAACAAACCTTGCTAGCTCAGTAAACTTAGCCTCATATTCAGAAACACTCAGGTTTTCTTGTTTTAGTTCCAAGAACTTTAGCTCCATCTGATTTTGCATATACCTGGGAAAGTACTTCTCCAAGAACAATTCTGTAAACCTTTCCCATGGAACAACTTCTCCTATCACAAGCGCTCGCTTGGACTCCCACCAGTAGTTGGCTTCCTCCTTCAGAAAGTAGCTGGCAAATTCGGTCTTCTGATCCGCCCCTACCTTTGCCAGGGAGAATGCCTTATCAGTCTCCTTCAGCCAAGCTCTGGCTTTAATCGGGTCGGAAGATCCCAAGAACTCTTGAGGTTTAACTGACTGGAAAGTCTTAAAAGTAACGGCAGGCACTTGCTGACGTTGTTGCTGCCTCTCCTGATTAGCAGCTTGCTGACGCAAAAGTTCCAAAATCTGAGCGATGGTTGGATCTGTCTGGCCTGCATTTGCGGTCTCTACACGAACAATTTTCTTTGGCGGCATGATTCCGGTGATAAAACAAGCAACTTATTAAGTAACATTTTTAAATAGTTTCATAAATCAAGTTATCGAAGAATATCTGAAATGGTTTGGATATCCCCAAAAATACTACTATATAATTTGCTTGTGATTTCACAGATTAAGAATAAACTATGATAATGAAGAAAGAATCATGACTGAATAAGGATTAAGCAGTTTATATAGTGATTAGTAAAGACAATGTGGGTAATGGAAACAAGCACTATATAATATCAAGCTACAAGCGTATAATCGCTTTAAAACCGTACAAACATACTATACAGAAAAAAGAAAGTACAAGAAAAGAAATGCATCGGGTCACCAGTAGAAAGGGTGGGGTATGGTACACAAAAGCCCTACAAAACTATGGCTGTCTCCGTGGCGCCATCTCTGCAATAGGTGACTATCTATAGTATGCATCTAACACACACTACACTCTCTATGTACAACAAGCTCATCCCACCACATCACTCATCCTTTGGATCACCAACCTCGTGGAGCCTGCTTAACACATAGCACATCACGCGCTCTACCCCTCTGGATCGCGGACCCCACTACTCGAAGAAGGAAGGACCCTCAACCAGTTCTCGGCAATAGCAAGGATGGCCCTCACCTCTCTCGCTGTATCCCTAGCTGGGCGCTCGCCCACAACTGGAACCTGGGCTCCTAAACCAACTCTCTCCGAAAAAGACTGAACCAAAGTCCTGAGCTCCTGGTTTTGGCCTTGCATGAACTCGCACGTCTGTCTCAACTGCGCAAACTGACGAAAAGGTACATACTGGCTAGCTTCCACCAGAGTAGGTGATGTCGCTGACGTGGCGTTAGGAGCTCTAGCACGTGCCGAGAGACCCACTGGTGGCATCTCTAGAACCCTCACCGACTCACTATCTCCCGAAGGGTCTGAATCATAGCCACTCCTATGGGGTGAACGTGACCCCTGCCCCTCTGGCTCTGTATCAGACTCAGAATGCTGCAAGAATTATTATATATATATTTATCGTCAAAATACTTGACGGAATAACTAAAGCTATCTTATCTTATTAATCAAGACTATATCCGACAGCCTCGAGTCAAACTCTATATGAGTCTGAATAAGTGATCTTATCTTAAACTATCCTAACTATTCTTGTTTCAGTGACTGATAACCTGTAGCTCTGATACCAACTTGTGACAGCCCAAAATTCAGGGGTCAAGAATTTGGTGCCACGAAAGTAAAATAACCTGTAAATAAATAAAAGCATGCAAACGACCCCTCATACCGAGATCCAAACAGCTTATAGTGTGAAACAAGAACTAAACCGAATTATAAAGTTATTACATCACACTTGATGTCATTAGGATCACTTCGACGAGAAGCTATGCCAATGACTAAATGTCTAGATAAGTTTTACACACTAATAATATTTTATAACAAACTATATACTCTCTCACTTCAAACTATCTATACCAAAACCCACCTGGTTAGGTAGATGGAACCTAAAGACCAAAGGATGATGCACTGGCACACTCTTACGTGCGGTGTGAAGATGAGGCATCCTCAGTTTTCACTGAAAGAATGAACACAGGAAAGCAAAGATGAGCAAAGCATGCTCAACAATAATATTTTTAATAATGCATGGCTAACCTTGTTCTGGAATTAAAACTATCATTGCTGAAAGAATTAGCAATAATTCAACTTTATCAATACAACTTAATGCTGCAAAGAAAGGCATTAAATCGTAAACAATCTCATTAGAATTTTCATAATCTTTCTCATAAATCGTTTTCATAAATCTTTTTGTATATAATTGGAATTATTAACGCTGTGCTATAGCCGATGATTAGTCGCGAGATAGCACCGGATCATGCAAGAAGCATGTCACCAAATCTGAGGAATTCCAGGCCCACAATGGCCTATTCGCTGGACCGGCGTCTCGGTCTCTTACGCATACGTTCCAATTACAAAATAATTTGATTTCATTAGAAAGCAAATCCAAGTCAAACTCATTTCCTACTTATATATAATAAGCGTAAGGGAGATAATTTGGTCGCATGGTCCTTTGGTCTAAAAGCTGATCATCCGTTGGATCGTATATTTAACAAATAAGCACCGTTAGATTAGAACAAAATTAAATTCTGTTCTATAAGGCAACTGATATCTACTTGCAATTTAATTCCTTTTCTGAATCCAAAACAAATTCTGTCTTTCAAGTGTTTTTGATTTTTTTTATTACAAAATAAATATTTCCTACCAGAATTTTTAGACAAATATTTAAATCACATTATAATAATTCTAATATAAAATACATTTATACTAGAACACATATTTTTAACACTTTTTCCTAATCCAAGACAGAACACATATTTTTAACACCTTTTCCTATTCCAAGACATGTTATGCCTTCTACTTGCATGCATGTTTATGATTTATTTTTTTAGTCAGAAACAAATTACAACCAAATTCTTCGAAACATAAAATTTGTCAAGATCTTCTATATAAACTACTTCATATCAGCCTCATCTTAAACCCATTCTTGCGTCTTCTTCTTCAAATATTTTAACTTGGAAATCTCCCAGTGTTTCTTATGGCCTCAATCTTGACAAAGTTTGCAACGGTTCTTTCTTCCCCAAACTTCTCCATCGAACTCACAAAGGTAATTAGCTTCTCTCTTTTTTTTACTGCTATTTGATAAATTGCTATGCATCGGTTTTATTAATTTTTTCTGTTTTGTCTAAATTATATTGATTTATTCAATTTTTCGTAGATAACGCCATGGATTTGCATGATGAATCAAATAATATGAATGAAAAATAGAGAATTGAACGTAACAAGTGGCGTAGAGAACGGTACAGACTACGTCAAGAACAAAACAAGCAACAACAAGAACCATGTAAGTAAAGTTTAGCATGTGATATGTGCATTAAATATGTGTGACATCAAAATTATTGATCTCTGACATTAGAACAATACAGGTAGAGCAGTAGAACAATCAATACACCAATTCTTAATGAAATTAGAAGCTTACTCATCGGTCAGTAAATTACTCCAGATGATAGTGTATTGTGTAAATTTCATTTGAAAACCTATAGTCAGTGTATTCTTAATGCAAATGTGTTTTTGAGTTTTTAGTTGGCAAATTAACTTTCCAGTAGGAATATTACAGATCAAATATAAGTGAACTTAAAAAAAATTGCCTTCGTCACCATTATAGTAACCTACTTCATGCTGTTTCTTTCTATTCATGCCTTGGGTAATAACTTTATCAAGGTATTTCATGTCAAGATCTGGCAAAACCTGCAAGAAAATCACCACGTATTATAAACTCATACCTAAGAATCGAAGCAAAATAAACATGTACGTATTGAATAGTAAACATGTAAGTAGAACTCCTTGGTTTGCATAACAATAGCTTAACATTTTTCCCGTGATCGGATCATTCAAAGATTCTGGGAACAAGTTAATTCTAGGTATAGGCACTTCATAATTTATATCTCACACATTAATATTACTATTAGCGTATACATTAGTGCTTTTTGTGTGCTTTTTGTTTTTCAAGGAGGTACACATGGATATACTTTAATGTTAAAATTAATTCATCCTACATATCCGATTTTAATTAGTCTTAGCAATTCTAATTTTATGTATTTTATTATAGCTGATGTTACAGATTTAGCTGAAGGATCAAATTCTGAAATTGTTATAAGAAAACGAACTGAGCTTAACAAGCGACGCCGGGAGCAATACAATAAAGCTACAGAAGAGGAACGGAGCCAAAGAAACAAACTAAGACGTGACCGAAGAGCAAAACAAAAGATTAATGCGATAGAATGTCAACAAGTAAACAATGGTAATTTCTAGAGGTTACAATTTTTATAATACCATGTCGTGCAAATTTTTTTTATTAACCCTTATAAGTTGTTCTTTCGTGTATATAGATATACCAGTTACTGATGAAAGCACAAAGTATATACAAATGATAAAGAGGAATACATCTACAACAAAAGGTATTCTCTATATCTCCCTTACGCTTATTATATATAAGTATATAATACATGTATATATATATATAAATTTATTTATTACTGATTTGATTTTTATTTTTATTTTTAAAGCATTTGCTGAAGTTAGCAAACGAATGAGGACAAAAATACAGTCGAACAAGGAAAAGTTTGGTAAGCCTAAATTTTCATAGGCTCCACAAAAATTAACAGCAAATAACTATTTAACTTATCATGTTATAGCTAAACTATACAAACCTATTTTGCTACAACAAAAGCAACATCGATCCTAAATATTGGAAGTGCCGACAAAGAATGTGTATACTGTGGTGCACTAATGTGGGGGCAGGAAAGAACGAGAGAAGAAGGTGCTTCAAACACTTCAGGCTTCTCACTATGTTGTAGCCATGGTAAAGTTAAACTACCTAACTTACAAGAAACTCCCCCGGAATTGAAGAGACTGTTGGATGGAATAGATGAATTAAGTAAAGCATTTAGAAAAAATTACAGGATGTACAACACTGCATTTTCCTTCACATCCACTGGTGGAGAAATAGATAAAAGATATAATAACGGTGGTGGCCCTTTTTTTTATCGTATATTTGGTGAAATATATCATCAGATCGGCTCTTTGTACCCGGATGATGGTGAGAAGCCAGTTTATTCACAAATCTACATGTATGACAATCAACAAGAAGTCGAAAAACGGGTATCCTTTCCGCACAATGATGAACTTCTGGATACAAGAATTATCAAAACTATTACTGAAATGTTGGATCGTGAGAATGAATTAGCTAAATTTTTTCAAAATGAAACGAGAAAACATGAAACGAGAATTTGAGATGACTGATCTGGGGTTGCTACATTTTTTTCTTGGCAAGGAGATTAAACAAAGCAATGGAGGATTTTTTATCTCACAGCAGAAGTATGCCAGAGAAGTGTTGAAAAAGTTCAAAATGGAAAATGCAAATTCTGTAAGTACGCCAGTTGCAGTTGGTTTGAAACTAAGCAAGAATGATGATTCTGAGCTTATTGATCCTATATTATTTCAGAGTCTCGTGGGAAACTTAATGTATCTTACTGCTACAAGACTCGACATTGCTTATGAGGTCAGTTTAATTAGCAGGTTTATGGAATGTCCTAGAAATTTTAAGATATATTCGAGGAACACTCTCAGAAGGAATTTATTATCAAAAAGTATGCAATCCTACACTTGTTGGATTCTGCGATAGTGACTGGGCAGGAGACCATGATGACAGTAAGAGCACATCAGGAAATGTGTTTTTTGTTGGATCGGGTGCTATATCGTGGATGTCAAAGAAATAAGTCGTTGTGGCTCTTTCAACAGCGGAAGCAGAGTATATATCATTGGCCCTTGCTTGGATTAAATGGGTGTTACAAGAACGCAAGCAAAGTTTCAAGGATTGTCTAGAAATTTATTGTGACCACAGTTCTGCAATTGCCCTTAGTAAAGATCTTGTTTTTCATAGCAAAAGCAAACACATTCGAATTAAATATCATTTCATCCGTGATTTGATCAAGAACGGGGAAATTGAAGTTAAGTATTGCACAAGTGAAGAACAAGCATCAGATATTTTTACAAAGCCATTAAAGTTAGAAGCATTCAGAGGCTTGAAGACAAAACTTGTTGTTACAAGAATCTAGCTTAAGGGAGGCTGTTGGAATATAAGCTAAATCCTTCCAGAAAGCTTATCAACTCTAAACATGAATATGGAGCAACTGATACATGATGCAGATACATGAATCTAAGTTTACATATTCCAAGATAATTAATTGTTCAATGTACTAGTCTAATGAATCTGTTATATTATAATCATATAAATTGTATTAACCTATTTCTTAATGCATTATCAGAAATTTCAGAGAACAAGTTTCTTCTCTTTGCTTTTTATTATTTCCAACAATAATTGTAAAGTCAAGAAGATATGGTTCAACTGGGCGACTGGATAGTTTTCAAAAGTTTCTTCAATTGCATGTATAAGGTCATCAATTGTTTTCATGGCTTATTTGTACCTCAAGGATTGGACAGCTCGAAAAAGACCGAAGACATTTAAATAAGGAGAGTTTGGAGGTTAACACATTAAACGAATATCAAAATCATATTCTTGTGCAAACTCTGTATCCATAAAATCTACGTGAGTTCTTGCATTATCCTGTTGAATGAATATGACCTCCACGTTTCCACCTGGCCATTTTTCTTTTATTCCTGGCAACACTTTCGGAATCAAGAATTCTTTTACATTTTCTCTCTTCACATACGTCATTGCTTTTGTCTCGAGGCCGGTCCCCGCAGGTCTATTTATACTACTCCTATTAGCAGGTTCTTTGGTAACAAATGAAAAATCTCAATCTTTCCAAAGAATGTGATGTTTCCATCAGCATCAAACCGTGGACGTGCTATAGCCGCCAAAAACATGACTTTGGTAATAAAATTTTTGCTTTTACAGATACGAAGAGGCTCCTTTTCGTTTGCTAAAAGATGATATGACTCTGTAGTTTTTGACAAGTTAAACCACTTCTCATCAATATGTACTATGTTATACATATTCATAAAATTTAGCTCGTGGGGAAGACTATTTTTTGTCTAACATCGATAGACAAAATTTTAGTCTTACCCTTTTTGTATTAGACTTGGCTTCATTGGACTTGAGTGCGCCTTATAACTCCTAGTTTCAAATTGCTGGACAACACTGATGTGCTAAATTTCATAGCAGCTGCTGCATCACAGAGAGTTTTTCTCTGTGTAAATGGAAGATTTTCAAATTTATTCCAGTCTACAACAATTCGTTTCCGACCACAATTTTTGATTTTTGAATGAGAAACATTTGTTACTCCATCCCTCACATTTTTCTTGGAGAGCTTTCAAATGCGCTGAATTGTCCTCATTGGTATCGAGAAAAGTGACGCAACTTCCCTGTTTGTATATTTTTTAGTTTTCCATTGGCACTTCTTTCTAGCAAAGCAAGATACACAACCTGTCTTTGTTTATTTGACAATATCTTATATTTTTTTGTCCGTCTTTGATTTTTCGATGCATTTTCTTTTCCTGTGAAACAAGTAAATTAAAATAAAATATAGGAGAAATCTTTTTTAATTAATATTTCTATACATAATAAACAAAATTAAAACTGGTAATTTAAAATTACTCTCATGATTATATTATCCAAATTTGTGGTGAATGCTTCATAATAGCGGGACACAATTTCTTCTTCTTTTCGCAAATCATTTGCATGTACAAAAGAAAAAGTTCACAAAAGTTTATGTATAATATTTTTAGGCCTATCAAACGGATAATTAGGATACAGATTTGCCTATATCCGTATCCGTATCCAGGAATCTAAAACCGTATCCTTATCCAGATCCGTATCCGCAAGTTTGTGAGAAAGAATATCCGTATCCGAGATCCGCCGGATAATATCCGGATACAGATATTATCCGGATCCGTTTTTTAAATAAATAAAAAAAAAATTGGATCCATCCTTGAAAATTGATTTCCTACCCGCTACATTATTTACAATCACACCTTAAAATCGAGAATGAACTGAGAATGCAGGGGCGATTTGGGGAGATGAGGAGATGGGTTGTAGGCGGAGGTGGAGCATGCTCTCAGTCACAACACACCTGAGAAGGGTTTTCCGACTGTCATGTACTGTGCTTACCAGTAACAACAAGTCGCAGATGATGAAGGGGCAAGCAATTTCAATTACAATTTATCTGGAAAGGTCTGGTGCAAAGGAGTCGCCAACTAGGGAGTAGCGATGGGAGGTGAAGGGAATCATAAAAGATGGTTAAGAGCACCTCCAACGGGGTTGGCTATAATTGTTGGCTAAATTGAACCTGTAAGACATTATGTATAATTTGCTGAACCTGTAAGACATTATACTTCAATGGTATTGGCTATATTGGTTGGCTATAATTTAAAAATAGTATGTTACAGTATTAATATTTTAGTTTGTTAAAATAGAATATATCAGTTCAATATGGTAATAAATAATGTGTAATCTTCCTACATATTTCTTACAGATCTATAGAGGTTCGACAAATATAATCATCCATAGGAGGTTGGCTAAAATTATAGACAACAGTTTCATGTGGTTGGAGTGTGCTTTTTTCAACAGATTAGCTATATTTTTTATATATGGTATGCCAACTCATTTTTTACCTAAGGGTTTTGTGAGGTTGGACATGCTCTAACGGAGTATTAACTAAGGAATAAAATGACTCACGCAAGTCACGGACCCCATGTTAATGATAATAGATTTTTTGACTAAATAATAAGTTATAAAAAATTAAATATATTATAAATTTATCAGTTTAATAAATTATTTAATAAAATTATATAACATATATAAATATAAATATTTATATAATACAATAATTATTTTCGGATACGGATACGCCTATATCCATATCTGTATCCGCATAGTCCGGATTCAGATACGGATAATATCCGCTTTCTTTCGGATACAGATTTTTCAGATTTTTTTGACAGCCCTAAATATTTTAAACAATAACAAATTAGCACTATCAAAATTAAAATTCTTTCCAAAAAGAATCTTACTCTCACATGGATTTAGGGGTGAGCGTGGGCCGGTTCGGCTCGGTTTCGGGATAAAACCAGAACTGCAACCATATATCTTCGGTTTTTAAAATTGAAACTGCAACCGTCGGTTCGGATTCGGTTTAAAAACCTCCGGTTCGGTTATAATCGGTTCGGTTTCGGTTACAAAACCGACAAATTTACAAATTAAAAATAAACTACGAAGAAGATTAATTGACGCGCGTAATATAAACATAATAATCACTGTGCACTAGCCTACTTACTAAAAGACATGAAGAAGAAAATCATAGATGATCACATAACTTTGTGAGAAATCTTAACTCTTAGTTAGATCGGAAACACCAGGATAAATATACAAAATAAAGGGTGTACTTTGGAGGAATATATCATCAGAAGGCTTGCAAATCAACTAAATCAACTGTTATTCATCGCATGAGGCAGAAACTTAAATTGTTTCATTGTTAAGGCCTTGTAATTTATGTTGAAGTTTCTTCTCCCTCCCCTTTACCTTTTGTTGGACATATTTGTGCACACCACCCTCCACAGACTATTAAAAATTTCTCCTTATTGTTGTTATTGTTCAGCCAAAAAATTTCTCTGGACTTAAGTCGTAATTTATAAATACAAACAAATTGCAACTCGAGAGCCACCATCTTAGAATCATATATGCCCCAGCCCTCTCATTTACTTGTTATTCTTGAATTTTCATTTCAAATTATTTTAAAATTAATATAAATTATATATATATATATGGGTCAGGTTCCAGATAGAACCACATTATACTTAGAACTTAGACCTTATGAATTACCATTAGATATAAATAGGATGTGTGGTTAAAATTATCACTAGTATTAATCACATGTCATATACTTATGTGACATTTATGTGTGTGAATATTTAAAACAATAATAAATAAGAGTTAATGATCAGATTTATTACTTTTCATGATTAATACAATTTCCAATTAAATTTCAAGTATATAAATCAGTATAATAAAATAAAAAAATATCAAATATTTTGTTTTCATACATGTAAATACATAACAGATTTGCGTGATTTAATTTTATAAATGTAAACGTATAACAAATTTACGTGATACTGCTGCAGCACTTGTACTAATATAAAAGAAGATGGTACTACAATACAATATTTTTTTAAAAAAATAAAATACTGCTATAGTATGTCAAATATCATACTTATTATTTAATAATTATACCGATACCATTGCAGTACATATAGTTTTTTAAAACAATAGAAATACTGCTATAGTACGTCAAATATCATACTTATATTATTTAATAATTATATTGATACTACTGCAGAACATTGAAAATATTGTATCAATCAATATACAAGCCATTTAATTATAGAAGGTAATTTAACATTTTTCTACATATAATTATTGAAGTCAATGCATGCATTAATTACCTACAATCATGTATGAAAATAATAGTAAATAGCCAATTTTAAATGTAATATTTGATCTTGACCATTAGTTTAATCAGAATCTAATGACTTTATATGAGTTCTAAGTTCTAACTTTAAATCTGGTTCTAATTTGAACCTCACCCTATATATATATATATATATATATATATATATATATATATATATATATATATATATATATATATATATATATATATATAATTTATTTAATTATTTAAATAATTGTTCGGTTCGGTTTTTCTCGGTTCGGTTTTAACCAATAATCGGAACCGAACCCATAACATCGGTTCGGTTTTTAATTTTTCGGTTTCGGTTTCGGCTCGTTTTTTTCCGAATCGGTTTTTACCGGTTACGGTTCGGTTTCGGTTTTTTTTCGGTTGTTTGCTCATCCCTACATGGATTTTAAGTCAAGTTCATGAAATGAATTACTTTCTAATTCTAAAGAAGTTTCACCTCTAAAAAGCAACAAAAAATATAGTTAGACAGTAAAATTTAAAGATTATTAAAAGGAAACTCAATTTAAAAAACAAGATCACTAAAATAAACTTACTCCAAAAAGTTCATTCCAGTCAATTTGATTTGTTGTAAATATCCTACCATGTTGAGATGAAATATTTTCTTTTTGTGTCTGATCCTGTGAACTTGACAAATGACAACTGTATATGTACACACAAATATAAAAATTTACAAATATAAGTATAAAACTTTACTAATGGAAACAAAAAATATTAATGTACATAATATATAAAATAATGAGTCCAACATAGATATAATATGAAAAAATCTGTTGAATCACACTAACAAACCTAGATAGATTTATGATTATAAAAAACATTCAAATTATCAAAAAAAGACTAGATACGCATTATAATTAAAAAAAAATAGTATTGGCTAATAAAAAAGCACATGCTTCTGTGTTTGCAGGAATATTCGATAATCTTTCCCAACATATACTTTTCTCCTTCTATATGTTTCACCTATATCTCCGCTTGGATGCCAAGTGTTTTGTATGACGTCTTTTAGGTAATCATTTATCATATTGTGTATGGAGGGAATATGGGGAGGGTGGTAGTTTTAAAATATTCATTTGAATCTTACTAAAAATTATGGAAGTTTTGAAGATTTGATAAAATAATTTTTATTAAAATTGTGGAGGGAAGTTTTGAAAAATGAGAAAAAAAAACCTTGAAGTTGGCAAGTTCTACTCCTTCATGAGAAAATACACGTAAAACTATTGGTGCAAGTTCCATACTATCTCATAACTATACATACTCAGTTTTAATAATAGTAGAAATGAAAAAGAGTTTATTTATAATCATCTCTTGGTGCATTTCTTAATAAGTGTGCACAAATTCAGAACATCAAATATTGACAAATAGCCTCGCCTGCACAAACAACACACGAGGAGCATTAGATTAGTACTCCCTCCGCTCCTAAATAACAGTCGCTCTGACTTTGTGCACGTAATTTGAGGTGTAAAAAAATATACTTCTTCATATTATTTTTCAAAATTTCTTTTTCTGAATAAAAGTTTGACATCTATATTTTTATTCAAAAAAAGAACATTTTAAAAATAACATGCAGAAATACGTTTTTATTGCACCTCAAAATACGTGTAAAAAGTCAAAGTGACTAATAAAAAGTAACGGAGAGAGTAACAAAAAAAAATTAAAAGGAAGATGATGCTTCTTTATACTAAGAAGATACCACAGAAAAGGAAGCAAACACATGAATGTAGAAATGTGAGGATAAATAGCAAGCCAAACATGGAGGCTCGCCTAGACGCCATTATTTAAAGAAAAAAGGGAGAGGAAATTGTGAAATTTACAGGGGTATCAAAGTTAAAAGATTGAAGCTTGAAGGCACCTGGATGGGGAATATGTAAAATATATGGCAAAGATTACACACCTGGAAATAAAGGAGACCTAGGATGAAAGAGAATGAGGTTGCATTCATATATAAGGCTACACTGGCCAGACAACATTGGTTTCGGAAATAAACATGAAATAGACGAGAGCGAGCTAGAAAACAGATAAGGCAAAGCCAAAAGTGAAGGCATCATGCGAAGAGGCCGGTATTTATAGAAAACAAGAAGGCGACTTGATTAGTGAATATGATGATGTCTTGAAAAGCTTTCATGTGTGCAGAAAATATACAAAAGGAAGGGCAAGGGAGAGGAAGCCACTGCAACGAGGACGAGAACAAGCAGGTCTTGCTGCAAGACCCGCTTGTTCTTGCCTGAATCAAGAAAATATCAGCGATTTTGGGTTCAAAGTAAGGAGACAGTAATAGATCAGAAATCAGGCGGGTTCAAACAAAATTTTTATATGCTTAATAACATACAATTAAATGGAGAGCTCGTAGGTCCTGAAGATTTCAGAAAATTACATCGAAATAAATGGAAGAAACTCCCATAGGATACTAGATGTCAGTATGATTGAAGAGAGTGTTGCAACAAAACCATGAAGTACGCGTCATAGTTCAATGTCAACATAGGCCTGAATGGGAGGATGTTAGATTGCAGTGAAGAAGAAATAATGAGATCATTCAGACCCCTCAAATTCAACAAATATGATGTACACGGTAGAGTTTCTCGATGAAGACAATTCAGTTAAGGTAAAAGTGGGAGAAAGATGGCCAGAGGATACTAGATTGGACATCACCTGAAACCAGGGGGTTGCCTAATAAATAATACTGCAAATAGAGGGACGTAAACCAGAGCCATGCATCGTAGATCAATTTGTTGAAGGGATCGTAGAGTTCACAAGTGAAGATCAGGCAGAGGTTAACGAAATCAGCTCCGAATCCAAAAAGAAAAACTGATGATTACTGACTAGCGAGCTGACGTCTTCAACAATCCTCGTCGAGGAGGACCAATACACTCACTCCCTCATGCCAATTTACTACCTAAGCGTACGCTCAATTATAAAATTTGTGCCTTCTTTTATTAATCAATTTGCTTGAATAGATTCTTTATTTGGCAACAGAAATGGCTGAGGATAAAGAGTTGGCCGCCAAAAAATTTGCAAAAAAAAATGGTTACTAGCCAAGGACACTTAAAGATGAATATATACTTGTCAAAATGGAATTACATGGTGTCTACATAAATGGAATTTTCTCCCCTCCACCATCAATCATATCAACTGCTCCAAAAGGAATTAGCCTACATTATTCGGATTTTGGAACCCGCATTTCACAAAAACAATGTGGCTGCCTCAACAAATTCATATCTACTTTCTTACAACCTATACACTTACTTTTCCCGCGGTAATTAACAGCTTTAGGAGAAGTTTATTGCAAGAACAAAGATGGCAGATCTAGTTGCCCTACTTCCACTTATTCATCCGAATCTCCGCGGCTTCCGCCTCAGCTCAACTTCCACGCCTGCAGTCCGCGGGAGAGAGTCAGAGTTAATTCAACACGTCTGACATATTTTTACTTAACATTATTAGTTTTGTGGTATATGCAAGCGGGGAGGGACTCGGGCCAATATCAGCCCGAGTCCCTGCCAACTGTCCTTAAACATATACTACTCCCTCCGTCCCACCCAAATGTATGGACATGTCAGTGGTAACCATTTCCGTATCTGATATCTGAACTTTGTGATATAAAAAGACGGATAAATTTTTTACCTGGATTTTGCCATCAGCGGTTCCTACTAATAAAATCTCTTCTTCATCATTTAGAGCCATGCAGAGAACTTTTCCGCTGGTACCAGTTTGAAGTGTTTCCTTTCTTTCCAGTTTCTTTCTACACCATACCTCCACTATCCCTCCTTTACACCCCAGGTATATGATACCGGAGCTTATTGCCATAGACCGCACTTCTAGCGCGGATGTCAATGATCCGATCATATTGTAGTTTGAGGTACTACATATCTTGATGCACAAAAATTGGGCATGAAATTAGTATTGACTATTGAGTTACTGAGATCATCTCTACAGGTCATAACAGTTGTCAGTTTATTTAATTCAACCGAAAGCATATTTTTTTAAAGCGGCAAAGTATTGAAATGAAGTGTCTTAGTGGTACCTTCAAAGTTGATCCATCCACGGAAGAGCTTACTGAATGTAGTTGTTCATCAGAGACTTGCAGCGCATAGATCGGATTTATTTTAGACATAAAATTTCTGGAGTTACTCTGGACAATACTGAGTGTCCCTGTTGCCAGATCGATTTCCTGCAGATTCAGGAGTTACACTCTCAGGAAAATAAAATGTAAAAAAACCAGAGGCAAAAAATGAGACTTGTCAATAGTTTTTGTCACCTGAATGCTGTTATCCTGACAACCACAATATAGTTTTCCGTGTACAAGGGCCAAGCACTTTACAGATTTCTTCGAATTCAGCAATTTAGATGCTCCATTCCAAGAGTGCACCTAAGGGAAACAGTATGGAACTTCTCATGATTTCTTGACAGGACGAGAAATTCAGATATATAGAAGATGCATTCCCTACCTTGATTCCAGGACCCTGAGGAATGAAACACGAAATACTATTTGCGACTGCTAGGTTGTTAACCTGATCCTTCATATCATATACTTGTTCGAATTGCATCCATTCATTGCCAATGGACCATGCCTATTGAGAAGTTTCGAAAAGGTATAAGCACTGAAGCTGGTGGAAAGAGTACATAAGGTTCAGGCAGAGTTTTAGCCATACCATAACTGTTCTGTCAAGTGAACCACTGTAAAGCTTATCCCCTAAATGTGAAACTGCCAAGCTCGTAACTGCCTTGGTATGCTGCCGTGTCTCTTGAATAAAATGTAAAGTCTCGCCTTTACTGCTCCACACCTTTTATGATTGGAAAAGAATTTTGATAAGATGATCTTGGTAAGTCATTTTCTTAACGTTTAGGAGAACCGATAACTTAACATTCACTTCCGAAGACAAATAAATAAAGAGTCAAGAATGACTACATAACGAGTTGGATCAAATTAATCACCTTAATCGTCCCATCAGAATGACCAGAGAAAATCTTGTCTTTGGAACATAAGATTGACAAAACTTCTCCATTTACACTGCAATCTTCTTGAACTAGTTCCTTGTGATTCCAAATGTCCTAAAATGAGAGAAGGAAAGATATAGAAATGCATAATACTAATTTAGGGGTCGCGTTATGAGAGACAACTTACACTGCTGGAATCTTTCCCTTCGGATAACACTTTCAGCATCTCAAAAGCAACCGAAGATGACTTTTTAAGCTCACGCAGGCCTTTCAAGATATCTTTCATGGAGGTTTTCAGATCACGAAGCCCATCTGGGATTTGAAGCATCATGTGTAATTGGTAAAACTTAAGGTTTTTCTTTAACTAATTTGAGATCTATAGTCATGAAGGGCTTTTCTAGTTGATTGAGTTCATATTCATCATCAGAATTTCACACTACCATAACCAAAGTCCAGAACATCAGAGTATTAGTCGTCGCATTCTTGCATTCTCTTACTTTATTGTTGTTATGCTAATCTTGTAATTATTAGTTCTTCAGGGACTACCACGCATTCTTTTTGCTAATTATAAGAAAGCATATTTACTAAAATTATCATTATATACTATATTTCAGTACAATGTCCACATTGTCACTCTAAAAGAGTGATTTTTTACCTACCAGGGTCACGAATGAAGCATCTTAGAGCAAGCATAGAAAGGGCTCTATCTTCTGTGTCCTTGGCAGACTTGAAGATTGATACGAAGCGCTTAAGCAAACAGAGACGGGCTGTTCCTCGAATGCCTGTATCTGGAAGAACATCAATCATGTGTACAAGCCATGTGGCAGACAAAAAGCATGCTGAACATAACTCTGCATATCGACTTTTTAGTCCCTCTGCTAAAGCCTGAAACAGTAAGCCAAACTCATGGCTGACCAGAACATATGCCATTTTTCTCTCCCATTCCTCAGCAGCCTTCTCATCCTCCTGCAGATGAAGTAAATTATTAATTTGTATGCAATGTAACTGTATGTTGTATAACTAGATATGAAAAGTTCAATGCACAGCCTATTTCTAGGAAAAAAATGGAACTAACCAGAATTTCTTCACTAGGAGATCTGTGAAGCTTTTCCTTCCTCAGTATAGATTTATATTTTTTGTCAAGTCCTGCAGACTTTAGAAGAAAAGCCCTGGCTAGAGGCATTCCCGAATGTGAGAATCTTCCTTGAAGTGCCACTATTGTCTCTGCAGCAGCTATTTGAGCAGCAGGAGAGTCTGTATTCTTAATACATGAAATTAGACTACCAATTGCCTCTTCTCTGTATATACTAGTCTTCCTCGGCTCCACCTGGTTTGTACCCTCATGATTAAATACTATTAAGAATAAACTAGAGACACAGAAAGCAACAGAGTTAAGACACAAACCAGAATGTCAAGCTGGAGAAGCAGACCAGCCACAATGGGACACTGTTCAGGGGGAGCTGTTTGCAGATATACGAGTAATGTATGCATTGTACTAAATCTCCCTTCATCTTTTATGATATGGAGGACTTGCTCATTGAAAGTCCTTCTGGAGAAATTTAGACACAAAAAAGTACTTATAGCGGAAATGCTCAGTTGCAGCAATTTAAATACTCACAGCCGTGCCTTATCTAAGACTTGAACGTTCAATTTATTATTACCAAGAGAGGAGAGGGGTGTCTGCTAGGTTGAAACTAAATTATAAATCTATCAACGTTGTTATTGCTTTTTATGATTTCATTAAGAAAAGAAAACCACGAATGAGACGTACTTGTTGAGTTTAACTAATTCTGAAAGAAAGTAAACAATCTGGAATCGCTCATCATCAGTTGCCCCGAAGAAGCTTTCTAAAACTGGAGCAAGTTCAGCCTTATCAGCAATGACATTCCTACAATGTCCATCCTCCTGCATAAACCTCAACAAAATACCAACTGCTTCAAGCCTTTCCTCTTGCCACTCAGCTTCCAAGCTAGTCACAATATTTCCAATCACTTCTTCTGAAACCAAACCGCGCATAAATCCAGATAGAGTGCTCTCTTCAGCACTTGCAAGAATTTGTCCAAGCAAAAACAATGAAGCAGATTTCGGTTTTATACACATTGTAATTAATTCGTCTTCCTTCACCCCAAGAACAGATAATAGGGAATCCACAATATCCATATCGATAAGGATCATGGCAGAAGGTCTTAGCAGATAAACTAATACAACAGCCTCTAAGAACCCCCTCTTGAAGAGTGCTACAACACATTCAACATCAGAATCCACTCTTGTTAGTGTCTGGACCACTCCATCATCTCTGTACCCGAGTTCAGAAAGAAGGAAAACGGTTGCCCTCAAGACTCCTTCATCAACCGAATGAAAAAGAATTTCCACAAAACCATTTATAATAGGTGGTTTGGAGAGAATACTCTGAACATCTAGTTTTATGTCAGCCTCGTGCCAGAAACGCTCAATCCACAAAACGGCCATTTCAGATTCCTTCAATATTTCAGACATACAAAGGTTTTTGATGGCAACTCTAAGCTCCACAACACTACTATCAATATTAACTTGGCCTATGACACTATCAGGAGAAACCGAACGAGTCATGGAATTAAAATTCGGATCACTTTCCTGATACTGATTATCAAACTGTGTTATAGCAAAACTGGGATTCTGTTCTCTCCAGCTTGCAATCAGACGTTTGAGCACATAATTTGTTTTAGGCAGCTGAGCTCCATCCAGCTTCTGTCGCGTGATAGGACAAGTCGAGTTTCCTCTATCTATCCATTCTTGGATTGCTTTACGCTCATAAGTCTGTCCAGTCTCAAGTGTCACTGGATCATCAAATATATTACCTGTTACAGGACAAACAAAATCCTTCGGAGCAGCTTGCCTTCCTTCACCAGCAGGGCTATCCATATGTACAAATACAGCCCTTTAAAAAGTACCAACAAGAATGAAAATCTGAAAAGAGCACTAAGATGCAAAACACAATGTAAGTTGCTTGTCTGATCACTTGTGATTCTTGAGGTCCGGGCTTCCGGTTTCAGGGGCTGCCTTGCTTTAATGCTTCCAGTGATTCTTTCATTATTCCTTACCAAAAAGACACAAAAAACTCTCTTGTAACTAAGGTGAACTGCTTAGGAAACTGAGAAAGAGAGAATAAAAAGTTATTGTTCGTATCGATTACCTTTTTCTCTCTGGAAACTGTAAAGAATTAAAAACTGTCTTCGGCTAAAAATCATAATGGTCTTGGATTGAAGTTCCTGACGTTTGTGAAGATACCTTGCCACCTTGGTCAGGTTGGACTATTAGGAAGACCATTTCCTACAAGTAGACAAGAAAGAAAAATTCTGAGGCAATTTAGATACCAGTTTAACTTAAGCCCATGTTGGCTGACAACAAAGTTTTAGAAAGATAATATCAATTTCTGCCATGTGTGTAAGTTTGGGTGGTCATGTTGGATTCTTCCAAACAGATAAAGGGGTGCTGACTCTAGGCATCATTGTCATATCTAGAAAACTACTTGTGCATGAACACATGCCAGGATTATATTATTACACAGAAGGCTTCAGGAACTTGCAAAATCTACCAAACCCCCTGTTGCAAGGTCAAATTACAAGTTCCGTTTGGTTTTGGTACATGCCCTTTTACCTCTGGCTACCTCCCAAAATAACAGCGAGCCAAAGCGTGCCCACGAGGATTCCTCAGTTGACCCAATTGTTTTCATTAAAAGGCCCAGCCGAAGAGACAACCTATCCTTAAAATAACATCTTAAAATTATTAAGGTTATGTGGTAAAATCTTAAATTTTAAATAGACTTTCGGGTCGTAAATGTAGATACATGTTTTTTCATCGTTGTGTGTGTTTAAAAAAAATTTCAAAATAAGTGTCGAAAAGATAACCAATCCTTAAAATAGAACCTTAAAACTTCTGCTTCAGAACCTCAAATTTTAAATAGACTTTTACGATCTAACTCCAAATACATGATTTTTGCATCGTTGTGTGTGTTCAAAAATAATTTCAAAATATAATACATAAACACGACATATTTTATGTGCAACTCTGCGGCAGAATTCGAATTAATACAAGAAATAATGCAAAGTGTCTTAAGAGTTCTTAGGCTAAGGGTTGTGAATAGAACATGACCCTCAAAATATAATATATAAACACGACAATTTTTGCATGTGCAATTCTGCTCCAAAACCCTAATTAATACTAGAAATAAAGATAAGGGTTCTAAGAGTTCTAAGAGGAACGTGACTACACTTCGTTTGAAACCAATTATCTTTATTTTTTGTTTTCCTATGTTAAATGAATCAATTATTTTTATTGCGGTTCCGATTATATATGCTATACAATTATTAGAAATTATGTTTAAACTAGCAGACAAGTTATGTGAAAAATGATTTGACTATATAATAGAGTCAAAGCATGATTATCTGTTAAGTGATAGTTGATAAGTTTAATGGGTTATATAAGTTGGTTTCTGATTATGTGTTGAGTGTTTATCGATATACGTGATATATATGTATATGTGATAGGGTATGGATACGGTGTTTGATATGTATAGATTAGAATCAATAGATTGTTTGGTAATTATAGTGTTGTGTTATTCTGGTAAAGCATTCAGACGAGACATGTACAATTGGAGATACTCAGAAAGTCAAATGGTGCTGCAAATTGACTAAGACATAAACCGAGGAAGCGAAACTGTATTGTGGATGGAATATAGCTAGAGATTGTCTAAAACTTATGATATACATAGATTGTGGGATTGGAAGGATGAGATTAAGTTGTGAGTCTTGAATTAGATTTAAGATAAGTATCTTGAACCCTTTTGTTTGATATATTACAAATATTCTGATCCAAGCTTTTTATATATGTTGCAATTGTTCTGCTTAATTCCTCCTATATAGCTTTTGTTTTCAAACACAAACCTTGAAACCCTGAATTCTAACTTTCATACACAAATTGATAACCATTGAATACCTATAATTTCTTGAGAATCCAATTATTATTGTTTCCATTCCATACTTATTCACATCCCAATTACTATTGCTTACCACAAGAATGCCTGATCTATGATATCATAAATATCATACAAGACAATACCATTTTTGAACTTGCCATCTATCTTTCATTTGATAATCCACATATTTGTGGTGCCCTTGAATTCTTTTCTTGATTACCAAACCATTATCATTATTGATTGAATCTCTGTTCATATCAGACTTGATTATCATATTCAAGTATTGGTTGGATTTCTATTGACATCTAAATTGATTATCATATTCAAAAGTTGATTCGGAATGAATGTTGTTATCATTGATTAGTGAGATTCTGTTCTGTTGATATATATATATATGTGGACCAAATTCGTGTCCAGACCTTGCAAGTGGTCATATTAGGCCAATGTGTGCCTTGGATCCAGTAATAGAACATAGGAGGGCCTGCTCGAGGTTAGTACGTGACTGATCATCGGCTTTTGTTTCAAAGGAAATTTAATTTGAATAGGATAGAAATCACGTTGTTCCATGTGCATATAGGTCGATCCATGAGCACATGAATTTACCAAGATAGCCTCGAGAGCTTAACTTCTCTGAGAGGCAATAGGTTCAAAAATTAGGAATAATATAATTTTCATAGTTATTTGCTTAAAAATTTTGAAAATTGTGTGAGTTGGCAATGTTGAAAATTTTATAAAATTACTTTACAAAGAAGACAACAAATATTACGAAATATTTTATTTTAATAAATAAAATTAGAAGGAGAGAATAGTTTAGGAAACTAGCTAATTTTTAGGATAAATATCAAATAGGTTACTTACTGCGTCCAAATGTATCAAATGAGTCACTAATTACAAAACTGACTCATATGAGTCACTCATTAGAAAAATTTGTATCAAAAATATCACTCTATCGTTAGTCGAAATTCTGAAAGTATTATATATTAAGTTTCCCACATTTTTTGTGAATGATATTACATTCAAATGAAAGGTTCCGAGTTCTACTATTTTAGCTAATATTGTTAGATTTTTAAAAGTTATCAACTATTTATTTTTAATTTTTTGATTGTTTTATTTGATTTAAATAAAAATAAATAGTAGATAAATTTTTAAAATTTTAAAAAAATATCTTAAATACTAAAATTCAAAATCTTTCATTTGGATGTAATACCATTCATAGAAAATGTGCAAAACTCAATATGTAATACTTTCAGAATTTCGACTAACGATAGAATGATATTTTTTATACAATTTTTTTTAATAATTGACTCATCTGAGTCAGTTTTTTAATCAGTGGCTTATTTGATACATTTGGACACTGCAAGTGACCTACTTAATATTTATCCCGCTGTATGGACGCTCAGACAAAGCAATGGAACATCAGAATTGATTTGTTTATGTTTGTATAATCTCCGATTAGGTTTGTTATTTTGGCTGCAAAGTTCACATGTGAGCATAAGAAATGAGATTGATCGTCACTTTCCACCCCATAACAACTCATCTGATATGACCCACAAATCATGCGTGAAACAGCTCAATTAGATTTGGTGCATGGCAACTTACATTACTTTATATCACACACTCAAATACTCAATTGTCTTTTGTTGTCTAACCTCCTACACTGCATTCTTATAATTTAATACACTGATTTATCATATTTTAACAATAAAGATTAGCTATCAACCGAGTATAAATATGTGTATTCGATATACTATATTATTATTCAAATAGAAAAACCTCGCTGCAAAGCTGTAGTAAAGGGAAAAAAAGGTAACTTTCCAACTTTGTTGGATTCTATTTCAAATACAAGGGCGTAACCACTTGAAACGTGCCATAATATCATCATCAAAAAAATTTTAGTCAATTTCATAGAAAGATTTATCGAACTTTTTAAAGATTTTTTTCATTTATGAAATTTAGGTGTACCCAACTCGAATTCTAAAAAATTATAAGAATCTTATGGATATTCAACTATGGTTTGAGAATTTAGAAGTAGGAGATTTATTTTTAGTTTACTTTGAAATATAAAACGAATCCCACAAATTTGTTTCAAAATTTACAAATACAAACATAACTAACGCTAAGATTTGTATATATGCATGAGTAGACTTGATCCTCATTTTGTTACTGCGAGAAGATCTCGTAGTAAGAAAAGAAAATCTGGCAATAAATAAAAGGAGTAATTGCAATAAAATAATTTTTTATCGGTTACAATCAAAGACAATTAATCGGTATGATTATGTCGGTCTCAAAAGTCCATGAGAAAATATTAGCTAGCGAGATGTCCTATTTAAAGAAAAGCATAAAATCTAAGATTATTTACGTAAAATCTGATCCAGCTAGGCAGGGATCCAGGTTTATAAGGAGAGCAACATTCGAGATCTTTGTTGATACTTGGGAGATGGGAAGCAATTATAATGGAGAGAAAGAGCTTGCAGCATCATCAAGAAAGGGGAAGAATAAGAAGAGTGGTTCTGAGAAGCCTAAGCAGCCACAGAGAGGCTTAGGTGTTGCTCAGTTAGAGAAAATTAGACTCCATGCTCAAATGGAAATGGGCGGAGATTTTATTCCAGCTCCTAATACTTTTCGTCCATTTACTAATCCTATTCAGGTTTCTATTTTTCTTGACCTGTGTGTACGAATAAATAATTAGTTACTGGAGTCGAACACCTGAGCTCCCGCAAGGGAACAAGAGCTCAACCACTGCACCAATCTTTGTTGGCAACTGAATCATCTTGAGTTTGTTATGCAGATGGGCTTGGGCGATTTGGGAAGACCAAATATGGGACATGGTGATTCACAGCCTACTACTAATAATACTGCAAGGTACTTGATTTATATACAGTATGATTCTCAATTCAATACCCTGAAATAAATAGCTATCTCATACTATGTAACCTGTTTATTGATTTATATCTCCACAATCATGTAGTTCTGACTATGTTTTATGCATTGGCATGCAGCAGATGGACGGCTGAAAATACCATCTTAAACCCTCACTATTATCAACAACCATCTATCACTAGAAACCTTATAGACCTAGAGCTAGAGGCCGAGGTTCGTACGTAGTTATTAACTAACCTCATTCTGCGAGGCTATATTTTGACTACATGCATCCATGATGAAACTATGTTGCTTGCCAGGGCTGTACAACGTAAATTTTTAACTAATTTTCTTGATTTAACTTGCAGGAATCAGTGGAGAAGAAGAAGAATGGCCAGATTGGGGATTCCATGGGTTCAGGCAGCCAGAGGTCGGGTTCGAGTGGAAGCCAGGAGTTGGATTTAGAGTTGAGACTGTCGCTTTAATCTTTATTTTTTAGATCATGTGATTCAGCATATGAATTGATCACCAGTAGTCTTGAATGTTTAGCTTGAGGGGATTAACTTCTAATATAAATTCATAGACTTGGAGTTTTTTCAGACTTTGTAAGCAAGTTTTCAGGATTTTTTTCATAAATTTATGGAACTTTCTCATGTCATGATTGAGATGATAATACTTTTAGTACTACGTCATGTATTTACCAATCTACGTAGAGCGGTCTTCTTTTGCTGAAATGGCTTCTGTCTATATATTAAAATTTCGAAGTCGAGAGCATCTTTAAATAATTTTGTAACACATTGATCTTACTCACTAAATTCCAAATTAGCCAAATTTTTCGTAGCAGGTCGTGGGTCTTGTCTTAAAGACAAGGTTTTCCTGTTTTCTCAGGTTTTTCAGTTTGGCTCTTTCTGTTGGAGATAGCTTCTACAAGTATTTTGGAACGAGATCTGGTAAAAAAGTGTGCTGCAATTTAGTTAGAAGAGAAGGTTTGTTGAAACATTTCAGGGCTTCTTCTAACACCTTAATATTGTGTTTGGTTGGGGTTAATGAATATAAAAGGGATGTAATGAAATTTGAACAATGTCAAGGACAAATATGTTTATATAAATTTCATTACTTCCTTCTGCTAAAGATCACACCCCCAATTTGAAAAAAAAAATATTCTATTTCTTCCTATACTCATTTTCCTCTCAAATTATCATAACAATTTTGCACTCACTCAATTTTTTAAAAAAACTTTCCTTCCACCTTTACTTTTTGTCATTTCATTTCATTCTCCCTAGTCAAACCCAACTTATAGCTTTAGATGGATCCGTTCAAAACATTGTATCCGATCTTTGATTTGGCAGAGGTCTCAATTTCAACTCTCTATCATCCCAAATGTTCTCACTATATAATATGAACAAGAAACTATTAATTGCCTCGAAGATGGGAGGCGATCTACTCTTCAACCCAAAAAATGGGATCTCACGGACATCAAGGCATTAATTGCCATGACAAGGAAAAGGAGAAGAAAGCCAAGTTGAAAGAAAAGCCATCGACATCATCTATGGACAAAATGCAAGAAAAATTTTGGTAATTTCTTAGCAGAAGCGCTCAACATCTTGAACTTATGACACAAAAGATGGGCTATGAGCACGATTTGTCCAGAGCAAGAAGAGAGGTGTCTGGTATCATTAATAATCGCTTAACCAAGCAAGATATATTACAACTTATCATAAGGCATTACGAGTTACGACTGTGATCTGGGCACTTCTAGCATGTTGGTTATCACTACTTATCATAAAGCATTACGTCTGAAATTGCGGTTTTAGTCTAATCAACATACTAATATACTTCTCTGAGATCTGAACTTTAGTTATGCAGCACTATGATGATGTTGTGTGTTTTTCAGCAAAAAAGAAGGAGAAGAAGAAAGAAACCCGAGGAAAAGAAGAATTTATTATATATCATGAGATTGTATAGTATTTTCGGACAGCTCAGATCCTCTTTCTCTATTGGCAAACCATTCAACTGTTCTTCTAGCAATTAGTAGCCATAGCTTCCTTTGTCTTTCCTCATTTCCATTAATTTTGCTGCTCAGTGGTTCATCTGTTCTAGTACTTGCTAAAAACCTTGGATGCACTATTATTTCTGACATTGATCTCTTCTCATCTAAGTCGGATATCTTAACTGCATTTTGTGCAACTCCTGTAAATGAAATTTTACCATTTCGCCCATGTCCATCTCTCGCCCTTGCAAAATTTTTGTACTTCACTTCCTTAGAAGGGAATCTATTGCTAGAGGCTTCACTAATCATCTCCGAATTCAAAAACAGAAGGTCTGAAGTACTCACACTGCTCCATCTGTTCTGGAGCAGGACAACATCAGCGACGATGATTTTATGATTTTTCTTATGCAAAACCCCTCTGGAATCTTCACTCTGGTCACTTCTTTTCTGGATTGCCACTTCTTCATCTCGAATACTATTTCTAAAGCTACTCCCCCGGCTAAAATAGTTATTATCTTCCTCCCGTTGCACAAAAAGTTCCAAATTCGAGTCCTGTCTCAAGTCTGATGGGTTCATCAACAATCTCAAACTATCTGAATATGTGATCAATGCAAGATCCTCGGAGCTCACTCTGTGCCTGCAGAGTGGACAGCTCGAATGTCTCTCGAGCCACTGATCAACACAAGTGATGTGAAAAGCGTGTCTACAGGTTGGAAGTAACCGAAGAATCTCACTATCTTGAAACTCTGACAAACATACAGCACATTCAAGCCCTTGTCTTGACCCTTTAAGCACACAAAATTTAAAAAAAGGGAGTGATTCAATTACTGTCTTATCGATTCCAGAATTTCGAGACCTTGATTGTGCAAATCTTCCTTGATTCAGTTGATTTTGTACAGATGAGTGGTGGCGGCAAAACTTGACACAAAGAAGAAAAATGAATGTCAAGGTAAACATAACAGCAAGAACACCAACCACAACCGAAAGACTTGGCTTAAAATTTGTTACTGCATCCCCTCTCGGCCTCCCGGGAGTCTGAGCTCTGATCACTGCTATAAACATCAACAGGTAGATTATTCTATGCATCATCTCTTGTCAGAAACATCAACTCGTTTTTTTTTACTATAATTTCTGCACTGTTTATCGGATGTCGAGAGTTCGATCCTAGTGAAGGTCCGCTTTAACTCTGTAAATATGCGACCATAATATATATAAGGCCGCGCTCTATGAAAATTATGGACTTAAATATGTTATTTTGCACCTGCTCGATATTTCAAGCCCTGCTGGATCACCACGAGGACATATTTACCATTGACATTGCATCAACTAATACATGGACTACGTAAATGTACAATAATTGAAGAAAGAATTTGTCATCAAGTTCCAAATGAGTTGCACCAGCAATCAATAATGTTGAAATTATGAGTGTCATAGTGTGGTTTAGTTATATGTCTTAGTCGAGTGTACAGATAAAATGATAAAAGTCAGCAACAACATTTCCTTGATCAAACATAGAGCAAATATAACTAGTGTTTCTGGTTTGATGATCTTATTTCATTTGTTTCTCCCTATTTTTTCTTCTTATCACCGGTTGTGAATTTTTCACTTGTAAATGTATGTAGTGGTTACAAAATATTATATGGCTTTGTTTAGGCACATGCTAAGCGTGGAAATTTTTGTATTCAGATTATTTTGATTGGTGTGGTTGGTGTATTTGCAGGAGGGTCTACCATTATTAAGAAGTAGAAGCCAATCAAAATGATCTAGATACAAAAATTAGACACAAAAATTGACGCGCTTAACATGTGTCAATGGCCATAAAAAACCTGATATTATATTACCATATGTCATTTTCAAAGACGGAAAAGACCTGAATGTCATAATTCTGAAATATGACCTAAATTTCACTATAAAATTCAACTTTGCCTTGTGTTTATATTTATTTAGACTAGCAAATAATATGAAATTAGCTAGCAAAAGAGCCCCGGTGTAGATACTTAACCGAATTAAAAGTCAAATAGATTGATTTTAGATACATGACTAACTTATGATTATATTATAATATCATTTAACTGATAATTGATAGATTCTTAAAACACACAGAGATGAAGAGTGAGATGAACAGAAATAACAAGTTAACAACTATTATATGTATCGAATTTGATGAACTTGTATAAATAACTTTTTACACGTGCATGTCCCTAAATTTGACTACATTATTATGAGTATCGTAACTCATGAACATACTAAATTAATTTCAGCTATCCACCTATTTCATGAGTTGGATTATATTATTCACGTGTAAACATTCTATCTCTTGTAAACAAGTTCTATTATAATTCGATTGAATAGTCCACTAAACTTTATTGATTGTCTAAATCTCGTGTATATGAATTATATTGTGTTAGTTCGAGTTAAATAAAAATATAGTTAATATCCTAAATTAGACATAATTGATATTATTAGTTAGTTTTCGAAAGAACATTATACTTAAAAATTTAATAAAAAAACATTTATATTATAAAAACAAATAAAATAAGCTATTAATTAGAATAAATAATACATTTTTTTTAAATAATTGGCCTGTGCCTTGCACGGCTTCCACGCTAGTTAAGATTATCTATAATGAGATGATATTGGGCTAAGTATCAATGATTAATGCAAATTTGCGTAGAAACATGTCAAAAATGTTAATTAAAAGATAAAATAAAATGGATTTAGCAATATTGATATATCGATGTCCGGCGGTAGGAAAATGAAATGAATTAGGAGGAAAAAAAAGAATGAGATGGAAAGAATAATCCGAAGCCGCCTAAACATACTACTCCCTCCGTCCCACCAGGTTCTTTACAGTTACCTCTTTTGGACGTTCCATCCATTTCTTTACATTACAAAACTTTCCCAAAATAGTTAATGGGTCCCACCACTTTATCATTTTTCCTTCCTTTTCACACTACTTTTACTCCACTATCTCTTTTTTATATATTAAAAATCGATGGGTCCCACCACTTCACCCACTTTTCTTCCTCTTTTTCACTACTTTATACATATTTCTTAACCTCCGTGCCCAAACCCAATGTAAACAATTGGGTGGGACGGAGGGAGTAGTTGTTGACATGTAAATAGTTGTTATAATGGAATTAAGTGTGGAGCGCGTAATTTAAAACAACTGGGGCAGTCGACGTGATTGACATTTGTTTCTTCGTAAGAAACCATCTTCTCGTACAACTTCCACACCGTGTTGAATTTTTCTCCTCGAGCTTATTCATTTATTTCTTCCGCACTTGCATTTCTCATCTTCGTTTTACATTTTCATCGATCAACAAAATTTAAACCACATTGCACAAGCAATCATCGATCATGGTGAGTGACACAAATGCTAGTAATGCTGATAGTAATAGTGTGATCAGCCCGTTTGGCGAGCTCAGTGTGCATTTATCTGATTCGGAACTCCGAGAGACCGCTTTCGAGATCTTCGTTGCGGCCTCTCGGAGCGCGAAAGCTGGCCGGACACTGAATTATGTCTCTTCTTCTTCTTACTCGCCGGGGAAGAAGGTGTGGGCCAAGAACTTGGTGGGCAGTCAGCAAAACTCACGAGCTGTGAGCATGGGAGAGGTGATGAGAGTCCAGATGCGGATTTCTGAGGAGTTTGATTCCAGGGTCAGACGTGCGTTGCTTAGAATCACTGCTGGACAGGTAATCCTAGTCAATCTCTCACAATTTCCGCCTTTTATTCAATCATGTTAAACAAATTAATAGTTACCGAGCACGGGTGGATAGGTCAAGTAGTTACGAGCTTATCCACTGTCGTCTCGGGTCCTCCGAGGATTTCTAAGAACAGGACTCATTTATAAGGTTATAAGTGATATTTATCAAAATAAAATTAATAATTACCAAAATTAATTTGTAGGATTCCAAGGTAATTTGTAATACTGTTAAGTTAAGACATCTAACTAGTTTCTCGACTTGTCGGTTAAAATGGTCTATAGGGGAACTTATGGATGACTACTCTTTAGTTTTTAGTTCATCTTGTTATAAGTTCAAAAATTGGACCTTATGATTGAAAGTAATTATACTCCCAACTTCAATATAAGCTCAACAAAACTACTAATGTTGATATGTTTTACTTTGATTACACTGTGACAAATATGGTAGAAGATATGACTAGTAGGTAGTAGCTGATAGATTAGCAAATAATGTCCTCCCATTGTAATATTATTACTTTTGATCTTGTATCAGTTAGGAAGGCGGATGGAGTCTCTGGTTTTACCTTTAGAGCTATTACAGCAACTTAAAGCTTCAGATTTTTCCTCTGTAAGGGAATATGAAGCAAGTCAAAAACGGATATTGAAGGTTCTTGAAGCTGGTGTCCTCCAACATCCTCACATGCCTCTTGATAAGACGAATGCTGCTGCTAGAAAACTTCGAGAGATTATTCAAGGGGGCTTAGAGAGACCCATTGACACTGGAAGACACAGTGAAACAATGCAGGCTCTCTGGAACAATGTTATGTCACTAGCTTGTAGATCATTTGATGGGTCTGTCTCTGATATATGTCATTGGGCAGATGGGGTTCCTCTTAATCTCAGACTATATCAAACACTTTTGGAATCTTGCTTTGATATTAATAAGGCAACATCTGTTGTTGAAGAGGCCGATGAACTACTAGAGCTTATAAAGAAAACGTGGGGGATTCTTGGAATAAACCTAGCATACCATAATCTCTGCCTTTCATGGGTGTTATATGACCGTTATGTTGCTACAGGTGAAGTTGAAAATGACCTGCTCAATGCTGCTCATAAATTATTTTTAGAAGTAGAGAAGGATGCAAAGGGAACAAAGGATCCTGCTTACTTCAAGATATTGAGTTCTGCTTTGAGCTCCGTTTTGAGTTGGGCTGACAGAAAGTTTACTGCGTACCATGAGACCTTCTACAGAGGTAACATTGATGTTATGGAAACTGCTCTATCCCTCATTTCCTTGGCCAATAATATACTCGTGGAAGACATGTCTCATGAATATGGTAGGGAAAGCAGAAAAGTTGACATCTCACGGGACAGAATTGACAATTACATTAGGTCTTCAATGCGCAGTGCATTCATTCAGGCAAGTTCTAGAATTCTGGCTTATATTGCTTAAATGGATACATAAACAAAAATTAAGGTCTAGGTCCTTATGCTCTTCTTGTAAAGTTATCTGCTGTCAAACTATGTACAATGTAATATACCTGGAAATTAACTCTTAAAAGTGAAAATCTTTGAATCACAATGAAAAATTCTCTCATACCTTCATGCTTCATGTCAGTATATTTTGCTAATCAGCATGTGAGACTCTGCTCTCTTCTATATATAGTTTGCGATTTTGTGTACTACAATTAATATTCCATGATTGCAATTTGTAGTCCTAGGTTGATGTTCTCCTTGGGCTACATAATGGTTCAACTCCAAATTCAACTCTTAAAGTGTTTATATTTTGCCATCATTGTGGTCTATTTGCAGTTCCCTGCCATTTTGTAGCCTGAATTCTACATCCACACTCGTGGTTTTTCTATTCAATATATATTTGTTTTATTATTTTCTATTTTGAGTGTGACTCTGATCCTCTATTTAACTTACCTTAAAGCAGAAAAAGGAGAAAATATATTTAAGCAGACGGTCGTCAAGCCACCAGCAGAACGCTCTTCCGGTTCTCTCCATCCTTGTACAAGACACATGTGATCTTGCTTTTAATGAGAAGGAAATATATAGTCCTTTGTTGAAGAGATGGCACCCTCTTGCCACTGGTGTGGCAGTAGCAACCTTGCATGCTTGCTATGCAAAGGAACTTAAGCAGTTTGTATCTGGTATCAGTGAACTGACCCCTGATGCTATACAAGTGTTGATAGCTGCTGATAAGCTTGAAAAGAATCTTGTGCAGATGGCAGTTGAAGATTCAGTTGATAGCGAGGACGGTGGAATATCAATAATTCAGGAGATGACTCCTTATGAGGCTGAAGTTGTGATTACAAGTCTAGTAAAATCTTGGATAAGGACAAGAATAGACAGGCTTAAGGAATGGGTTGTCAGAAATCTGCAACAAGAGGTATTCTTAATATCCAACTAGTTTTTAAACCTTGCACTTGTTTCTAGTTTGATTACTGATATTGATTTGAGGAATTGTGCTTAATATCGTCGTGTCAGGTACTAGTTTGCGTAAGTCAGTGCCTGGTCCGAGAATATTTGTAAGAACATTACAAATAAGAATGAGTTTAACACTAAGCTCAGTATATAACCATCATAGATATTGGATGGCTCTGGAAAGAAGTTCTAGAGGATGATTTGGTTCAAGTTTATCAAAGTGACACTTACATAATACATAATCAAAGTCACTAGAATATAAGCCAATAATTGCTCATTTCGCTGGGACTATTATACCTTAATTTCTGCCAATTATTTTGGCAGGCATATAACTTGAACACATGAAATTTTTTAAACTATTAGATATTAGATTCAAATGACTAACCTTAGGCCTTCTGTAATGATGTTGTCTTCTGTATAGGTCTGGAACCCACAAGCAAACAAAGAACGATTTGCTCCATCAGCTGTGGAGGTTTTACGGATAGCAGATGAAACTTTGGAGGCATTCTTTTTGTTGCCAATACTGAGGCATCCTGCATTACTACCTGACTTAATGAGCAGTCTCGATAAATGCCTCCAGTATTACATATTAACCACAGTATCCGGCTGCGGTGAGCAATACATAGGGAGCAAAATTTCATTTATATCTATTCATAAAATGTTGTTCTCTAGAATTCATCGTTACATTTGGTATAATTTACAGGATCTCAAGGTAAATTCCTTCCAGACATTCCTGATTTGACTAGATGTACAGCTGGATCGAAACTCCAAGCTGTCTTCAGGAAGAAAGATATGTTAGTTCAAAGGAGGAAACCTCGAGTTGGGGTTATAAATGAGGAGGACAACATGGGAATTCCACAACTTTGTGTTCGCATTAATACTTTGCATCACATACGGAAAGATTTGGATATTTTAGAAAATAGAATGATCACTCATTTGAGAAATGCCGGATATACTCAATCAAATGATATGGGGAAAATATTTAATCTTTCACAAACTGCTTGTTTAGAAGGCGTCCAACAACTGTGTGTGGCCACTGCATACAAAGTCATATTTCATGATTTAAGTCCCGTATTTTGGGATGGTCTATACGTTGGGGAAGTTTCTTCTTCAAGGATTGAACCTTTTCTTCAGGATCTAGAGCAATACCTGGAGATTATGTCATCCATAGTTCATGACAGAGTCCGCACTCGCCTGATAGCGGATGTAATGAAAGCTTCTCTTGATGGTTTTTTGCTGGTTTTGCTTGCTGGAGGCCCATCTCGTGCTTATTCTGTGGAAGATTCTATTATGATAGAGGAAGACTTCAATTTTCTTACAGATTTGTTCTGGTCTAACGGTAATGGATTGCAAACTGAATTAATAGATAAATTTGCAGTCACTGTGAAACGCATACTTCCTCTTCTCTACATGGATACTCAAAGCCTCATTGAACAATTTAGGACTTCCATATTGAATGTGTATGGCTCGTCTGCTACATTCAAGCTTCCATTGCCTCTAACATCTGGTCAGTGGAATCCTGCAGAACCTAGTACTATCTTACATGTTTTGTGTCATCGAAACGACAAGCAGGCAACAAATTTTCTTAAGAAGACGTACAACTTGCCCAAGAAACTGTGATCGGCTTGATTAGAATCCAGTAACCAACTTACTAACTTGCAAACTAGAAAACAAATGCTACGTGTACATAATATTAATTTATTGTATGTGCAAATTTTTAAAGAGTGATGTTTAGAGCACATTGATGAACTTGTCCATCAGTAAGTTGTTGAGCAACTTGCATTATCAGGAGGGCATCACATTATGCGTAAATCTGGATACAGACAATGGCTTCTGTGCATCTTAGAGATTGTAAGACTGTTTACATGTAAATGATGTTTGCTGTTTTTTAACTGTAAATTGTCTATATCAGGCTTCAGTTTTAGTTCTCATCTGGATTGGTTGCAGTTTCACCTCTCGTTTCGATCTTAATTCGTTTATTTCTAATTTAACCTTTTCATATAGTTATATCACGTAACACAAACCCTTAGGTTGTGTTCACTCGGAAAAATGTAATCAGCAGAGAATAAAACAGAAAATAATAAAAAAGTTTAATGGAGAACGAATAGAGTATGAGAAAATAGTGACTAGATAAGAGTGATCCTTGATTTTTCATGATGAAAATTGTAGGGAAACATGATGTTCAAGTAAAATGAGCGCTCCTTTCAAAATATGAGGGTTAAATTCTTATTTAAAATATAGTTGGAATTGGGATGATTGAAATAAAGAAAATTACGGACCTTTTCTCTAATCACCTCCAATTTAGAGTACAAATTTCATTTTATTTTCCCCATATTTCATTTCATTCAAGTGAACACAACCTTAGGACATGGATTGTGCCCAAGATAGCAACTTGTCACGGGTTTAGAGTTTTGTCGGGGCGTGACAAACTGCTTGTGCAAACCTTCTGATGATCACACATGTAATCATTAAGCAACAAATTATCTGTGCCAAAAAAATGTAAAGATTTGTTAAGTGATTAGTATTTCGACAAAATCATACTATTAGGAGTGCTTAAGAAGATAATATTGGATTATGGTATTCTTCCCAACTTAAAACCCATCTTTGGATCAATAGAGGGGATGTTTCTTCACTCGACAAGCCAAGATCATCAAAGGTGAAAGGAATTATAATCTTCGCCCTCTTCGGGGGTTCTCCAACAATACTCATCGTCATTCTAGCATAGGTTTTCCTTGAGTTACTAGAAGTACCAGTAGCTGTTTGACCTCTAGATATTATGTTGATCACTGGCCCTCGAGGCTGGTTTCTCCTATCACGATCATCATTGTCCCTACCACGACTATCATTATCTCGGGGATTTTTGTCTCCGTCCTTGATATACCTGGACAACTTGTCTTTCCGAATCAAAAATTTAATCTCATCCTTCGACGGCCACCAATCATCAGTTAGTATAATTCCTTATTCCTCTTTTTGGTGGGTGATTTTTCACCATCTTTCCTCTTCGAATACTTATTATAAGCATTATATCCAGTTTCGTCTCCACGCTTTTTAGAGCTCGTGGTTGGTCCCTAGTTGTTCTGGGATTTTCTCAAGCTTTCTTTAGCTTTGATATATTTTCCCTGGTCTCTCTTGAAGCTCATTCTTGTTATCAAGGGCTCTTTTGGCTAGTGAGCGACGGATGTAATCCGTGGTTACTTGTTGAAGGGCGATCATCGCTACCTTTTGGTCCAGATGCGGGACCTTGAGTGCCTCTTTGGTAAACCACTTCATGTAATCTCGAAGGGACTCATTTATACCTTTGTGTAGGTTTATCAATGAAGTAGAACTCTTGGTACTTGTCTTGATTCCAACGAATTGGCCTATAAAAGCCCTGCTTGGGTCCGCAAACAAGGATATAGAATTCGGAGGTAGACAACTATACCAGTGTCGTGACATCCCGCTCAAGGTTTGGGTAAAAGCTCGACACTTAATGGCCTCCGTGAATGGTTGCAATAGCAATGCATTCATGAATGTTCGCACATGATTAGCGGGATCACATGTTCCATCATAAGCCTTAATAGTTGGCAACTTAAACTTCCTTAGATCCTTGCATCCATGATCTCCTTCATGAATGGTGGAATCGGGTTATCTGGATCACCTGCAGGACAAATGAGTTCTGTTCATACTTGAGCGTTGAAGGTTCTCAATCCTTGACTGGGGTTCGCGCGGTTCTTTCCTTCCTTAGTTCGTGAGCATATATCTTTTTAACTGAGCAATATGCTCTTCAAAAGCTCAGATACGTCCTTATAATCTTGATTTGTAGCCCTATGGGGCTCGAAGTTGTTCATCCTTGAAAGGTTTCGGGTACCTCGGCCCCGGTCTCCATCGTTTCTCCTATGTGGGGAAATATCACCATCCCTTTCCGACTCTTCAGAGGAGTCATAATCCATCCACTGAGCATCATATTCGTTCGAGACACATCTTCCATGAGGGATGAGAGGTTTGGTTGGTCTGGGGGGGGGGGGGGGCTTCCAAAAATTAATAGATTTGAGGCTTGAGGAGCTGTAGTATGGGCCACTGCCGGTAAGGGTCAACGTGACTGGAAGTGCAGTGGTGGTTGGATTCGAAGGCCCAGCCCTGTGCCTGGAGAATGGAATTGGCTCTGTGGCAGTTGTGGTGGTGACTTGAAGGGTGAGCTTCGTACTTTACGACTATTCTCAGTAATTGAGATGCCTACGTATCTTCCACTGTTTGAAGAATCAAGTCAAAACGTAGTTCTAGTTATTAGGGATCGAGCCTTTTTTTCAGAGATCTCAATGTTAGAAATTGACTAGAAGTGAGATTCCAACTGTTAGAACCTAGTAGAAGTAGATACTTGTATTTGAGATAGGATAGAACTGATCATTAATCATTATCTTGTGTTATCGATGTTTATCTAGAACTCTCGATATTCATTTCTTTAGAATCAGAATCTTTATCGAACTCTTGAAGTTCTGAATTCTTCTTAATAGTTTCTCAGTTGAACTAGGAGTTTAGATATGGGCCAGTCCACGTAACTCATGTATGGATGTTTAATGGGGCTTTATTTATCCCATATTTATTGATTACAAAATTAAATAATATTTAGTATTTCAGGCACTTATTAATTGGACTTTTATATTTCTGAACTTTTAAATAATTCTTTAATAATTAAGAATTATTTCGACCTCTATCAATTATTTTAAGATATATATATATATATATATATATATATATATATATACACACACACTAGTATTTAAGCCCGCGTTGCTGGGCATATGCATAATAAATTTGTTTGTAATTGAAAGTATTCTTAGTTCGGTTGATACTGATGTGAAGAGAAAAAACGTCGATGTGATAAATAGTTAGAGACAGAAATGTTGAGGATATTAAAAGCAAATGTATGATGGTGAACTCTGAAATTTGAATACTTAAATATAGAATGCAAATCACATAACAGTTAACAGAGTTCTTGATACAGAGGTCTTGATACAGATTTCTTAAAATACATAGTTCTTACAGCAAATCCAAAGGTAGAATTCAAAAGTACAAAGTTTGTTAAACGTTATTACAAAACCATACATTACATAACATAAATAGTATGATGGAATAACAGGAATGCTGCATTTGTTAAACGTCCTCTCAGTGCATCCTTTTATTTGCGAACATCAATGGAGACGCCAATTTGCCAAACTGTACCATTCAATTCGGTTAGCATTTATTTAGGAAACCATACATTACATAAGATCCTGCACTGCTAACCTGAATGCATCTCTCAGATCCTGCACTGCTTCGTGTTGAAGATTTATGAAAAACCTTGTCGCTGGATAGTTTGTCAACTTTGGCTCACCTAAAACATTAAGTTGACAATGGTCTATAAAGGTATTAAAAAACAGGAGTGTATATATTTGAGGACTACCTTGGATAAGCCGAGCTTTAGAACTGGATATTATAACAATTATTGGATGTTGGCCAGCATTATGAACTTCCTGATTAAAAGATTCTGCCATTTCATCGTAGAATATCACTTGTGCAGAAGTGCTGTTAAGAGTTTTTTACAAATTTTCAGTTTGTTAACATGCAATAGTTGTATTAGAGCATAGATTTAAAAGATTAATAGAAACCTCATATCGTTGATGGTAAACTCAATGCTGTTTTTGACCTCATTATATTTGTTCCGGTATGTAGTGATAGGCTGCACTTGTTGTAGAATGCCAAGAACATCTACATAACAAAATAGGCTGTTACAAAAAACTAAGATGGGTTTAGCGAACTCTTGTAGTAAACAAAGATCACTCACCAATTAGAAAGTTGCTTTCCCTTGCAATGTCAATTAGAGCTGAAAAGTCAGTGAAGTGAAAAACATGACGCGGGATATAATCTACACCTTCAGCCACAAAGACCTCAGTCATATTATACAATTGGATGAAGACATCATTTTGAAAGCATCTTTGAGTTTGCATGGTACCATACTGCCTAACAACAAAGTTATGGACAGCATAGGTACCTCCTTCAGTAATCAAATTCTGAATTTGATTCATGTTTGCTGCATTTATCCATGCCTGAATGCGGCCTCCCTATTAACGCAAAATTACCATTAGTAATCCAGCACACATTGACAGTGGAAAAATGTTAGCTAAATAAAATGTTTTACTTACCAATTCATCGACGAAAATGCAGTGTATACCCACTGTATCTCCTTGACGATTAATGGCCGGCCAAAGCCTTGTAACTCGGACTTTAAGCTTCCATGCAAGTGTTGTTTGAGGGCGTAGGTTGGCTATCATTTGGTAAGGGATCTCAGCCATGTTTGTTTGAATTTTTTCTTTCAAGTAGAGCTGGAATTAAAGCCAAAGCTGAATGCACTGTATTGAATGTTTTAGTGCTCCTCACTGTTTTTGCTTTGGCTGGTAGCCTTCCTGTTCATATTTGCAGTCCAGTCTGAGTGGCCTGCAAAGCCTATTCTACATTTCTTGCTTTATCTCTCCCACCTGCAAAGTTAATTAAATTTTTGGTCATATATTTTTGGTAGTGTCCATAAGTTAAAGGTGCAGACATTGAATCACAAAAGTTTTTTCAGTTGATAAAAACTGCAGTTATGTGTATGTTAGTGTTTTTTGATGTAACTCTATGTAGAAATGCAGTGCATATTTTCATTTACCTCTAGTGCTCTGCAAAGTTGATGGTTTTGCTTTTGCCTGATACCTCCCATCACTGCTTCCCTACTTTGTTGGTTTGTCTTTGTTTCCACATCTGTTGTTGATACTCTGTGTCTGTTTGAAATTTGTTCTTTCAAACTTGTGTTGTCAAATTGAGTAGCTCCTGCATAATCTTGGGGAAAAAAAAAAGGAATATAGGTCTACTAAATTCTGATAGCTCAAACTGTATTCAGTTTGCATTAGAAATATTTTCAAAGTAATCATTCTTAATACATTGGGTAACATGAAAAATATGGAAATGAAAATCTCGGCAGCACACCAGACCAAAATACAGTAATCAAATTTGCTAAGTCTTCATACGTTAATAACAAAGGACATAATACATAAGCAAAAAGATGATGTTTTAAATATTTTGCGTTGTGGAACATCAAATAACAGTGGTCAAATTTCTTCAGAGGTGTAAACTTGAGCTTAAGTTCACATCGGAGATTTCCTGTGCATTGTCGTTTGAAGCTGTTGCCTGTTATCATAGAAATGTCAATGTTTTATGATCAGAATTTTACAATTTTTTATTAAACTGACTTGTAACTAACAGGACCTGAGATGTTTGAGCTTGACTGCTGGATGCACCATCCGTTGTGTTTGCAGGTAGATTCACAAAACCTCTGCAAATGTTAGTAGCCCAGTATAGTTTGAAAGTCTTCGCAATGTTAATCTCATCCATCCGGATCACCATACTATACTCTTGCCCAACAATAGCTAACAAACAGTCTGGAATTCCTTGCACACTGAAAACCTATTTCCAAAGAATTGTTATATTTTAAATAAATTTAATATGATGATTTAGAGATGACCAATACCTCATCAGGTAAAGCCGAACCTCTCCTCCCAGTGATAGTACGAACTTCTCTATCTCGTAAAACAACTTGCATCTGGCCAGATATGTCCTCAGCCACAACACAAACTCTGAACCTGGAAGAAATATTTATTCCACCATTACACAAGTATTGCTATGAATAATAAGTTACACAGGAAAGGAAGCAACTAACTTCTTCAGTGGATATGGAACAAATCTGTTACAAAGTTCACAGATTGGGCCTAAGTTTTCAATTTTCGTCTCCTTGTCACAGCTGGTGCAAGCATTGTAAAACCATTTCACATTTTCATCTATCTTAATAATTCTGACATGAACCATGAATAAACCCTGCATGGAAATTGTAATCGTGTTTTTCAAATACAACATCTTAATATTATTTCTGTGTACTTAGTTATGAAGTTGAATATAGAATTAGATTATTGACCTCAACAGCTTCTTTTCCCAGATTGCCAAGCTCTTTAACAGTTGTCATGGCCATCGGTTTCGCTTTCGCCTTCCCCATAGCTCTTTTCGCAAAATCAGGGTTTTTCAGTCTACAGGATTGAGCCTTAACAGTAAGGTTAATTATAATTTTAGTGCACCATATTTATATGGAAAAGAAGAAATGACTGACAGTTTCCTAATGTGTGTTACACTATGATGGTTGTAGTTGAGATAGATTCTTGTTGCGTTGTTGTTTGATATGTCGATTTGACCTGCAGTAAAAATTGTAGTGCAATTATTTAGGCATTGCAACGTAATCAGCCTTATTTTGTTTAGCACCTACCATTCCATTTCCCAACTTTGCATCCTGATATGATTATGATCACCGGCTGTACCAAAGCAGTCTTCATCTGCTTATCAAAGTTCTCTCCAAACTTATCCCAGAAGGTTACATTGACATGTGAACTACAACGGAATGAAAAAATCCACATTATGCTTAAAGAAAATCTTTCATAAAAATTTCTTAAAAAACAGCACATACCTGCCATCTGTGATGATGAATTTGGCATGTCTCTGATCTTTTCCATGCCTGTTCTTTAAATCCCTTATGTTTTCATAGTCCTTAATGATACCCACAACATCTGTACAAAAGGAACAATCTGTGCAGCTTAAAAAATGTTTTTTAAATAATATTTTAAATAAATCTGAAATAACCTGAAAGGTAGGTTGTTTGTTTGCTACGTTCCTCTAGCTGGGTCAGATCATAGAAATCAAAACCATCCTTTGGTATGGTAACACTATCATCTGGTAGTTCCTGTATTTCCGTGTCTTTACTGAGCACCAACTGTGTATCTTTTCTCAAGAATCTGTACTTATCAGTTGGCTTGTAATGCTGCACATCAAAGTTCTTAATACTAAAAACTCTGTCCAGATAAAGTTGATATTGAAAGTCCTCAGCACACTTTGTTGGAACAAAAGCATGAATCCTTTGGCCCTGCATGAAAATATGAAAAACTGTTAGCAAGAATATGATGCTTGATAAAAGAAATGGACAAAATTCAGTAATGACCTTTTGGTCGATCAGTACAATGTTAAAACTTTTGAACTCCTCTCCATCTTTTGTTGAACCTCTCCACAACCTTACAACTCTGACCTTGATTTTGTAGCTTTCAACTCCAGTTTTCAACTTCTCAATTGTGGTGTATTGACTTGTTGCCATATTGTTTTTCCCTGCTTAAGCAAGATAATGACCTGATGTCTGCTTATAAACATCTTTCACTTAGTTAGCTGCAGTAAATGGGTCTACCTAACATAAAATGCCTTTATGTAACAGAATATATTATAAATAGACATGCAGCAAATTGTCAAGACATATGCATGAATATATTCGCAAAAGAGAGTAAACTATTAAAATGTGTAACATTTTAATAGTTGCTTAGTACAGACATTGTGCAATTCAGTTTGTCTTAAAATACAAATTCGAATAATAGCTTAACAAAAGATGATTGACAGGAAACAGTAAGCATCCTGAACTTCAATTCCAACCAATCTGATCAGTTTCAAACCTGTCAAAAAGTAAAAAAATATGTCATTTGTTGTGATATCAGAAGTAAAAAAAATACATATAGGTCATTTTTTGTTCACCTTGTCCACTTTGATATTCTTCAACGGTGGAGAATCCGAATTGTCTGTTGGACTGAAAGTCACTGGTTCAATGGCTTTTCGAGCTCTTGCTTTCGTGTTTGTTGATTTTGCAGTATTTGGAGTCTCATTCGCGTTGCCATCTTTTGTTGATTCCTACCAAAAAACGTATATATGAGGATAAGTATTTTTAAAAATGTGAACGGTAGGATATGTGACATACATTGACTATGGAGAAGTCTCTAATTTCCAACACGGTTTCAGCTGATGGGTCAAAGCTATCTCCTTTCTCCTGTGCATCCAGAATTTCCTGAGCATTATAAACAGTTGATCCCTTCTGGAGATTCTCCTCATTGATCGAAAGGTTTATCATGTATTTCTTTCTTAAGAATGTGTTCAGAATGTTGGGGAATTTGTCCTCCTCGGCTTCCTGTGAATAATGCATTTCAAATTTTAACCTTTGAGATAATAACTGGAACCGGTTATTAAAGAAAAATGAACATTACATACATCAGCACAATCAGCATGCAGATCAATTACTGTTTTGTCAATGATTTTTGTTATCTCATGGTCTGGGAAGATAATTGCAATTGAACCAGTTTCATCTGAGCATAAAGTGCATAACCGGAACCTGTATCAATATTTAATTTTACAGATATAAGTCAAATGGAAAACCAAAATTAAGATATAATAAGCTTGGCCAAAACAATAAATACAAATGTATCACCTCTTGTCTGGATAAGGGATAATTCGACCACATCCATTGGCACGTGAGCATTTAAATTTACCATCCTCAAGTTCCAGCTCTAAATCACAACCTGAACACTTCCTGAAGAACCAATTGTTTGGGTCACTTATCCTCTTCACAGTGACCTCACAGAAGACACTAACTTGTAAAAGCAAAAAAATTTGTTGCTATTCCTTTTTTGTTATTTTTTGTTTGCTATTAATAAAACCATGTTAGAAAACCTGGTCATAATTTGCTGGCAAATTTTTTATCTCCTTAACCGTGGATATTTTCCTCGGCATTTCAATAACCACCTCTTCTGGCAATCATCATATCGGTCCCTAGGCCCCATTGCTGGAAAGGCTCGGCTTCAAAACCGTACGTGGAGCTTCCGCCTCATACGGCTTCAACAGACAGCTTCACAGGCTCTTTTTTAATCTCTGTCCAACTGCAGAATTTACAAATATGATAATACTTTCTCCGAACATTAGGATATTTAGGAACAACTGAAAAAAGATTCAACAAACTTTGCCACCTTCTTTTCAGAGTAGCTACACTGTAGTGTATAGGATTAACAAACACTCTCGTTGCCGGGTAATTGGACAGATGTGCTATACCTGAAAGAAACGAAATTTTTAATAAGAAGTATTTATTTATGCAAGGCCGGATAAGTGATATTATGACAATATTGTCTATGCTAATATGACCTTCATATCGTCCGACTTTAGCACATGATATTATGACATATATATTGTTGGGGACACAGGAGGCAAATTGCTTTTCCACTAATTGTGCAAATTCATCGAATAATGTAACCGGCACATTTGAGCTGACACAGTTATAAAATATTAGTTAAGTCAGAAATAAAAAAACAGAAGTTCAGTTGTGTGCAGTGGGTATAGATTTTGTACCTTCCATTTGAGATTTGGAACTTGAACAGAGTTTTGTCAACATCATTCTTATTGATCTTGATTAGTTCTTGCACATTGTTCACTTTGCCAACCATATCTGTTAACGAATTAATTATTTATTATATTAATAAAAATGAGTTTGTTATTTTAGGTAAGTGCAACTAAGCACCACATACCAATGAGGAATCGATTGTCATCTGCAAGCTTGTCAATTTCATCAAGATGAAATAAGTCAAAAGCATACTTCTCAATTTGAAGTCCAGTATCAGTGCATTTGTTGAACTGTGTGTGAGGAGTGAAGAAGATATGTTTATTATTGCGGACAGCTCTGTATTTTTCATCTCCCAGATAATCTTTTACTTTAAAATTCGAGATGACATAAACCTCGCCTTCAGTTATATCCTTCAACAGCTCATCACAATATTTGGAATTCGCAAAAGCATGTATCCTATCATCCTAAATTACCATAAATTGTTATCCATATTGTTCATACATATGTTAAATTGCTATACAAAATTTGCTTAAATAAAGACATGGTCAGAGCTCCATACTGAATCATCTATTAGTATCATATTAACACCCCAGAATTCCTTACTCTCTCTGTTCAGTCCTTTCCATAATGATTGTAGCCTAACTCTGCATTTCCAGTCATAAGTTGTTGCGTCCAGACGGTTAATAGGCTGGTAGGGATTCAAATCCGTCATAATAATCTGCTTCCTTCAGTAAATAACAATCAATACAAAGTGAATATACGGATGCAGATGCATTCAATAGAAACGGCTGACATAAAGAATGAAGTTTTATACTTACAGTCGGTGCAGTTGGCTTTCAGATTGGCTTGAATAATAGATTAGGTGGATTCTGTAAATTCGGATTTAGTGCTGGTGTATGTATGAAGGTGGAGCTGTAGACACCATTTTTTTTATGGGATATGTGTGCTATGGTACGAAGCAGACACGCATAAATTTCGAACGGTTGAGATTGAACTCTAGGTTAGTAGATTGAGACTTTTTTTCAATCTCTTTATTACAGCTGTAGTAAAACAGAGAAACACAACAGCATGAAATACCATATTTTTTATGTACCAAAAAGTGCACTGCACCATTACTCTCGAGTTGAAAAAAGTGTACTGGACCATTACTCTTAAGCAAAAAAAGTTTGATAACAGAATATCGTTTAATAGATTTGTTGAAATATATTTAATACTTTCTCCATTCTATTTTAATTGTCACGTATGAGTGTTGACGTTTTTTTATATCTTAAAAAAAGTGCTTATTGCTTAAAATAAATATGTGAAGTATAAGTTATAAGTAGGATAAGACTTAAAAGTGATTTAATTTTTTGTAAAATAAGTGGAAGTCCTGAAACATAAGCTAGCATAATAAGACTTTTTAAGTGCTTTTTGACTTTTTACACAGACAGTATGAATAATTGGTTCTTACTTATAACTCGAAATATCCGGCTTAAAATGAATTGCCAAACACGCACTATGTATAATGGGTTTCGAATCAATGCAAACATTATTTGGTTGAATTTGGTATTGTAAGATAACTTATTTGAACTTTTCTGTGTTAAAAAATAATCAATTAAACTTCGTACATTTTATGTTTTGTTACTTGCGAAAGTAATTACATATCCGATTAACTACTAATCAAACGAATTGACCTTTGAATAATTAAATGAATCCCCGATTACTCTGTATTGAATATCTTTAGCAATTAAATGTGATTCCTTTTTTTAGAACAATAACTTAGTGTATGTTATATTTCCTTATACTATGAGAATATAAGGAAATATTATAAGAATGTAAGGTAATTTGGATTTTAATATTATAACAATTATAACCATAATTTAGTGTTTGTTATATTTCCTTATATTATAGAATATTAGGTTGACGTTTATAATATTAGGTTGACGTTATTTGGATGAATTTGGTATCGTAGGGTAACCTATGTGAACATTTATGTGAAATAAATAATTTGTATTAATAATAATACGAATATTAAAAATTATTATTGACCAAAGATTATGAGTCACTCGTTTATTATAGTAAAAAACCTGAAATTACATCTTAAAGTAGTTTAAAATTTATTTCTGGTGACATATTTATTTAATATTTTATTTGATAAAATATTAAAACTTTAAAGTCAAACTGTGGACAAATTGACCGGCACATACCCAAAAGGTGCCAACAAAGAAGGGACGGAAAGAGTAGTAGGTCAATATTTGTATTTAAATAGTACCAGTTTACAAAATGTTAGAATGAGTTAAAGGATTATGTTCGAACTGATAGTACTATATGCGTGACTGTTCACGATTAATCACGGACTAATTTATGTTTTGTGAGTTGCCAAACTAATTAAATATCCAATCAAGAACTCTTAAATCCAATTTACCTCCGAAAAATTTAGTTATTCCCCGATTAGTCTTCTTTTACTATCTTCACCTATTAAGCCACAAAGACCTCAGTCATATTATACAGTTTACTTTTACCAACAATAATTTACTGTTTGTTATATTTCCTTCTTTTATAAGAATATATAAATGCTTTTTTAAAAACTATGTACTTTAGAAATTAAGGAAGAGGTAATTTGTATTTCAATACGTTATATTTAAATAGACAATATAAAAATATTAGTTTAGCGTTGTAATATTTTGTAAAACTAAAAAAAAATTAAAAAGACAAAAGGAATAAATGCAATTGATACGTCAGGGAATATTCTTTTTGCAACCCAAAAAAAATGAAGACGAACACATGTTTTAAGACATTTTATAAAACTTCACATGTACATTATCTTTCCAAGTCAAATTCAAAAACAATAAAAAAGTAAGACAGTTGAGATTCATTAAGTGTATTGCTCTAAAGTGGTAAAGTAACGCACAACACAATTAAACATTACAGGTTTATTGCACTCTCAGGACACAGACCGACTCCTCGCTGTAAAAACCCTAACCTCCCTGAGCAGCAACCAGGTAAGAAATCTACAATTCCAAGCTTATGTGTTCTATGCATGTTTTTAGCTGCTAATTGTGGGTACTCTGTCTTTTACAGGATGTCTGATAACAGCAAGAGAGGTAATAACTCAACCGAGTCATTTTGTGTTTCTCTGTTTTGATATATAGGTTAGTCATCTTGCCATTTCCTATTATTGCTAACAGCCTCTATCGAAATGACCAAATCAAGGAATGGAAAGTCTTTCATTTGTCGTATAGTTGAAGGACGAAATCACAGTGGTGTTTTGGTATTAAATCTTTCATATGTTTTTTACATAGTTTGTGCTACTAAATCCTTCGAATTTTATGTATGACTTTTGTCTAATTTCTTTTTAGAAAATCCCCTCTGCATTTGCTGAGTTCTTTGGTCAGCTGAACTTGAATGTAATTGGCCTGCATTTTCCTTTTAAAAAGACTTGGATTGCTAGTTTTGTTTGAAAATCTGAAACCATTGAAGGCATAGAGAGTTTAATGGAATACTATGATGTAAATCCTTGGTATTCTTTTTCATTTAAGTACCTAGGTGGTACTGAGTTCGAAGTTGAGCTTTTTAGTGAGTATGCAGTGGAAGTGGACTACTCACCTAAGGGAAGTCGTGGAGTTCCTTTGGAACCTGTATTCAAACAAACTGAATTAGACAAAGAAAAGTTAATGGGTACTTATTCTTATAGTGCTGCTTCAACATTTGACCCGGTGTTTGAGGTTGTAATTACTGAGGATCATGTGGAAAGGAGAAGGTGGACAGAGGTATGAACATGCCACCATAATTACACACTTTTCTATATAGTTCTGAGAGTATGCTTCATAATAATATATTTTACAGGTTTTTAAGAGGGAGGAGGCAGTGGAGATGGGTTTAGATCCTGAAATGGAATGGTTAGAGTTGGGCTTTGAAAAGAAAGTGTGGAGAATACATTTAAAATGGACAACAAAAAAATTGTTATTTGACAGTGAATGGCATAATTTGGCAAAAGAGTGTAAGTTGGGAATTGGAGACAAACTCTTTGCTAATCAGAGGTTTAGCCTAGCATTATACCACCTGAATCAGGCAATGAATATTTACCAAAAAGGTATAATTTGCTCGTTACTTTGATATGTATTTTATAATACAGATAAATGTTCATTTGAATAAATTGTCTTCATGTAATGTTTGGTTCAAATGCGGCCAATTTTTTTCCCTTGAATAGGTTCTATTCAAGGAAAGGGTTGTCTGAAATGGTTCAAGATTTTGCATTGGATGAATCTCTTGACAGGAGAATTGGTAAGCATTCTAATTCAGGCTTTTATTGGATTTGGTTATTATACATAAAAGGGATTTTGTTTTTGACATATTTATTTATATGGCTTAGGAACTTCCTTCTGTGTTTGCTGATAAGTATGGTTCTGAATTTAAGAAGTGTGGTTCAATTTATATGCCGGATGGAATGGTGTATAGCTGTCACTTATCAAAGAGTGCGAAATTAATATTTGGTTTGAAGGATTTGGCGAAAAGTATAATGTTCATGCAAACAGTACTATGTTTTTTGAATACCTTGGCAACTCAACATTCTATGCTACAATCTATGACTCACATGGTTTGGAAATATTTAACGACATGCCGTCAAAGCTCTTTTAAGTTCAGTTTTAAACAGTATGCAAGCAGAGGTCTATGTTATATCAGATAGTGATGAGGAGGAAGGTATGATCAAAACATACCTTCACAGTGGAGTTGACATATTCAAAACATACCTTCACTTTAGCTTCAATTAAAAACCTTTTTATTTACATATTCAAAACATGAAAGCTTGATTGTTCTAATGCAGCAGGAGTTGACATTGGAGTGTTGCATACCGGTGGAGACATTTCAGGACCTGAACATATCTCAGGTTTTTTGTATATCAATATTACAAATATTATGTAGTAGATGTTTTCTTAAATGTAAGGATATTGAATACAATTCTATGTTGCAGACGCAGCAATGGAATATAACGCAACTCCTGAAAGTGTTGAAGGGCAGTATAATTTCACAGTGGAGCTATTGAGATCACATGTCGATCAATGTTATCACGGAGTGGTTAGTCAAACCTCGCACATTTTTAAACAACAACTAAAATGTATAACAATACCTGACTTTTTTTTATTTTGTATTTAGTTTCTACCTAGGCACCTGCGTGCACTCTATAAGAAGTGGAATAAAAGCACTGTGGTCACTCTAAACATGAAGTCCAGAACTTATAGATTGGCAATTCTGAAGAGGCAGAAGACATGTCGGCTCGGTGTTGGATGGAATGAATTCGTATTGGAGAATAATTTGGAAAAAGGAGACAAAATACTCTTCAATTACACTGGGAATGCAAGCTTTGCAGTCACTAAAACTGTGTAATGGAATTTTAGATTCCATTCTTATGTTTCTAACTTGATGTATTGCGCTGGGTTTAAATTTGTTCTTCAATGGATTTGTTTTGGTTTTAATGATAGCTGACAGTATTTGTAACTGGATTATGTCATTCAGATGGAAACTTGTGTATGCTTGGATATTTTGCCTATAATGAATCTAATATGCATCAAGTGTTTTTGAATTATTGTGGTAAGATAGTATTATAACTGATTACAATAGTAAGACTAATCTGGAGTTTCATCTAGATTTGGTCATGAATATTTACAGAAAGTAGCCGTAACATCCACTGTCTAACAAACAAAGCAAACTCAGTCTGTGTTTTGCTTTTAATGTAAACTACATTTATCGAAGCTTCAAAATCTTGGCTGCAAAATTGTGTGCTACTATATTACAGTACTGTACAGATAAATGACCAACAGGCAATATACAGTTACAGTTTTGAGAGGAATAGCATAAAATAGGATAACATAAAATTGGTGGAAGAAAAAGAAGAAGGCAACAGAGCAAAAAATTAAACAAATTAAACATAATGGAAATGGTTCAAGTATTGAAAAGATATTATTTCAGACAGAGCATCATAGGCTTTTATGTTGGTTTTGTAACCAAACATGTACTACAAAAGAAAGCAGTACTCAGAGTTTAACAAAACAACATTTCTGAAAAGAGATGACTATGCATAGGCACACAAACATAAACACAAACTTCTGAACAACTACTTAGGTAGAGCATAGAAAACCTCTTTGTAAACAACATTCTGCGTTATGTTGGTGGGAAAACCACGATCATCATCAATAAAAATCTTCAGCCCGGAAGGAGATGTTACGCGGCTAATAGCTACATAGAATTGACCAGTGTGAAAACAGGCTTCGGAAGAAACAAACCAACAGTTTTTAAAGATTGTCCCTGAGATTTATTTATCGTCATGGCGTAGCAGATTTGCAGGGGCATTTGCTTCCTCACCAACTTGAAAGGTAACACAGAATCACTTGGACTTAACTCCATGCGGGGAATGAAGTGTCGAGTTCCAGAAAAAGATCCACAAATGACCTCACACTCTACACAAAATTTCAAGCACTTGGTCACAATCATTCTAGTCCCATTGCAGAGTCCTAGTGTTTGATTCAAATTCCTCATTAGCATCACAACTGCGCCAACTTTGAGCTTCAAATCATGAACAGGCAACCCTGGAACTGAGAGCGAATTCAGGTACTCAACAGGGAAGGCAGAATTCAAGTCCTCGTCTGTCCCACCAAATTCTTCAGCACTATCAACACTATAATAAGTTACTGCCTCACCTGGTATCATATCAACAATGAGAGAATTTAGTTGGCCAACGGTTTGGTTTGTAGGAGTCAAGATGGCTCTTTCACTCAAATACTTTGCATTACTGGAATTCTGTATAAAATCAGGATAGATGCTACGAATCATGTTCTCTACTGTGTTGTCATTTTCCAAGTCACAGAACTGCAGTGGTACTTGAATTCCATGCTCATCAAAAAGAGATTTTGCTTCTTCATCAACCTCCAACCTACCATCTCCTGTTGCAAGTACCCATTTGGCAAATTCATTTAATTCATCAATTTCTTCCTGAGATGTACCGGTGTTGAGACGCATGTTCCTTTTTAGAATAAAGATTTTGCAAATATTCCAAAGCCTTGATCTGGTTATACATGCTCCCAATATCTCAGCTCTGTCTCCATGAGGTATAACTAGAAGTATTTGACGAAAATCTCCACCTAGGACTACTGTAATTCCTCCAAAAGGAAGAGATGCACGACTTTCATCAACAGACCTCATAATATCTCTCAAAGACCTATCCAAACATTCAAAGGCAAACCTGTGTTGCATTGGAGCCTCGTCCCAAATAATAAGTTTGGTATGCCTAATTAACTCAGCAATGTCTGATTTACTGCCTATACCACAAATAGAAAATTCATCCAATACAATAGGTATTTTAAACCTGGAATGTGCGGTTCGACCGCCTGGCATCAGTGTGGCAGCGATCCCAGAAGATGCAACCGGTAGGACAATGTCTCCTTGAGATCTTAACTTGGAAATCAAAGTCCTCCAAAGGAAGGTCTTCCCACAACCACCACTTCCATGAACAAAATAGAGTCCACCTTCGTTCTTCCCAACAGATTCTATTATTGCGTTGTACACAGATAACTGTTCGCCATTCATGGTAGAAAGCAACTTCTGGTTTTCTTTTTCCATCTTATTAATGTTGTAGTTGGTTTCTTCTATAATCAGGTTATTACTTCCATGATTGAGGTAGTTCTCTGGTGGTTGAGGCAGTTGAGGAAAATTCCTTAAAGATTTTCCTATCGACCTAAGTAAGTCATCAATCTCTGCAGAATAAGTACATAAGATTAGAAGCTTAAAAATATAAGAAAACTTAAAACACAACTGTGTGAAAACATGATAACTTTCGAAGGAAAAAAACTCAACCATTTGCTACTTGCAAGAGCATAAAACTGCAGTTGTTTGTCGTCCAACATGAGAGTATCATCATTATTTAAACGCCTTCTCTTTAAAACAATATCATCAACCATTTGCTTCCAATGAGATGTCCACAACTGTAATAAATCAGTGACCTTGCAGTTCACAATAATGTGCACAAAAAGCTGCCTAATCTGCGGAGGTAAACCACCATTTGAACATTGATTTAACACTTCATGCCATTCTTTGTCATCATCGAGCAAACCATACTCTTTGCACGCATCACGAAAAGAATCATGGCAGATTCCATCTACGGTTCTCAGACTTTCGAACGAAGTAGGACCGCGCACTTTGGTGAGCAATAAACGCATAAACCAAACTTCACCACTACTATGATATGTGTAGGAAAGACGTCCAATCTGAAAACCTCTTTTCCTTGGATTCCATTTCCTCTGACCATCATCCCAAACAAAATGCTCTGGAATTTCTTGATAAGTGTATTTCTGAGCAGCCACATTAACTTTACATAGTTCAAAAAATGCTTCAAGCTTGCTGAACCTATACTTCTCACGATCAGCAACCTTGTCTAATGGCTGGTTAGAATGGAATGTGCAATTCTTCTGACCTGGTAAATGGAATGGCAGGCGCTCAACAGATATAGTGCGATGGTGTATAGGAAAACCAAAAATCCGATAGGCAGACTCTGCACCGCAAATGTAGCGACCATCAAAATATGCATCAATTTCATCTATAGCCTGATCTCCATTCTGCTGTGAAACTCTCTTCTTCCTTCCGCTGACATGTACAGTTGCAGTATCATGCCCTTTAAAGCAATACTTGAAAAGGTATTTCAGACTACGTGCATGACAACAAATCTCGATATTCATATGACACTGATACTTGACCAACAAATCCCGATTATAAGGGACCACCCACTGATTATCCAGCTCTGCGTTACGAACTTTAACTGTTATGTTCTGCCTTCTTCTACGTTAAACAGGAAATCCACTTTCATCAAATGTTGTCCTTGCAGCATATCTAAAACACAGAAAATGAGGATTATATCAAAAATTGTGAAGCGTCCTAAGTTGATTTCTATTAGTGTAATGAAAAACTCACTTTTTTGGGAAATGCCTTATACACTTGAGACCTTTCATGCAAGGAGACTTAGTGTTTTGCAATCCACAAGGCCCATGTATCATAAAAGCTTTTACAGCAGCATATCCAACCGGATCTTTAACAGGATCAGGTATCTCAGCTGACACAAACTTGTCAACATTTTTTTTAAGATAAACCTTGGATTTACTGTCAAGCCAAATGAGCATATGCACATGAGGGATACCTCGCTTCTGAAACTCTACGACATACATCACTGTTGAAAATTAAGTTAGTAGCCATGTGTAGGATTGAAAAAAAATTCAAACAAACAAATATAATTTACCTCCAACACAAACACCAAAATAGGCTTTCTTCTTGATATCGTTGGTGAGCTGGTCTAGTTTAAGGCGAAAAACTCTAGAAATGATGTCTGGGGAATTCTCTGATTTACAACCAAGCAAAAAATGCATCATTTTCTGAATTTCGTCCCACAAAGGATTTGTGGTCAGTTAGAAAGATATCAGGGTGACCAACTTGACGGTAAACTGCAAGCGCATCCTGGAAGTTCTGCTGCATGTATCGTTTGGATCCAACAAAACCAGCTGGTAAGATTACACCTTTCCCGACATTTGATCCACTCAAATCACCTTTACGCACAGAATCACATATATGACTATAGAGTTCATTGCGCAGAATAGTTTGATTCTTACGAAACCAATATAAACGTGTTTGTTCAATTGAAGAGAAGGCATCAACAACATACTGTTGGAAAAGCCTACCGCCTAACCTCGTCGTCAAAGCTGCATATTACACAAATAAAAAATGTATTCATCCAGCATAAATATACAACCAAACAGATAACTAACAAATGCAGTCTGGTAACATGCTTAAAGATCAGGAATCTAATATCATAACTTCATATAGCTCAGTCATAACTTTATTACAACTCACTGAAAAAAACGGTGTAACAAAATTTAATCTAGCATTCGAATACTACAATACTAAGCACAATGCATCATAAAAAAAGTGCATCCAACATAAAATCCAAGAAATCATAATGTAACCAACGCAAAGTAATAACGTACTTAAACACATGAAATCTAATACCAAATGCAGTCTGTTAACATGCTTAAAGATCAGGAATCTAATATCATAAGTTGATATAGCTCAGTCATAACTTTATTACAACTCACTGAAAGAAACGGTGTAACAAAATTTGCTATAGCATTTGAATCCAACATAAATCCAAGAAATCAGAATGTAACAAAATCAATCTTATAACGTACTGAAACACATTAAATCTAATAACAAAACTTACAATGATTTGGCCTAATCTGGAAAAGGTATGCATAATAATCTTTCAATGACATAAAATCTCGCTCTTTCAAATTTGACAGATCCGCGCTTTGAAATGGAATCTTGTCATGGTATCCATCTTCACCATTTGGGAAGAGAAGAGGGTATTGAAGTGCCATAAATTTAGGATGAATGTAGGAAACACGTTGTAGTTTTCCAAACTTTGGCTCAATTATTATATCACGATCATGAGTAGTTCAACTTTCAGATCACAGATATCATTATTCTCCCATCGATCACGTGCAGTGCGGAATTTTTTCACTAATTCATTAGTATCATCAAGCATCTTAATCAAACCATCAACAACCTCTGCATGGACAGGCTGTTCATCAGAAACGGTAACCCAACGCAGACGATTACTAACTTCATTTGCAGTATCATAAATGTACAGCTGACAAAACTTTGGAGTGTCACCATCGTCAGGAATTAAAGAACCAAACACATGGTGATTTTGGCCATTTAAACGGTATATATAGGGTCCCCTCCCTTTGTTTATGGTATGGTCAACATTTCCGCCAGCAGAGGTAAACGCAAACATAGCATTGTATAGCCTGATACTTCTCTGGAAATCTGCACCTCTGTCTTTGTCTTGATAAAGGTTAAGTAGATACTCAGGAGTCGGTAATGGTTCGGGTAATTTGACTTTGCCTTTCCTGCAGCAAATAGAAAAAAATGGCCTCCCTTTTGTCACGTTCTTGTTCACACGCTCCTCGTGCCACATCATAGCATTGCATGAACTGCAGAGTTTAGAAGGACCGCCAAGCGTTGCATATTCCTCTGGTATGAGATACTTCGAACCACGTCTACACTTCTTCTGTATATTTGATTCATTTAGATTTAAATTCTCTGTAGAAGAAAACAATACCACAACTGAACAAAATAGATATTGTCTACACAACAGCACTCATTACGAACAGCAGATGACATACCACGATCAGAATGTACTTGAGATTCATCATCAAATTCTTCATCAACATAATTGTCAGCTGCATAAAATTTCAACATGCTGTATAAGTTGTCCAGCTTAATAAAAGTTTCAAAATTTACCAATCCTCACCATCTGCAAAGTCCATATCAGAATCAGAATCGTCCGAATAATATGAAGCCTCAACTCTAGTCTCCTCTATATTCATGGAAAAGATTATGTCAGAAGCATGAATTTTTTGAGACAAACCAAATATTTAACAACTATTTAAATTAAATTAAGGGAAGGTAAAATGTCTCACCCAAATCCTCATCATATAACACACTATTGGTGCTCTTGTCTGTCGAGAATTCCTCTGCAAATAAGTTCCGACTCCAATCTTTCAGAGTTGCATTCTCCCAATTTGAAATCTTTGCCTTCCCTTTCTCTTTGGCACTATTGGTTTCGAAGTTTGTTGTTTTTCCTTTGACTTTATGTATACGATCTTCAAAGCTTTGTAAAGTTGATGTTTTTGCATTCTCTTCGTCTACGATATTACTGCTATTGAACTTTGTTTTTTTGGCTTTGTCTTTACCTCTAACCTTAGTGGTCAGCAGTGCACAGCTATCCAAAGTGTTTGTTATGTCAGTAAAGGGAGTTCTCGGTGGTCGTTTCTGTTCTTGCAAAATACTCTTGCAAGACTGACGTGTGCCTGCATGATCTGCAACAATTATGGAACAGGTATTGCATTCAGCAGTGCACTCGCAATTTGATATGGTGTGAAAATATATAATATAAATTAATTAAAATAGTGCCTGCAAATGTCTGTTGCACAGATGTAATTGTAGACTTTGGTGTTAGTGTTCCAATTGTCATATTGCCTGCAAATGTCCTAAATCTTTTAGTCTGCTGGACTGTGCTGATTTCATCAGTATTTTTTGAAACTTGAACTGAAAACAATGAGGCATAATATGAATTAAGTAAACAGCAGATGCTGGTATAATACCATGTATTCAGACAGTATTACCTGTCTCCTGCAAATAAGTTATGGCAGATGCTGGTGATTCAGTGTCCATATCCTCTGCAATAGTACTATTCATATCAAGCTTATCTAACATGGTTTCAGCTTTACTATGTCCTGGCTGTGTAGCTGAAAATGAGGACGCAACTACTCACATTAATACTAATTTCAATCATTTATAAAATTCACAGCTAAACAGTATGGGTAGTTCATCACATTTTACAAAAAAGTGCAAGGAAAACATATGTTACACATTCTGAAAAAAATAAGTAGACATAAGATAAACTTCAAATAACGTGTCCAGGTATAACAACAAACCCAACATCATATAGTAGACAAAAACATCAATCGACTTCATGAAAGTAATGGGTCAAGATTATTACCTGTTTCGGTGGCGTGAGAGCTGATTTTTTCTCGACTTGCTTTCTTGACAGTCTTAGCAGTCTTCCGTCTCTTAAGTGATTTGTAACCTACAACCAAACACAAAATAAAACATTACAAAAAGGAATTGAAGCCGGAAAAATACGATGTGATGAGAAACAAAAGTACCCTGGATCATGTCTTCCGACGTGAATAAACGCCATGAGTTGTCTTCATCCCCGGCCTATACAAACAAACATAGAGGTACAGAAAAGCCATATTACGATAGAGTTACAAATAGGATCAAAGCACCATGACAAACCTGAGACATTAGTCGATAGTCGAAGTATGTAGGAGATATGTAGGATATTCGGCGTCTCGTTCGGAAATGAAAAAGCAAGGTGTGAAGTTTGAAAAGTGTACTTGTTCTTCAGCTGGGGAGTAGAAGTATCTACAGTGGAAGCTTGTTGAAGAAGCTGCATAAGGTGGGAAAGGATGAAATGTTTTGTTCAGACAAAGCACACACGTGCAGCGACAACTGTAAGCCCGGGGACACCTGTACGCAGTGGCATTTTTGAAATTAGAATGAAAGCCCGGGTCATTTAATTAGGCAGTGTTTACTGTACAAAACACGCAGTAGGAACTATTATATAATAAAGAGATAAAGAGATATGAAATTTTTATATTTGCATATAATTGCCTACAAATTTTTACATGTATATATATTATATATATGTAAATATATATTATTACGTGAAAATATAATTTTAGTATTAACTTTGTTTTAAATTGAAATAAGAAATTATTATTGAGATTTTCTCATAAATATCCAAGCCTAGAAAAATGTTTTCCAGATATAGTGTAGTTTTTTTATAAAATTTGCAAAAATACAATAAAAATTACGAAAATATTATTTTCTTAAAAGTTTTTTCGCAAAAAATACGATGATTGCATTTGCAGCCATATCTGCAACTGTTAACAATCATATCTACAACCACAAATGTTACTTTGGAAAACTGTTGAAAATTAAATTTAATTGCATAATGAGTTGCAAGCAGTTGTAAATGGCGAAATATGAGTGCCCTGCGAGGCCAGTATTAATAACCCGAAAACAACCAAAAAATCAATCACAAAATCAATTAAAGGCAACGAGAAACTATATCAAACTCGGTACTTTCGGTCTTAGTTATATATAATGTACATAACTCAAAAACTGACAGTTACATGTGTGATAATGCGTCTTTATACCATCCTCGTTAACTAGTTTCAACCGGAGCTTAGCAAAATATTGCCTCGTATCTTGTCTATGATGATTTGAAGACTGTGTATATAGCATATATGAAATACTAGCACGGAACTGGGGATGGTGGTGAAGGGGGAGATAGATTATATTTTTGCAAAAATACTCAAATTGCATAAAGTTGCATATCACATTCATAATTATATTCAGAAAACAGTAAATTACAAAAAAACTTATAAAAAATTGGATATATTTGCTAAATTCCCATTATTATTTTGTATTGTGCTTAAATTACATACTCTTCGTATAATTGTTTGGATAATTGGAGTGAGACGATCAGTCGTGTATGGTTTGATCTGGTTATTCACCGGGCTTATAAAATTAAAATTGTGAAAACATAATTAATATAAATATAATATGTTATAACATAAATTAAAACATTTATATAAACTAAATAAAATATAGTTGATGATAATATGATCATAAATAGCAGTGTTTTTCAAATTATATAAATAGAGAGAAAAAACTATATATATTTGCATAATTAGTAGTATGATATGATATGGTAGTAAGTGAGTTGAATTATGAAATTTTGTAATTTAAAAAAATTGCATCTGATATAATTTATAATATATATTTTAATTATTTGAATCAAAATATAATTAAAAATTATCAAATTTATATTTAGAAAAGTAATGAATGAATAAATATACAATTTCAAAAAACTTAGTGATTGAGTAAATATAAATGACTCGAAAGCATTTTTCTAAAATTTTAATATAAATCAAAGTAACAAAAATAAATATACATATAGTTATTTTTATTAAATTATTAAATAATAAAAAAAAGATTAGAATAATATATTGAGAAAAAGCAAGATTATTGTAAAGTAAATAAATTAAAAACTATTTACTAAATAAATAATTTCTAAAACAAACGTGCCCAAATTACCAGTTTGCGCGAAAAGTGCCCAGAAACCAGAAGTATCTGGTTCCAAAAATAAGTATAAAAAGGTGTATGAGATGAGAGTGAAAGCAGCAGATAAAAAATGGCATTCCGAACCCTAGTTACCAAGAAGAGCGTGCGGTCAAGTTTTGGGCAGATAAGGGCACTACAGACGACGGCGTTTACTCTACCGGACCTGGATTACGACTATGGTGCACTAGAGCCGGCAATTAGTGGTGAGATAATGAAGCTGCATCACCAGAAGCATCACCAGACTTATGTTACCAATTACAACAAAGCTCTCGAACAGCTCGATGCTGCTGTCTCTAAATCTGATTCTGCTAGTATTGCTAAACTCCACTCCGCCCTCATATTTAACGGTGGAGGTTAATCTCTCTCTCTCTCTCTGTCTCTCTCTGTCTCTCTCTCTGTCTCTCTCTCTGTCTCTCTCTCTCTCTCTCTCTCTCTCTCTCTCTCTCTCTCTCTCTCTCTCTCTCCCTCTCTCCCTCTCTCTCTCCCGCTCCCTCTCTCGCTCCCTCTCCCCCCCGCTCTCTCTCTCCCCCCCCCCCCCCCCCGCCTCCCTCCCTCTCCTTTTATCAATTGAATTAAATTGATTTATCTACACTGTCATCGATACAGCACACTGTTTATTGATGCACTCAACAGTCTTTCCATAGAATTGATGTAAGATTTATAAGTGATTTCTTGGAGGGATGAAATAAATATACTCCCCAAATAATTCACATTTCATTCCAATATCACCCCTTTCAATTCCTTCCTAAACCAAAAATAAATCCTTTGTATAACGTTGTTGTTTTCTTGATGTGGACACAAATTTTAGTATACTAATTTATTAAGGAAGAACATCCCATGCCACAAGAAAGTTTCATTAGAACTAAAGTATAAGTTTTAGCAAGTATTTATTAGACTAACAATGTTGTATGAATTTGAGTGTTGGGTTAAGAAATGAGGCCCGGGAGAGGAAGTTAGAAGTGGAAGAAATGAGGATGTTATGGTGGGCCTATGATAGCTCCGTGTTAGACATGATACAGTGATACTGAATGAGATCTTTCAGGAAGAGGCTGGGGTTGTGATTATTTTGGCAGTAGGGGTGAGGAGTGCCCAGCTGACTGTCAAAGAATTGGGATAAGAAATTAAGGCTTAGACTTCAGATCTCGTGAGGATATGACATTAGATAGGAGTTGGTGGTGCCCGAGTAGCAGTCTTTACCTGTGGTAGGTATGATCCGCACTATCATGGTTAGGAATTTAGTAAGGCCAACTAATACAGCTTTTTAAGAACATCAATGTAGATGTATAATATGCTGTATTCATAATTGTTCTACCCAATGTTACATAAGACGGGGTTCAGTGCGAAACGTGGTACGTAAACTGGATACGTGGAAGGCTGCCTCGTGTTTTTGATGTGAGTAAACGCAGGGGTACGAGGGAATGCATGTACCATGTTTATTTTCAAATTTTTCGTTGTAGTGTCTATAATATTCCTTTAAAATTTTGATATTTAAATTATATATATTAAATGATTTTTCCAATATTAAAAAATATTTAAATTTCAGTCTAATTTTATACTGCTCTCGGAAAAGTATTATAGAGAAAAAATTTTACAAGTAAAATTTTTATTACATTGTTTTGATGGTAAGATTGGACTTAAAAAAAAATTAATGGTGAAATTGTTTTCATTAATAAAATGATTAATTAATTAACTTCCAAAAAAAAATTAATAAAAGGATTATTGTATAATTGTGATTTTTATAAAGCGTGAATACAATTTGACTTGCTTCTTTTGAAGTTTGGAAGTATTGTGATCTCCATCTATGTGTACGTGTCTACTTTCCTTCCCTTACTATTCGCTCAAATAACCCCATTAAAACTCTCCTACAAAAGGACAGAGATGAAGATTGGTTCTTTTCGTTGATCTGAAGGAAGTCAAGAACCACATGTGTTCTTTTGGATTGTCGCTGCCAGCGTTTCGGGTTGCGACCCCCGACATTTCCATTTGCAATTGTTCCGGGATCGGTGATGAATGAACTGGGTCCACCATTCAGGGCCATGTTCCCCGTTCCTTGTATCACCGGTTCTACCAATTTCTAGTATCCACATGTGTTTTGTTTGAGCTCAAGAGATTCTCTTGTAAATAAACAACATTTTCCTTTTTCGTATGCTGTTCATAGCAGCATGGATTCTGAACAGACTTGCATACTCCAAATAGGTCGAGTACTGACACACTGCAACTAATGCATTCTGCTAAAAAAGTGGTCACTAAGATATCCTTATAGTAGTCATTGTACAAGGAGGTTTTGGAATGGAGAAGCTTGTATTTTACACCATCGTAATATTAAGACATTGGCAGATTGCCAAGTGCCAACTTAGGAATTTAATTTAGGATGCTGTCTTAGTTTCTGGACATGGACATTGTTTAGAATATAACAGTAAGAAGAATAATGGTGCACTTGAATTTACATAAGCCGGACTATGTTTTGTCTGCTTAGTCTTTGATTGTTCTTGCTTTCATATAGTTTCATTCATAATTTACCATACCCCTAACCTTAAAATACAAGAACGAAGGGATTCTTTATTGTTTTATCTTTAAATTTGACATACTGACAAGAGTTATTCACTTCCAAGCAGGTCATATCAATCATTCGATTTTCTGGAAAAATCTTGCTCCAGCCACGGTAAGTTTCCATGCTTTAAGCAATGCTTCCCATATAATAGTACATAAAAAAATTTACGTTGCAGAAAGGAGGTGGCGAGCCTCCTAAGGGGTCCTTTGGAGGTGCTATAGACTCTCAGTTTGGTACATTGGAGGCGTTAGTTCAGAAGATGAATGCCGAAGGCGCTGCTTTACAGGGTTCCGGATGGGTGGTATGCTCTACAAACCATTACTTGTTCCATGGGCCATTTGGTGAAAGTCTAAAAATACAATGTTTACCTGTTGCTTTTTCTTGTGTGCTTGACAGTGGCTTGGTTTGGACAAAGAACTGAAAAGGCTGGTAGTAGAGACCACTGCAAATCAGGTATCATATTCAATAACGAGCTCTAATACAATTTAAATAAAATAAGCAGTACGGGCTTCTTAAGATTAACAGCTTATCTTTTGTAGTCCAGCCCAAGTGAAAGCAGGACTACAGGAGGCTAGAAGCTAAATTACAAAAGAGTGTCTCTCGTGTTCAAAAAATATAAAACCATTTTTGGCAGAAGCGATATGTGTTAACGAGTGTTAGATAGATATGGAAATCTAATTATCTTCAAGAAAATCTGTCAAGTACCAAACGGACTAGGAATTGTAAATCAGAATTGAAGTGTAAATAAGCTATGTGCAGCTGACATTATTGTAAATTGTAATTAATGGGAAACAAATTTCTTTTTAATATAAAAATCAGGATTTCTGTTATTTGCTCCTTGCTTGCTTAATATTTGTTTTACTATAACCTGTCCTTGCTTTAATGGAGACTAAATTTGTTATTATTGTCTGTTACTGTCACAATCTGAGCCAAATAACTGGAAGTATAATGGAATTTATTTGAATAGTCTTGCTTGTTAGCTGATGTCCTTGCTATTTTACTTGGTAAAACTTGTCCATCATATCTTTAACTATTAGGATAGTTCATGATGTACGTATCTTAGTTCGAAAGATGAACTGGTACAGTACTGCAAACTAGAGAAAAATCAAAACATATAATGGAAATTGCAAGTGATAGATAATATAGTCGTTAGGCACACTGAGGTGCGAAGCCCTCATGGAGGTCATCAAGTTAGGGCACAGACTCAGCAAAGTGAGGCTAGCTGTGCACCCGTAATTGAAAGTGGGATTTTATGATATTATATTTATTTTACTTAAGTTTCGCTAAAGTATTTGGTAAATTGTGATATTAATGCAGGACCCGCTGGTTAGTAATGGAGCTAATTTGGTTCCCCTTCTTGGTATTGATGTATGGGAACATGCCTACTACTTGCAGGTATTGGATCTTCAGATGTTCTCCATTATTGTATTTTAATATAAGGATATATTATCTAACTCATATATCACGTCACGGGTAAGATACTTTCTTAACGAATTTGAAGCTAAATATTTCAATAGTTTATATTAATCCTACAAAATTAATAATCATGTGATGCTGGTTTTCAGCAGTATAAACCTTGAGAACTAACATTACCTTAGATTTCTTTGCTTTAAATACTCGTCGAATCTTTATTTAGTTGTCAAATATTATAGACATTAAATATTACTATTTTTTACCGAGTGTAATCAATTAATCGTTTAATGCATCACTCGGAAGGGAATTATGGTCTTTAAAGTCTCATTAATGTGGTTGACACAGACTATGGCCCTTAGTTAATCTGCAATTACCTTGAAACGTGAATGAATCTGACACAGATTATCTGTTTTTTTTGTCTTGCTACTGTTATGCGTAACATTTTAAGGGCTTGTATGACCACAAGTTGGTTGTATATATAATATACTGTTTTCGTTGATTATGCATTAGTTGGGATAACTTGATAAAGGCTGTTGAATACGTGATATATAATATATATGGAATAGAAGATGGGAATGGGCAATTCTTTTCTCAGTTAATTTTCTCATACAATTTACATCGTATGAATGCCAATCCTATCTTTTTATTTTTTAAAGCCCATATGTTACATCTTATAATTCCACTCACTTGAAAGCCCAAATTTGGGTTGAGAATGGTTCGCTAAGAGAGATCATCTGATTGTGGATAGGACTGATTTTGGGACAATTACACCTTGCTCCTGAGTTTTAGAAAGGGAGGAAAGCAAGTGGAGTGTAAGTAAAGTATTTTACTTTCACTCATAATTGTGCTCTCGTGTTTTTAAAAAGAACGAAAGCAAGTGGTGATGAATGAAAGTTTGACATACTTTCACTCCAAAATTTTCACCCCAAAAGTGTGATGATAGTATTTTACCTCATTATCACTTGGTTCCTTCACTTTTCACTTTTAAAAACTCAGGGGCAGAGCATCAGAGTTCAAGGGCAGATTTCTCTCTCAAGAGATTTTTAGAAAGCAACTCAATATAATTCTCAACAATAGTAATCACCGTTGAATTAAGATGATACAAAAGTCCGATATATAACAATCCACTTCCCAATTAGCTAAAACTCTAAAATTTATATTTTGAATCATGATATAACCAAACCTAGTATACAATATTCTAATCTGATTTAAAGACTATTATACTACTCCCAAATACTTTTCTTGGGCTGTCTTGCATTAATTCTCTCCGCAGAAAGGAACTGGACTCCATTTCTAAATCACATGGAGTACGATAGAGCACCAAAGACTGTAGCATAACTGACATATTGAAACAATCACAAGCAAGAGTATATCGACAACCATTGTTGACAAATGTATATGTGTTGGCACGTGCAACATGAATACATGATGAGCATCTTGATCAACAAGCCATGATTCCCCAAAATGACACCACAAAGCTTCAGTGGAAGAGCATTACACATAATTGCATCATTAAATTTCCTATCTGAAAATTTAGGCCAAGTACCTCCTAGAAACCCTAAACTTGCATCATTAATCTAAGATATATCATACGGATTTTGATGAAGCTCTGTCATCAAGCCTAACCTTTTAACAGCATCAGTGACCATAATGTTTGTGCTACCCGTACCAATGTTGAGAAAACCCAACTACGAACACATGTAACTCTACTGTAAAAGATTTGTGGCGCCTTACACACCATCATCTATAGCTTGTATAATCCAAATATTAGCTCCCTTTGCTAAATGCTCCTCCGCTTCGAGGTCTTCTTTAGTCATCTTGCTAGATAAATCATCAAGAATTTATATTTCCACCAAATAAACTCTTTTCGAAGGTAGTTTTTGTCAGGGAGAAGGACACTCAGACATCTTATGCCCAAATCCTTGACAATTAAAACATTTGCTAGTGTTGCTACCTTGTGATGAGACTGAAGCACGATTAAATTTGCTAGTAAGCTTTTGATGGCCTTGAATAGAATCTAAAAGAACATAAGCATTCCTCGATGGGCTAGAGAAAGAACTCAGTTCAATTCTTTTCCTTTCCAGACCATCCTCAACACTGATTGTGCAATCTGCCTTGAAAAGAAAACATCTACTCCCAGCTAGTTTACCTGAAATATTATATTATGGTGCAGCCTTGTTGATACATAGAAATAAGAACATCTTCATCCTAGGAAAACTCATGTTGTGTTGCCAAAATACAACTATAGAATTGTCGAGTGTAATGTACAACAGACTTGCTTCCTTGCACAAGCTTGGTAAATTGAAGTGAGGCATGCTGTTTATAGTCTGCAAGGTTTGAATTGACGAACCAAAGCAGCTTTGAGTGTCTTCCCATCTTGTCATGATACCTAGATCTCTGGTATTGCTCCCATCAAATACGGGAAATTCCTCTCAATTTCACAACAATAAAAACTACTTTCTTATTCTCCACTAGATTGTACCACTGAAAGGAGTTCTTAACAGATCTCCACGAAACTCAGCAACTTCATTGTTCTGTAAGATAAGGTTTAGGCTGAGGTTGAGGTTTTACACCAAGGCGACTATAGTGTGAAACTATGGGCTGTTCTGCAGTTTTCAGAAAGTTCAGGTGCTGTTGTGCAGTTTTCAGAAAGATTGGAGACAATTTTGTAAAATTCTGGAAGGGGAGGGACTGTTTTTATCAATTCAGAAAAGGTCTGTGTACCGAACTATAATTTTTGGACAGATACAATACCCACTAATATACGTGTATGTGTATATATGTATGTATGTATGTATATAAAACCCTTTGACAGATTTTCTCTGGCTTTCTTCTTTTCTTGTTTGCTTCACAGTGGGATGGTTCATGTTTTTGGGTTTACTGTTTACTGTTCTCTAAAAACAGTGGTTTACTGTTTTTGGGTATGCTTGAAAGGTGTTTGACAAAAATTCTGAAAAAGATGCGCACGTGGTACGCGTACACACACAGGTTGGAATATATGTATTTTATGGTGTGGCTTGGGTTTGCAGATGGAGGAGGGCTGCTTTCAGGTTTATAGGTATGATTTAGGTGATGGAAGAAGATGGCTGAAATTGGTTCTGAATAGTGAATACCACTGGATTGATGGGGAAGAAAGGCTGATTTTAGGACAGTTAGGGTTTCAGGGAAGAATTCTCTCGCAAGAGATATACAAAAAGCAACTCAATATAATTCTCAATAATAATAATTACTGCTGAATTACAATGTGATGGGGGATGTGATGTCCCAACATGTGCTCTCATACCGTGTTAGGAGAATGACTAAATGAGATCATGTATTATATCTTGACAGAGTACTATATTTTAAAGATTTTGATCTACTTTTAGATAATCAATGGTGGTGAGCTTAAAATTGATTAATCACCCTCCTTACATATATTAGTCTCCTGAATTTGTTTGTAAACTTTTCATGTAATTTGATCCTTGATCTCTAAATTTTATGTGTTTTTCAATTTTGACCTTTTCATTTTATGCTTTGTACCCCTACTGATGAGTGATAATATTTTATTTTGTGCATTACAGTACAAAAATGTTAGGCCAGATTACCTGAAGAACATATGGAAAGTCATCAACTGGAAATTTGCTGGTGAAGTTTATGAAAAAGAGTGTCCTTCAACTTGATAGAAACCACATCTCCGAGAGCTGTTGGGATTTGGGAGGGATGCAGCTGTTCTGTGAAGGTATTTAGTAATAAAATGCACTAGGATGGCTGTCATTTGTGCTAATATGGGTGTTTCTTGTATGTACATCCCAAACTTTAAATTTTGTTTCCCCTGCTGTCTTTGTGTTTAAGAAGAACTTTGTACTATTGCAAGTCTTTCGACAGTCTGCTATGAACTTTTGCGTCTGAAGTTTACTTGGGCCATACTTGTTTTTATGAGATTATAAGTGTTAGATTTTTTTTTTCATATTCAGCTAATTGATACATTCCCTTGCAAGTCGATCACTGAAAGGAATCTGTCGGTATAACTTACATAAAAAGGTCAATGCAGAAGCACATACTGATGATATTAATCTAGTCTTTCCGCTACAAAGTAGAACTCCAGCAGCATAACGGCATAACCTAATGCATAACAGTATGTAGCCTCAAAATTAGATTGTAAACTATAACTTCTGTCATAACTGAGTCAAGAAAATTATAAAGCAGAAATAAGGTAACATCTCTATTACATAAGCAGAGGCAGTTTGAGCTCAATAACATATGCATTTATGAAAGGGTCATATGCATTTATGAAAGGGTTTGTCTAGTGTGTGCCCATAGGCACATGCTAAGTGTAGAATTTGATATGTTTGAGAGATTTTGATTGGTGTGGTTGTTGTATTTGCAGAGCGGGTCCATCATTATTAAGATATGAGAGCCAATCAAAATCTCCGAAGCATATAAACTTCCGCGCTTAGCATGTGCTCATGGGCACACACTAGAAAAATCGTTTAATAAAAGGATAATCATCTCAAATGCGCTTAATGACCTTTTAACTCTTGAAGTTTGGGTGGAAGTTCCGATGCGGTCTTGAAATTTAAAAACATACTTTTCGACTCTCAAAGTATCTTTGTCATACCTTTTGGCCCTTATGGTGTATACCGGTATATAACGGGGTGGACAAAGTTAGACATTTCACACGTGAGGGTTAAAAGGGGCATTAAACATTAAGGGTTAAAAGGAACATCTAATGTATTTTAATGTATTCTTTAGGAGTTAAAAGGAACGAGATGTATATTTTAAGGGTTAAAAGGTACGCCCAAACTTTACCCCGAATATGAATTGTCAAGTTTATTCTTCGATTTATACCGGTATTTTTAAAAAGGGCTAAAAGGTACGACAAAGATACTTTGAGGGTCGAAAGGTATGTTTTTAAACTTCGAGGCCGCATCGGAACTTTCACTCATACTTCGAGGGCTAAAAGGTCATTAAGCCTATATAATATGCATGTGTGTGTGTATAACAACTAGATGCTAAATATATCAAAATTTGGCATTGTCCTTCGAATTGGCCCTTGTATAAACCTGCCTGTTTCCTCTGCTCCAGTTCAGTCTCAACCATTTGGATAAGCATTTTCTCTCTTTCAATATTTGGGGACGTGGAGATAGATATGTGGTAATAAGCATGTTGCTCAGCTCAGCAAAGGCCAATACTAATAACGAATAAAGAGAAAAAAAGTAAAGTAGTAATGAGATTTAAACCTGGACGTTAACATCAGGATCCAAACCATCCAATTGATCTCGCATCAATTGATTTGTTGGAAAATATGGGTTTAAGTCATGTATTGGCAAGTCATATTTTGAGCATTATGATTAAGAGATGTGTGAGATAAGATGATTCAAAGATACTCTTTAATAATGGAAATTTTTATTTTTCATTGGGACTGAGCTAGAATATTATGATATAAATTAATTTTTGATTTTGTTTCCGATTAATTAATATGGTATGATATAAATTAATCTGATTCTGTTTCATATTATCTATGGAATAGAGTAGCTGCAAGTTTTACACCGATTCCATAATTAATGTTATTTAGTTATGCAAAAGAGTAGCGCACAAATCTCTCAGCACCTATATATATTCCTATAGGTTGTTAGGGTTAATCATCTCAAAAATACTATAGGTTGTTAGGGTTAATCATCTCAAAAATACCTAGCCGTCACATCTTACTTTGTCCTTTCCTTTGGTGATAATTCTATTACTCGATCTCTAACTCGTTGGTGGTGATGTTCTTCTACAACGACATTATAATTCTGTTTTATCCCGAAAAGCGATCGTTCTACACATACGGTGAGGGGGGGAATACGGTTTAGGGAGACGGTCACGCAATGGACTCGGGTTTTGTTATACTTGTTCTTTTCTCTTTGTCTTTTGATTTGTCCGGCTCCCTATTTTGCAGTACACACACAAACATGATAGTTTTGTTGTTTGGTTTTAACGCAGATTGTTCAACAATCTTCAAGCATACTACATATTTACATCTGTGTTTGGTACTTACGTGTTCGTTTGTTGTCGTGACAGACTTATGGAGAATCAAACTGTGTACAATGGGATGAACGCGGCGACTGATCCCAACGCACAGGTCGTAGTACCTGATGGGGGTCACTAGCAGTCGTCTAACCCTAATGCATAGATTGTAGTATCTGATAGGGTCAGACACCTGTTGGACATGCGCCTTTGGGGCATGTGCCTATGGCACACACTATCGTTAGACAGTTTAGAGTGCCCTTTAAAAAGATGCCAACGTTCGTTCTTCCGAACGGATAGGCGGCGCCTACTGGACATGTTATGCTAACTATGTCTGTATCACACGTTGATAAACCTAAGAAGTTCGATGAAACGAACTTCAAACATTGGCAACAAAAGATGCACTTTTATCTGACCACGTTGCATATGGATCGCTTCCTTAAAGAAGAGGTGTCGTTACTCACTGCTGAGAGTAACGCGCTGACTGTGTATGCTTGGAAGCACTCCGACTATATTTGTCGGAATTATGTGCTGAATGGTTGGCTGACTCGTTGTATAACGTGTATAGCTCGAAGCCAACTACTAAGGCCGTATGTGAGTCATTTGACCATAAGTATAAAACCGAGGACGCTGGGGCTAATAAGTGAATTGTTGGCCGCTTTCTTCATTATAAGATGGTGGATTCTAAGACTGTGGTCGCTCAAGTGCGAGAATTGCAGGTGATCGTTCATGACATTCATGCTGAAGGAATGGTCATCGATGAATCTTTCCAAGTTGCTACTATGACTGAAAAGCTGCCACCTAGGTGGAAAGATTTCAAGAACTACCTTAAGCGGAAGTGAAAGAAAATGTCTATGGAGGATCTGATAGTTAGACTTCGTATAGAAGAAGACAACAAGGGATCCGAGAAGAACGTGAATGTTGTACTGAAAAGGCAAACATGATGGAGCATGAACAAAGCTCCAAGCCCAAGAATACTAATTCTGGTAAAGGGGCATAGCTGACACCTAAGTTAGGGATTTCGAAGTCGAAATTTCAAGAAAAAGTGCTACAACTGTGATAAAGTGGGTCATAGGTCTTCTTAGTGCAGAAAGCCTAAGAAGGTCAACAAGAAGAAAGAAGCAAACTTGGTCAATGATATATACAAGGAGATGGGTGACAGACCTCTGTGCTACAGTTTCTGAGGTGAACCTGGCTGCCTCAAATCCGCATGAGTGGTGGATTGATACTACTGCTACTAGGCATGTTTGCTCAGACAAGGCAATTTTCTCTAGCCTCAAAGCTTCTAATACTGGTGAGAAGCTTTACATAGGGAACTCAACGACTTCCAACATTGAAGGGGAAGGAACAGTGATTCTAAATGTTAGATATAATTGATGATTACTAATGTTCTTAAAGTTTGTTTTAGAACAGGAGTGATCAGAGTTTAAGCTGGGAGCTGATCAGAGTTTGATAAAGTCTGATCAGAGTTTACATAGTCAAGGCTCATCAGAGTTTACATGTGGAAAGAGCTCAGAAGCGGATATACTTCAAGGAAGGATAGAAGCGGAGGAGTGATTTGCAGACTATGGAAACTACACAGAAAACAGTAGCAATCTTTGATTGATAGAATACATAGCTGATTTATAGGATATCAAATCAGAGATTGATTTTGTAACTGTGTCTATATAAACACAGATTAGGGTTACTCTATATGAGTTGAGTTATCGAGTATATTTTATAGAACCCTAGCAGCTCTTAGTGATAATATATAAATCACTGAGAGAGTTTTTGTAACCATTCAAGCTTTGTGAATAAGAGTTTACTGCTTTCAATCTCTTATATTGTCATACTGTGTTATTGATTGTGTTCACTATATCAACTTATATAGTGAGTTTATAGGACCAAACAAGTGGTATCAGAGCTAGCTCTGTTAAGATAACTACAGTGAGATCTTAATCACAATCATGTCTGAAAAATCACAAGCTTCGTCTTTTAGAGTTCCAATCCTTAAGGCATCTGAATATCCAGTCTGGAAAGAGAGAATGATTATATTTCTAGACTCTGTCGATCCAGAATACCTTGACAGGATCTATGATGGACCACATATGCCCACCAAGCTCTCTGTTGGGCTTGCAGATGAACCTCAGAAGATGGTTCCAAAAGACAAGAAAGATTATACCCCTGAAGACATCTTGTCAATTGGTAAAGACTCAAAGGTGAAACACCTTCTGCACAGTGCCCTTGATAATGCAATGTCTAATAGGGTGATTGGGTGCAAAACTGCTAAACAAATCTGGGATGCTCTGGAAACCAGATGTCAGGGAACTCAAGCCATAAAGAAGAACAGAAAAACCATCCTTACACAGGAGTATGAGCACTTTGACTCAAAATCTGGTGAGTCCTTGACAGATCTGTATGACAGATTTGTCAAACTGTTGAATGACTTATCTCTGGTGAACAAGGAATATGATCTTGAAGACTCAAACCTCAAATTCCTTCTAGCTCTTCCTGAAAAATGGGATTTGAAAGTCACTACAATAAGAGACAATCTTGATCTTGGAGAAATGTCTCTTGATGATGTTTTTGGAAGACTGAAGACTCATGAACTTGAGATGGAGCAGAGGAGCAAACGTCATGGAGGCAAATCAAAGTCTGTTGCTCTGAAAGTTCAAGAGGAATCTGCTAAGAGCAAAGGAAAAGCTCATGTCACAAAGTCTGACATTGAGTCATCAAACTCTGATGACTCAAACTCTGATGTTCCCTCAGACTCTGAAGACAGTGATGATGAGATGATGCAGTTAGCAGCATTGATGGTGAAAAGCTTCAAGAAGTTGGCTTACAAAAAGTTCAACAAAGGCAAAAGTTTCTCAAGGAAAGACAGAAACTCTGACAGAGTTTATGATAAGAAGAACTTCAGGAAGAATGAGGGCAAGGAAGGAAAAGCTGGAAAAGCTGACAAGTATACCTGTTTCAACTATGGTGAAAAGGGTCACTTTGCATCTGAATGCAAGAAAGCCAAGAAAGAAAAGGAAAAAGCCTTTATCACCAAGAAAGGAAACTGGACAGATACATCTGATTCAGAGGAAGAAGTCAATTATGCTCTGATGGCAAACACTGACAACAACTCTGAATCTACTGCTAAGGTACCTCATTCTACTCTTGCCTTTGATACTGAAGATATAACTGAGTTAAGATTGTTCCTTAAAACTTTGCATATCAGCTTTAGAGATCAGACTTTAGAGAATGAAAGATTAAAATCTGAAACTCTAAGTGTAAAGAAAAGGAATGATTATCTAGAAAAAGAACTAGTTCAGATGTTAGAAGTTCAGAAAGAGAGAGATGATGCTGTCATTGTCAAAGATGAACTATTAAAGAGGTATACATCTCTTCATTCAGAACTTGCTAAGGAAAGAGATATTATTAAAACATGGACTAATTCAGGCAAAACTACTCAGGATATCTTAGGTAGTGGAAACTGGAAGAAGGGACTAAGTTACACTGATAACTCAGAAGCTGAGTCATCAAAAACAGAGTTTGTTAAAACTCAAAAACCTAAGGTTAAACCTGTTAAATTTGTTGCTGAATCCTTTAAGTCTAAACAGAGTAGACCAGAATCAGAGATTAACAACAATTTAAAATCTGATAAGCCCAAGCAGGTTAACATAGGACTGATGACTCAGAAACAGCTTAAGCATAAGCTTAAAGAGGTAAAGTCTGATAACAAAGACAAGGAGCCTAGGAAAAATAGAAATGGCAAGGTTGGAATAGACAAGAGTAATAACTACATGCCTATTCCAAATGCACCTAGGAAGACATGCCATAACTGTGGAAATACTAATCATCTTGCTAATTTTTGCAGGAAGAACAAGGACATTAACTCCTTACCTACAAAGTCTGGAGTTAGAAAAAGTAGTATTAGATATAAACCACAAGATCCATGTTTTCATTGTGGTAGTTTATGGCATTCTATTTATACTTGCAAAGAATATCATAGTTTGTATTATGATTATTATCAATTGAAACCTTCTTTGAAAAAGGTTAATAAAAACTCTGCAAGTACAAAATCTGTTTCTAGTACAAACTCTGTTCCAAAGTCTGTTAGCTCAAACTCTGATAATAATAATTCCGCTGCAAAAGCTAACAAACTTAATAAGGCCAAGGGATCCAAGCAAGTCTGGGTCCTTAAAACTAACAATTAGTGGTCTTTGTGATTGCAGGGCAACAGGAAGAATATCCTAGTCTTGGACAGTGGATGTTCAGGACACATGACTGGAAATAAGGCCCTGCTGTCAGAGTTTGTGGAGAAAGCTGGCCCAAGTGTTTCTTATGTAGATGGCAACATAGGAAGGACTCTGGGATATGGCAACATCAATCTTGGAAATGTCATCATCTCAAATGTAGCTCTTGTTCAAGGGCTAAAACACAATTTACTCTCTGTCAGTCAGATCTGTGACAGAGGATATCATGTTGATTTTTATGAAGAACACAGTGAGATAGTAAGCAAGTCAACAGGCAAGGTGGCAGTGATTGCTCACAGACATGGAAATATTTATGAAATCAACTTGCCTACAAACTCTGAAAGAAAAGAAATTTGCTTATCTACAAGAATCTCTGCAGAAGAAAGTTGGAAGTGGCATAAGAAGCTCTCACATCTCAATTTCAACTCCATAAATGAGCTTATAAAGAAAAAGCTTGTGAGAGGACTTCCTGAATCACTACTGACTTCAGATGGACTATGTGATTCATGTCAAAAGGCCAAGCAGAGAAAGACATCCTTCAAGAGTAAGACTGAATTCTCAATAAAGAAGCCTTATCATCTTCTACATGTTGATCTATTTGGACCATTTAATGTACCATCCATTGCAAGGAAGAAATATGCTCTTGTCATTGTTGATGAGTATACTAGATACACTTGGGTATATTTTCTTCACTCTAAAGATGAAACAGCTTTGCATCTGATGGATCATGTGAAGCAACTGGACCATGGATCTGAAGACAAAGTAAAGATCATTAGAAGTGATAATGGAACTGAGTTCAGAAATTCAACAATGGAAGAGTTCTGCAAAGAAAGAGGTGTAGTGCAACAATTTTCTGCACCTGGAACACCACAGCAAAATGGTGTAGTTGAAAGGAAAAACAGGACTCTAATAGAAGCTGCCAGAACTATGCTTGATGAGGCTAAATTACCTACTTATTTCTGGGCAGAAGCTGTTCAAACAGCTTGTTTCACTCAAAATGCAACACTGATTAATAAGCATGGCAAGACCCCATATGAGATGGTGAAGAAAAAGAAGCCAAATCTGAAGTACTTTCATATATTTGGGTGCAAATGCTTTGTATTGAAGACTCATCCAGAACAGCTTACCAAGTTTGATTTAAAAGCTGATGAAGGCATTTTTGTAGGTTATCCTCTGACAACAAAGGCCTTCAGAGTCTATAATCTAAGAACCAAGGTGATCATGGAATCCATACATGTGTCATTTGATGACAAGAGAATTATGGGCTTAGCAGACATGGATGATCATGAAGAACTGCATTTTGAAAATGAAGAAATATTCTCTGATTCGACAAACTCTGATGAACAGTCAAACTCTGACTGTGAGCAAAATACAGCAAACTCTGGTGAAAATTTACCAGTTCATGATGATGAAGCAAATGTTGAGGGGGAGCATCAGAATATTTCAGACTCTACCCAAGACTCAAACTCATCAGAGAATGCTGACTCAAACTCATCAGAGAATACTGATTCAAACTCTGATAGCACAAATACAGGGGGAGCTACAGAGAATGATCAACAGAATCAAGAGAGCATGGATCAAGGGGGAGGATCCAATGATGAAAATAGCCAACTTCCACATGCTAGGAAGTGGACAAAATCTCATACACCTGATTTGATAATTGGAAATCCAGAAGCAGGTGTGCAAACAAGGACAGCTACAGCAAATGAGTGTTTACATCATTGCTTTCTGTCACAAACAGAACCTAAAAAGGTGGAGGAAGCTCTTCAAGATGCTGACTGGATTCAAGCAATGCAAGAAGAGCTAAATGAGTTTGAGAGAAATAAAGTCTGGACCCTAGTACCAAGACCTAAAGATAGATCCATAGTTGGTGCAAAATGGGTTTTCAGAAACAAAACAGATAGTGAAGGTGTCATTACAAGGAATAAAGCAAGACTTGTGGTAAAAGGGTATTCACAACATGAAGGTATTGATTATGATGAGACATTTGCTCCAGTTGCAAGATTGGAGGCAATTAGAATCTTTCTGGTCTATGCTGCACACAAGAAATTCAAGGTATTTCAGATGGATATCAAAAGTGCTTTTCTTAATGGGAAACTGGATGAAGAGGTATATGTTGAACAACCTCCAGGCTTTGTGGATCCAAAGCATCCAGACTTTGTTTATAGATTGGACAAAGCACTTTATGGACTAAAGCAGGCTCCAAGGGCATGGTATGAAACTCTGGCTCAATTTCTTCTTGAAAGTGGATTTACTAGAGGTACCATAGATAAAACCCTGTTTTATTTGAATCATAGTAATGATCTGCTTTTAGTTCAAATCTATGTTGATGATATCATTTTTGGTTCCACTAATGCTAAACTCTGTCAAAGATTTGCCAAGCTCATGCAGTCTAGGTACCAAATGAGCATGATGGGGGAACTCAGTTATTTTCTGGGTTTACAAGTTAAACAGACTGAAGATGGGATCTTTATCAATCAAGCCAAGTATACCAGAAATCTCTTGAAGAAATTTGGTATGCAAGACAGTTCAGCTGCAACTACTCCTATGGCAACTGCAACCAAGCTAGACAAAGATACTGGTGCACCAGTGGATATCACAAACTATAGAGGAATGATTGGATCTTTGCTTTATCTGACTGCAAGTAGACCAGACATAATGTATGCCACATGTCTATGTGCAAGATTTCAGGCAGATCCAAGAGAGCCTCATCTGATTGCAGTAAAGAGGATATTCAGATATCTCAAGGGAACCACATCATTGGGATTATGGTATCCTAGAGAATCAGATTTTAGTCTAATTGGATACTCTGATGCAGATTTTGCAGGTTGCAAAATTGACAGGAAAAGCACAAGTGGGAGCTGTCAATTTCTGGATGGAAGACTTGTTTCTTGGTACAGCAAGAAGCAAAAGTCAATATCAACATCAACAGCAGAGTCAGAGTATATAGCTGCAGGCAGCTGCTGTGCTCAAATTCTTTGGATGAAGAATCAATTGTTGGACTATGGGTTATCCTTTTCTAAAATTCCTATTTATTGTGATAACCAAAGTGCTATTGCTATGACAGGAAACCCAGTTCAACATTCTCTGACAAAGCACATCAGTATCAGATATCATTTTATAAGGGAGCATGTGCTGGAAGGAACCATTGAACTTCACTTTGTTCCCACTGAACAGCAGCTAGCAGACATATTCACCAAACCACTAAGTGAAGCAACCTTTACTAGGCTGGTGAATGAGCTAGGAATGATATCAGGAACTGAGTAAACATAATGGTCAGATCTTTCAAGTTTAAATTGTCAAATTACCATATGTATTGCTCACAAATTTGCCATGATATACTCTGATTGTTAAACTCTGATGACATTCTCTGATGATATACTCTGTTTGTTATACTCTGATTGTCATTCTCTGACGATATTCTCTGATGTTTGTAAACTCTGAATCTTGATAAATGATCTCATTTTATTTCTTTGAGACAAATAACCTGTGAAGATACTATGAAGCATGATTTGAATTAGTAATCATGAATCTCAGTTAAGTTCTTCAATCTTGATCTCAATTTTGTGCAACTTTTTACACTATATGCATGTTGATATCATTGAGACTCTATTACTTCACATATCTTAATTATAAGTGAGACTGATTAATTTGCATTTTCTCTCAGTAGATTAGACAGTGATTATAAACTCTGATGCTATACACACCCCTGAAAATAAGCATGGTACTCCTTTGAGATCTTAGATGTCTATGTGACAGTAACTGGAAAGACCCAAACATTTGCTGGTATTAAGCAAGTGTCTAGATATTATGATCTATGGTGACCAGTCACAATCTCTGATTACTGGAGAAATACTGTTGCAAAATTATTTAAAGGTCGTAATTCACTTACACTGAAAAGCGTCCTCTGAAAAAAAAAAAGGGGGTAGTTTACTTTATATATTACTTCATCAGAGTATGTCCCTTGTCTATGTCTTGATAGTTTGAATAAATTATTTTTGTCTACCTTATAATTACGAAATTGTGAAATTCTTTAGTCTCTGATTTGATATGTCAAATCACACACATTATTTCACAAGCACATTATTGAGCTATGGATTTTATGACAAACTCTGATTTTTTGATGAATTTTCTAAACATTATGTCTTATTCTGAGGTGCTTAGAAATTTATTTTCTTTGTTTTAAATCTCAGAGTTTAAAATTCGAGGGATTTGATCTTGATTTTTTTTAATCGTGTACATCTCAAGAGTTTAAATATTCAGAGAATGTGAAGAGAGTGTTCCAAACTGCTGTATTGTTAGTGGGCTTACATGTAAAACATTTTAATAGGAGAACGTGTAATCAGCATTAATAACTGCACCAGTTTTACTGCGCTCATGATTACTGTTTTCTTTTCTCCATGCCACTAACATTCATCTACCAGTTAAAATCTGACAGGTGTACAGCTGAACAAAAGCCCAAGCGTGTACAGCTAAACAAAATCTGAAGAGTTTATCAAATCAGATTTTATTGCTTGTTATTCACTTATACACTTCATCTTTACACACACTCTCTCAACAAACTCTTAAGCTTTTCTCTCTGCAATTCAAATCTTCTCTTACACACTTTCTCAAACACCTTCCTTCCTTTACAAACTCTGCTCTAATGGCCACTTCAGCGTTTACCTATGCAGGTGTGGAGTTTGTACCAAACAACCACGCAGCCATTCTTGACACCACTGATGTTCCAAGGGATTATCATGTAATCCAGGAGTTTCTGGCACAAAGTGCCTTGGCTCAAGCTCTTACTGCACCGGCTAGATTATCTGGGAGTCAGATAATAACCTTTTGGCAAACAGGGCATTATGACAATGCTGGTGCAGCTGGATCACCATCCATTGTATTTGAGTATGACGGAGCGGAATATGCTGTCACTCCAGCCACCGTCCGAGCAGCATTCAACCTGCCAGAGAGTCCTGCTTACATTACTAATGGAGATGCCAATCTCAGAACCATGATGACTGATTTGGGCTACTACGAATCTCTTGATAAATTGGGTCAATTAAAGCGTCCAGGACTCAGGAAGGAGTGGAGCTTTTTCTTCGACTGCATTACCAGGGCCTTCCAGAAGAAATGCACAAACTGGGATGCCATACCCATGGATATGCTGCAAATTGGGTATTCTCTGATCTATTCTACTAATTTCGATTTTGGTAGATTAGTTATTAGAAATATTGGTGAAAGAATGCATGAAAATCGTCAGATTATATATTTTTCACGCTTTTGCCAATTGCTGTTTAATGCCACTGTTGGAGAAGTGGCTTTTGATGCTGCAGATGAGATCAAACCTTTTAAGCTTCATAAAAGGGTTTTCAAAGATCTCATATCTAAAGATGAGAAGTGGCCAGTTCTCAGGCCATTACAAATTCCAGCTCCATTAAGAGCTAGGCTGAATCTGCCTCCAGCACCACAGCAACAGCCTCAAAACCAACCACAACCTCCAGTCTCTCCTACAGCCACCAGACAACCCAGATCATCAACACCAAAAACATCAAGGGCTACAAAGTCTGATGCAGCCCCTTCCACTGTGAAGACCAGAACCTCTGTTGCTACACAAGTTCTGAAGCCAAAATCTGATAGGCCAACAAACTCTGATACAGTTCCTACTGTAAACTCTGAGACAGTCTCTAAGCCTTTAAACTCTGAAGCTGCTTCTCCACCAAAGCAGAAAAGAAGGAGACTTGTTGCAGCTTATGAATATGATGATCTGGAACCCTCTCCTGCAACAAACTCTGAACCTACTCAGGCTAGCCCTAAGTCAAAAACAGTTAGATTTAAAGCAAGGGCAAACAAGCCTAAGAGGGCAAAGATACCTATCACTGAGATAACTGATTTCACACTTGAGGAAGAGCAAGCACCATCCACTACACTTCCTGATTTATCTCAAGCTCTGATGGTGCATCCTTTTCAAGCTGTTCCACTCTCTACTGCTACAGCATCTTCTACTTCATCTGAAGTAGATGAGGAGATTATCTGCAAAGAACCAGTTACAACTGAAGCTGGGACAACATTGTCTGATCCTCACACTCCAATATCTGATCATGGACCCTCCACTCCAATTCCTCATTCTCCATTGAAATTTCCTGAGGGTGCCATTATTCATGATACAGCTCCAGAAAATTATAAGTCAGATGCTGTCATTGAAGACTCTGACAAGGTAGTATTGGAAGCATTGCAGTCTCTTGCCAAAGCTGATGAGGAGCCCAGCAAATCCAAATCTAAAGATAAAGAGAATGTTGTTCCAGATCCTGTTAAAGATGCTGTTGATCCTGCATCTGATGATGATGAGGATGATGAAGATGACAATGAAGATGATGAAAATGAGGATGAAGCTCCCTTGTCTCTTCAACAACAGAAATGGGAGTCTACCAGTCAATACAATGCCAGACTGCAAACTCTGAAGCCAAACTCTGAGCCTCTTCCCAGGGATCTTCAGGTTGATCCACCTCATGAAGTATGGGATAAACTCTGGCTGAGTCACCAGCATTCTCTGGAGCCAGCAAAAGCTGAAGACTTCTTATCTATGGCAGAGAATAAGATTACAAACTCTGATGTCATGTCAAGCCTCAAAGCCACAGTTCTATATCTGAAGACATTTCATACTGCTCATGCTCAGACATCTAAGTCAGTAGATGGTCTTAGAACAAAGGTAGCCAACTTCAAGGAAACTCAGAATATGGACAAGAAAAGGCACTTACTACCTCTGAAGGAAGACATGAAGAAGCTGGTGTCTGCAAATCAATCTCTGGAACAGAGGATGTCAAACATTGAGTCCACTCAAGAGACAATGTCTAAGCAGCTTGAAGCCATCCAATCTTCACTTTCTCTGATAACTTCAGTACTGATTCCTGATGAGGATGATGTCAAAAAGGGGGAGAGAGTAGCACAAGTCAAATGCAAGTCTACTTCTCAAACTCTGAAGAGAAAGAAAAATGATGATGATGATGTGGATGACTTCACAAAGAACAAAAGATTTCAAGCTGCAACTGGAGGAAGAGTTTCAAACTCTGACAGTCAAAAACAGTCTAAACAAAGCTCAAAGTCTGCTCCAGCTTTAACACACAATGTCACATCTGGATCAAAGCAAAGACCAGTGGCTGGATCAGATAAACCAATGACTGATGAAGAGTATGCTAGATTGTTATTTGAACAAGAAAATCCAGAAGCTAAATTGGATTTGGAGTTGATTGCTGCAGAGGAAGCAGAACTGAAGAAAGAACATGTTGAAGCTATAACCTCAGGCAAAATCCAGAAACCTGCAAAATCAACTGCCAGACCAAAAGAAAAAGGAATAATGATCAAGGAAACTACTATTGCTGATCAGAGTTTACCAATCAAAAGGATATACTCTGAAGATGAATATACAAGCAAAGGCAAAAGCATAGTAGATGATAACCTTGAGAAAGGCTGGACTCAGAAGAAGCCTACAACCTCTGACAAAGATCAAGTTGTAAAAGGAAAGAAAACAGAAGCTGCAATCTCTGACAAAGCTCATATTGCAGAATCACAAGAAGAAAAATTAACCTCTGACACAGCTCAAGTTAATAAGGAAGCAAAGAAAGACACAACCTCTGACAAGGCTCAAGCTGTGTTCAAACCAACAACAACTCCATTGCCAGGATTTGCAAAGCCAAGTCTGATGACTGAGATAAATTTCGACAAAGGCTCAATTCAACCAATCTCTCATCGAAAAGCAGGAAGAGATAAAGGAGGACTAGGATCTAAATATGAAAAATTTGATCAGAGTATAGGATCAATGCCAACAGAACCCTCATCTCTCTGTGCACCCAAGACTGGAGCATTGCAAGAAAGAATGGACAAACTTGATTCTGTCCAACTGGTGAAGAATGACAGAGGTGATAATATTCTTATCTACTTCATGTCTGATGGAACAGTGTTTAGAGTTATTGAAGCTGATCTCTATGCTAAACACTGGGAGGAATTGAGATATGTCTCACACATATTTCAAGTGAAGAACAAGTCATGTCAACACATCTCAAATCTGCTCAAAGATCAAATCAGGAGAAAGATGGGTATAACAGGAAACAAGAATGCTGGACCTTTTATTCCTAAGTACTTCAATCATCAAGGACAGCTAGTTGAGATGAAGAAGAATTCAGCAAAAATAGAAACAATAGCTGGAATCAGTACTCTTAGTTTCAATGAAGAGTCTGACAAAGGTTATTACATCAGGCTGGATAAAGACATGAGAAGAAACAAGATCTATGATCTCAGAGCTGCAATCTATCAAACTGGAGTTTCAGATCCAGAGCTAAGAGAGATCAAGAGACAGATGATCACAGCACTTGCAGAAGCTGAAAGAGAACTCCTCAGAGAATACTTAAAGACAGCCAATGGTGTCTATGAAGCTAAGGAGTAAAGTATCTGTAAGTTTTAAAAGTTTTCTGTTATATAGCTAAACTCTGTTGCATTTGACTTATTTGTTTTGACATCATCAATTATCTGTTAACTTGCACATAACATATTTATGCACAAGTTGGGGGAGATTGTTAGATATAATTGATGATTACTAATGTTCTTAAAGTTTGTTTTAGAACAGAAGTGATCAGAGTTTAAGCTGGGAGCTGATCAGAGTTTGATAAAGTCTGATCAGAGTTTACATAGTCAAGGCTCATCAGAGTTTACATGTGGAAAGAGCTCAGAAGCGGATATACTTCAAGGAAGGATAGAAGCGGAGGAGTGATTTGCAGACTATGGAAACTAAACAGAAAACAGTAGCAATCTTTGATTGATAGAATACATAACTGATTTATAGGATATCAAATCAGAGATTGATTTGTAACTGTGTCTATATAAACACAGATTAGGGTTACTCTATATGAGTTGAGTTATCGAGTATATTTTACAGAACCCTAGCAGCTCTTAGTGATAATATATAAATCACTGAGAGAGTTTTTGTAACCATTCAAGCTTTGTGAATAAGAGTTTACTGCTTTCAATCTCTTATATTGTCATACTGTGTTATTGATTGTGTTCACTATATCAACTTATATAGTGAGTTTATAGGACCAAACACTAAATATGACCTCTTAGAAGAATCTGACTTTGAACAATTTACTCTATGTGCCTGAAATTTGCAAGAAGCCGGTGTCTGGTTCTCTGTTGAATAATCATGGCTTTCATATTGTAATAGAATCAGATAAAGTAATCTTGTCTAAGAGTGGTATGCTTGTAGGCAAGGGCAATGTAATCGATGGGCTTTTTAAGCTCAATGTCATGTCTATTAAAGACGATAATGAAATAAAGAATTCTTCAGCTTACTTACTTGAGTCTCCTAATTTATAGCATGCTAGATTAGGACATATGAGTTATGACACTTTATGAAGATTAAGTGTTAAAGAATACATACCAAAGCTGAATATCGATTCAAAACATATGTGCGAAACTTGTGTTGATGCAAAATTAACAAGATCATCTTCTAAACGAGTTGAAAGGAACACTAATGTGCTTGACCTAATACATAGCAACATTTATGATTTAAACTTCGCTCCGACTAGAAGAGGAAACAAGTATTTTATTACCTTCGTGGATGATTGAACAAAATACTCCTATGTATATTTGCTTAAGAGCAAATACGAAGCCTTAGATAAATTTAAAATCTATAAGGAAGAAATCAAGACACAGTAAAAGGAGAAAATCAAAACGATATGTAGTGATCATGGAGGTGAATATGTTGAACCGTTTGGGGAATTTCGTTCATAACATGTTATAATCAAATGGAGTGGCTGAGAGGAAGAATCACACTCTTAAAGAGATGATCAATGTGATGTTGTTAAGATCTAGACTTCCATAGTCAATGTGGGGGGAAGCCATCTTAAGTGCAAATTATCTTATTAACAGGATGATTAGCAAGAATAAGGAAGTAAGTCCTCATGAAATGTGGAAAAAAGAGAAACCAAGTTACCAACACCTGAATCTAGGAATGCCTCATTCTTTGAGACGACGTTTCCTTGTAATCCAGGAAACTAACGCCCTGGGACGTCCAAACGAACCCATGAGTCTATAAATGACAATAATGAGAGTGAATCAAGCGAGGACGAAAATGCGGGGGGAGTAAGAAGGAGAAAAAGACAACGTATAGAGAAATCTTATGTGTCTGATTTTATGACTTATTTGTTTAAAGAAGGTGACCCAGAAACCTTTAGGAAGCGGTTACCTCACCTGATGACCCTATGTGGAAAGAGGCCATCAAGAATGGAATTAATTCAATTATGTAGAATCATACTTGGGAATTAGTGGACTTGCCAACCATTCTAAAGCATTAGGTAGCAAATGGGTTTTCAAGAAGTTGAAAACTGATGGAACTATCGATAAGTATAAGGCCAAACTTGTAATCAAAGGATACAAGCAACAGGAAGGCCTTGATTACTTTGACCCATATTCTCCAGTAACGAGAATAACATCTATAAGGATGATGTTTGCTATCGCTACAATGCGAAATTTAGCATTACATCAGATCGATGTGTAAATAGTTGTCCTAAATGGAGATATAGATTAAAAATCTATATGGAACAACGTGAAGGGTTTGTTGTGGAAAGTCTGGAAATTGGTTAAGTCACTGTACGCTCGGTTTGAAACAAGCGTCTATGAAATATGGCATGAGAAATTTGATGAGATCGTGGTGGCAAATGGTTTCAAAATCAATGAATGTGATAGTTGTGCCTATTACAAGGATAATGACAACGGTTATGTCATGATGACACCGTATGTAAATGATTTATTTATTGTCGGAAGTAGTGATAGAGTGATCAATTCTACCAAGGACATGTTAAAGGCAAGATTAGACAAGAAAGACATGGGACTCGCGAATGTAATTCTAGAAATTCTAATCTTTAGAACATTAGAGGGTCTCGCACTAAGTCAATCTCACTACGTTGAAAAAATCCTTGAGAAGTTTCTTAAGGATGATTTTGAGAAAGCTAGGACACTTGTGGAAATGACTCTACTTCTATCTAAGAACAAAGGTATATTGGTTTCCCAGTTAGAATGCTCGAGAATAATCGGAATTCTAATGTACTTAATGAGTTGTACAAGACCATACATTGCATACCCAATTAGCAAGTTGAGAAGATTTACGAGTAACCTGAGAACTGATCACTAGAAAACGATGATTAGGGTATCAAGGTACTTAAGGGGAACTCGAGAATATGAACTATATTATGGGAGGTATCCAGCAGTAATTGAAGGATATACTGACGCAAATTGGATATCTAGCAAGAAGGCATTAAAGCCTACGAGTGACTATGTGTTTACACTAGTCAGAGGGGCAATATCTTGGAAATCCTCAAAACAATCTATGATAACTCATTCCACGATGGAAGCTGAGTTTGTGACATTTGACAAATGCACACAAGAGGCGGAATACTTACGCCAATTTTTGAAGGATATTACGAGATGGCCAAGACTTTGAATGCAATAGTCATACACTGTGATAGTCAGTCAGCTATTGGCAGAGCACAATATATATTGGTTAGTCTCGTCATATATCATAGCGACATAGTTTCATTAGACAATTATTATCAACTGGAATTATCACTATTGACTATATACCGCCAAAGAATAATATTTTGGATCCGTTAACCAAAGGGTTACTAAGAGAATTGGTTGATAAATCATCAAAAGAATGGACCTTAAGCCTATATCTTAACGGCATCACAGTGGACACCCAATCTTGTTGACTCGAGATCCCAAGAACTTGGTTCAAATTAGTTTAAAACTGCGAGTTTGCACAAAGCTAAAAAAGTAACTACACAATTAATTGAACTACCTTCGAGAAATTCTGTGTAAATTGGGGTTTGATGATTGGTGGGTTCAATTAATCCTAAGGTGCGTGATGTCAGTGAAATATACTTTTACGCATGGTGCAAAGGAAATGGGACCAGTAGTACCTTCTCGGGGCCTAAGACAAGGGGAACCCTTGTCACCGTATCTTTTCATCTTATGCATGGAAGGTTTGTCTGCGCTTCTACGTAAATATGAGAGTCAGAGGTTTATCCAAGGTGTTAAAGTATGCACGAATGCTCCTTCGATTAATCATCTTTTCTTCGCTGAGCTATTTGTTTAGCAATGCAACTGAAACAGGAGCGTTAAAGATGGCAGATTTATTGCAAAGCTATGAAGAGGCGTCTGGTCCAAGAATAAACTTAACAAAATCCTTGGTGGTGTTCAGTTTGAATGTGGACAATTATAGCAAAAATAAAATTTGCCAGTTGCTCCAAATGAGAGAAGCAGATGAGTCAGTAAAATATCTGGGTTTGCCTAACCACATTGGTCGCAACAAATCTGGTGTTTTGGGAATTCTGAAGGACAAAATGAAGCAGCGTGTTAATTCATGGAAAAAGGGTTGGATCACACAAGCTGGGCGAGAAGTTTTGATAAAAAATATAGCTCAAGCTATGCCAACTTATGCTATGAGTTTGTTTCTTTTACCGTTGGAAATCACAAGAGATTTTGAGAGAACTTTATCGCGGTACTGGTGGGGAGAAAAGGGGAATGCGAAACCAGGGATTCATTGGATGTTTTGGGAGAGAATGAGTAGACACAAGATGGCAGGTGGTTTGAGTTTCAGAGACTTTCAGAGCGTCAATATCGCTCTGTTAGGAAAATAGGGATGGAGATTAGTTACTAGACCAGAAAGACTCTCGAGCAAAATTTATAAGGCTAGATACTTTCCGAACGAGCATTTCTTTGATGCAGAGCTAGGTAGCAGTCCTAGTTTTATTTGGCGAAGCATTTGGGAGGCTAAGCAGGTGGTTATGGCGGGAGCTCGGTGGAAAGTGAGGGATGGTAGGAGTATTAAAATTTTGAATAGCCCATGGTTACATGATAGTATGAATCCGTACATAAATAGTGAGCTGCATGGGTTAAATGAAGCAACTATATCGTCTTTGAGGTCAGAGGATGGCCAGCAATGGGATGTAGATGTAGTTGCGGATCTGTTTAACCATAGAGATCAACAATGCATCTTACATACCCTGTTATGTGGTAATGGGGTATCGGACGAATTGTACTGGAGTGAAGATCTGAACGGAGAGTATACAGTTAGAAGTGCATAGGTTGCTTCAGCAACAAAAAAGGTTGAATTTCGATAGTGGAAGCAAGGATTTATAGAGGAAATTCTGGAAAATAAAAGCTCTTCCTAAAGTGATGAATATGGTGTGGCGTGCTTTAAATCAGTGTCTTCCAACAAGGGTTAACCTGGTTTGTAAAAGAGTGCCAGTGAGTGAGGTTTGCCCGATCTATAATGGTGATGTTGAGACAGTTGTTCATATTCTAGTCATTTGTCCGTTTGCTAGCCAATGTTGGCGGCGTAGGGGTGGGTTCAATCAAATGGCAGATGGGTATTCTTTTGATGCATGGCTAAAGCAAATGTTGGATCATACAGATAAGGATGTCCACGGAGAAATTGCAACTATATGTTGGAGTATCTGGCAGGCTAGGAATCAGTTGGTGTGGGATAATAAGAGGAGTGAAGTAAATCATGTAGTGTTTTTGACAAAGCAGTATCTTGCAGAGTGGAGAAAAGCCCAAGGTAGTTCGACGAAGGATCTGTATCGGGATGTAATTCCAGGAGACGGAGCAAGTTCTTAGGCCAGGCCAAAGCAGAATTCAGTCAAGGTAACAGTCGACACTACATTATTTTCTGAGTCCTCGAGTTATGGTGTTGGTTTGCTAGAAAGGGATGATGAAGGCCAGGTAGTGCAAGGCAGATCAGAAGTGTTCGAGGGTATGGTTAGGCCGGAGTTTGCAGAAGCTGTAGCGGTTAAAGAAGCTTTAAGCTGGATCAAGACTTTTGGCGGGAGGGAAGTGGTGCTAGAATCTGATTGCTTTTGGCAGTTGTGCAAGCTATCCGCAGCAAGGTTAATATTCGATCTCCGTTTGGCAGTATAATAAAGGAGTGTAGTAGAATGGTAGAGGAGTTAAACATTGAATTGTATTTTATTACACGATATGCCAACATGGCCGCTCACTGTTTAGCGAGGGAGTCATTGTTATTTCCAGGTCGTAAGTTTGATAGGAGGTCTGTTCTTGTCGTTTTGGAGTCATGTTTGTTAGCCGATTTGTTTGAGTAATGCAATTTGCTTCCGTCAAAAAAAAAAAATATTTCATATTTTTATGAACTTCGGGTGACCTAACTCATATCTACTCTCTTTTTTTACTATTTGAAATTTCAGAATATCATTTGTTTGAGATCTGTTTTTTATAACAATTACATGAAAAATCTTTAAAACTCTTAATCATCAAGCTTAGAAAACTAATGATAAAAATTAAAATTCTATGAAGAGACGATATTATAACATATTGTGTCAAAGTAATAATCTTCTAATATTTTAAATTAACAATAAAAATCTAAGACATTGAAGTACTATATAATTGATATGAAAATTAAAAGGATAAACCACATCAAAAGTGTCAGAATTTTTTGAGTACAGTCATAAGGTTAGTAGTTCAACTGATACTTTTATAATAAAATAAGGTATGAGTCTTTTTACATACAACATATGTTATAATTTCTATTTATACAAAGTGTGTGCGACATATGCTAAAAAACAGATGATCTGTCTATCATGCATCACTTAACTGTGACGCCAAATCTATACCCTAACGAATTTGAATATAGAAAAATAAGTTCAAATGTAGTTTTTGATCCATAATTTTTTTAACAATATAGTACTTATTATTATTACTAATGCTATTAGGTTGCAGATATTACATTTTCACATGTACTTATTTTGTCAAAAAATAAAATATTATTTACGCTCGAAACTGACACATGACTATCATTTAAAACACTAACATAAACTAGAAGGCTCGTGTTTGCACAAGCTTTTTTATGATAGTATTTTGTACGTGGAAGGACAATCTTCGATCTCCCATGTCAACTTATACTTTACCCATGATTTAATAATTTAATAAAAAGAAAACAAATTTTAAATAAAAACTAAAAACCCGTTTCAAAATAACTATTTATAACTTAATGAATCACTAATTTATATTGCATTAATCACTGTTTTATATAGTAAAATCCGCAACTTCTATTTTTCATGATTGAGAAAATCTACTTATCTTAACTATTAATTGTCGATTATTAATGATCAATTATGGTAATGAGAGGTCCATGATGATAGTAGGTGAGGGAAGGAGGCGTGTGATGGTGGTAAGTAGTCGCTACTTGTGGTAAGTTATGGTGGCAAACGACGATGGCTATTAGTGATGATCGCCGGTGGTGCCCTGCTATAAAAAGTGTTGGTACTGATGTTAGGTTACGGGTGAAGATGATGATTATATACGTTGTATAAATGTGTGGGTATATATTTATATTCGTCAAATATGCTATATATAAATTAGTGATATGTAATGTGCAAATCAGTGATTTTTGCAATTAAATATAGTGATAACAAACCGACTAGAAACTGGTTTCTAGTTTTTAGGATAATTTGGTTTGTATTGGAGTAAGACTCTTTATTTATATAACAATAAAAGAAAACCTGAAAAACATGCCTGTCTTGAACATTTCAGGATAAAAAAAAATTGGCCCCATAATAATTTTTTTTTATCATTGAGAATGAAGTTAATAGCTATGGATATTAATTCAAGCAATAAAAATAGTATTGAATATGATACATACACCTAGATAACATGTTCTCCACTCCATAAAGAAGGCGCAAGTCTGAGAGCTTAAAAATTTGGAGACCCTGTTCAGTGACCTGTCTACACTCCGTTATAGCCGGACTGCTGAATATGTATGTAATCATAACTATTTACAAATGTCAAAAGTGAACTTTAATGATTAATCTTTGTTAGACGCCAATGTTAACATAATATCGTGAGCATCATACATATAAATAGCAATAGTTATTAAGATATAAATATATCACGTGTAGTCCCAATACAAGGGCCGTTTCAATTATGTCTACGTAATCAAAGAGTGAATAATTATTATATAATCCGTATATCTTAAAATATGTGTCTGCTTTGATTTTTTTCACGTAATTTAAGATTAAAAAAAAATTATATTTATATATATTGTTTTTAATTTTTTTTTCTGAATTAAAATTTAACATCTATATTTTTATTTAAAAAAAAGAAAATTTGGAAAATATTGGGTAGAAGTATGTTTTTCTTGCGCCTTAAATTACGTGCAGAAAGTCAAAACGACACTAATTTTGGGATGAAGGGAGTATTTAAAATATAATTATAATTATATTTATATTAGAAAAATAGCAAAAACTATATAAAAAAAGGTAGACTGACACTAATTTATAACAACAGGAGTATTATATATACCAGCATACTATGGTGCTTCTGTATACAATAATTGTGTACTCCCTCCGTCCCCCTCAATTGTTTACATTGGAGGGGGACACGGAGACGAAGACAATGTATGAAAAATGAGTAAAGTTGGATGAAAAGTGGGTAAAGTGGTGGGACCTACCAATATTTAATAATAGATTTGAGATAGTGGAGGAAAGTAGTGGGTGTAATAGTAGTTTTTATTGTTAAATATGAGATAGTAGGGGAAGATAGTGGGTGTAATGATGAGAAAAACTTACTATTTATAGTAATGTAAAGAAATGAGAGGGACATACCAATATAGTAACTGTAAAGAAATGAGAGGAACAGTTTGAGTAATTGATATAAAATAATAATTAGGTACTTATTGAGTAGTGATTAGCATTGGCCAGGATCTCCACGGATCTTCCTATCCATTCCTTTATCTAAAGAAGAGTCTGACAGTGGGTTCAATTTTCTACTTAACCTAACACACAAATATTAATTATCATTTTTTCCTAAAAGCTAAAGTTTAGAAATGACTAATGCACTTGCTTTTCCGCTTTTTCAACTGGACCTTGGGATCCCCCTAATTTGATAGAATAAATCCTGATCCGTAGCAATACCAATATATGGTATTGTTATCGTTGTTCGGTTCTTACTCATATCGAGAAATTATACTAAAACAAAATTACATTTATAAGCTTACTAGTTTCAAATTTTTCCGTAATCTCGGTTCCAAACTTAGTTTAAACTCTATACAAGCCTGGAGAATTAACATATAACAACGTATTATTGACTAACAAATAGACGACAAAATAATCTATATCTCAAATCCAAATAGTATGTAAAACCATGGGACATTGCCACCAAAAATATTATTCTTTTTAGACAGTGGGGATTCGGCATGACCAATTAATAATACCACTGTACAAGACTTATTGTACAAGCCCTAGAATTTCAAAAAAGTAAAACCGAAAGATAAAAACATTATTTGTTGGTTGGATAATCAGGGTCCATCGCTCGTATATAAGTATTCGTGTAAAGTTAATAATTCGTTCTATTCTAATATAAAATCATTAAAGTTTGTCTCCACAATGCCTATTTTAACGTTATCGCATGCCTGGAGTGCGCATATATGTAGGCCTTTCGTTCTCGAATCTCAGTACTTCCAAAAAATCATTTCACTTAATTCCAAATCACTGTATCACTACAAGAAACAGAGTCAAAATCGACCACGATGGAAGTAGAGGAATGTTCATCAATTGTGGCCACGAAGATGTCGAGCACAATGAGCATCGTTTTGTGCATGCTGAAGAAAGGCTTTTCGAGAAGCAAGCTCAAAATATTCGATTTGCATACCAAGATGAAACATGAAAAGCATGCAAGCACCTCTATGAGCAGTGTACTCCTGCACCACCACTACGCGGCCTCCTCCATCTGTCGCTCCACCGACGTTGCCATGTCATTCGTGTCGCCCCGAAAAGACTACGAGTTCAGCTGCAGTAACACGCCCTTGATTCGACGGCGAAAACGGTACTATCAGTACCGTCACAGCTATAACCATCCGAAAGTGTTTGTTGATGATTTAAGGTGGAGTGAGTATGAGAGTGTGGAAGCATCGCCAGCGTTTAGTTTGCCGGGGTTTGGAAGGAGTCCGGTGAGAGTGAGGCAGCTGAGGGTTTCGGATTCGCCGTTTTCGATCAAGGATGCTGAGGAGAATACGGAGCAACTGGACAGGGCTGCGGAAGATTTCATCAGGAAGTTCTACGAGGAGTTGGAGAAACAGAGGAGGATGGCACCACCGGCTACTTACTATAGGAGGGCTCAATGATTGTGCCACAAGTGTTAACATTGTATAGGTTTCATTATCTTTTTCAGCTATGGTATCATGCATCTGTGTTTTTGAACTTGTGACCATAGTTTTATTTTGTAAATAAATAACGATGGATTAAGTTGGTTCTTCTGCTAAGTTTTACAAGTTCATCTTTGATTTTCTTTTGCAGCAAAATAAAATCTAACTGGTTGTGTATCGGTCAATTGAGAGTTCACATTACTGATAGAATCGACTGACTTTAACTTGATCAAAAAACACTACACCAATTCTGGCCAATAACGACGGATATCTTACGACGGAAAAGGCGGAGCGCAAAACTTACGACGGAACACAAACATTCGTCATATTTTTCTCGTCAATACTTACGACGTACCAACCTTCCGTCGTATGTTTGGCTAGAATTCAGGCGCGCCCTAAAAAAAAATAATAAATCTTTTCCCACAAAAAAACTGGCGTAATTTAACCGTCGTAAGTTAATATATCTACCTAAATAAAGACAAAAAGTAAATGAAAATAAAGTATTTTCTTTTCCGTTGTAATACGCTGTCGTAAGTTCATATAATTATATAATTATATCTGTTTTAAAAAAGGAAAATAAATGAAAATTATATATTTTAATTTTTCGTCATAATTTAACCGTCGTAAGTTAACATATCTACCTAAATAAAGACAAAAAATAAATGAAAATAAAGTATTTTCTTTTCCGTCGTAAATACGCCGTTGTAAGTTCATATAATTATATAATTATATCTGTTTTAAAAAAAGAAAATAAATGAAAATTATAAGTTTTAATTGTTCGTCGTAATTTAACGGTCGTAAGTTAACATATCTACCTAATGAAGACAAAAAATAAATGAACATAAAGTATTCCTTTCCGTCGTAAATACGCCGTCATAAGTTCATATAATTATATCTGTTTTAAAAAAGGAAAATAAATGAAAATTATAAGTTTTAATTTTTCGTCGTAATTTAACCGTCGTAAGTTAACATATATACCCAATTAAATAAAAAAATAAATGAAAATAAAGTGATTTTTTTCCATCGTAAATAAGCCGTCATAAATTCATATAATTATATAATTATATCTGTTTTAAAAAAGGAAAATAAATAAGAATTATAAGTTTTAATTTTTCGTCGTAATTTAACTGTCGTAAGTTAACATATCTACCTAATTAAAGAAACAAAATAAATTAAAATAAAGTGATTTTCTTTTCCGTCGTAAATAAGCCGTCGTAAGTTCATATAATTATATAATTATATGTGTTTTAAAAAAGGAAAATAAATAAGAATTATAAGTTTTCGTCGTAATTTAACCGTCGTAAGTTAACATATCTACCTAATTACAGAAAAAAATAAATGAAGATAAAGTGATTTTTGTTTCCGTCGTAATATAACCGTCGTAAGCTAACATATCTATCTAATTAAAAGACAAAAAATAAATGAAAATAAAATGAATTAATTTCGGTCTTAATTACGCCGTTGTAAGTTTACCTAACTCATTAACTCCCACCTTCCCGCATTGAAATCAAACGGCAGGACATTCATTTTCTTAAACAGAACTTACTCCGTCGTAACTTACCATATATCCCTCAGCAGCTACTGCCTCTTTCTCCCCAACATCATTTTTATATGCTCCTAACCAAAACCAAAAAATATGCTCCTGAATGAATAAATATGATATAACAAATTACACTCAACACTTGCATCAATCGTTCTTGTAAGTATTTATTTTCTATCTTTCCATTTAAATTGTAGAAATTTTGATCTTCCATATTTTATTTAGATTAATATAATTTTTCAATATTTGTATGTGGGCTTGTGTGCATATTTATAATTGAAATCACTACTAGAATTTAGTTAATAGACATCGGTTTTTGGCCGATGTCTTTGTGCATCAGCCTCCGATGTCTAGGTCGGCGATGTTAAAGGTCATATACAAAGACATCGGCCAAAAACTAATGTCTCTGTGGCTTTTATCATCGTTTTTTAGCTTAAATACTGATGTATATCAGTCATTTTTACAGTTAAACTACATGATTTAATTGTGCATAATGTAATATTATTTCTCTAACACTAATTTAAACAGGCGACTCATAAGGAATTAGAGACATTAACATCGTTTCCATATAGGTTCCGTTGTCGTAGGCTCTTTCATACATCGGTTATTTTTAATGAACGATGTATATGCTAATAATAACATCGTTTTCTTAAAAATTCTGTTGTCTGAGTATGTTTTTAACATCTGTTATTTGTAATAACCGATGTATATCATAAGAATAACATCAGTTTTTACATCAAAAGTAATGTTAGAGTTGGATTTTACATCAGTTTTTGTTTTAATAAGTGTTGTCTTCAGTGTTTTTTTACATCGTTTTTTTAAATAAAATATGATGTATATTTAGTTTTTTGTCACTAGTTTTCATTCATATGGACATCCAACATTCATTCATATGCCAAAAAATGACAGAAAATTAAAACGCCAAATATCCACATTCATTCATAGAAACCACAATACCAATAAATCCAACATTCAATCATATAAATATACAACCAATATACCAAAAGTCAAACTATCAAAATCTAAAGTCATCCAAAAAACTCCAAAATACAATAATCTAGCCATCCATGGGCAAAAATCTAAAAACCTTGTATGTTGGATCGATGACCAAGTTCTGTTTGTGCATAGCAGCCACTAATTTGAATTTTAAGCGTAAGCGGCAACCAGTTTCTTTATTGTTCCTTAGTACCTTGTCCTTTAATAGCAGGAACAAATATTTCCTGGCCAGAAAAAGTAATAGTAAATATGAGCAACAGAAATCTTTCGATGATATATTGTTTAATAGACTTCCAAGGTCATACAGATTTCTAGAAGTTCAGACCTGGGACAAACATGTCCATTATTGACAGTGGACACAAAGTAAAAATCATTTTTTTGTTTATTGTTCATTAAGGTAAAACAAATTATAGAATAACTAGTAGTTAGATTTTTTACCCAAATTGGTTGATGGCGTTAGAGACAGATTGTGTAACATAATCCCAGAAGCTTCATTTCATAGTCTAACAAAATGCCGCGAGGGATGGTAAAGTATAAGCCTCCTGGTTGTGGCCCTCGATCTAACATACTCAACCAAGCCACTGATATCTCATTTGGGCAAAAATGATCTACCTTTAATCACTATTTTCTTCATGTTTGATGGCATTGGTCCTAGTTCAAAGTTTCCACTCACAAGATATCATGCACAACAAAAATATATTAATAATAAGCTTCTTCAAGTAATGAAAGATAAAGGTATCAACGAAATAAGATTATGCAGATTAAAGCTAATAGCCACATAGGTTGTTTAAAAATTCGTGTTTACAATAACACATTTACACACTGTAAATTACGTTACCTTGCTTCCATATAATTTTATTTCACAACCAAAATGTTATCTACTAAACTAAGTCAGTCTGCACTCCATATATTAGGCACTTTAATTAAAAACTGAGGTGCAGAGCTTAGCATGAAAAGAAAAGCAAGTACAAAGGAAAAATTATAGCTCCACAAGATGAACAACGTCGGTAAATCGACGAGAATGAAACAATATACAGAAGGCCAGGGATTTGGTTCAGTGCTTAGGTGTTTAAGAATTCAGGCCTTTAAATCATGAAATAGTTGAGAAAACTACCTGATTCTGTAACTCCATATATCAAATAAGATTCTTTTTCCAGGTTATTATTCTCTGTCATATAAAGATCAATCAAATTTGCTTCTTTTCTAAATTTGGGTATTACTGCCCGAACAATAAGGAAAATTGTGGAAGACTAATTAGAAAAGAAAAAAAAAGAATTGTGTAAGACTCCATAGGAATATAGTATCTGACTCACTAGCAAGCTGCAGAGTTTCATTCTTGAGTTTATCCCTTACCTGTTAATATATACAAAGGAAATTTGATGGTCATAGAAATCACACAAATACACTAACTAAACTGGAATAATTGCTAAATAGACATATATCTCCAGCTTTCTATGACAGTCATGTTATTAGCTATCACAAGTGTTGAAAATATCATTTAAAAGAATAACAAAACCCATCCTTGGGTGTTAAAAACTTAAATGTGGGGAAACAAAAACTTAAAAACTAACTTCTCTAGCACCAAGGTATAGATATGTGTGATCAGCCAATGTCCCTCAAATTAACTTCAGTGATGAGAGGATTCCAGATAGAACCACAGAGGCTGTGCCCTGTAACAAAGATCAATAAACCAGAAAATATTAAGGGCAGTGTGCAAGGCAAGTTTGCCTACAGGTATTCCCATTCCCTGAATAGAAACAAATAAATTACAGGCTTAGTAAGGTTGAATGTTTCAACAGACAGAACAAGATGCAAAAATGGATAATATTAAGTTGTCGACATTGTTGTAAATTACCTGGCATTCAAGGTCCCCGAGTCCAAAAATCCTCTTACCATCAGTAACAATAATGACTTGGATATTCTTCTCTGGCCAGTTTTTCAGTACTTCGAGAATCTTTCCCCTGAAACAGCCAACCATCTAAGATCAAAGATCCCTCATTAGAAATAAAACCAAAACTCTAAACTGAAGAATCAACACATACTTCTCTTTGAAATATATGTATACTCAAGAATCAAAGCCTAAAGGGTACCTGTAGTTCCATCATAGCCATATATCGATGTAGTGGAACTTCATCACTTCGCAGATTCCGCACCAAACAAAACAAGAAATCAAACCATAATCGAGATGTATATATACAAAATCATGTTCAAACCCAAACAAACCAGGTATATATATAAACAAATCAACCCAAAACAAGAAACTAATTAACAAAAACACAAAACAAAAATCAACAAAATCACAAGAGAGTAACAAAAGTGAATAGCAAGAACAAGAACAAAAGAAGAAGAAAGCTAATTAATTACCTGAACAGCCAGAAATGCAACTGCAAGAAAAATACGAATTAGGGCTTCGACTTTGAGAACCGAAGAGAGCAGCGTTGGGCTTCGACTTTGAGATTAGGCTTTGAGAGCTTCAGTAGCTTTGATTAGGGTTTCAACAGCTTCGATTAGGGCTTCAGCGGCTTCAATTAGGGTTAGAGGAGCTTCGACTCGGAGAAGCGATAGAAAAGCGGGGAGAGAGAAATGAGGGAGAGTTTTAATTTGAAGTAATATTTGTGAATATTGAGTAAGAGTGTGTTTATTTTTTCTGATTTTGGGGGTTAAAAGAATTGGGGGGAATGAAAATTTGACTAAGGGGGAAAATATTTGGGGAGGGGGAAAAACGGGTGTTGCCGCACGTTTTTTGTTTTTAATTCAAAGAAGTTAGACATCGGTTCTTGTATTAACTGATGTTAAAACTAACATAGACATCAGTTCTTTTTCAACCGATGTTAATACGCTATTTTACATCGTGGCCAAAGTCGACCGATGTCTATACCTTGATGTCTATTTTACTTTTTCTAGTAGTGAATTTTGTTATTTATTATTCATAGATGTCTCCGGATCGTAGTTGGATCACTAAGCGAATAAAATCCGGTGGATATGGTTTTACGGATGAATATAATGAGGGGGTTAAATATTTTTTGGCATTCGCGCGAAGCAATTCTAGTAAGCCGAATGATCCGAATCTTTTTGATTAATTGTCCTTGCAATACATGTCGGAATGCATTATACCAACTCATTCCCGATGTCGAGTTCCACTTATTTGCAACCAGTTTTCTTGAGAGTTATACTATATGGTGCTTTCATGGGGAAGCTAGTGCGTCAAGAAATGAACAAATGGATGATCGCGAAAATGTGTTTGACGAGTATGAAATGTTTATGGATGCTATTGGTGGGGGGCATTTGGAGCGGAAAATAGTAGCCACGAGGACCCGAATGAGCAAGCATCAACCTTTTTAGATAATGTGAATAAAGTTGGTGAGCCAATATACCCAGACAATCTCAAATATTCCCAATTGAAGTTTGTTACGAAATTACTACATTGGAAGAATCGCCACAAATGTAGTGGTAAAGCTTTTGATGAGTTGCTCCTTTTGCTTGGAGATGTGTTCCCGGATAAACATAAGCTTCCTCTCAACTACAACGCTGTTAAGAAGATGGTTAAACGGTTGAGTTTGGGATATGAAAAAATACATGCATGCGAGAATGATTGTATGTTGTTCTATGGCGGTGATAAAGATATAAGAAATCGCAAGTATTGTAAATTGAGTCGATATAAAGCTACAACAAATGCTGGGAATAATACTGTTCCAAGAAAGGTTTTAAGACATTTCAAAATAACTGACTGCTTGCAGCGGCTGCACATATGAAGTATCACAAGAACAGAACTGTGACTGAAGGGGATCTCACTCATCCTGCAGATGGAGAAGAATGGAAAGAGTTCGATAAGAATTATCCTGATTTTTCAGCGAAGATTCGTAATGTTAGTCTTGGCCTTGCAACCGATGGATTTTCCCCGTACAGCAATGTTACCTCTACTGTTTACTCAGTATGGCATGTTGTGCTACTTGTGTACAACCTTCCACACACTATGGTTACAAAGGATCCATATATGTTCATGACACTGCTGGTACCTGGGCCGAATGATCCTGGAAAGAATTTGAATGTTTATCTCAGGCCTCTAATTGATGAGTTGATCACTTTATGGAATGTTGGTGTGGAGACATTTGATGCTTCTGCGAAGACTAATTTTATGATGCGAGCAGCCCTATTATGGACTATAAGTGAGTTTCCTGGGTTGGGAATGGTTAGTGGAATGGTCAACTCACGGGAAAATGGCTTGTCATGTGTGTATGGGTGGAGTTAAAGCTAAACAACTGCCACACAGTAGGAAGTCAAGTTTTTGTGGGTTGCATAAGGGGTTTCTAGATAAACGACGAAAAAATCGGATGAAAAGTTGTGTATTCGCAACAAACTTGATAGTATAACTTTTCCACAACCTAAGAAACCACATTCCAAGGAAAGGGCAATTGGATTTGGAGATTGGCATAACTGGACGCATGTCACTTGCTTTTTTGACTTACCATATTGGGATTCCTTGCGTCTTCGTCATTGCATTGATGTCATGCACACGGAGAAAAATGTATTTGATAACATTTTTTACACTATTCTCGATAGCGTAAAAACAAAGGATACCATAAGATCAAGAAAGGGCTTGGAAGCAATGGGCATCATGCAAGAGTTATGGCGTAATGGTACACGCAAGCCAAAAGCTAGATATAGCCTAACCCGGGATCAGTTAAAATTGCTATGTAATTGGGTTCATCGAGTGAAACTCCCGGATGGTTGTTCATAAAACTTGAAGAGGTGTTGTAAGAGATCCCAATTAAAATTTCAAGGCATGAAGTCACATGATTGTCATATATTTATGCAGAAGTTATTGCCTTCTGCTTTTCGTGAACTTCTTCCAAATGATGTGCATAAAGTACTGTGTGACCTATCAAATTTTTTCAAAGACTTATGCTCAACTACACTTCTTGCATCAGATTTGAAACAAATGGAAAAAAACGTAGCCGGGATTGTTTGTACTTTGGAGACTATATTCCCTCTGACTCTTTTTGATCCAATAGAGCATCTTCTTGTTCATTTGCCGGAGGAGTGCAGACTAGGTGGCCCTGTCCCAGAAAGATGAATGTATCATGTTGAAAGACTACAAGGCAAAATGAAACATAAAGTAGGGAACAAAGCACGTGTTGAAGAATCCATTGCAGAAAAGTACATATATGAGGAGTTAACACATTTCTGTTCCATGTACTTTGAGTCTGAAGTTGATACACTGCACAACATGCTAGGTCATAATATGGTTCATGATATTTCAAGGTAGAGCCGTTAGGAGCATGTACTGGTTATCATTTAGATTTGAATTCATTGAGTACTGCAGCATATTACATCCTCACTAACATGCAAGAAGTGGCACCTTATATTCTGTAAGCATCTAAACTTTTCATTACTAACCATCACCATTTAATTTTGTGCACTAACATGTATTTATAACTTTTCAGTATGTTCGAAGCAGAGATTCGCAATCATACTCCACACGTACTGAGTGATAGTGAGATGGATACAATGATGGAGGATAATTTTGCAAAGTGGTTGCAAGTCAAGGTATTTTACTTAAAGTTCACATTATCATATGTTTGACGTTATCATATTATCATATTTTTGAAAAGACTATTTCATTTCAGGCACAACACAACAACAAACAGTTGCAATATTTGTTGGGAGTCCCAGCTTCTTATGTGATTTCTTATAAAAGATGTAGGGTGAATGGGTATTCATTCAAGTTAGGAAAATCAAGTTCGGGGATACTTGTCAAGGGAAGTTGTTACGGTGATAGTGGAAGCAATTATTATGGAAGTTTGCTGGAAATTCTGAAAATAACATATGGTGGTGGAAATCAAGTGTTTTTAATGAAATATCATTGGTATGACCATGTTAGGGGCGTAAAGAAAGACAAAAATGGAGTGCTTTTAATTGATCTCAATTCAAAACTGAAAGGAGATGATGTTTACATTCTAGCAAGTCAAGCCACTCAAGTGTGCTATGCTCCTAGTGTAAAGAATCCAAATAGTAATATTATTCATACAACAATCACATGTAGACCTCAAGTGTTAAGTGGAAGAGCTATTGATGCTAACATGGAACCCCTTCAAGAAGATGTGTCAAATACGACACCCATAGAATTTTCTTCAAGGTCGTTATTTGTCGACTTCTCCATTTATGAAATGGAAGATGAACAAGAGCAACAAAATGAAGTGGAAAGTGAAGAAGATGAAGAAAATGAAATTGAGGCGGGGGATGATCACGAGGAGGATGACGAAGAAGAAGAAGAAGAAGATGGTTATGATAGCATCAAAGTGGATAGTGGAGAAGAATATTGATTGATCTGTGATTCTAGCCAATTTTGTATTTTAGTAGAATTAAAATGATTTTCCGGGTAATTTTAGCTACTTTAATTAGTGTTTTTTTCACAATTCCATGGTTTTAGCCGATTCCATGGTTTTGGAATCTTACTAATGTTAAATATGTTGTGTTGGTGCAAGAATATTGATTGATGTTGTGATTCTAGCAAATTTCCTATTTTAGTTGAATTAAAATGATTTTCAGGGTAATTTTAGCTACTTTAATTAGTGTTTTTTTCACAATTCCATGGTTTTAGCCGATTCCATGGTTTTGGAATCTTACTAATGCTAAATATGTTGTGTTGGTGCAAGAATATTGATTGATGTTGTGATTCTAGCCAATTTTCTATTCTATTTGAAATAAAATGATTTTCCGGGTAATTTTAGCTACTTTAATTAGTGTTTTTTTTTACAATTCCATGGTTTTAGCCGATTCCATGGTTTTGAAATCTTACTAATGCTAAATATGTTGTGTTGGTGCAAGAATAATTATTGATGTTGTAATTCTAGCAAATTTTCTATTTTAGTTGAATTAAAATGATTTTCCGGGTAATTTTAGCTACTTTAATTAGTGTTTTTTCACAATTTCATGGTTTTACCCGATTTCATGGTTTTGGAATCTTACTAATGCTAAATATGTTGTGTTGGTGCAAGAATATTGATTAATGTTGTGATTCTAGCCAATTTTCTATTTTAGTTGAATTAAAATGATTTTCCGGGTAATTTTAGCTACTTTAATTAGTGTTTTTTCACAATTCTATGGTTTTAGCCGATTCCATGGTTTTGGAATCTTACTAATGCTAAATATGTTGTGTTGGTGCAAGAATATTGATCGATGTTGTGATTCTAGCCAATTTTCTATTTTATTTGAAATAAAATGATTTTCCGGGTAATTTTAGCTACTTTAATTAGTGTTTTTTCATAATTCCATGGTTTTAGCCGATTTCATGGTTTTGGAATCTTACTAATGCTAAATATGTTGTGTTGGTGCAAGAATATTGATTGATGTTGTGATTCTAGCCAATTTTCTATTTTAGTTGAATTAAAATGATTTTCCGGGTAATTTTAGCTACTTTAATTAGTGTTTTTTCACAATTCCATGGTTTTAGCCGATTCCATGGTTTTGGAATCTTACTAATGCTAAATATGTTGTGTTGGTGCAAGAATATTGATTGATGTTGTGATTCTAGCCAATTTTCTATTTTAGTTGAATTAAAATGATCTTCCGGGTAATTTTAGCTACTTTAATCAGTGTTTTTTCACAATTCCATGGTTTTAGCCGATTCCATGGTTTTGGAATCTTACTAATGCTAAATATGTTGTGTTGGTGCAAGAATATTGATTAATGTTGTGATTCTAGCCAATTTTCTATTTTAGTTGAAATAAAATGATTTTCCGGGTAATTTTAGCTACTTTAATTAGTGTTTTTTTCACAATTCCATGGTTTTAGCCGATTTCGTGGTTTTGGAATCTTACTAATGCTAAATATGTTTTGTTGGTGCAAGAATATTGATTAATGTTGTGATTCTAGCCAATTTTCTATTTTAGTTGAATTAAAATGATCTTCCGGGTAATTTTAGCTACTTTAATTAGTGTTTTTTCACAATTCCATGGTTTTAGCTGATTCCATGGTTTTGGAATCTTACTAATGCTAAATATGTTGTGTTGGTGCAAGAATATTGATTAATGTTGTGATTCTAGCCAAATTTCTATTTTAGTTGAATTAAAATGATTTTCCGGGTAATTTTAGCTACTTTAAGTAGTGTTTTTTCAAAATTCCATGGTTTTAGCCGATTTCATGGTTTTGGAATCTTACTAATGCTAAATATGTTGTGTTGGTGCAAGAATATTGATTAATGTTGTGATTCTAGCCAAATTTCTATTTTAGTTGAATTAAAATGATTTTCCGGGTAATTTTAGCTACTTTAAGTAGTGTTTTTCCACAATTCCATGGTTTTAGCCGATTCCATGGTTTTAGAATCTTACTAATGCTAAATATGTTGTGTTGGTGCAAGAATATTGATTGATGATCTGATTCTAGCCAATTTTCTATTTTAGTTCAATTAAAATGATCTTCTAGTTAATTTAGCTACTTTAATTAGTGTTTATTCACAGTTCCATGGTTTTAGCCGATTCCATGGTTTTGGAATCTTACTAATGCTAAATATGTTGTGTTGGTGCAAGAATATTGATTGATGTTGTGATTCTAGCCAATTTTCTATTTTATTTGAATTAAAATGATTTTTCGGGTAATTTTAGCTACTTTAATTAGTGTTTTTTCACAATTCCATGGTTTTAGCCGATTCCATGGTTTTGGAATCTTACTAATGCTAAATATGCTGTGTTGGTGCAAGAATATTGCTTGATGTTGTGATTCTAGCCAATTTTCTATTTTAGTTGAATTAAAATGATTTTCCGGGTAATTTTAGCTACTTTAATTAGTGTTTTTTCACAATTCTATGGTTTTAGCTGATTCCATGGTTTCAGATTCGTACTAATGCTAAATATATTGTTTTGGTGCAAGAAGATTGATTGTTGTTGTGATTCTAGCCAATTTTTCTATTTTAGTTGAATTAAAATGATTTTCCGAGTAATTTTAGCTACTTTAATTAGTGATTTTTCACAATGCCATGGTTTTATCCGATTTCATGGTTTTGGAATCTTATTGATGCTAAATGTGTTATGTTGGTGCAAGAATATTGGTTGATGTTGTGATTATAGACAATTTTCTATTTTCTGGCCAATTAATCAGAAATTTGATTAATATTTAATTTAAGTACCTAAAGATTTAGGTTTTTTTCTTGTCTTTTCGTATATTTGATTATGCAATATGGTTATAGACACCTATAACCTCACTGAGTTAATAGGATTTTGGTTTGGTTGATTTTGGTAATGGTTCCGGTCACACTAGAAGAATCTGCAGATTCTGGGAAACAAACGACGGATTATGAACATCCGTCATAAATCTGGATTGTTTCAGTATAATTACGACAGTTTGTAAAATTCTGTCGGAAGAAACCCAGATATTTTCAATTTTCGTCGTAAATAGTTAAGAACTATTGTCGGAAGTTACCCAGTATCCGTCATATGTATATGAACATCCGTCGTAAGAAGCCAGTTTTCTTTCATATTTTTATCGTACAAAACTTTTACATTCATTTTAATTATACAATAATCACTTTGTTCTAAATATTTCAATAAAACATTAATTATTATATAATTAAAACTTGTGACTATTTTGATAAAACTTTAATTTTATATTTCAAAAAAACTTGTTACATCATATATGGTTACTCAAGAACGAGATATGAGGCACACTCTGTTGTAAAAATCGATGATTAATATCAATTCAGGTTCTGTAAAACGATGAACTGATTAAATATTTCAATAATAACTTGCATGATGTCTATATTTGAGTCGATTGACATATATTTTATTCATCTAATTGACGAATTATTTTGTTTGAACCAATTGAAACTTTACTTATTTCAATAAAACCGGTTACATATATGTATGACTACTCAAGAACGAGATATGAGACACACTTTGTTCTAAAAATCGGTGTGTAAAGCTAATTCATGTTCTGTAGACCATCGAACTGATTAACAACTTATTTGACTGAACTTTAAATTGTGACTTATGATGTAATGTGATTTAACTTCTGTTTTTTTACAACATTCAAGATATCATGTATATATATCAGCATATGTAATAACATATTAAAATATTTAAATAAATATTTATAAAAAAATAATATAGAAAATCCATTAAAATTCAAAAATTAATAATAAAAATAAAATTAGAAATTCATTAAAATGAAAAAATCAAAATGGAAAGTAACAAAATAAGGGTAATAAAGAACTATAATTTTAGTCAGTGTTCTTAAATTTCAAATTTAAAAATTTAAATTTTTTGTAACACTGATATGAGTCATATATTAAAATTTCAAAAATTAAAAAATAAAATAAAACTGCTAATTGAATAAAAATGAATAATAAATTTGAAAGTAAAATGAAAAGAAAGTACTGTTGTATCTGGAGAATAAGATTGGCGCTAAAAAAGAGAGACGAAAACTTAAACCCACTGCGTCCAATAATTGAGGCTAAACAACGTCGTAGCCAAGTGCAAATAAGAAAAACCCTAAGACTATCTCTCACTTTTCACTGTGTTTCCCTTCTCTGCTGAAAGCTTCCTCTCCATTTCTCTGCGATTTCAACGCTGGTTCTTTGCGATTTCAACACTGGTTCTTTGCGATTTCAACGCTAATCGCCACGGTGAACAATGATTCTAACACTTATTGTAGTTATTACTAGGTATACGTTATGTCCAGAATTTACGAGTGTGACATAAATATTTAATTACAAAATTGCTAGATAACGGATGGTACAAAAATAAATATTAAGGTATTTATTTTTATAATGTTTATTATTAGTAACATTGTTGCACAAGGATAAGCATGAAGAAAGGTTCAAAATTGAAGCTGAAGATTACGGAGCAAAAGTAGGAATGGCAGTAGATAAGGAAGTTGGTGAGCCAATATACCCGGACAATCTCAAATATTCTCAATTGAAGTTTGTTACGAAATTACTACATTGCAAGAATCGCAACAAATGTAGTGATAAAGCTTTTGATGAGTTGCTCCTTTTGCTTGGAGATGTGTTCCCGGATAAACATAAGCTTCCTCTCAACTACAATGCTGTTAAGAAGATGGTTAAACGGTTGAGTTTGGGATATGAAAAAAATACATGCATGCGAGAATGATTGTATGTTGTTCAATGGCGGTGATATAGATATAAGAAATTGCAAGTATTGTAAATTGAGTCGATATAAAGCTACAACAAATGCTGGGAATAATACTGTTCCAAGAAAGGTTTTGAGACATTTCAAAATCACTGACCGTTTGCAGCGTTTGTACATGTCTACCCGCACGGCTGCACATATGAAGTATCACAAGAACAGAACTGTGACTGAAGGGGTTCTCACTCATCCTGCAGATGGAGAAGAATGGAAAGAGTTCGATAAGAATTATCCTGATTTTTCAGCGGAGATTCGTAATGTCAGGCTTGGCCTTGCAACCGATGGATTTCCCCTGTACAGAAATGCTACCTCTACTGTTTCCTCAGTATGGCATGTTGTGCTACTTGTGTACAACCTTCCACACACTATGGTTACAAAGGATCCATATATGTTCATGACACTGCTGGTACCCGGGCCGAATGATCCAGGAAAGAATTTGAATGTGTATCTCAGGCCTCTAATTGATGAGTTGATCACTTTATGGAATGTTGGTGTGGAGACATTTGATGCTTCTGCGAAGACTAATTTTATGATGCGAGCAGCCCTATTATGGACTATAAGTGACTTTCCTGGGTTGGGAATGGTTAGTGGAATGGTCAACTCACGGGAAAATGGCTTGTCGTGTGTGTATGGGTGGAGTTAAAGCTAAGCAACTGCCACACAGTAGGAAGTCAAGTTTTTATAGGTTGCATAAGGGGTTTCTAGATAAACGACGAAAAAATCGGATGAAAAGTTGTGTATTCGCAACAAACTTGATAGTATAACTTTTCCACAACCTGGGAAACCACATTCCAAGGAAAGGGCATTTGGATTTGGAGATTGGCATAACTGGACGCATGTCACTTGCTTTTTTGACTTGCCATATTGGGATTCCTTGCGTCTTCGTCATTGCATTGATGTCGTGCACACGGAGAAAAATGTATTTGATAACATTTTTCACACTATTCTCGATAGCGTAAAAACAAAGGATACCATAAGATCAAGAAAGGACTTGGAAGCAATGGGCATCATGCAAGAGTTATGGCTTAATGGTACACGCAAGCAAAAAGCTAGATATAGCCTAACCCGGGATCAGTTAAAATTGCTATGTAATTGGGTTCATCGAGTGAAACTCCCGGATGGTTGTTCATCAAACTTGAAGAGGTGTTGTAAGAGATCCCAGTTAAACTTTCAAGGCATGAAGTCACATGATTGTCATGTATTTATGCAGAAGTTACTGCCTTCTGCTTTTCATGAACTTCTTCCAGATGATGTGCATAAAGTACTGTGTGACCTATCAAATTTTTTCAAAGACTTATGCTCAACTACACTTCTTGCATCAGATTTGAAACAAATGGAAAAAACATAGCCGGGATTGTTTGTACTTTGGAGACTATATTCCCTCCGACTCTTTTTGATCCAATGGAGCATCTTCTTGTTCATTTGCCGGAGGAGTGCAGACTAGGTGGCCCTGTCCCAGAAAGATGGATGTATCATGTTGAAAGACTACAAGGCAAAATGAAACATAAAGTAGGGAACAAAGCACGTGTTGAAGGATCCATTGCAGAAAAATACATATATGAGGAGTTAACACATTTCTGTTCCATGTACTTTGAGTCTGAAGTTGATACAGTGCACAACATGCTAGGTCATAATATGGTTCATGATATTTCAAGGTAAAGCCGTTAGGAGCATGTACTGGTTATCATTTAGATCTGAATTCATTGAGTACTACAACATATTACATCCTCACTAACATGCAAGAAGTGGCACCTTATATTCTGTAAGCATCTAAACTTTTCATTACTAACCATCACCATTTAATTTTGTGCACTAACATGTATTGATAACTTTTCAGTATGTTCGAAGCAGAGATTCGCAATCATACTCCACACGTACTAAGTGATAGTGAGATGGATACAATGATGGAGGATAATTTTGCAAAGTGGTTTCAAGTCAAGGTATTTTACTTAAAGTTCACATTATCATATGTTTGACATTATCATATTATCATATGTTTGAAAAGACTATTTCATTTCAGGCACAACACAACAACAAACAGTTGCAATATTTGTTGGGAGTCCCAGCTTCTTATGTGATTTCTTATAAAAGATGTTGGGTGAATGGGTATTCATTCAAGTTAGGAAAATCAAGTTCGGGGATACTTGTCAAGGGAAGTTGTTACGGTGGTAGTGGAAGCAATTATTATGGAAGTTTGCTGGAAATTCTGAAAATAACATATGGTGGTGGAAATCAAGTGTTTCTAATGAAATGTCATTGGTATGACCATGTTAGGGGCGTAAAGAAAGACAAAAATGGAGTGCTTTTAATTGATCTCAATTCAAAACTGAAAGGATATGATGTTTACATTCTAGCAAGTCAAGCCACTCAAGTGTACTATACTCCTAGTGTAAAGAATCCAAATAGTAATATTCATACAATAATCACATGTAGACCTCAAGTGTTAAGTGGAAGAGCTATTGATGCTAACATGGAACCCCTTCAAGAAGATGTGTCAATTACGACACCCATAGAATTTTCTTCAAGGTCGTTATTTGTCGACTTCTCCATTTATGAAATAGAAGATTAACAAGAGCAACAAAATGAAGTGGAAAGTGAAGAAGATGAAGAAAATGAAATTGAAGCGGGGGATGATCACGAGGAGGATGACGAAGAAGAAGAAGAACAAGAAGAAGAAGAAGATGGTTATGATAGCATCGAAGTGGATAGTGGAGAAGAATATTGATTAATGTTGTGATTCTAGCCAATTTTCTATTTTAGTTGAATTAAAATGATTTTCCGGGTAATTTTAGCTACTTTAATTAGTGTTTTTTTCACAATTCCATGGTTTTAGCCGATTCCATGGTTTTGGAATCTTACTAATGCTAAATATGTTGTGTTGGTGCAAGAATATTGATTGATGTTGTGATTCTAGCCAATTTTCTATTTTAGTTGAATTAAAATGATTTTTTGGGTAAATTTAGCTACTTTAATTAGTGTTTTTTCACAATTCCATGGTTTTAGCCGATTCCATGGTTTTGGAATCTTACTAATGCTAAATATGTTGTGTTGGTGCAAGAATATTGATTGATGTTGTGATTCTAGCCAATTTTCTATTTTAGTTGAATTAAAATGATTTTCCGGGTAATTTTAGCTACTTTAATTAGTGTTTTTTCACAAATCCATGGTTTTAGCCGATTCCCTGGTTTTGGAATCTTACTAATGCTAAATATGTTGTGTTGGTGCAAGAATATTGCTTGATGTTGTAATTCTAGCCAATTTTCTATTTTAGTTGAATTAAAATGATTTTCCGGGTAATTTTAGCTACTTTAATTAGTGTTTTTTCACAATTCCATGGTTTTAGCCGATTCCATGATTTCAGATTCTTACTAATGCTAAATATATTGTTTTGGTGCAAGAATATTGATTGATGTTGTGATTCTAGCCAATTTTTCTATTTTAGTTGAATTAAAATGATTTTCCGGGTAATTTTAGCTACTTTAATTAGTGTTTTTTCACAATGCCATGGTTTTATCCGATTTCATGGTTTTGGAATCTTACTAATGCTAAATATGTTGTGTTGGTGCAAGAATATTGGTTGATGTTGTGATTATAGACAATTTTCTATTTTCTGGCCAATTAATCAAAAATTTGATTAATATTTAATTTAGGTACCTAAAGATTTAGATTTTTTTTCTTGTCTTTTCGTATATTTGATTATGCAATATGGTTATAGACACCTATAACCTCACTGAGTTAATAGGATTTTGGTTTGGTTGATTTTGGTAATGGTTCCAGTCACACTTGAAGAATCTGCAGATTCTGGGAAACAAATGACGGATTATGAACATCCGTCATAAATCTGGATTGTTTCAGTATAATTACGACAGTTTGTACAATTCTGTCGGAAGAAATCCAGATATTTTCAATTTTTGTCGTAAATAGTTAAGAACTTCTGTCGGAAGTTACCTAGTATCCGTCATATGTATATGAACATCCGTCGTAAGAAGCCAGTTTTCTTTCATATTTTTATCGTACAAAACTTTTACATTCATTTTAATTATACAATATGCACTTTGTTCTAAATATTTCAATAAAACATTAATTATTATATAATTAAAACTTGTAACTATTTTGATAAAACTTCAATTTTATATTTCAATAAAACTTGTTACATCATATATGGTTACTCAAGAACGAGATATGAGGCACACTCTGTTGTAAAATCGATGATTAATATCAATTCAGGTTCCGTAAAACGACGAACTGATTAAATATTTCAATAATAACTTGCATGATGTCTATATTTGAGTCGATTGACAGATATTTTATTCATCCAATTGACGAATTATTTTGTTTGAACCAATTGAAACTTTACTTATTTCAATAAAACCGGTTACATATATGCATGACTACTCAAGAACGAGATATGAGACACACTTTGTTCTAAAAATCGGTGAGTAAAGCTAATTCATGTTCTGTAGACCATCGAACTGATTAACAACTTATTTGACTGAACTTTAAATTGTGACTTATGATGTAATGTGATTTAACTTCCGTTTTTTTACAAAATTCAAGATATCATGTATATCAGTATATGTAATAACATATTTAAATATTTATATAAATATTTATAAAAAATAATATAAAAATCCATTAAAATTCAAAAATTAATAATAAAAATAAAATTAGAAATTCATTAAAATTTAAAAATCAAAAATCAAAATGGAAAGTAACAAAATAAGGGTAATAAAGAACTATAATTTTAGTCAGTGTTCTTAAATTTCAAATTCAAAAATTTAAATTTTTTGTAACACTGATATAAGTCATATATTAAAATTTCAAAAATTAAAAAATAAAATAAAACTGCTAATTGAATAAAAATGAATAATAAATTTGAAAGTAAAATGAAAAGAAAGTACTGTTGTATATGGAGAATAAGATTGGCGCTAAAAAAGAGAGACGAAAACTTAAACCCACCGCGTCCAATAATTGAGGCTAAACGACGTCGTAGCCAAGTGCAAATAAGAAAAACCCTAAGACTATCTCTCACTTTTCACTTTGTTTCCTTTCTCTGCTGAAAGCTTCCTCTCCATTTCTCTGCGATTTCAACGCTGGTTCTTTGCGATTTCAACGCTAATCGCGACGGTGAACAATGATTCTAACACTTATTGTAGCTATTACTAGGTATACGTTATGTCCAGAATTTACGAGTGTGACATAAATATTTAATTACAAAATTGCTAGATAACGGATGGTACAAAAATAAATATTAAGGTATTTATTTTTATAATGTTTATTATTAGTAACATTGTTGCACAAGGATAAGCATGAAGAAAGGTTCAAAATTGAAGCAGAAGATTACGGAGCAAAAGTAGGAATGGCAGTAGATAAGGAAGTTGTGTATACGTGGGAACTGAATGGAGGAAAAAGAGGAGTACAGCAATAGTGGGACTCTAGACCTGAAGACTATAAATAAGACTTCGTAGTACAGTAGTAAAACAACTCTTCTTTCATAAAAAATACCTACACCCACTTGCCTATCTATTTAGCTGAGGAAAGTTTACTACATAGCTAGCCATTTATTCAGCTCATCTGCACATTGTATTTATTCTTACGCTTGTACTACAAAATTATAGTGATTCTTTTATTGGCTGGGTAACCATTCTCACCCGCGGTTTTTACCTTTTTACGGGGTTTTCCGCGTCACCATTTTCTTGTGTTCTTTTACTTTATTTGCGTATTTTTATTGATTAAATTGCTTAGTATTCAACCCGAAAATTCTGGTTAAAACAATTGGCGCCGTTTGTGGGACGTTTACTAAGCAACAATTTAATCCAACAATGGCATCCAACGATCCACGATCCGATACAACAGGTCCTACGGAGGAGACAGGTGTGAACCACGAGTTGGCATAGGCAATGGAGAAAATACAAGCCGAGATAGGGACTCTACGCTCGGAGAATGAGACTTTACACCAAGATTTGACTGTTGCGCGGTCCAACACAGTAGCAACGATAAAGAGTGTCTTGACGATTGTAGCACGACGCTTGGAGATGGACGATACTGAGGAACACGAACCTGAAGAAAATGCTTACAATGAGGAACCACCAATTGGAGAAAGGGACACGACTACCGACGACAGGAGGACTGACAGATGTCGAGAAGAACGACATGACGATGACAGGGAAGAACATGATGTTGATCGTGAGAGACGAAGGTCACGACGCAAAACATCCATGTCACGTAATGACGTCCCAAAATCGGTGAAAAAAGAGTTAAAAGAGCTTCGAGAGATGATCCAAAGAATTTCGGGAGTACCTAAACCCTTGGACAAAGCAACTCCCACAAGCTACGCTGATTTCCCCTTCTTTGACAGCATCACATTGGTCGAGATGCCATAACGTTTCACGGTACCTACGATGAAGTCTTATGACGGGATGACAGATCCTCTAGAACACATCACCCAATATAAACAACGTATGTTCACGGTACCGATCACAAGGGACTTAAGGGAAGCATGTATGTGAAAGGGTTATGGTGCAACGTTGACGGGACCAACCCTTCAATGGTTTGTCAACTTGCCGAATGAATCTATAGACACGTTTGCAGATTTGGTGGACACGTTCAATCTACAATTCGCAAGTAATAGGGTGTTTGAAGAAAACCGACAAGTGAGCTCTACAAAATAGTGCAACGACACAGGGAGCCGTTAAGAGATTACATGACTAGGTTAAATAGAGAGAAGGTGACGATAACCGATTGCGATATCCCAACTACAACTGAAGCTTTTAGAACAGGACTAGAGAGAGACTCGCCACTATATGATGAGTTGACAAAATATCCGTGTAGAACTATATATGACGTCCAGACCAAGACAACGACACAAGTCAGATTAGAAGAAGACAGGAGAATAAATGACGACAAGTATGATCGTCCAAATGAGAAGATAACGACGCTTAGAATAAGTGATTACAAACCACACAACATGACATCATCTATTGTTGAAGGTGTTTCAAAACATATGGGGCTGATGTTATATCCAAAATTTCCACCTTTCTAGACCTAACATGATCAACAGGTTCGACATGAGGAAAAAGAAAAGTCAAAGAGGAACTAGTTATTGCAACAAGTCCAAAAATTTAATCAAGGTTAGCATGATGACAGGGGACATGAAGGTCGTTATTGGACACGACGTGAGACCAAAGAGAGAGGCCGACTTGATTGTTTGACAGAAAGAATTGACACCATTGCTTAAGAAGATGACGACACGATGGTAGTAGCTTCAACATGAAAATACATAGGTTAAATGATGAAAACTCAAACCACGTACATGTTAATTGAAAATCAAACAAAATTAAGACAATCAACGGAAAAGTGGACAAGTAATTTAATGAGGACATGATATGTAAAGTCGAGTATCTGAAATGGTAGAAAACATGGTGTCAGTGTAAAAGAATAACAACGTGACAACTGGACATGACATCATGACATGATGATCGACATGAAAACCAGACATGAACTGTTGACATGATGATCTACGCAACGGTTTTACATGAACTCTGGATATTTATAGATGCGTCAAGTGGATCTAACTAAATTCAAATTCATCATTCGGATGAAGAGATTACAACTTTCATAATGTATAGAGCAACACGGAAATCCAAAGTCAAAAGACGTACTTGACATCTACTACATCATCAGCTGACACCAAGACAAGCAACCCTTTGAAGATGGTTTATAGAAAGCCAAAATTAACAAGACGGATAGCTAGATGGTCCGACAAATTGAGTACTTAAGACATCGCCTATGAGCCACAAACAACGATTGACTCACAAGTTTTGATAATTTTGTGGCTAATTTCATTCCAAGTCTTCTATCTCAACAAGACATGACGACTTGTCCTAAAATCGCCACAAGGGGACAATATAGCATATCCAAAACATGACCGACATCGCTGTTGGAAATTTTGCCACTTTATGGGAAGGATGCACTACATTTAAAGCTTTATCACAACATAATGATACATGTGAATGGAACACGAGTCCCTAGGGTGTACCGTCTGTAATATTTGACTTATATATATATTACAGTATTTCATTTTTGGTGATATATATATCTTCGAGTCTTAATTGCCAAATTATGTGAATTTGACTCGTTTATTGTGACGTGACTTTCGTATATCGTTAGAATGTGCTTGTATGATTTATGATGAATAATTCTCGCTACGCGATTAAATAATATTACTAGTTGCGACGGTTTTGACTTAATATTAATAAATGTGATCGTTGTCGCTACCCGATTTAATAATAATAGAGATTGATACAATTTAGTGATATTTGATAGATTGCGAGTAGCCGATAAACTTTAACTTGTAAAATAGCGATTTGATATATATACTCTTCTCGAGATTTTACGTGTATTATATTCGTGTTTTATATTTATGTGAAATGTGACTATTAGAGCTCTACTTGTAATAATCCTTTTAAAATTCATTCCTTGTCCAAAATTTTTGAAAACTATTTTATTAAACTTCTAAAATCCCATATTATTTGTGATATTAATTTCATGATTTATAGATTTGTACTTTATTTATTAAAACTCTTTCTTTTAATACTTTTAAATCACACTTTTAATAATTACCAAATGTCTACATTACCCTTGCATGCAAACACCCCTTACATTGCTACCAAGGACAAGCTAGTCATTTCCAACCCCATCAACACTTTTCTAGTCAAAAGAGGGGTCAAAGCAAGCACTTGGCTCCACTTGTCACACCCCCTTTCAGTCACCAAAACCCTCTTTTCTCTCCTCTCTCTCTTTTCTCTCATCTCCCTCCACTCTCTCCTCTCCCTCTCGGCCGAATCTCTTTCTCTACACCCCTCCACCATTTTCTTCATTTCTTCATCATTTTCAAGCTTATCAAGGCACATGCTCCATCATCCAAGCTTGTATTTTCACTTTGAGGTTAGAACTTATGTTGCATGTTGAATTTGGAACTGAAATGGGGCCTTAGTTCTTATGAGCTTAGGGTCACCATTTTGGGGGTTCCCAAAGATGAGCTTGATGTGTTTTTGGAGAGGTTTTATACCTTTATTTGCCCAAAACACACATGTTTCATCACCCTCGGCAATGACACTTAAGGGAGCCGAAGAGAATGGATTGGTTTTTGGAAATTTCATGGTTTTTGAGTTTGATTTCTTGTACATTCGAAGGGTGTGATGCTTTGGTGAGATTTTGGTGTGATTTCAGCCCTTGCATGTTAGTATTTTGATGTTATATGATGATTTAGAGCTTTATATGAGAGATTCTAGTGATGCATGTTGAATTATGTGAAAACCGAATGCAATGCCATGAATTCGAGTTTTGTATGTGATTTTTGAGTAATGCATGCCATGATCCAAGTGATAAAATGATAGTTTATAGTGTGTATGATGATATCTAGTAATAATCAGTAGCTATTGTGTGAATACCATGATTTTCATTCGAAAATTTGCTCAAGAATGCTCCATGAAAATCTGCCCTGTTTTTGATCTATAATTGCCTCGGTTTTGTGCTTTTAAATGGTCAAATTTTGTGATATCTTGCTTTGTGTAAATAGTCAGTAGGTATATGTATAGTATAAACTAGTATGTGAGGCTTGGTTTGTTAGTTTATGGAGTTTTGGAGGGTGTTAAGGTGGAAGGAGTCACACACACACTTACGCAGATTTTTACACCTTAGAAACCTTGAGAAATGAAGGTGTCATGCTTAGGCCCTCATAGGCCCAAGTTACCTGAAGTTGGGACTTGGTATATACAAGTCTCCAGTAGCCATAAAAGTCATAAAAACATCCATATTGATAGGAATACAGACTCATTTCAGAGCACACCCCAGAACAGGGCACTTTAGGATCAATTGCATCCTTGAGTGGTTAAAGCTATGTCATTGGAGAGGCCCTCATGGGGCCTTGATTTAGATGAGTTTAGGGAAGTCTTAGGAAGCTATTTGAGTCATTGTATTTGTGTATTGAGTGAGTTTAGTGAGTTTTAAGTTGGTAAGATCAGGGTAGTCCCCACAGCAGGTCAAGGTACTCTGTGCGAACTTGGCATGGAGGCCCAAGGAGGCCTGAACAAGGCCTTAGTGTCATTCCAAGTGCACAACTTAGATTTAGGTCTTAGGTATCCATAGAAGTCACAATTTCACCAAGGAACATGGTGGAAACACTTATTTTTTCCAAAACCCCCAAGAGGTGCCAAACTGCCTAGGCAGAATGGTCACTTTAGTGCACTAGTTTTTAAGGACCCGTATAGGCAAGGCCATTGAGTCACACCACTTCATAATGTTAGTTTAGGATTGTACGAACCTATAGAAATTATTTTAGAGTCAATACCTTAAGTGGAGATGCCTCATTTCCACTAAAGAACACAAGTGTCACACTTGGAGTCACATTTTAGAACCAACTTAGGGTGTATTGCATTTGAGTGTGTCATCAGTGAGGCCTTGACCTTATATTGAGTCCATGAGTTAGTTTTAAGTCATATTAGATAGTTCAAGTTAGTTTAAGTCAATGCACTAAATGTAGATGCATTATTTTAACCAAGGCACACAAGTGTCGCCAAGGTATGCGTACTAGTAAGTCACTTAGGTTGCACTTCACTTGTAAGTCTTGGGAGGTGAGGCACACGTGTGCCTTACTATTAATTGGTTAAGTTGAGGTCAGTAGAGCATAGTTAGGAGGTATTGGTCTTAGACCTTATGTGTTACTTGATTAATTGCTTAAGTGACTTAAGTATAATTAGAGGATTATTAAGTGACAATAGTTAAGTAACAAAATGCCATGCTTTACTTGTTATGTGCATTACTTGATGATTATGTTACTTGTTTTAATTAAGTTTAAGTGTATATTTTTATATGGATGTATATATTTATATATATATATATATATATATATGTATATATATATTTATACACGAAAGGGTAGTTAGCATTGTAGTGACGAGGATACTATTAATTATAGGTGCAAGTAGGAGGCCAGGCAAGGAACCCCTAGAAGCATCTATACAAGAGCTTAGTAAGCTTAGTCCAGGAAAGTGAAATTCTTCCTTTATACTTGCTTGATAATTGTATACCCTGTGAATGTTGAATTACTGTTTACTTAGAACTGAATTACCTCATCACCCCTTATGATCAAAACATTGGATTCCAATAATACCCTTAATACTTGAATTATCTTTTTCATATAATATCACCCTACACCCACATGATTATACTCCAATAGTCCCTTGATGAATAATGAGAACTTGATATCCCACATTAAACTGAATTATCTCTTTTGGAACCCTGATCTTAATAAGATTCCCTATTTTAGAAAGATCACTTGTATTTTGAAAACACCCTTGCTTATAACTTGTCTTTGATCAAGACACTTTTTGAAATTGAATTAAATTGAAAAGACCCTAAAAAGAATTGGATAAAATTTTATATTAAGACTGAGGCACCAGTCAATTATTGTAGCATCAGTAGCGGGGAGCCTGATGTCTGTTTATGGCCAATGTGTGCCGATGATCCTCCCTAGTTGAATCACTTTATGAGGTTCAGAGCTTGGTGTGGGCTGATCACCCCTCAATGCTTGTAGCGCTGTGTGTTTCCAATTCCAATAAACTTGTTATCTCTTATTGCACCATTACTTGTGATTATAACTTGTGATATCCATTGTTGTTATTGCACTTGATTATATTGCATATTGTGAACTGTTGTATACTGCTTTCACTTGTTGAGCTTTTTGCTCATATATATTTGTTTGTTATAACCCTTCAGTGAAACCTGAGAATTGCCCGATTCAAGCAGACCGCCCGTAAGTCCACTTCAGGATCAGGGATTGCGTACCGCCGTATGATGGAGCAGGACGGGAACTCGTAGTTCCCTAATCTTACCTTTTGAACTTTTGGGGATTTAAAATTTGTAGTAATGACTTAGACTTTTAATTTTGGTTTGTAATATTTTAGATGTTGTTCATACTCATTCCTGGTGATTCCGGGATTGTGGATTTAAATGTGTAGTTTAATATTTATAATTCTGTAGTTTAAATTAATATCGTATTATGCATGCTTTAGTCGGTTAATTACGGTGGGTCCGTCACATAGGGGCTGGAACGCGTTGCATTTAAAACTTTATCACACGTAAGTGAGCTTAACCTCGTTACTCTTTTAGCCTTTAGCAATATGATAATAAATTGATTATGATCTCTACTTGGCTTATGCCATTTAAATGATATTTTATGCTTCCGATAAATGTTTGCTAGAATGATTCGTGATCTAATCATAATGATACATGTGCTTGTTTCATGCATGACTGGCTACTCTACTTGATTTGATAAGTGTAACAAAATATGTTATGTAACTATTTGCAAATTGTCTTCAAATTAAACTGCTTAAAGTTGACAGCATCATCATGATGTTTATTGTGACATGATATTGCATAAGTACAAATTAGAATTTTATTTCATGAACAAGGAGGGCTGATCACCCATTCTACTACGATTGATTATTATCGAACGATGATGATGACAATAATACACATTACACAAATAACTAACAACGCCACGAATAATGATGCATTTAAACATTATGTATTTAAACATCACATAATCACAATTACAATTACGAGCTAAGTTTCAATTCTTAGTAAATGTGTATGACTTGTGTTGTATGACTTAGAATGTCATACACTTTGATGCTCTATGTCTTATTAAGTCATACCTCTTGATTCCTTATGACTTTGGCTAGTTATGTCATGCCAAATGACCCTTGAAGGCCAAGGAATTAATGTCATACCGTGTATGGCAGTATGACATTCCTTTTAAATGTCATTCCTTCCTTCCTTTTGGCATGGCTTTGCTTTGTAATGTCATTCCTAAGCTACTAAGTCATTCCTTTCAATGCCATACCTAGATCCAAGTGATTTGCCTATAAATATGGCTTCACTTCTTCATTTCCAAGTGTTCATTGCATTGTAAACTTTCAAGTTGTTTGTAACTTGCTATTCGTTATATCCACAGTTTTCTATGCTTTGATCACTCGGTTGTTTTAATCACTAAACTAGAATACATCCTATCGAATTTATTCTACGAACTTTAGTGGACATTAAAACGAACCATATTAATTATATAACGACTTAAAACATTGTTATATTAATTAATTAAAATCTGATTAACAAGTTTAATTCAAATCAGATTATTCCGCCGCGATTTTTAGTGACGATTGTATTCAACCCCCCCCCTTCTACAATCGTTTCAGGACCTAACACCCCCCCTTCTACAATCTTTCTCATAGTTGGTGTAAAATAACAATTGGTACCAGAGCGAGGTTCCCAACAAACAGGGAAAAAGATCAACACTGCTAGAGAAAGATGGGAAAGAAGGATGCTGGAGTGAAGATTCATGTTCTTGACAAAGATAACTACTTTCACTGGAAAGTGAGAATGCACCTGCATCTGTTGTCTATTGATGAAAGTTATGTGAACTGCATTGAAAAAGGACCTCATGTCCCCATGAAGGTCTGCACTAGTATTGGAGTTGATGGTGAAGACATGGTGGGCAAGATGATTCCAAAAACTATCCATGAATACTCTCAAGAAGATACTGAAGAAGTGCACAAGGATAAGAAAACCATGAACCTTCTGTTTAATGGTTTGGATCAAGAAATGATTGATAGTGTTATCAGCTGCACAAGTGCCAAAGAAGTTTGGGACACCATCAGGACCATCTGTGAAGGGAATGAGCAAGTGAGAGAAAACAAAATGCAGTTGCTGATTCAACAATATGAGTCATTCCATTTCAAGGCTGGTGAAAGTTTAAGTGACACATTTAATAGATTTCAAAAACTGTTAAATGGTCTGAAACTTTTTGGAAGAATATATCAAGTTAAGGATTCAAATTTAAAATTCTTGAGAGCTCTTCCCAAAGAATGGAAACCCATGACAGTCTCTCTCAGAAACACTCAAGAATTCAAAGACTACACTCTTGAGAGACTGTATGGAACTTTGAAGACTTATGACCTTGAGATGGAACAAGATGAAGAGATAGAGAAAAGCCAAAAGAAAGGGTATTCATCTGTGGCTCTAGTTGCATCTCTAGATGATACTGTCAAGGATAAGGGAAAATCTCAAGTTGAAGAAACTGAGAAGTTGGTCAAAGAAGAGGGCTCAGAATCAAGCAAAGGAAAAGGAAAAGATGTAGCTGATTCTGGTGAAGAAAGTGATGGGATTGATGAGCACTTGGCCTTCCTGTCAAGAAGATTCTCCAAACTGAAATTCAAGAAGAATTTTAACCCTGCAAAATCATTTAAAGGCAATCCCAAGTCTGACAGAAGCATGGTGGATAGATCCAAATTCAAGTGCTTAACTGTGGAAATGCAGGTCACTTTGCAAATGAATGCAGAAGCCAAAAGCTGAAAGAGGTCCCGTGAAAATATGGACTACAAAAAGAAATATTATGAACTTCTCAAGCAAAAAGAAAGAGCATTCATTACAAAGGATGATTGGGCAACTGGAGATGATTCTGATGAAGAGGAGGAGTTTGTCAATCTTGCTCTAATGGCTAACTCCACAGATCAAGAAGAAAACACTGGAACCAGTAGTCAGGTATTTACTACAAACTTAGTTGAGTTAACTAAAGATGAATGCAATGCTACTATCAATGAAATGTCTACTGAATTATATCATTTGCACGTCTCTTTAAAGTCTCTCACTAAAGAAAACTGTAGAATTAAGGAAGCTAACATCTTTCTTAGTGATAGAAACAGTGCTCTGGAAACTCAGTTCATTGAGTTTGAGAAACTGAAAATTGAATGTCAGACAGCCAAAGATGATCTTTTGGTTGTCTTAAAAAGAGAAGAGATCATAAGAAAACAGCTTGATAAGGAACAAGAAATAATTGCCAAATGGGAATCTGGAAGAGATGTTTCTACTAATATCATCAACATGCAAGGTAGAGAAACCTTTGTTGTGAATGAATGGAAAAGAGACAAGAAAGCTCTTGAGATCTCAGAGGTCAGTTCTAGTGATGAAAATACTGATGATGATCATCAGTTGAAAACCAAAGCTTCAACTGATGAAAATTCATCATTTGACAAAAAAGCTCTCAAGAAACTTAACAAGAAATATGGTCCTGTTAAGAAGAACTTTGTCAAATGTGAGAATAACTCTTCTGAAACTAGTCAGAGTGTAAACAACACTCATAATTCCAGTAATAAGACTAAGAAGAAATTGGATGCTAGTGAGTCTAAATCAGAAGAGACCAAAAGAAAAGGGGGAATAGGAATGGTAAGATTGGAGTCAATAAGCACACTAATTACACACCCAATGCTAGTGCTCCTAGGAAAACTTGCAGTAAATGTGGTAGTGTCAATCATTTATCTGCTAATTGTAAAACTGTGATTGCTCCTAATTTATCTTTGCCTATTTCTATGCAATCTGTTCCTCACATGAACTTATCTGCTTTAAACATGATGCCTGGTTTATTGCCTCACAATTCATATTCTCAGACTGGCATTCCATATATGTTCAATCCATATTTCAATGCTTTTAATATGCTTCAATTCCATTCAAATTTGCATGGTATAAACAATGTATGCATGCCTCAAATGCCTGTGTTTAAAAGCAATGTTGATATTCCAATTTCTCAACCAAAAGCAATGGCTGAACCACTTCAATCCAAGGAAAAAGTTGAGAATGAAGGAAAAGCTGTTAAGACTAACAAATCTGGACCCAAAGCAATTTGGGTACCAAAATCAACTTGATCTGTTTTTGAAAATGTGTGCAGGGAAACTATAAGAAGAATTTGTGGTACTTAGATAGTGGATGCTCCAGGCACATGACTGGTGATTCTTCCATGCTCACAAAGTTTGTAGAGAAAGCTGGCCTAGCATTACCTTTGGAAATGAGAGCAAAGGATATACTATGGGATATGGATTGATAGGAAAAGAGAATGTCATTATAGATGAAGTTGCATTGGTGTCTGGTCTTAAGCATAATTTGCTTAGCATCAGTCAACTTTGTGACAAAGGATACAAGGTCAATTTCACTCCTGCAGCATGTGTTGTCACCAAAGGAGATGACAGCAATGCGGTACTAATTGGACAAAGAAAAGGGAATGTGTATGTAGCTGACTTCAACTCTGTCAAGTCTGAATCGATCACTTGTTTTTCTCAGCAAAGCAAGCTCAGATGACAGTTGGCTATGGCACAAAAGATTGTCTCATTTAAATTTCAAGACATTAAATGAGTTAGTCAAAAAGGATTTAGTTAGAGGAATTCCAAAGATGGAATTTTCCAAAGATGGTTTATGTGGAGCATGTCAGCAAGGAAAGCAAAAGAGTAGCTCTTTCAAAAGCAAACCTCTTTCATCAATTGCGAAACCTCTTCAGCTCCTGCATATGGATTTGTTTGGTCCAGTTAACATAATGTCCATTTCAAAGAAGAAATATTGTCTAGTGATTGTTGATGATTTTTCAAAATTTACTTGGACTTTCTTCCTGCATTCTAAGGATGAAGCTGGGAAATTCATTATCAATCACATCAAGACATTAAACAACAATCCCGATGTCAAAGTTGAAAGAATAAGAAGATAAGGGAATTATTCATGAGTTCTCTACACCAAGAACTCCACAACAAAATGGAGTGGTAGAAAGGAAAAACAGAACTCTCATTGAGGCTGCAAGAACCATGATTAATGAAGCTCAACTTCCAACCTATTTTTGGGCTGAAGCTGTGAACACTGCTTGCTTCACTCAAAACATTTCTGTAATTACCAAACCTCACAATCTAACTCCTTTTCAACTCTTCAAGGGAAAGAAGCCAACAATTCGCTTTCTTCATGTATTTGGATGCAAGTGCTATGTTCTAAGGAATTAAGGTGAAAATCTTGGAAAATTTGAAGCCAAAGCAGATGAAGCTATTTTTGTTGGATACTCCAATGGAAAATCATTTAGAGTATACAATCTGAGAACCAACAGTGTTATGGAATCAATTCATGTAGTTTTTGATGATAAAAAGATTCAAGGTTTGTCAGATGAAGGATTTCATGACAATCTCAGATTTGAGAATGAAGGTGAAGGTGATCTATATGACAGTGATGATGAATGTGATGATTATGTTCAGAATGCTGGAATTAATCCTGGAATTAATATTTCAACTGATGAGAACTTGGCACATGAGACAACAGACATTGAAAACTCAGCTGAAGCATCAGTTGAAACTACTTTGGAAGCATCAGTTGAAACTCCTCAAGAATTATCAGTTGAAAGAATGTCTCAAAATTCCAATCAATCTAGGAATAATGAGATGACAAATTTAGGGGGAGCTTTTCAACATGGAAATCTGAACTATAACAATGAAGCTACATCATCAAGACAATCACTTCCACCTCAGAGAAAGTGGACAAGGGATCATCCTTTTGAATTAATTATTGGAGATGCAAATGCATCTGTACAAACCAGAAGAGCTACTCAAGATGAGTGTTTATACAGTTAATTTCTTTCACGGGATGAACCTAAAGTAATAGAAGATGCTCTCAAAGATGCTGATTGGGTTCTTGCTATGCAAGAAGAATTAAATCAATTTGATAGAAACAAAGTATGGAAGCTGGTACCCAAGCCTAATAATAGAACAATTGTAGGCACAAAGTGGGTATTCAGAAACAAAATGGATGAAAATGGAGTTGTCGCCAGGAACAAAGCAAGGCTTGTGGCTAAAGGGTACTCTCAATCTGAAGGAATTGATTTTGATGAGACATTTGCACCAGTTGAAAGACTGGAAGCCATAAGAATCTTCTTGGCCTATGCTGCTCATGCAAACTTTAAAGTTTATCAAATGGATGTCAAAAGTGCTTTTCTAAATGGTGAACTGGAAGAGGAGGTGTATGTGAGTCAGCCTCCTGGTTTTGAAGATCCATAATTTACAGAGTATGTTTACTTTTTACTAAAAGCTCTTTATGGTTTAAAGCAAGCACCAAGGGCCTGGTATGACACTCTATCTCAATTGTTATTAGATAATCATTTTTCCACAGGAACTGTGGATAAAACACTATTTTACAGAAATGTAAATGGTGCTTTTATTTTAGTTCAAATTTATGTAGATGATATAATGTTTGGTTCTACAGATGAGAAACTTTGCAAAAAGTTTGCTAATCTAATGAAAAGTCAGTATGAAATGAGCATGATGGGAGAGCTCACCTACTTTCTTGGTTTACAAGTTAAACAAGTAAAGGAAGGTATATTCATAAATCAAACTAAGTATATCTATGATTTACTTAAAAAGTTTGATTTAATGGATTGCAAATAAGCTAAGACTCCTATGCCAACTGCCACTAAATTGGAATTAAGTCCTAATGAGAAATCTGTGGATATCTCTAATTATAGAGGCATGGTTGGTTCTCTTTTATACTTGACAGCTAGTAGACCAGATATTATGTTTTCTACATGCCTCTGTGCTAGATTTCAAGCTGATCCTAAAGAATCACATCTTATTGCTATCAAAAGAATATTCAGATATCTTAAGGGAACACCAAATCTTGGTATTTGGTACCCTAAAGACTCTGGATTTAATCTAATTGGATATTCAGATGCTGATTTTGCAGGATGCAAAATTGATAGAAAAAGTACAACAGGTACATGTCAATTTCTTGGAGATAGGCTGCTTTCTTGGTTTAGCAAAAAGCAACACTCTGTTTCAACCTCTACAGCTGAGGCTGAATACATTGCAGCTGGAAGTTGTTGTGCACAAATATTGTGGATGAGAAATCAATTACTTGATTATGGTTTAAATCTCTCAAAAATCCCAATATTCTATGACAACACCAGTGTTATTGCTATAACTGAAAATCCAGTGCAGCATTCAAGAACCAAGCATATTGACATTAAGTATCACTTTATAAGGGAACATGTGATGGCTGGTACTATTGAAATGCATTTTGTTCCAAGTGAAGAACAAATTGCAGATATTTTCACAAAGCCTCTTGATGAATCCACATTCACAAGGTTGGTAAGTAAATTAGGTATGTTAAATTTCTCCTAATTTATAGTGAATTTGTCTGTAATTTGGCAGCCAGAGTTTGACTAAATTTAATTTCTCAAAATTAAATTAGTTATGACTCTGGATAAAATGTGTAATATTTCAACTGATGAGATAGTGAAATTGTTTCAACTGATAATTGAAACTATACTCAATTGCCTTGTTTTCTTTCCAACTGATGACATTAGTTGAAAACGCTTTGAACTGAGCATCATCAGTTGAATAAGAAGTTTAAAGATCTGAGCCGTTGAAATTACATCCGTTGAAACTATCATCAGATCTGAGCCGTTGAAATTACATTTATCTCTCCTCCACTTTATACATACGATCGTGTGTGTAATTTTTGTAGAGTTAAATGAAAAATTATTTCTTCTCAACAGTAATTTCTCAGCCAATCACAGCAGTTCTCTGAGAAAGTATATAAGTATTTCAGTTTATTTTCATTTCTTTTTATCACACTCTTTCGAATTCACAAAACCCCTTCTCTCTCTGTGCAAAAACAAGTTTCTATTTTCACCAAGCTTTTTCTACAACTACAATGGCGCCAATGAAGAAGTATACATCTTCAACCTATTTCATCTATGAGAAGAACAACTTCGCGTCGTTTGTAGCCAAAAAGGTTGTGGAAGAGAAGGAGTTTCACAGAATGATGGACTTCATCCAAGCCAGCCAGTTGTCTCATGCCATGCTTTCCACTCCTACAATCTACCATGAAGTGGTAGAGTAAATCTAGACAACTGCTGAGTTTAATAGTGAGGATGATACTATCTCTTTCTCTCTTAAGAATAATGTTCATGTTATTGATAGGCCGAATTTATTCACTATATTAATGTATATAGTGATCACAATCAATAACAAAACTCAAGTATAAGAGAATAAACCAACTAATCTCTTATTCACACATCACAGTAGCTTACAAATAATCTCTTAGTGATTTATATGTTATCACTAAGAGCTGCTAGGTTACACGAATGATATTCAAAATCAACTCATCTAGAGTAAACCCTAAGCTGTGTTTATATACACAGTTACATGATATCTACTGATTGATTTATAATTATCAGATTCCTAAAATAATCTAATCAGTAGCTATCCTTTTTCTGTTCTGATATGCATATCTTCCTTGATATTCTCTTTCCTTGCTTATCCAGATCTTCTCCTAGAAATCAGCCGCCTGCAAACTCTGATCATCATACAAACTCGGATCCAGCTGGCAGTCGTTAAACTCTGATTCTAGATTAAACTCTGATCTTCATTTATGCACACTAAACAAGTTAAATACCTGTGACACCATCAAATATGTAACAATCTCCCCCAACTTGTACGTTAGACAGAATGAACAAGTTCTATATATATACTGATGATGTCAAAAATAATCAAGGACAAATGCATGAAGTAACTAATCTGCAAAAATTAATTATCACTTACAGAACAAGCAGAACTAATTACAACTTACAGAACTAGCAGAAGCTAACTAGCCAATCAGTCTATATCCATAGCTCTCCTTGACAAACTGAGTGATCAAATCTTCTTCAATCTGTTTCAGAGTCTGTATCATCTGAGCTTTGACAGTCTTTAACTCTTCATTGTCTTCTCCTGTCTGATATATAGCTGATCTCAAGGCTCCCGCCTTGCATCTTTTCATAGCTTCTCCCAATTGAATAGCTCCTGGTCTATCAGCTTCATTATTGTGACCCAAAATTCTGGTTCCTGCTATAGTCTCCAAGACAGAACTATTTCTGATCATATCTATCTCTGAACCATCTTCTTGAGTTATCTTAGGAACATATTCAGCATCAGAACTTATCCCATAAAATCTTCTCTTTTATTGGATAGTTCTCTTCAGCCTCTCAGACCATCTCTTGGTTGCTTCATTCTTTATCTCAAGCATATAATGAATATGCTCAAGTTCCCTTAGAGACTTTAACAACAGATCAGCTTCAGAAATTCTGTAAACTCTGCCAGACTCCAAAAATATAGCAATCTTCTCCTTATCTTCTGGTCCATTATGAGTATCCATCAGAATTTGTGCTGACTCTATTCTGTCAAGATCTTTCTGTGTAACAACTTCTCCAGCCTTTTCAGTAAGAGGATATGGATCTCTGAAGACAGTTGCTGCACTGGTCTGCATTTTCTCTTGGCTGTGACCTAGACCAGTAGTGTCACGTGCTTCTTTTCCTTTTGTTCCTTGAGTTCTGATTTGTGTGAATAAAGAGCTTTCCTTGTACTGTCCTGTACCAAGGCTTCCAAATAAGCTCTTCTTCTTTGGTTCAACTGTATCAACTTGAGCCTTGTCAGAGGTTGACTTTATCCAAGTAGCTTTTACTTCAGCTGACTTCAGCTGATCTTCCTTCATATTTTTAGCTTGAGCAGTGTGAGAGGCTAAATTCTGATCAATAGACTCAGGAATAGTTGCAAGAGTTTGTTTTACTTCTGATTCATCCTTCTTTTTAGATGGAACACCATCTATGATATTTTTCCCTTTTCCACTGGAATCAGAGTCAGACTTCTTCTGATAAACTCTGGGCCTATTGATATCAGCATAATTGACTTCACTGATCACTATTCCTTTTCTTTTTGAGGATGGTAATTTCTTTGAGGAGGAATCAGTGATCTGTTTCTTTCCATCAGACTTTGCTTTCTTTTCATCAATCTTAGCTTCCTTTTCATCAGACTTAGATTTGCTGATCTTCTTCTTCTCAGCAGCCAACCTTTCTTCTTCTTTTCTAATATCTTCAATTGACACCCCTGGATTTTCTTCTTCAAATATATTCTTTGCAACTGCTTCATCAAAATCCAGTTGTGTAGGAGCTTTGTAGAATAAGGTTGTTTCTTCTCCCTGAATCTTCACTGTGTGACTCAAAATCTTAGATTCAGGATTACCAAGCTCAATTAGTTGCTCTGAGAGAGCTCTTGATTTACTGTCAGCTGGTATCAGAGGTTGAGTTGTAGTCTGAGTCTGAGACTTTGTAGTCTGAGCTTGTTTAGAACTGCTTCCAACCTTATCACTCCTATTTCCCCCAGTCTGAGTGTGTAAGTCCATTTCAGAGTTTGTATTTTCAGACTTTTCAGCTTTCTTCTTGTCTTCATCCTCCTCCTCATCATCTGGCTTTCTCTGTTGCTGATCAACCTTGCATTTCTCTTTAAGCACTTTCTCCCCCTTTTTGACATCATTAGAGTTCAAAGCATTAGAGTTGAGAAATTTTACCAGCTGAGCCACAGAGGAGCTTAAATCAGCCAGAGTTTGCTGCATTGATCTCTGAGTGGATTCAATAGAAGACAGCCTGGCTTCCACAGAAGAGGATGGGGCTCTGTGCATATTCCTGGAGTAAGTTAATGTACAGACCTTGCTCTTTGTAGACACAGAGTGAGGAATTGTAGAATCAGGAGCTGGTGAGGATTCTCTGACAGGTGAAGGAACTTTGAAAGGAGAGAATGTTTGAATTGGAGAGACTTCCCTGACTGAGATGCTTTCTCTGAGCAGAGCAGAGATTTCAGCTATAAGGGATCCTGAGTCAACAGGTGGAACAGAGTTTACTTCAGTATCATCATCATCATCATGAGCTGTGATGCTGATTGTATGTGAACCAAGAGGAGCTGTAGCTTCCTCAGAGTTTGCAGCATTGAGGATCTCCTGATCAGGAGCTGCAACAAAGTCTTCAACAGGAATCAGATTTTCCTGAGCAATCTCAGGAGTAGACACATGTTCTCCTGGAGTAGGCACATGTGCTTCTGGAGTAGACACATGTTCTTCTGGAGTAGTTCCTGAAGAAGGTATATCAGCTGCTGGAGGTTGTGGCAAAAGATCCTCTGACTCAGGAATATTTTCCGACATAGGAATGTCAGCTTCTGGAGTATGTTCTGATGAAGTTGTCAGAGGTACAGCAGATAGTGGTTCCACCATCAGAGGATCAGAGACTGTGACCATCTCAAGAGGATTAACCATGGATTCCTGAGGAGGGTCCACAGTGAGATCAGTGATTGTGGAGGTGGGCTTAATCTTCTTCCTGGGCCTGGAGACAAGAGGTGTTGGTACATCTTCATGATCAGAGTCAGACTCTGAGATTTTCTGTAAGAATCTTCTCTTCCTGGGTGGAGGAGAAGATTTAGAAGGGGATTTAGAAGATCTCAACACTCTGGTTGGTGAAGATTTTACAGCTAGCCCTTTTTGGGAAGGACCAGAGGATGGTTGGTGGTCAGATTTTACAACTGGCCCTTTTTGGGAAGGACCAGAGGATGGTACATCTTGTGGCTGGTGGGAAGAAGAGGGTATATTCTCATCAGAGAATATGGGATCATATTTATCTGGCATTGCCTGTTTCAGTTTATCCTGTACAGTTACAGGAATAGCAAAAACAGGTAGTTGGGGTTTCTTACTATCCTTCTTCATTAAATCAGTGAATGCTCGTTTTGTGATTTTAAAAGGTAGTTCAGTATCAGTATCAGGAATAGGTACCAGAGGATAACAGTATGAGAAAATAAGCTGACAAAATCGAGCAAAGTAAACAGTATTCTCATCCTCTAACTTTCTATCACCAATAAATCTCAAAATAGATGGAGCAATGTCAAAGTTGAGATTATGGATAAGAGAATACCCAATCTGCTGACTGAAGAGAGGAATAGCATCAAAATTGCTGCATTTATTCCCAAAAGCTCTGGTTATGCAGTCATAGTAAAAGCTCCATTCTTTGCAGAGACATGGACGCTTGAGTTCCCCCATTTTATCAGTGCTACCAGAGTATCCAAAGAACTGCATCATATCCTTCAGAGTTTGAGTAGAAACGGAACTATGATACTTGGAATGCTCTGGAAGGTGAAGGGCCTTTCGAACCGTCTCAGGAGTTACAAGATACTCCTGTCCTGCATAAGTACAGGTTAAGGATGGTGATCCGTGTTCACCACCATCATTATATCTCGCTGAACGCCAGAGAGTCAGAACTTGAGCCGGAGAAATAACCTCTGGTTGAGTGAGTGCATACATGAACTCACTGTGGGCAAGATAATCTTGGATGAGATGAAACTCGCTAGGAGCTTCAGCATTGGACAAAATCGCAGCATAGTTGTTGGTGACGAACTTGGCACCATCAAATTCGAAGGCTTTGGTCGACATTGTCTGAAAAATCAAGAAATCGTGAGTTTGAGGTAATGCAGGTAAGGTGTTTGTCAAAAATCTTGTGAGAAACTGAGTTGAGAGTTTGAGAGAGAGAGAGTAAGTAGAAATCGTGTGAAAAAATGTGAAAATGATTTTCAAGAACGATATATATATGTATATGCACGATATTCTGACTCTAAGTGTTAGTGGGACACGTGGCAAGCTCTGAGCGGTAAAAAAATGGTAGTGGAGTAGTAATAATGAGCAGCGTGTGAATCTATACAACCTTGTACCATTTACCGATAAAACACAATTATTTACCGTGTTTTTCTCCACTCAGGAATTCAAAAGGATTTTGTACCGTTTGACAATTAAATCTAATATTCACCTGACCAAAATTCATTTATTTTAAACTCCGACTTGAATCAGAAGTTTGACTATTGACCAGAGTTTAAATAAATGGCAGATTATGAGACAAAACAACGATTAGTCATAAAATTTTGCACTGATTAGAGATAAGGAAAATCTGGCAACCAATTTTTCCTCAGAGTTTGCAAACAGTTATTTGAATTTAATCAAAAATCACTCAATGTCATAAATTTTTGTTAATCACAGATATGGAATGTGAGGTGTGTGTTGTCATGATTATTCTAATTGTAACAGAGATTGACAAATTTCTTGAGTAAAATTAGAAAGAATCAGATGTACAGAAGATGCTTTAACCATCTCATAAGCCGAGTGTCTCACATATTAGATCAGAGTTTAAGGTTTCTCTCGTTTTGTAAGACAAGTATCTTCTGAAAGGAAACTTCTCAGGGTAAGTGAGTTATAACCTTCATCAGATTTTATTTATCAGAGTATTTCTCCAGTAATCAGAGAATGTAAAAGGTCACCAAGAAAAATAATTTTCTGATGCATTTTGCTTAATACCAGCATTGCACATGGTTCTTTCCTTTCACAGAATTTCTAAGATCTCAAAGGAGTACCTGAAATATCTTTCTTTTCTTTTCTTTTCTTTTCTCTTCTTGTCTTTTCTTTTCTTGTCTTTTCTTTTCTTTTCTGAGAGGAAACAAATTTGTGATCCATATCTAAGACCTAATTACTCTTAGCTCATGAGGGGAGTAAAGCAAATTCTTCACTGAATACTTATCTAATTTTCAAGAAGTAAGGCAGTCTAAGTAACAAATTTAATCATGTTTTGTGTAGCAAGGATTTTCACATATGTAATGTCCCAAAAGTCAGACTTCAGAGTTTTTCATGATTTAATTCAAATATTTGCAAAACATTTTGCACAAGAATATCTCATATCAGTAAAAATTCAAACCATCAGAGTTTGTCGGGTCAGAGATTAACTATCAGAGTTTGTCATATCAGTGCATAATCATCAGAATTTAGATCAGAGAATAACAGAGGCAGTTGCATATCAAGATATTAACAACAATTACTAACAGATATAATATAATGCAATATATCAGAGTTTAGAGAGGACCAGTAATCATCCCTAATTCGTTTACAAGTCTTGTAAATGTTGCTTCAGCCAGAGGTTTGGTGAAGATATCTGCCAACTGCTGATCTGTTGGGACAAAATGAAGTTCTACTGTCCCTTCCATCACATGCTCTCTGATAAAATGATATCTTATGCTGATATGCTTGGTCATGGAATGCTGTACTGGATTCCCTGTCATAGCAATAGCACTTTGGTTATCACAATAAATAGGAATCTGAGTCAGAGTTAACCCATAGTCCAGTAGTTGATTCTTCATCCATAAAATCTGAGCACAGCAGCTTCCTGCAGCAATATACTCTGCTTCTACAGTGGATGTAGAAATTGACTTTTGTTTCTTACTGAACCAGGAAACCAGTCTTCCTCCAAGAAATTGACAGCTTCCACTTGTGCTTTTTCTGTCTATTTTGCATCCTGCAAAGTCTGCATCAGAGTAACCAATCAGTGTAAAGTCTGATTCTCTGGGATACCAGAGTCCCATCTCAACTGTTCCTTTGAGATATTTGAAAATCCTTTTGACTGCTACAAGGTGTGGTTCTCTTGGATCCGCTTGAAATCTTGCACAGAGACAGGTTGCAAACATGATATCAGGTCTGCTAGCAGTCAGATATAGTAGTGAGCCTATCATACCTCTGTAGTTAGTAATTTCTACTGGTGAACCAGTATCTTTATCTAACTTAGTGGCAGTTGCCATTGGAGTGGTAGCAGCTGAGCTATCCTGCATGCCAAATTTCTTTAGCAAGTTCCTGGTATATTTAGACTGATTAATGAAAATACCCTCATCAGTCTGTTTGACTTGAAGTCCCAGAAAATAGCTTATTTCTCCCATCATGCTCATCTGATATCTGGACTGCATAAGCTTTGAGAATCTCTTACAGAGCTTAGGATTAGTAGATCCAAAAATGATATCATCTACATAGACTTGAACTAATAGCAGATCATTACCATGGTTGAGATAAAATAAAGTTTTATCAATTGTACCTCTGTTGAAACCACTGTCCAAAAGAAATTGAGCCAGAGTTTCATACCATGCTCCTGGTGCTTGCTTTAGTCCATATATTGCTTTATCCAATCTGTAGACATGATCTGAAAATTTTGTGTCCACAAATCCTGGAGGTTGTTCAACATATACTTCTTCCTCCAGCTCCCCATTGAGAAAGGCACTCTTTACATCCATCTGAAAAACTCTGAATTTCTTGTGTGCTGCATAAGCCAAGAAAATTCTGATTGCTTCCAATCTGGCAACTGGGGCAAAGGTCTCATCATAGTCAATTCCTTCTTGTTGAGAATATCCCTTAGCTACCAGTCTGGCTTTATTTCTTGTAATTACACCATCACTGTCTGTTTTGTTTTTGAAAACCCACTTAGTACCAACTATTGATCTGTTCTTTGGTCTTGGTACCAGTGTCCAGACTTTATTTCTCTCAAATTCATTTAACTCCTCCTGCATTGCTGTTACCCAATCAGCATCCTTCAAAGCTTCTTCCACTTTCTTTGGTTCTGTCTGAGATAAAAATGAATGGAATAAACACTCATTTGCTGTTGCAGTTCTGGTTTGTACTCCAGCATCTGGATCTCCAATTATCAGATCTGGTGTATGAGACTTTGTCCATTTTCTTTCATGTGGCAGTTGATTTCTGGAACTAGATCCTCCCCCATAATCCATGCCAGTATCATTCTGATTCTCTGATGCCTCTCCCCCATTATTCATGCTATCTCCATGAGCATTCTGAGTTTCTGATGCTCCCCCTGAAGATGTGTTCTCATGATTCTCTGATGCAGAATGATCAGAGTTTGAGGAGTCAGAATCAGAGTTTGTGTTTTCTGCCGAGTCTTCAACATTTTCATCCATATTTTCATGTAGAGAGTGCTCCCCCTCAACATGTGCTTGAGGTTGGTGAGTTGAAGTGACATGCTCTGATATTGTCTCAGAGTCAGAGTTTATCCCAGAATCATAGAATGCATCTTCATCTTTAAATCTCAGTTGCTCATGATCTTCAAAATCTTCCATTCCAGTAATTTTCTTATCATCAAAGGACACATGAATGGATTCCATGATTACCCTTGTTCTCAGATTGTAAACTCTGAAGGCTTTTGTTGATAAAGGATAACCAACAAAAATTCCTTCATCACCTTTTAAATCAAATTTGGTTAGTTGTTCAGGATGATTTTTCAGAACAAAACATTTACATCCAAAAATATGGAAGTATTTGAGATTTGGTTTTCTGCCTTTGACCATTTCAAATGGGGTTTTCCCATGCTTGTTAATCAGAGTTGCATTCTGTGTGAAACAGGCAGATTGCACAGCTTCAGCCCAGAAGTAGGTTGGTAACTTTGCTTCCTCCAACATGGTTCTAGCAGCTTCAATCAGAGTTCTGTTCTTTCTTTCTACAACACCATTTTGTTGAGGTGTTCCAGGTGCTGAAAATTCCTGTTTAATGCCATTTGCTTTACAGAACTCCTCCATTTTAAAATTCTTGAACTCAGTGCCATTATCACTTCTGATGATCTTTACTGCATCTTTAGAGATTTTGTCCAGCTGTCTGACATGCTCAATCAATAAAGATGGTGTCTCATCCTTGCTGTGTAGAAAATATACCCATGTATATCTGGTAAATTCATCAACAATGACCAGAGTATATCTCTTCTTTGCAATGGACATTATATTTACTGGTCCAAAAAGATCAACATGAAGCAGATGATATGGCTCAAGAATTGAGGACTCAGTTTTACTTTTAAATGAAGACTTCCTCTGTTTTGCTTTCTGACAAGAATCACAGAGTCCATCTGGAGTAAAAACTGATTTTGGAAGTCCTTTCACAAGATCTTTCTTCACAAGCTCATTTATATTATTGAAGTTCAGGTGAGATAATTTCTTGTGCCAGTTCCAGCTTTCTTCAATACTGGCTCTGCCAAGTAGACAGATTGCAGAGCTTTCAGAGTTTAAAGATAGCTTGGCTTCATAGATGTTCCCATGTCTATATCCTTTTAGAACAACTTTTCCAGTGGTTTTACTGATAACCTCACAGTGTTCCTCCAGGAAATCAACATGATATCCTCTGTCACAGATTTGACTTATGCTCAGCAGATTGTGCTTAAGTCCTGAGACCAGAGCTACAGATTTAATGATGACATTTCCAAGATTGATATTGCCATATCCCAAAGTTTTCCCTATGTTGCCATCTCCATAAGAAACATTTGGGCCAGCCTTCTCCACAAAGTCTGATAGCAGGGCTTTATTTCCTGTCATATGTCCTGAGCATCCACTGTCCAGAACTAGGATGTTCTCCCTGTTGCCCTGCAATCACATACACAACTAATGGTTAGTTTTAAGGACCCAGACTTGCTTGGATCCTTTGTTCTTGTTAAGTTTGTTAACACTAGCAGCGGAAGATTTATCAGAGTTTAAATCAGAGTTTGTGCTAACAGAATTTTTAACAGATGTTGAACTAGGAGAATCAATCTTTTTCTTCAAAGAAGGTTTCAATTCATAATAATCATAATATAAACTATGGTATTCCTTACAAGTGTAAATGGAATGCCATAAACTACCACAATGAAAACAAGGATTTTCTGGTCTAAATCTAGTATTCCTAGTCTTAACTTCTGATTTTGGAGACATAGCATTTATGTCCTTATTTTTCCTGCAAAAAGAAGCAAGATGATTAGGATTACCACAATTATGACAAGTTTTCCTAGGAGCATTTGGAATAGGCATATAGCTGTTGCTTTTGTTTATTCCAACCTTTCCATTCCTATTTTTCCTAGGTTCCTTAATCCTGTTTTCTTTCTTAACCTCTTTGAGCTTATGCTTAAGCTGTTTCTGAGTCATCAAACCAATGTTAACCTGTTTAGGTATATCAGTCTTTGATTTGTCCTGAGTCTTTGATTCTGCAACAAATCTTACTGGAACTACCCTAGGTTTTTCAATTTTAATGGTTTCTTGTTTATATGACTTAGCTTCATTTTTATCAGAATAACCTAACCCTTTCTTCCAGTTTCCACTTTCTAAGATATTCTGAGTAGTTTTCCCTGAGTTAGTCCAAGTTCTGATTATCTCTCTTTCCTTAACAAAATCTGATTCAAGAGAAGCATTTTTCTTTAAGAGTTCATTTTTAACAAAGATAGAGTCATCTCTTTCCTTCTGAACTTCTAGCATCTGAACTAGTTCCTTTTCAAGATAATCATTCCTTTTCTTGACATCTAAGATTTCAGATTTTAGTCTTTCAATTTCTAAAGTCTGATCTCTATAACTAACATGCAGAGTTTTAAGAAACAATCTTAACTCAGTTATATCCTCAGTATCAAAAGCAAGAGTGGAATGAGGTACCTTAGTTTCAACAGTCTCAGTGCTGTTGTCCATGTTTGCCATCAAGGCATAGTTGACTTCTTCCTCTGATTCTGATGAGTCTGCCCAGCTTCCTTTCTTTGTGATAAAGGCTTGTTCTTTTTCTTTCTTAGCTTTCTTGCACTCAGTTGCAAAATGGCCTTTCTCTCCACAATTGAAGCAGGTGTATTTAGACTTATCAGATTTTCCAGATTTTTCTTCTTTGCCTTCATTCCTTTTGAAGTCCTTCCTATCAGAGTTTCTGTCTTTCTTTGAGAACTTCTTCCCTTTGTTGAAGTTCTTATAAGCCATCTTCTTGAAGCTTTTCACCATCAGTGCTGCCAGCTGCATCATCTCAGTATCACTGTCATCAGAGTCTGACGGTATATCAGAGTCTGAGTCATCATCAGAGTTTAATAACTCAGTGTCAGACTTTTTACATGTGCTTTTCCCTTGCTTTTCACAGCTGTTTCTTCTTGAACTTTTAGAGCAACTGGTTTGGGTTTCCCACCATGTCGTTTGTTCCTTTGCTCCATTTCAAGTTCATAAGTTTTCAGAGTTCCAAAGATATCATCCAGAGACATATCTTCAAGATCATGATTGTCTCTTATAGTGGTTACTTTTAAATCCCACTTTTCAGGAAGAGCAAACAGAAATTTGAGATTTGAATCTTCTAAATCATACTCTTTATCCACTAGAGACAGATCATTCAGCAGCTTGACAAATCTGTCATAAAGATCAGTCAGTGATTCACCAGATTTTGCATCAAAGTGTTCATACTCTTGAGTAAGTATGGTTCTTCTGTTTTTCTTGATGGCTTTGGTTCCCTGATATCTGACTTCCAAAGCATCCCATATTTCTTTTGCAGTTTTACAGCCAATCACCCTATTTGACATAGCATTATCAAGAGCACTGTGCAACAAGTGCTTCACTTTTGCATCTTTACTGATTGATAAGATGTCCTCAGGAGTATAGTCTTTCTTCTCTTTGGGGATCATCTTCTGAGGTTCATCTCCAACTGCAACAGAGAGCTTTGTTGGCATGTGTGGACCATCATAAATCCTGTCCAGGTATTCTGGATCTGTAGATTCCAAAAATATAGTCATTCTGACCTTCCAGATAGGATACTCAGATGCCTTGAGGATCGGAACCCTAAGTGACTCATATCTACTGGTTTGTGATTTCTCAGACTTGATTGTGTGATTAAGATCTCACTGTAGGTATATCAACAGAGCTGGCTCTGATACCACTTGATAGGCCGAATTTATTCACTATATTAATGTATATAGTGATCACAATCAATAACAAAACTCAAGTATAAGAGAATAAACCAACTAATCTCTTATTCACAAATCACAGTAGCTTACAAATAATCTCTTAGTGATTTATATGTTATCACTAAGAGCTGCTAGGTTACACGAATGATATTCAAAATCAACTCATCTAGAGTAAACCCTAAGCTGTGTTTATATACACAGTTACATGATATCTACTGATTGATTTATAATTATCTGCTTCCTAAAATAATCTAATCAGTAGCTATCCTTTTTCTGTTCTGATATGCATATCTTCCTTGATATTCTCTTTCCTTGCTTATCCAGATCTTCTCCTAGAAATCAGCCGCCTGCAAACTCTGATCATCATACAAACTCTGATCCAGCTGGCAGTCGTTAAACTCTGATTCTAGATTAAACTCTGATCTTCATTTCTGCACACTAAACAAGTTAAATACCTGTGACATCATCAAATATGTAACAGTTATTAACTGTGATGTCATGAATGCATGTTTTAAGATTCCTGAAAATACTGTTACAACTTTGCCTTCTGATATTCAATTAGTTAATATGCTATATGCCATGAACTATGTTTTGCCTACTGATGCCCTTGGTAAAATAGAGAGGAGAGGACTTAGGAGAGAGTAGAGTTATTTATGTGATGCTTTTGTAAAATCTTTTTCTGGTAAGATTAGTAATTTTAATGCTATCACTTCTCAGATTTTGCAGATGCTTTACATGTTTTTAACCAATGAGTATTATAATTTTGGTACTTTGATGATCCATGAAATTGGGGAGAAGTTATGTGATAAGGATGATAGACCTAGGAATATTTACTATGTTAGATTTTTAAGGATGCTAGATAATCATGTTGATGATAAGCTAGTTATCTCTAACAAGGAAGCCAAGCTTCCAAGTTTTGTGCAGGAAAAGAGGGTGTTTAAGGACCTCTTAAGGATGAATTTATAATCCTCATTAGAGGTGGTCTATCTGCCAATCATGGAAGATGGTAAGGAAAAAGAGGTATTTGGCTTTCCTTCTACTCCTTCTCAGCCTTCTCCTTATTTGCTTTCTGCCATCAGGGCTGTTGAGGAGGCCAATCAACAGTCCACCCAAGTGGCAAAACCTTCTAAGTCCAAATCTACAAAGCCAACCTCAGGTGCCTCCCAAAAGGCACCTGTTGTAAAAACAAAGAAGCACAAACTGAGGGGAGTGTGGCTGGTGGAAGTGAGGGGGAGGAACAGGGTGAACACCAAAGAAACCCTGAGAATAAGGCTAGAGAGGTGAGTGATAACCAGCCTAGCCACTCTGTAGTCTCCCAAAAGACTGTAGAGGTTAACAAGGAATCAAACACATCCCTAGCAGCATCCTCTCAAAAGGATGTTGCTATTGAAAATAGTTCTCATCCAGGGACATACCAAAAGAGGGGGAGGGACACTCAATCACCTATCAAAGCCTATGGGAGAAAGAAGCTCAAGGGTGATAAGTCCAACCACTCTGCACACACATCTCAGGCTAAAATCATTGATTTTATGCCTTCTATTTCTTAAAGTCAGCTTGATGTGACTCCAGTAATGTGGAGTCACAGCCCCCTTCTACCTCTCAACCCATCTCTTATATTTATGATCTTACTATTTCTGCACCCCAAACACTTTCCCCTACCTCTTTTGTGGATGTGGAGTTAATTCACACCACAATTGTAAATTCTCCATCTTTAGACTTCATGGAGAAGCCCCTTTCTGAGATTGATCATCATCAACTTGATGATTTGTTGGATCTTTCTCATTCCATTTCTTCTTCTATGACAATGTGCTCTGTGGACTTACATTCAAAATCAATCACCATAGACTCAACTGTCACAGCCTCCTTGCCTATTTCTTCTTTATCTTCAACTGATCTCTCTCATCAGTTGAATAGTGTTTGTCCTTCAACTAATGCGCTTAACAGCCTTCATCAGTTGAAAGCCTCAACTATGCATGTTTCAACTGATGTCCCTCATCAGTTGACAACTACTGGTACTTCAACTGATTTGCCATCTTCTACAGTAGTTGATCACATCATAGCACAAACACTACTAGGATTGAGTGAGGTGAGTACTGGAGTGGAGAGGCAGCCTTGGGAGCTGGCAAAAGGAGAGGGTGTGGAGGGTCTGGCTATTTCTTCCAGCCAGGAAAAAGGAGAGGAGTTGAGTGGTTCCTTAGTAGGAACTAGTGAGGGAGAGGTGAGTTGTGTGGTGAGCCAAGGGGAGCCTTTGATGCAAGAACAGAGAGAAAATGAGAGAAATGCAGGTGTCAATGAAGGATCAAGTGAGCAAGATTATCAAGCTGAATATAGAGTTGTTTTGGACAGTGTGCCACTTGATCCTGAGACTTTCACTCATGAAATGCCTTCCATTGAAGCTTTTGCAAGATTGGACAATCAAGCAGCTGAGAGGAGTCTCAATCTGATTCACACTACATCATCTATGCTCAGAGCAAAAGAGGCACTTGCAGCTCTGCCTCCCAATGCTGGTGATGATTTTCACTATGATGATGGCAGTGATGAGGACCTCAATGAAGCTCTTGGGAATTCTCTTGATGAAGAACCTACAGAGCCATCTACATCTCTTCCTTCTTGGCTCTCAATGCAATCAGCCAATATCACAGCTGTTAGCATGGAATTGCAAAGACAGGCTTCCTCCATTCTCAATTCACAAGATGGTAGCTCATCTTCCTCAATATCTGCTACTCTTGCCAGTCAAGCTCTGGATAATCTCAGACTGCACAAATATCAGTCTCTCCACTTTCAGCAAGAAGTAGATCATCTCAACTCTCTCATTACTTCTATTAAAACTGATCTATCCAAACAGATTGATGAGAAGATTCCTGTTAAGGTCATATCTGCAATGTCTGCTTCTGAGAAGAAACAAGCTCAATTAGCTAAGCAAGTGGAGGCTCTAGAGGGAAATATGAAAATTCTCAACTCCAGGATGCATGAGATGCTCCAACACCAGAGAGTGCAAAGTGGCCTTCTACAACATCTTTTCATGGCATCTGGCATCTCTGCCTCTGGCACTCCTACACTTGCTGCTAACAAAAAGGGGAAGAAAGAGTCCTTGCCTTTTTGTGATGTTCATGCGCTCGACTCTAGTTGAAAAGAAAATAAGCAAAACAAACAAAAAGCTCCTCATGCAATTATGCACATGGCCGTGCAGGATGGCCTGGCTAGGCATGAATGAAAGAAAAGGGCTGTGCAACTCTATCCAGTGCAAGCAAGTAGGTCATGCAACTTTTGTGTTGGCCATTCAAATTCATCTGCTCTCAGCAACAAGCACACCCTAGTTTCTGGTATTATAAAGTAGAAACATTATTATTTTGTATATAACTTTTATTTTGTTAATAATATTATATTATATTACTATTATATATTATCATGTAGATTTTTTTTATTAGTTTTTTTTAAGGAGTTTATTTTTAGTATTATATATTACTCTGTATATATTGATATCATTATTAATATTATTATTATTATTATTATATAGTTTTATTTTTATTTCTTGTATGACTATTACTATATAAATATATATCTATATATATATTCCTTTTATTTTTCTTTTCTTGTCTTCTTTTGTAAATTCATTATTTTTTTTTATTATTATTATATGTAAATATCTTTATATATATATATATATATATATATATATATATATATATATATATATTTCTTTTATAACTTTCAATAGCCTATTTCTATTTTGCTTTGTATATTATATATATGTATATATTTAGTTGTTTTAAAAAATGAAAAAAATGTTTATTTAAAATATTTTAACATTATAATTATTTTTATAAATTATGTGTATATATATATATATATATATATATATATATATATTATTTTATTTTAACATCTAGTATTCACAAGTTTGTGTACAATTTGAGCAGTCACTTTATTGTGATATGATATGGTCTTATACGTGACTACGTGGGACTAGAAGTTATTTGTATATTACAATTATATTCTATTTATATTTTCTTATTCTATTATACTTAGGTTTTATATTAGAATAAATAAATATTTTATCTTGGTGTTCTTCTTCTACCAGCATAATTGCACTACTAGGGTTTTACAAGCGTGCACACAGTACGTCGCAATTTGCCAAGAGAGCCAGCACACAGAGACAAAACACAGTTTGTTTTCTTCCTTATGCCATCGCGCGCACATCTGTTCTCAAGCAGCCTGCAACAAAGAAGCAGAAGGTCGGTAGTTCTGGTGTGGGCTGCTCTGTTTCCTCCCCATCAAAAAAATCAGCAGAGCCATCTGTGAAACAAAAATACCCAACAATCAAGCATGCTGGTGACACTCAACGGGATTTGTACTCATCCCTGTCTAAGCGCGAGGTACTTCCAAATAAATATGTTAATGTTCCAGCTTTGACGTCCTGGAGTGTGAAGATCAATTTGAGGACAAACTTCCAAAAATTGGATGGACTGATTTAGGGGAGATGAGTGAGCCTTCTTATGCTACATTAACATATGAGTTCTTGAGCTCCTTAACAGTTAGCAGCAACGGTACCTTATCATTCAAAATAGCCAATGTACAACATGAGGTCACAGAAGCTCAATTGGCTACCATGTTTGGTTGGGAATTGATAGAGCAACAGGCACCTCCAGAGAACTATGCTACGCCGTTTTGGTTGAAAATTACAAGATTGCCTTTGAAAGCTATGTTCCACAGCTTGCCAATTCTTCAGAAATTGTGAGTCCTCTTTACCGTTATTTTGCTCGGCTAATGTCATATACAATGTATGGACGTTTAAAGAGTAATGGTAGAATTCAAAGGGGAGAACTTGAATTATTATACTACTTTGATGTTGAAGTTCGGGTGGATTGGACTAGCTTGTCAATCAATAGATTTTTGTACCAAGCAAAGCGGACAACAGGAGCTCTTGTAATCGGGGGTTTTATAACTAGAATTGCCGAGCGACTTGGGGTTTTTGATCGCATATGACTAGCTTGAAGATAGTAGATGGTTGGCCATCCGAGTTGAATGCTGATTATCTGATGGGTATGCATATGTTGCAGCGTCAGAAAAGTGCTTATGTGTTGGTTACGCACAAACGTGCTGCACTGAATGCAACAGAAGAGGTCAATGAGGAAATTGCACAAAAGCCTACACTAGAGGACCAGGTGGCTGATCTACAAAGAAGTTAGGAAGAGCTCCAAAGAAGCCAAGCGTAACTGTTGAAAAATCAGGAGAGCATGGGGAAGCAATTGGCAGAAATGTTTGCTCTAATGCAGCAACAATTCCAACATGCAACACCATGATACCTAGAGGAGTTTTCTATCTTTGTAACATGTTTTTTGTTGTTTGTAGTAGTTGTACGAGTCAAAGTGGTTGTTTATTGTTTTTATTGTGTTTTTCCTTCTGAGTCATTGAGGGCAATGTCTCCCTTTAAGTGTGGGGAGGTACTCTCACAAAAAAAAAAGAAAAAAAATGGAAAAATTTGAAAAATTAAAATAACTCTAGCCTTATAAAATAGTTAGATGATCTAATCATGCTAGGATAATTATTCATGCATTGCATAAATTAGTTCATATAGGTTGCATTTAATCATATAATTGTATTTTATGTTAGTTCATTGCATAGCATGACATGATCCCATAATGTAATAGCCCTAGTTAGTAACCTATGATGATACTATGTGTAGCATGTTTTTATTTTACTCTTGCTATGATCACATATTAGCAGTGTTGCATGCATGGTGTCACTAGTGCATAGCTTATTTATTGACACAAGTTATTATGCTCTTGAATATCGAATTAAGACTTAGATATACTTACTTTTTGAGGGGTAGACATGAAATAACACCTAGAGGGGGGGTGAATAGGTGTAATTAGCTACCAATGTCAGTTTTAAACTTTTACCGGATATTTCAGCTTACTGTTTTGCAATTATAGCAGGCTGTTATGAGAGCAGATATCAAAACAGTAAAGAGCAGAAAAGTAAATCAGACACAAGCGATTTTAGCCAGGTTCGACCCCTATATCTAATGGTCTACGTCCTGGTCCCTTACCAACTCGGTAAGAGAATATATTATTACTGAAAATCAAACAATTACAGAATAATAATATATCTCCCCTTTACCCAGTCACCTAAAGCAGCTTGCTGAAACCTTGAGCAGACAGAAAACAGCTCGACACTTTAGTCCCATGTGCACCTGTTCTTGAACCTCTGAATTCCTTGAGCTTCCCTCCTTGAATTCACCTTGTTCCTCGAACCTTAGCACCTCAGACCTTGTGAAGACTAATTCTATCTAACTCCCCCTTTGTTCTATACCAAGAACCCCGCTAGCTTTGGTGACTAACCACAATAATCAATTACAAGAAGAATGATTACAACTCAAAAGTATTCTCTAAATAATATATAATAGCAGTGAACAATTCAAGCTCGAAGTTTAGAGAAAGATGGATGTTTTTCAAAGTGAGTTGATTGCTTTTCTGAAAAACACAAGAGCCATATATATATTGAAAGATATAACGGCTAGAGATCTGAATATCTCCATCAACGATCTTGTGAACGTTGGAGAGAAATCAGATGCAAAACTATAGGAGTTTAAAGTTTGAAAATCGATTACAAATCAGCTCCTATAATTTAGGGATATGATAGAAGTTGTTAAGAGGAAAGATTTTGAATTCTTCTCAACTTCTTCCCATATTTAGAAAACGTTTAATTGATTTTAAATGAGCTTAAAACGTTCACTAAAATCATATACTAAACAGAGAATGTACAATATATAAGTCCTAACCCATGTATAAATCTTGAGTTCAAAATCCGAGTAGAACACTGCTTCTGTCCAGACTCTGTTCAGCTTGCTGTTATCACATAACAGCTCGCTGTTTTTAATTCCTGCAAAACTGAATTGGCAGATTCAAAACGGCAGGCTAAAGCAAGTAATATCAAAAGAGTAGGCTATTATAATAAAGCAGCTTGCTGAAGTGTGATCATCAAAACTTGTGATTTACAAGACACTTGTTGATGATTAGAATTTTGTCTATTCCCTTTTGAGCTTAGTACATAAATGCTTAAGTTTGAGATGACTTTGGGGTGTAACTGTGTTCGACAAAAGAGAAAAGAAAAAAAGATTAATAAAGCATCAAGTACTCCTTTGAGATCAACGGGTGACACATATGAGAGGGACGACTACTTGTGCTGGTAATAGTGCAATTGTACTGGAAAGGCATTTCCTTGGTGACTTCTCATTACCCTTGATTATTGGAGAAAGACTTGACTTGAAAAAAAAAAGAGACAAAAATGAGCTTGTGAAGTCTTTTGGTGGTCGTAACTCACTTACCCTGAGGAGTGTCCTGACCTTAGACCGAGCATGTGAAAAAAAAATAGTAGTATTATAGCAATGAAAAGAACACGTAGAAACTCCTAGTCAACCTGAATGATAGCTAGTTCTAAGTAGCGAAGTGTTTAGGATCTATTCTAGTACTCAACTTGGGAGCTATTAACTCTCATGATTTGTCATGTTGAAGTTCGTATCTCTTTGTTCTTAATTCAAAGAAGAGCATGTTGTTAAGAAAAGCACACATGCACACTTTGTACTTTTTTCACTAAGTGGTGATATTGTGGTGGATGTGTCGAAACTTGTTGCACATTCTGACGGTTATCACCGACTGGGGAGACACTATTACTATTGGGATCCATTTCATTTTCATTGTTAGTTGCATTCATGTAGTTGCATTTCTTGTGTTCTTATGGTCATCTATATTATTATTATATGAGCTAGATGGATTTTGTGGGTACATTAACTATAGGCCCTCACGAGACAAAACTCGTCCCACTAGGGCTGCCTAGGGGTTTAAAGGCTTGTTGCATATGCTCAATGCAATCGTGTCACCTCCGAAAGTGGTGTTAATAAGTTTAGAAGTAATTGTTATATGCATTCTTTCTTTGCCCGAGGACGTGCAAAAGTTTAAGTATGGGGATGTTTGATGTGCGATATTTATAACACACATTTTCCTCATATTTTAATTACTTTCGCATGAAATTGGATTTTATTTAATATATATTTTCATGTTTTATTGTAGAAAATAAAGAATTCTCATAATAGAAGGAATGGAGCAAAAAGTGCATTATTTGAAGTGATTTCTAGCAAAATTCGGATTTTGGGATTAATTGTACGTTGTGTTCATTGTTTTGATCATAACCGGAGTTCTACAAGTCCGTTTTGGGCCCGTAAATAGCCATTGGAAAGCTTGCGAGAAGACCTTTAATTCAAGTAAGGTTTCAGAATTTATTGACATTCCAATCAGCCCAGAATATGGTCAGAAGCAGAACATCCGAATTTTCTACTTTGAACTCCTATTCTATTTGAGAAACTTATTTGTAGTATTTATTTTATTCAAAATATAGTATAGGTTAAAAACGGATCTGTTATTGTTTTGTTTTGTAATGAGATTGGAAGTTTCATGGGCCAAGAGACACAAAAACATTACGCTAGAGCAGTTACACGCAAGAAAAAAAAAAGACACAAGGGAGAAAGCACAGGAAAGAAAAGAGAAGAAGCAATTCAAGGGGGAAGCTAGTGATTGAAGATCAAATTCAGAGTTTCATCTTCTCCTATTCATTTTCCTTGATTGTATATTTGATATCATGTCTTCCTTCATGTGTTTAGTTTATTTTCTTGTAATGTTAAACTAGAACTCTTGCTAGGCCTATAATGAATTCTTGTGTCTATATATAAGATTATTCTTCAATTCTTGGTTTCGATGCTCCTATCAATTGTTTATGATGATTTGTGTATATTGCTTTTCAAGGAATGATCAACCTTGAAATTGATTTGGTAATTCTTGTTGACTTGGGAGAGAAAACTTGAATTAAGGCCATATCATTATAACTTGGGATTAATACTTGTGTTGATTTGTGTTTAGGATAGGAATATACCTAAACACCCAAGTAGTCTATTTAAGGTAGCTTTTAATGCTGTTCTAAGGCTTAAATTTTTCTTAGGAATATGGGAATTGGTTGAGGAATTAGGATCACTTGAGATTCGGAAGGACCTTGTGATTAGTGGAAACCTTAGACTAGCAGTTGGAGCATAGAAATAAAGACTTGGGAGTGACTTATTGATGAACATAAGATGAAGTTATTGGCCTAGTTTTGTTAATCTTGAAATTATATTGTGTTAGTAAATCTTGATGGTTATTTACTTTGTCATTTTCAAACTATTCTGTAGTTTGACTTAAATTAGAAGAACAATTGTGTGTGGTATTTAGCAACTTAGAATAAGTCTCTATGGGAACGAATTTTTATACTATTGTAACGATACGTGCACTTGCGTATAAGTTGTAAAATCGCTAACACCATCCTAGAGTAGATACCCTTGACATGATCGTCAATTTCCTTTTTCAGAGAAGTAAAGGAAGGATCAGTAACTTTCTCTTGTAGAGTCGCCAGCTCTCCACTTCTGAATCTAGCATTCTCAGCATTTAATCTTTCCACTTCTACTCTCAGAGCAGCCATTTGTTCCTATAACAGATCTGTGTTGGTGTGTGCACTCACCTCACGAACACTCAAAGATTTGTCACTATCTTCTCGTGCATGTGTTTCGCTCGGTGTTTGCCTGATTTCACTCGTGTTTGTCACACGGTCACCAGTATCTGTATAAACAACCATAGTTCCCTGAGATGGAACCGTAGGAAGTAAAGGAACAAATTGTCCTTCTGATGCCTGTGAAGGCAGATGTACTTGCAAGTTGCCAAGTAGATCCTGATCCAAAAAGAAAGAGTGATCAGAAAAGTTTTCATATGACATGTTTTGAAAATTTGTGCTCTCTCTAAGTGAAGAATTATAAGACACAGGTTCAGTGTTTACTAGCGTGAGTGCTAGTTGTGTGCTGGACTCTTTACAGGATACCGCGGTAAGATGGCCAATTTCAATAAACGCATTCTGTGGAGAGAATGAATCTAGAGACTGTATATTTACCATTTCAGTGTCCAAATACTTTTGGGAGGAAATGGATGCAGCTGCAGTTGTCTCCGGTTCTGCCACCCTTTGCTTCTTTTGAGACAGAGCTGCGGGTTATCTCAATATTGCACTCCCACTCTATTTCCGGCTACCTTTCGAACAACTGGTGTAGTAGTAGTGTTGGTTGATGTGTTTGATGAAGAATCAGTTGTTGAAATGGAAACATCAGCTTGGTTATGAACCTGGGTGTTTTCAAGTTCAATGCTGGGAGTCTGGAAATCAAATCCAATGTCACAATCAAAATCTAATATATCAATATTAAAAGTATCAGTGAGAGTAGAAAGTACCTGAGCTACCAGTAAGTCAGTCCGGACGTGAAAGGCATATGTTAAGCCTATTTGTATTTAAGAGCATCAACTCAACTCTGATAAGAAAGCAAGTAAATAGCAAGTACTGTTATCCGGAATCCGTACGAAGAACGTCAAATGATTTATTGAAGATTTTATGTCAGAAGAATTTCAGGATGCTGCTGCAAACCACTGCAAGAAGTTCATTAATATGATCAAGCCTCAGTGTACAAATAATCTTTTGTAGCACGTCCAGAAGATCAGAAGGTATAAAGTTTCAATACTTTATTTATTCAAGAGATTCCATTATTGTGTCTACAAATGAAGAAGAACTCATAAGACGAAGAATCGACGAACAAGCCACCGCTTAATTGTTTAAATGACAAGGAATATTTAATTGAGCTAGTTACAGATGAACCAGACAGTACATTTGTGTATCAGCTTATCAGATTAAATATTCTACGTCAAAAGAAGGTGGCCGTTCAATCAAGTCGAAGATCTTAATTGTTAAATGAAGACTGAAGACTCTACTAAAGAAGAAAATGGATAATTGATTATCTAATTATTTAATTCACTTCTCAAAATAATTATATATGATGTGTAATTTATTTATAAAATTAATTCTATCTCGAAATATTTTTATTTATGAATTTATGCATTTAATATAATTAAGTGGATATTAATTGGTTAATTAATTAAAATAAATAAGGTTTTGTCTTGTTGGATCAAAAGGAAAGACAATTTCTCATCCAAACATTATTCACTTTAAATCCTTAAACATTATTCACTTTAAATCCTTAAACATGAGTACACAAAAGATTAGTAGCATTAAAATCCCACCGTTCAGCAAAGAACACTTTGGCCTATGGAAGAGGCACATGTTACTATTCCTCCGCACTGCGAACAGAAAATACATCGAACTTCTGAACAAAGGTGTTACTACTCCGATGAATGTCATATTAGCACACGAAGAAGATGGTGTGTTAATACCTCATCAGACATTTCCGAAAGAACCTTCTGAGTATACAGATGAAGAGAATGAACAGATGAACTTAGATGATACTCTTCAACTGATCTTAGTTGAATCCCTAGATCCTGTCATGTACAATGCTGTTGTTAATTGTACGAACGCGAAGCAAATCTGGGATACGTTAGAGATTATCAACGAAGGCTCAGAAGAAGTAAGAGAAAACAAGAAAGAGATACTGATGGCTCAGTATGAACATTTTGGTTCCAGTCCCGGAGAAGGGATTTCAGAGGTGTTTATCAGACTTAATAATTTGATAAATAATTTAAATCTGAATGGGAAATACTACGACAAGAAAGAGGTCAACATGAAATTTCTCTTAACACTTCCGGAATATCTGGAACGCAGAATTACTGCTATCAGGGAAAGTAGAGATCTGAGTGAGATTTCTCTGGAAAAACTCTACGGAGTTTTGAAAACTTATGAACTCGAGCAAGTTCAAAGTAAGCAGAGATATGGCTGGGGTAAAACACTGAACCATTCAAGAGCTCTAGTTGTTGAATCACCTACACCGGAAGAAAAGAAGGATGTTGTTGTTCCTTCTAAGACCATTCAGGAATTTGTTGTACCTGAGATGGGTCAGACTGCTTCTTCTAGTGGTGATGAAGGGTTCTATACAATGGAAGAGCTAGAACAGTTAGAAGATCAATCTGTATCACTGTTCGCCAAGAAATTTGGAAACATGAGATTCAAGAAGAACCCCTCCTACAAGTACAAACCTACTGTCAACAGGTTTCAAAAAGGAGGTTACTCATCTTCTACAAGCAAAGGAGGATACAAGACTGGGATGGTAGACATAAGCAAGTTCAAATGTTTTAACTGTGGTGAACCGGGACACTTTGCAACTGAGTGCAAGCAGCCCAAGGTTCAAGGAAAGAGAAAGGATTCGTACGACGAGCTGAAGCAGAATTATGATGCACTAGTGAGAAAGCATCAGGGTACTTCCGGAAGCACTACTAGAAATTTGTCAATAGACATCGCACATTAGACATCAGTCGGAAAAGTCACTGATGTTAAATACCTTTTTTACATCGGTTGTTGAATAAGTGATGTCTTTCTGGTATCTTTACATCCGTCATTAACATTTGTGATGTCTAAGCTCTCATTTTAAAATTTGTTCACATCACATAATTTATGAAATGATGTCTAATCTCAATTTTAGAAAGTTGAAGCCCGCGCTCCAGCACTTCCCCGCCCTTAGCCAATTTTTAAGTTCCCTCCTTATTGTTTTTCCCCCCTTTACATATACATTCCCTCCCTCCTGATTATAAAACATTAAAAAAAACATTCAAAATAAATGAAAATTAAAATAAAAACATACAAAAAAACACAATCGGGGTTTTCGGACAAGCTATACAGCTTCCCCCTTTCTCTCGACCTTCAAACCTAAATGGGCGATTTGTGCGATTCATCTTCAATCCATCACTAAACCTCTCAAGTTCTTCATTTAATCCTTTAATTACTTATTTGCTTTATTTTCCATCCCTTACATTCTTACTTTCTTTCTTTCAAATATTTAGTTTTCTCATTTATTTTGATTTCTTGGACAGATTCGAAGTTTAAGGAGTGAAGTGTGTTCGTCTCTAAAGCTTAAAGTTCAGATCTTGAGGAGCGGAGCTTGTTGAATCTTAAATCTTGGAGCTTAGGGTTTGTTAAGACTTAAAACTTGGAGCTTGCAGTTTAGTTGGATTTTGGGGTTCGGAATTTGATTTTCTTTAATTCGGAGCTTGCATTGTTAGGTATATTCTTCTTTACATTTGTATTAATATTTGTTGGCTACATGTATATATTTTTGTAGTTGTATGTATGTATGCGAAATTAAAGTGTGAAATTGTTGTATGTGTAGTTATATGTCTAAAACTGTTTGTATTTGTCCTCAGAGAAATTTTTGTCTGTTTTTTATTGGATGAGTTATGATTCATCAATCCACTCTGTATGATCGCAACTCTGCTCTTCATATTGCTGCTGCTAATGGCCAGATCGAGGTTGGTCTATCATTTAACTAAATCCTGCATATACTAATTTACCTGATAAAGAAGCAATTGAAGGCATTGCTTATGAATGGCGTTACTTGGTAGAGAATCAATGTGAGCTATATTATCACGTTTTTCCTTTCACTCCCAATTAATATAGCAAAAAAAAAAAGAAGAAACATTTGTTTCAAAGAACCTATGCAGTTTAATGGGGTTTAATCTGCAGATGGTGATGGCGGTATGAATGCTGGTATGTGTCCTAACCGTGCAGAATCTCTTCCCATGAACACAAGAACAAGGTCACTGGTGCTAGTGAACTACTTCCCAGATACACCAAGTAGTACACAAGCCTGCAAGTCTAACTCTGCTCCTCTGGCGGACATGGTGAACACTTGTCGCGTGGTAGCTGGTAATAGATGGCCAAACTATATAGCTGTTGATTTCTACATGGTCTCTTAACTCCCACATCTCAAGAGCATATTCTGGTGCCTGCCTTGCCAATGAAGGTTTCGTTGAAATGATAGCTGCTTATCAGAGTGCCAATGACAAGGAGTGGTTTCAAGTTCTTCTCAATTCCTTATACAAGTTTACATGAAAATTGAGGTCTGCTTGTTATTTTTAGTGCTCCTAAATCAATTGGCTCGAAGAAACTTAAGGTCATGTTTTACCTAGATAATTACTAAGGTATATCATCAAGTTCACACACCTAGTATATAAATTATAATTTTTGTATATGTGTAGAAAATTCTATTTATTCTAATGCCATTATGCAAATAGGGAACTGCTGATGCTGTGAGAGACATGCCAAACAAGTGAGTGTGTTGTATATGTTGGTGTTGTTTTTATCCTATACAGAGCAAGTCCAACACTAGATGCTAAACATCTAATGTTATTGCTATAATATAGCATCAAAATTTGTTTATTGATGCTTAAAATAGAAGTGGAACTCCAATGCTGGTTCTATCGGGTGATGTACAATGTAACAATTGGTTAAAAATTGTTTATTCATGCATTTTTGAATGGATGCATCCAATTGTTAAACCCCTTTGGAGTTGAGAATTTTAGCATTTGGTGCTATAATATAAAAGTTGTGAAATCTTGTTCGTGCACAATTGTTGGGATGATTCATCCAAAAATTGTTTGATCTTTCTGTATTCAGAGCTATAGCATCAAAAACTCAATCCTTGGTATGAGAACAAGGGTCAGAGATAAAGCTATAATTGAGGATTCGGTGGTTATGGGTTGATATCTACCAAGTAAGAGCCATTACTACGACTTTAAATCCTTTTGCTTTTTCCTTTGCAAGTATGTGTAACAGATAATAAATATAAATGTGCAGAATGTTACTGATGACAGGGAGGGTATAGCTACGAGTATTCCAATTGGCATCGGGGAAGGCTCACACATACAGAAAGCTATAGTAGACAAGAACTCAAGGATAGGCAAAAATGCTGTGGTACTTAACTTAATATGCATAAATACTTTGGTACAGCAAAGTACCAAAGTATAAAGCGAGTCCGCCAACAGCAAATCTAAAGTTTGCCATGTATTGACTGTGATACTCCCACATGCAAATCTAAGTGCAGACGTTGAACCAGATATTCGAATATATTAGCACTATAATATAAATAACTTTTTTCTTTATGCTAATTCTAATTCAGGTCTTTAGATAATACACATGGATCCAGAGAATGTATATCATATTTTACTAAAAGTAGCAGTGATATTTCAAATTCTTAATCTGAATAACATGTTATATATATTCTGTTCAGGTATTAAACCAGACTGTAACAGCCCTGGCTCAGCATGATATGATCCTCGCTTTATTGGAGGGGATGGCATTATATTCTATTTCCATGGAAAGAGTAATCAGCATTTCAGCTTAGTCTCTGACCAAAACATTCAAATCAATGCTCGATTCATTGGCCACAGGCCAACTGGTCGGACCAGGGACTTCACTTGGATTCAAGCCCTTGGACCTCTCTTCAACTCTCACACATTCTCTCTGCATCACTCCAAAGTATATCGGTCTATACCTGGTGTTAGTCTTCACTTTCTTTCTTTGTAGTTTTCAGTTGCGCAGAAATTTAAGTAAATTATGGTTGCTGGAGTGAACTAAGCAAATGATGGTTTGGCTGGAGACGTATAGTACAACTGCAGCTTGGTATATATTGAAGATTTGTGTAGTTTCTTTTGATTGTTGGATGTATTTGCATTGGTAATGATTGAAGGTAATACATTTTGCTTTTGCAGAAGTTCTGTTTTGCTAGCTAATTTAGTTTTAGTTCTGTTATGATAGTGTAGACATTGGTTTGGTTGTTTAGTATGGCTTTGGTATATTGTTTGGATTTTGGGCATTTAATTGAAACAGGGGATTCATGGAAACAAAAGCTAACATTCACATCACTTAATAACTGATGTAGAATTTAGTCAAATAAGACATTTTCATTCAAAATATACTAATGGACCGATGTCATAAGAAGGAACATATATCAACTAACAAGAAAATGACGATGTTAAACTATATAATAGATATCAGAGTATAAAAAAACTGATGTAAAATAAAAACAAAGACTTCGATTTCTTAAATAAAAGAAGGGTACCACATCGCTTCTGATAAAAGCGTGATGTAAAAGGTTATCATATACATCTGTTTCACAAGTTTTTAGATGTTAAAGTATCATTTTATTATACATGTGACAAGTTTAAAATGATATAGATGGCATATGAATGAGGAACTGAAATTATAGTGAAGGTATCTATTTTACAAAAATACATTAGATTGTTATATTAAACGATGTGTAAACAGATTATAGACATCGGCTAAAAAGCGATGTGTAATGCACCTACTTTTCTCATCACCCACGAAGACATCGGTCGAATTTTACATAGACATCGCTTTTTAGCCGATGTTTATTAACAAATTTCTAGTAGTGAAGTCAAAGTTTCAAAAGCAAGTCTTATCTGGCAGAAGGGAAAAGCTGGGATGATACAGATAGTGATGAAGAAGAGCAGATTGGGAATGTTGCTCTTGTGGCTAATGCTGGATCGTCTTCACCTCCTCCTGCTGGAAGCTTTCAGGTAGATCTTACATGCCCTAAACTTTTTATGCAATTAGGACTTGAAAGAGATGATGCTATTAAAAAGTTGAAAGCTGCCAATCTTAAGATTGATACTTTAGTCTTAGATATTCATGCTTATAAGATGAATGAGATGAAAGTATTAAAACTTAAAATTGAACAACTGACTATGGATTTAGGATTACAATGTGCTAAAGTCAGAGTTCTAGAGAAAGGTGAGATTGCTTTAAGACTTCAGCTAGACGAAGATAAAGTGAAATGTAAAGCCTTTAAGGATGCCTCCACTATAGTCAAAGAACTTAATGATAAACAAGAGAACAAGAGAACTGTTGGAATAGGTTTTGACTATAACAAATCTCTAGGTAAGGCCAGTAACATTACTCCTTTTAAGAAGAGTGCTAAGGAGAGAGGAATTCCTTTTGTTTTGAAATATTCCCCTCAACCATTGTTTAAATCCTCAGAAGCTGAACCTCTGTTAGAAACTCCTGTTGTCATTAGATATGAACTCAAACAGGAAGACCTTAAAATGAAAGAGAGTAATGAGAAGAGAGATGAGATCCTGACATCACTGAAACCAATCAAAGTGAAAGGCAATGTTAGGTTGCCTAAAGCTGGTTTAGGTGTCAACTCTGAGAGAACTAAATTCAACAAGCCTAATAATTTTGTGAATAGTAAGAACAGAGATAATAGATGTCATTCTACTGAGAACTTTAAATCTGCTAACAAGGTTAGAATAGAATCTATTGATGTTCCTACTACTGTGACTGATATTCCTGTTGTTCCTGTTTTTGATGCATGTCATAAATGTTGTGGTGTTGATAGCTGTATGCTTTGTGCTTTCATACTATGTCTGCTTATTTTAGAAATTTGCATGCTAAATGAAAACACATCACCTAGACAACACACAAACAATAAGCATGATAGATCAAAGACTGTTAGTCCTCCTCGTGTTAGGAAGGAGACTTATGTTCCAAAGCCTAAAACTAAGGTTTATAAGGCTGTTGTTAAGGAAGTAAGTTCAGTCAAGAGTGAACCAAGTATCAGTCCAAGAGGCTCTGTTGCATTACCTGATAGGAATCAATTCTTTAAGTTTGCTGGACCCAATCAAGTGTGGGTCCCAAAGAAGGTTTAATCAAGCTATCTTTTGCAGGGTGCCAGTGGAGTTGTTCGAGTTGTTTGGGTGCTTGACAGTAGAGCGTCAAGGCACATGACTGGCAATAGATCCCCGCTTACAGAAGTGAGAGAGGCAACTGGACCTTCAGTTACTTTTGCAGATAATAGAAAAGGTCGTACTGTTGGATATGGCAAGTATAAAGTTGGAAGGATCATCATAGAAGAAATTGCACTAGTTGAAGGACTGCAACATAATCTCCTTAGTGTCAGCCAGTTTTGTGACAAGGGTTATTATGTTCACTTTGAAAAGGAGATATGTATCATCAAACATACCAAGGATAAACGCCCTTCACTATGTGGCATCAGGAAAGGCAACATATTCAGGGGGAGCTGGTGGATCAACTAGTCACACACTTCAGCTTACAGACAATACAGCTGAATCATCAAGGACACAACTTCCAAGGGAAAGGATATCATCCCTTTGATCTTATTATTGGTGATCCTAATGTTGGTGTAAGGACTAGAAGTGCTACGACGAATGAATGTCTATTCTCTGGTTTTCTATCACAATAGTAGAACCAAAGAAAGTAGATGAAGCACTTGCTGATCCTGATTGGGTTCTTTCCATGCAAGAAGAACTCAATCAATTTGAGAGACAAGATGTCTGGGCCTTAGTTCCAAGGCCAAAAAGAAAGTCTACAACTGGAACTAGATGGGTCTTCCGTAACAAGTTAGATGGTGATGGCATTGTTATAAGAAACAAAGCTAGACTGGTCGCAAAGGGTTATTCTCAAGAAGAAGGAATTGATTATGATGAAGCCTATGTTCCAGTTGCTCGTCTTGAAGCCATCGGAATATTCCTTGCATTTGCTGCACATTCCAACTTCAAAGTTTATCAGATGGATGTGAAGAGTGCATTTCTGAATGGAAAGCTAGAAGAAGAAGTATATCTGGAACAGCCCCCTGGCTTTGAAAATCCAGAATTTGTTGATTTTGTTTACTTCTTATTCAAAGCTTTCTATGGACTCAAGCAGTCACCAAGGACATGGTATGACACTCTCTCTGAGTTTTTAATTGAAAACAATTTCACTAGAGGTGTCATAGACAAAACTCTCTTTTACAAATTGCATGATAATATTATGATATTTGTACAAATATATGTTGATGATATTATATTTGGTTCTACTAACGATAACTTGTGCAAGAGGTTTGCTAAGTTAATGCAGAGCAATTATGAAATGAGTATGATGGGTGAGCTATCCTACTTTCTTGGTCTTCAAGTAAGCCAAATGGAAGACGGCATTTTCATTTACCACTCAAAGTATGTCAGAGATCTTCTGTGAAAGTATAATCTAGAAGACTCTTCTCCGGCAAAAACACCCATGGCCACTGCCACAAAGCTTGACCAGGATAAATCTGGTAATAAAGTTGATATCTCAAGCTATCGAGGTATGATTGGCTCTTTACTCTATATCACTGCTAGTAGACCAGATATTATGTTTGCAACATGTTTGTGTGCTAGGTTCCAAGCTGATCCTAAAGAATCACATCTTATAGCCATCAAAAGAATCTTTAGATATCTTAAGGGTACACCTGGTTTAGGTATTTGGTACCCAAAGAATACTGGTTTTGACTTAACCGGCTATACAGATTCTACTTATGCAGAATGCAGGATTGATAGGAAAAGTACGTCTGGAAGCTGTCAATTCCTAGGACGTCGATTGGTTTCCTGGTACAGCAAGAAGCAGCACTCCGTGTCTACTTCTACTGCTGAAGCTGAGTATATAGCCGCTGGAAGCTGCTGTGCTCAGATACTGTGGATCAGAAACCAATTGAATTATTATGGTATTTCTGTCGACAAAATTCCCATATTTTGTGACAACACAAGTGCCATAGCCATTTCCAACAATCCGGTTCAACATTCCAGAACCAAGCACATAGATATCAGGTATCATTTTATTCGAGAACATGTCATGAATGGTACGGTGGTGTTACATTTTGTACCCACGGCTGAACAAATCGCTGACATCTTCACTAAACCACTTGATGAATCCACTTTCTCTAAGTTGGTTTGTGAGCTAGGGATGTTAAATATGACATGAGTCTCATTGTATATATTTTTAATATGCTTTATATATTTTTATATAATTTTGTGAATTTTCTGTGTATTTATAGGTATTTTATTAGATTTTATATGATTGTCTGTATATCATTTGATAATTATATGTGTAATTATGCATGTTTATATGTTTACCTGTAATTTTCTAAATGCCTGCTTACTCCCCTGTATTATTCTCTAAGCATTTAGATAATTATATGTATTTATTTTGTATTTTTCAAAATTAATTAAGCATAAATATTTGAATGTAAGTTAATTCATTTTTATGAATTAAAGTTAAGTTCATAAGTATTTATATTTAATTAAAGTTGAAATTTACAAAATATATGTGTATTATATAATATTGTTCTTATATTAGATTTTTGATTTAATGTGCAAAACATTTTATCTTTAAAAATAAATCGAAAATCATAATTTTATAGTATTTTATTTGTTTTTCTGTTGGAAAACTCGGCAAGACAATCTAAATAATTGTCTTACCGAGCTTTTTCACAGGTTTTTTTTTCTTTTTCTTATTTTATATCGGTAAGACATTAGATCAGTTTGTCTTGCCGCATTTTTTTTCCTTTTAAATTAAATCGGCAAGACAATTTGCAAAATTGTCTTACCGAGTTCCAATAGCTTCCTGCATACGCTTCATTCAACACGGCAAGACAATCCCCTCGATTGTCTTACCGTGTATTTCAGCCCCACCCCTTTAAAATTCTCGGCAAGACAATCCTAAAGATTGTCTTACCGAGATTTAAAAGGTTTATAAGACAATTTCTACTATTGTCTTCTTCACTTCATCTTCTACACACAAATATACACGCACATATACCCACACGAACTCGATTTTTTTCAAGTTTTTATCTATAAACTTGCTGCTTCTTGGTTAAGTTTTCAAGTATCTAATAACTCGCTGGTTTGGATCGAGTTAATCGAACGATTTCGTACCGTTACTCTGCCGGATTTTCGACTTAAAACTCGTGATTTTCGATCATTTTTGCTGCGTTTTAGAGCTTAATCGAACTGGTATTGTGTTGCTTGTGTATATTTGCACTGATTTGAAGCCATATCTGCCATTAGTTTCTCGGTTTTGATGTGTGGTGTTCGAAACCCTCATTGGAGAATTTGGGATTTTCGAATTATTTGGGGCTTTTCGAATTTGTGTGGATATTTTAGAGGACTCGGACTGATTTTGAAACCTTTGCTTGGATTAAGTTTGAATTTGCAACCTTTAAAATTAATTAAATTTTAATTCGGAATTATTTAATATTTCGAATTATTAATGAATGAATTAACCGTTAAATTAATTATTACGTGAAATTTGCGAGACATTTGAGAATTATCATTTTATTTGAAAATTCTCGCTTAATTCACCTTTTAATTAACAAAATGGTTGGCAAATTCAAAATTATGGAGACGAACTACAATGGATACCAAGACCCTGAAGCTGTTGCTGCCCGATTCAGACCCTGGGTCAAATTTCTGAACGAGCAATGCCTGGCTAGTACTGCTATCACTGCTTCAGCAGATTTACAAATTCAACCGTTGTATGATTTCTACTCCACTGCTCTGAACACTACCCTTCTGGACAATCACAGAATAACAGGAGATATAAGGGTATGAGATGTTAACGGACGCAGGCCCGATCACAATTAATTCTGATGATGTGAATCGTGTTTTGGGATTCCCCCGAGCAAACTTTTTCGATGCTCCTGAAGAACCTGAGTTGATGCAGTTCTTCGAGACTATTCTATATCAAGGGGAACTTCACTTGTCCAAGATGACTAAAGGGAAACTGAAGCCAGAATGGGAGATTTTCTTCGAAACGCTTGCCAAGGTGTTCTCTCCCACTGACAGGAGGAATTTTCACAACATATCCAATATACTGCAAGTATTTGGAGTATGTATTGCTTTCAATTGTCCAATTGATTTTGGTAAAATCATTCTGAAGGAGATTCTGAGAAAGATGGGACCACTTTCAGGTCGAAATGTGGAAACGAATGAAAAAGTTGAATGCTTTTATCCATGATTCCTTATGTTGCTTTTGAATGATAAGATGACGGAGACTGACAAGAACTTTTACTTCAATGCTGAGAGGGTAAATGTCAAACAGACAAGCATCAAGCTGATCAAGAAGCTTGCCAAAGGCACCAAGTACAACGAGATTCCACTCATTGTCACTCCATTCATGTCGGAAAGGTTCAATGCTCAGATTGTTCCTTATCAAGTTCAAGTGGCTCAACCACAACAACATCAGCAACAACAGCAACAAGACCAACATCTACAACTACAACTTCAACAACTCTCAACATCAAGCTCAATCACAACCATCACCACATCACACCCATGAACCATCACCTGCTCAATCACCTATCCATCAACAACAATACCAATCATTTGAAGATGTGCCTCTACAGTATGATTTCTTCGACGCTCATCCATCTTCATCTGAACCCACTTTACCAATCCCCCAAACACAATACTCTCCACCAATTCAATCAACCTCACAACCACTGCCATCAGATTCAGCTATCAACCCTGATCTTCAGGCATTCAGAGATGACTTACAGGTAGCTCAGGTACTTTCTGAACTTACATCTACCTTTAATATTGATAACTCTGATTATGGTTGTGACTTTGACTTGTTTTGCCAGCCTGCCAGCAATGAACCTGCCAACACACAGTTTCATAACCAAGCTGATGATTCATTTCAACAAACTATCTCTTCTCCAAACACTTCAATCAACACTACTTTGCAACCCTCTAGGAAAGTTTCCAGGAAACGGAGTTCGAGTAGTTTGATGAGTCAACCCGTAGCTCTGTCTTCTCAAAAGAAACAAAGAGTCGAAGCCTCAGAGACAACTCTTTCTTCCATGATCAGCAACTGCTTGGAAATGTGCAAGTAGATTTGCCGTCACTGGCTTCCGGAGGACAATTTGTTCCTCCACTACCTTTGAACCCATATCAGGGAACATTGGTAGTATATACAGGTATAGTTGGAGTTCTGACTGAATCGAGTGACGTGAGGCAAACACCGAGCGATACACATGCACGTGAGGAGAGTGAAACATCTCTGAGTGTACGTGAGATGATTGCACACACTGACCCGACTCTGTTTGAGGAAAGAATGTCCCGGTTACAAGCTGAACTGGCAAGAATGATTGCGGAGAATGAAAGATTGAAAGGTGCACAACTTGTCACCTTAGAGAAGAAAGTTGAGGAGGAGCCATCCAGTTCTTACAGGGATGAGCTCAAAGCAGATATCCATGTTTTAGCTGTCGAGATGAGATCCAATCATGGGCTTTATATGGCCAAATTTGATGATATCGACAGCAAACTGGATCAACTCCTCAGGAACTCCAAGTCTGATGATACAACCTCCAGTGAGGATCCCTCAACTAAGGGGGAGAATAGAGACAAAGGAGGAGAAGACAAAGGGAACAGCTCCAACCAAAGTAACAAGGGGAACACAAACACCAATACTTCGGATTCTGAACCTGGCAGAGATACTGAAAAGTCAAAAGGCAAACAACCCATGCATCAACAGGAAGATAATTATGATGCCTTTCCTAAGGAAATGGATGACGATGATGTGTTTGATGCCACTTACTGCCAGAATAATGAAGATGGTGCATTTGATGAAGCTTATTTGTTCCAGACTGAGGAGGAGGCTGTGCACCTAGAGCATGAGGAGCTTGTGAGAAAGTTTAAGCTGGAAAATGAAGTTAGAAAGAGAAAGCTCAGGGACTTTCAAAAGCTTCTGGAGGACAAGATGATAACTGAAGAGGAAATCAAGAAGGAAAAACAGAAAATCTATGATGATGCCTGTGTGCAGAAGAATCTTGATGTTAAGCACAAAGTTGGTAAGAGTTGGGACATTGCTAGAAGAATTTTCAATGGACCTCAGAGGGAACCCTTCGACGACAAGAAATTCATGTCTCTGATTTATGATCTAAGGGAGGTAAACCCTGATGAGGATTTATTTATGCATGCCCTTTCTCTTGAATTGTGGTACATTACAGTTGCAGTCAGGATTCTGCTAGATGAATGGGAGCTCATCATATACACAAGGAGAAACGGAACATTCATACTCTCAGTTGAATATCTAAAGTCATTCACTGTAACTGAGCTCTGGGTGCTTCGTAACAAAGTCAAAAGAAGCTCTAATTTGAATGAACTCCTTCGAGACAAACTGATGGAATATGCTGATTTCAATAGCCCTCAGATTGTCAAGAATCCTTATTGTCTGAAGTTCATCAATGACGACGTCATAAACACCTTGTATCTGAATGATGAGTCTTTCCCAAAGTATCCTGTGAATCAACTGATCCTTGCATCTACTCTTCTGAGAACCAAGGGATTCGCTTCTAAAGAGAAGGCAGATGCTGATAGTGTTATAGCTGACTACTGTCTTCGGAATGGTATTTCTAAATATATAAGGAAGATGAAGCAAGTCACGAAGACTCGGCCTGCTGACTTTCAGGAGGACCCGGTGGATTTGGAAGTAATGCACCAACTGGCTCTGGCTAACGAAAGGAAGAAACGTGGTGAAGCCACTACTGCAGAACAGCCAACCAGGAATGAACCTTCAACTCCTGTTCTTCACAGTTCTGATACTGAAGAAGGAGAAGTCGATCTGTAGATTTAGTAGGGTATTGTAATATATTTTCTAAATGAACACCCCTTTTGTAATCTACTTATTATGTTTGAATCTGGTGGATGCCTAATGAATACCAGAAACTTTTGCTATTTATCTCTCAAAGTTTAATCCTTTGTCTTATCAGTTAGTTGAGTTATCCTCTCGATAATTTGCATGTTATGTTAACAAACAAATCGGGGGAGATTGAAAGGCATATGTTAAGCCTATTTGTATTTAAGAGCATTAACTCAACTCTGATAAGAAAGCAAGTAAATAGCAAGTACTGTTATCCGGAATCCGTACGAAGAATGTCAAATGATTTATTGAAGATTTTATGTCAGAAGAATTTCCGGATGCTGATGCAAACCACTGGAAGAAGTTTATTAATATGATCAAGCCTCAGTGTACAAATAATCTTTTGTAGCATGTCCAGAAGATCAGAAGGTATAAAGTTTCAATACTATATTTATTCAGAAGATTCCATTATTGTGTCTACAAATGAAGAAGAACTCAGAAGACGAAGAATCGGCGAACAAGCCACCGCTTAATTGTTTAAATGACAAGGAATATTTAATTGAGCTAGTTACAGATGAACCAGACAGTACATTTGTGTATCAGCTTATCAGATTAAATATTCTACGTCAAAAGAAGGTGGTCGTTCAATCAACTCGAAGATCTTAATTGTTAAATGAAGACTGAAGACTCTACTGAAGAAGAAAAGGGATAATTGATTATCTAATTATTTAATTCACTTCTCAAAATAATTATATATGATGTGTAATTTATTTATTAAATTAATTCTATCTCGAATTAATTTAATTTATGAATTTATGCATTTAATATAATTAAGTGGATATTAATTGGTTAATTAATTAAAGGAAATAAGGGTTTGTCTTGTTGGATCAAAAGAAAAGACAATTTCAGTGATTGTCTTATGAAACAACAAGGTAAGACAATCAAAGGGATTGTCTTACCGTGTTATTTACCTCTTCCAACACACGGTAAGACAATCTCAGTAATTGTCTTACCGCGTCCCTCATTGTCTTGCCTGCTGTGGCTTCCAAGCTTGTAAGACAATCTTACAGATCATTCGGTTTACTGTGCTAAACTTGCTATTTGTTAAATCCACAGTTTACAGTGCTTTGATCATTCGGTTGTTTTATTCCGCTAAGTTAGAATACTTCCTGTCAAATTTATTCTACGAACTAGTGGACTTTAAAACGAACCATATTAATTATATAATGACTTAAAACATTGTTATATTAATTAATTAAAATATGATTAACAAATTTATATTCAATCAGATTATTCCACCGGGATTATTCTTAAGTGACGATTGTATTCAAACCCCCCCCCCCCCTTCTACAATCGTTCCAGGACCTAACAGGAAGTTATGTAGCTCCGGGTTGATAGCAGAATCAGATGGAAGGGGTTGAGAGGTAGATTGTGTTTAGGGAATATGATGTGTATGGGTAGGTGAAGGTATAGGTTTAGATTGTGAGGGAAAGATGGAAGATTGTTGTTCAGGGAAAAAGTTGTAGTGTTGAGTGGATTGGTTTTGGGATTGGTGAGGAGGGTTGTATGGTGATTGGTGAGGTGAATGATATGGTGAGTTGTATGGAGGGTTGTAGGGTGAGTGATGTGAGGATTGGCTGGATGATTGGTAGTCTTGGATGAGAAGGAGTGGTTGGATGTTTTGGAGAGGAGGTTGTTGTGGTTGTTGTTGTGGTTCTTGCATTTCTGGTTGATCCTGTTGTTGTCGCTATTGTTTTGGAGCCATTTGTTGTAGAGGATCAGGGACTTGAACAGGCTGAAGTGGAGCACTAAACTGCTCCAGCATGAATGGTGTCACAACTAGAGGCACATTCTCATGCTTCTTCTTGTTGACCAGCCTTGTCTGAATCTTAGCACAAGTCCTCAGAATAGGAACCACAGGAGAATCAACATACATGTTCCTATCTGCCTCATCCATCTTGTCATTTAAGAACAGCATCGGAAACCTCGGGTAATAGCATTCAACTTTCTCATTTTGATGGATTGATCTCTGAGTAACAGAACCCATCTTTCTGATAATCTCCCTGAGCAATATCTTCCCAAAATTGATCCGACGATTATAAGCTATGCTGAATCCAAAGATTTGCAGCATCGAAGATATATTGCCAAAATTCTTCTAATTAGTGGGAGCAAACACCTTAGCCAAGGTGTCGAAGAATACATCCCATTCAGCCTTCAAATTTCCCTAGACATTTTAGGGAGAAATATCTGTCCCTGATAGTTAATGTCCTGGAAGAATTGTCTAATTTCTGTATCTGTAGGGACCTCCTCAAAAGTGTCCCTTGGAAATCCCAGGATTCTATTCACATCATCAACAGTGATGACAATCCTCTTTCCATTAGGTAGATCACCTATCAGCTTGTAGTTCTCAAGAGTCGTACAGTTGACAGCATTGGAATAGTAGTCGAACAGTGGTTGCACTTGAATTGGAATATCTGCTGTCAGTGCGGTACTGGCTAAACATTGTCGTGTAAGGAATCTGACCCATGTCTTGAATCGATCTGAGCAGTCATCAGGGTTCAGATTTGCACAATAATTGGTCTCAGCGACAACAAATTCTCCGGCCATTTATAATAATTAAAAATTGAATTAAGCGAGAATTTTTCAAATGAAATATTAATTCTCAATTTACTCGCAAATTTCAACAATAATTAATTAACAATTGATTAATTGATTAATTAATTAATAATTCGAAATATTAGAATAATATCGAATTAAAAGTTAATTAATTTTAAATGGCACTAATCCAAATTAGTCCTAAAAAAGCTATCCACCAAACAAGTCCTTAAGCCTAAATAATCCAATCTAGCCAAACGCGTCCTTAAGTCCAAAAACCCCAATTTCAATTAATCACAAGCCAAACGAGCCCTTAAACTCAAATAACCCACCATCCAAACAACAAGCCAAACAGTTCCTTAAATTTAAATAACCCACAATCCAAACAACAAGCCAAACAGTCCCTTAAATTCAAATAACCCCAAATCAAACTAGGAACCCTAAATCAAGAACAACTTCAATCGGCTGTAGATTTCTCAAACACTTCAATAAACTCGATATACACAGATCATCCACACCAGCCCAAGCTTCATAAAAAGCTAAAAAATCGAACAAAAACCTCTGTTTAAACGGGCTGATGTTTCTTGAAAATCCGGCAGAGGTTCAGTACGAATTAGATGAAAAAAAAACGTAACCCAACAAGCAACAAAGGCTTGAGAACGAGAACCACAGCAAGTTTTAGGTAGAAACTTGAAAACCGAAAGTCGCGAGTATATATGTGATCGAGTGTGTGTATCGCGTGTATGTATGCACTGGTGAGGAAGATGAAGTGTGTTGGCAAGACAATGAAATTGTCTTAAAAGGGTGAGTTGAAATAGATCTCGGGGCGACAATTGAATTGTCTTGCCGAGAGTTGAAAAGAGAGTGTAATGGAGTCTCGGTAAGACAAACTAGATTGTCTTATCGAAACTGAACGCAAGGGGAGATATAACATGTCAGTAAGACAATTGTAAATGTCTTGCTGGGCGTAAAAAGCAGAGAAAAGTGGCAAGACAATTTTGAAAAAAAATTGTCTTGCCGAGCTCATAAATAGTCCAGTAAGACAAGCTGTTGTCTTACCGAAAATTGGTAAAAGAAATATATATATATATGATTTTTGATTAATAAAAAGGATAAAACATTTTTCACTTAAAATCAAAAATCTATAAAAACAATACTATATATTACACAAATATTTTGTAAATTCCAACTTTAATTAAATATAAATATTGATGAAATTAACTTTAATTCAATAACATGAATTAACTTAAAATCAAATATTTATGCTTAATTAATTTTGAAAAATACAAAATAAATACAAATAATTATCTAAATGTCTAGCGAATATTACAGGGAAGTACAGGAGCACTTAGAAAATTACAGATTAATGTACAAGCATGCATAATTATACAAAATATTATCAGATAATATACAGAATATCATATAAAATCTAATAATACAGATATAATTACACAGAAAATACACAAAAATATATATAAACATATAAAGCATATAAAAAATATATACAAGAGAACTATGTCATATTTAACATCCCTAACTCACAAACCAGCTTAGAGAAAGTGGATTCATCCAGTGGTTTAGTGAAGATGTCAGCAATTTGCTCAGTCGTGGGTACAAAATGTAACATCACTGTACCATTCATGACATGTTCTCGAATGAAATAATACCTGATATCAATGTGCTAGGTTCTTGAATGTTGAACCGGATTGTTGAAAATGGCTATGGCACTTGTATTATCAAAAAATATAGGAATTTTGTTTACTACAACACCATAATCATTCAGTTGATTTGATCCACAAGATCTGAGCACAGCAGCTTCTAGCAGCTATATACTCAGCTTCAGCAGTAGAAGTACACACGGAGTGCTGCTTCTTGCTATACCAGGAAACCAACCGATGTCCTAGAAATTGACAGCTTCCGGACGTACTCTTCCTATCAATCCTGCATCCTGCATAATCAGAATCTGTATAACCGGTTAAGTCAAAACCAGTATTCTTAGGGTACCAAATACCTAAGCCAGCTGTACCCTTAAGATATCTAACGATTCTTTTGACGGCTATAAGATGTGATTCCTTAGGATCAGCTTGGAAACTAGCACACAAACATGTTGCAAACATGATATCTGGTCTACTTGCAGTAAGATAAAGTAAAGAACCAATCATACCTCGATAGCTTGTGATATCAACTTTCTTACCAGATTTATCCTGGTCAAGCTTTGTGGCAGTGGCCATGGGTGTCTTTGCCGGTGAAGAGTCTTCTAGATTGTACTTTCGAAGAAGATTTCTAACATACTTGGATTGGCAAATGAATATTTCATCTTCCTTTTGGCTTACTTGAAGACCAAGGAAGTAGGACAGCTCACCCATCATACTCATCTCACAGTTACTCTTCATTAACTTAGCAAATCTCTTGCACAAGTTATCGTTAGTAGAACCAAATATAATATCATCAACATATATTTGAACAAATATCATATCCTTATCATGCAATTTGTAAAAGAGAGTTTTGTCTATGACACCTCTAGTGAAATTGTTTTCAATTAAAAACTCAGAGAGAGTGTCACACCATGTCCTTGGTGACTGCTTGAGTCCATAGACAGCTTTGAATAGGAAGTATACAAAATCAGCAAACTCTGGATTTTCAAAGCCAGGGGGCTGTTCCAGATATACTTCTTCTTCCAGCTTTCTATTCAGAAATGCACTTTTCACATCCATTTGATAAACCTTGAAGTTGGAGTGTGCAGCAAATGCAAGAAATATTCTGATGGCTTCAAGACGAGCAACTGGAGCATAGGTTTCATCGTAATCAATTCCTTCTTCTTGTGAATAACCTTTTGCGACCAGTCTGGCTTTGTTTCTCACAACAATGCCATCACCATCTAACTTGTTACAGAAGACCCATCTAGCTCCAATTATAGTTTACCCTTAGGCCTTGAAACCAGGGCTCAGACTTCTTGGCTCTCAAAGTGATTGAGTTCTTCTTGCATGGCAAGAACCCAATCAGGATCAGTAAGTGCTTCATCTATTTTCTTTGGTTCTAATTGTGATAGAAAACCAGAGAATAGACATTCATTTGTCGTAGCACTTCTAGTCTTGACACCAGCATCAGGATCACCAATAATTAAATCAAAGGGATGATCTCTGCTCCAAATCCTTTCCCTTGGAAGATGTGTCCTTGATGATTCAGCAGTATTGTCAGTAAGCTGAAATGTGTGACTAGTTGATCCACCAGCTCCTCCTGAGTTGTTGCTAGGTTGACTTGATGATCCACCACTAGCATTAGTGGAATCTCCAATGTTTCCACCATTGCCTGGATCATCACCATTATTATTGTCATCTCCTATTGCAACCTCAGGTGGCATATCATCATCTGAATCAGAATCTGGATAGTTGTGAAACTTCAGAGACTCAGATGGATCAGCAGATTGTAGACTTGGAAGTTTTGTGTCATCAAATGTAACATTGACACTAACTTTCACTGACAGAGTGTCAATCACAAAAATTCTATAAGCAATTTTGGTGTAACCAACAAAGATTGCTTCATATGCCTTTGGTTCAAACTTACTTAAATTCTCTTCACCATCTTTAAGAACAAAGCATTTGACTCCAAAGACATGAAGATGTTTGACATATGGTTTCTTGTTGTTATACAGCTGGAAGGGAGTTTTCATGTGATCCTTATTGTTCAAAGTTCTATTCTGGGTGTAGCAGGCAGTGCTTACAGCTTCAGCCCAAAAGTACAGAGGAAGCTTTGCTTCAGCAATCATTGTTCTAGCAGCTTCAATCAGTGTACGATTATTTCTTTCGACGACTCCATTCCGTTATGGAGTCCTTGGTGCTGAGTATCGTCTGTTGATTCCCTTTTCAGAGTAAAAGTTGACTAAGGTTTGATTCTTTAACTCCGTTCCATTATCTGACCTTATTGCTTTTACAGGAACACCCTTTTCCAATTCAACTTTCTTGATATGATCAATTACTGTCAGGGGAGTTTCATCCTTGGAAGCTAGGAAGTAAACCCAAGTAAATTTTGAGAAGTCATCCACAATGACCAAAGCATATCTTCCTCCATCAATTGACATAATATTCACTGGGCCAAATAAATCCATATGCAAAAGCTGCAATGGGTCAGTGATACTATTGATGGTCTTGCTTTTGTGAGATGCTCTCTTCACTTTTTCTTTCTAACAAGCTTCACAGAGATCATCAGATGTAAATTCCAGGGAAGGCAAACCTCTCACCAAATATCTCTTGACCAGAGAGTTTATAGTTTTGAAGTTGAGGTGTGAGAGTTTCTTATGCCATAACCGACTATCTTCAGTAGATGCTTTTGCATAGAAACAGTGATATTCATTTCCTGGTCCAGTAGATAAATCAGCTACGAATATGTTGCACCTCCTGATGCCACATAGTGAAGGGCGTTTACCCTTGGTATGTTTGAATATACATATTTCCTTTTCAAAGTGAACATAATAACCCTTGTCACAAAACTGGTTGACACTAAGGAGATTATCTTGTAGTCCTTCAACTAGTGCAATTTCTTCTATGATGATCCTTCCAACTTTATACTTGCCATATCTAACAGTAAGACCCTTGCTATTATCAGCAAAAGTAACTGAAGGTCCAGTTGCTTCTCTCACTTCTGTCAGCAGGGATCTATTGCCAGTCATGTGCCTTGACGCTCCACTGTCAAGCACCCAAACAACTCGAACAATTCCACTGGCACCCTGCAAAAGACAACTTGATTAAACATTCTTTGGGACCCACACTTGATTGGGTCCAGCAAATTTAAAGAACTGATTTCTATCAGGTGTAACAACAGAGCCTCTTGGACTGATACTTGGTTCAGACTTGACTGAACTTACTTCCTTAACAACAGCCTTATAAACCTTAGTTTTAGGCTTTGGAACATAAGTCTCCTTCCTAACACGAAGAGGAGTAGCAGTCTTTGTCCTAGCATACTTTTTGTTTGTGTGTTGTCTTGGTGACATGTTTTCATTTTTTTCATGCAAATTCTTAAAATAAGCAGACATAGTATTGAAAGCACAAAGCATACAATTATCAACACCACAAAATTTATGGCATGCATCAAATATAAGAGCAACAGGAATATCAGTCACAATAGTAGGAACATCAACAGATTCTACTCTAACATTATTAACAGTTTTAAAATTCTCAGTAGAATGGCATCTATTGTCTCTGTTCTTACTATTCACAAAGTTATTAGGCTTGTTGAACTTAGTTCTTTTTGAGTTGACACCTAAACCAGCTTTAGGCAACCTAACATTGCCTTTCACTTTGATTGGTTTCAGGTTTGTCAGAATCTCATCTCTCTTCTCATTACTCTCTTTCATTTTAAGGTCTTCCTGTTTGAGTTCATATTTAATGACAACAGGAGTTTCTAAAAGAGGTTCAGCTTCTGAAGATTTAAACAATGGTTGAGGGGAATCTTTCAAAACAAAAGGAATCCCTCTCTCCTCAGCACTCTTCTTAAAGTGAGTAATGTTACTAGCCTTACCTACAGCTTTGTTATAGTCAAAACATATTCCAACAGTTCTCTTGATCTCTTGTTTATCATTAAGCTCTTTGACTATAGTGGAGGCATCCTTAAAGGCTTTACATTTCACTTTCTCTTCGTCTAGCTGAAGTCTTAAAGCAATCTCACCTTTCTCTAGAACTCTGAATTTAGCACATTGTAATCCTAAATCCATAGTCAGTTGTTCAATTTTAGGTTTTAATACTTTCATCTCATTCATCTTATAAGCATGAACATCTAAGGCTAAGGTATTAATCTTAAGATTGGCAGCTTTCAACTTTTTAATAGCATCATTTCTTTCAAGTCCTAATTGCATAAAAAGTTTAGGGCATGTAGGATCTACTTGAAAGCTTCCAGCAGGCGGAGGTGAAGATGATCCAGTATTAGCCATGAAAGCAACGTTCCCTAGCTGCTCCTCTTCATCACTATCTGTATCATCCCAGCTTTTCCCTTCTGCCAGATATGATTTGTTTTTGAAGTTTTGACCTCCAGAAGTACCCTGATGCTTTTTCACTAAAGCATCATACTTCTGTTTCAGCTCGTCGTACGAATCCTTTCTCTTTCCTTGAACCTTGGGCTGCTTGCACTCAGTTGCAAAGTGTCCCGGTTCACCACAGTTAAAACATTTGAACTTGCTTCTGTCCACCATCCCAGTCTTGTATCCTCTTTTGCTTGTAGAAGATGAGTAACCTCCTTTTTGAAACCTGTTGACAGTAAGTTTGTACTTGTAGGAGGGGTTCTTCTTGAATCTCATGTTTCCAAATTTCTTGGCAAACAGTGATAGAGATTGATCTTCTAACTGTTCTAGCTCTTCCATTGTATAGAACTCTTCATCACCACTGGAAGAAGCAGTCTGACCCGTAGAGTTTCTCCAGAGAAATCTCATTCAGATCTCTACTTTCCCAGATAGCAGTGATTCTGTGTTCCAGATGTTCAGGAAGGGTTAAGAGAAACTTCATGTTGACCTCTTTCTTGTCATAGTATTTCCCATTCAGATTTAAATTATTTATCAAATTATTAAGTCTGATAAACACCTCTGAAATCCCTTCTCCGGGACTAGAACCAAATTGTTCATACTGGGCCATCAGAATCTCTTTCTTGTTCTCTCTTACTTCTTCTGAGCCTTCGTTGATAATCCCTAACATATCCCAGATTTGCTTCATGTTTGTACAATTAACAACAGCATTGTACATGACAGGATCTAGGGATTCAACTAAGATCAGTTGAAGAGTATCATCTAAGTTCATCTGTTCATTCTCTTCATCTGTATACTCAAAAGGTTCTTTCGGAAATGTCTGATGAGGTATTAACACACCATCTTCTTCGTGTGCTAATATGACATTCATCGGAGTAGAAACACCTTTGTTCAGAATCCCGATGTATTTTCTGTTCGCAGTGCGGAGGAATAGTAACATGTGCCTCTTCCATAGGCCAAAGTGTTCTTTGCTGAACGGTGGGATTTTAATGCTACTAATCTTTTGTGTACTCATCTTTAAGGATTTAAAGTGAATAGTGTTTGGATGAGATTTGGATTACTGAAGGAAAAATATTTTAAATCAGAATTAATTTTTGGAATAAAATTAATTCGAATAAAAAATATTTGAAACGTTACAGAGTGTGTATAGGATCTAATACGGTGTATTCGTATTAACCGCTCTTGATGCCAATTGTTAGGTCCAGATACGATTGTAGAAGGGGGGGGTGAATACAATCGATACCAAATAATCTCGGAAGTGAATCAGATTGGAATATGACTTGTTAATCAAATTATAATTAATTAATATAACAATGTTTTAAGTCGTTATATAATTAATATGGTTCAGTTTTAATGTCCACAAATGATCGTAGAATAAAATCGACAGGGTATATTCTAGATTAGTGATTAAAACAACCGGGTTATCAAAGCACAGAACACTGTGGATATAACGATCAAGCAAGTTATGAACAAGTTGAAAGCAATTAATCACCATCCAATCAGGCATCCCATGATGTGGACACTTTCGAAGCATCTCCTTGTAGCGTTCTCACGCTTCCCATAAAGTTTCACCAGATAGCTGAGAGAATTGAGTGATAGCATTCCTGATTGCAGTTGTTTTGGCCATAGGGAAGAACTTAGTAAGAAATTTCTGAGTCAGATCCTCCCATGTCGTAATAGATCCTGCAAGAAGAGAATGCAACCATCCCTTAGCTTTATCCCTCAGAGAAAATGGGAACAACCTCAATTTGATGGCATCTTCAGTAACACCATTGAACTTGAAAGTGTCGCAGATCTCAATGAAGTCCCGAATATGCATATTAGGATCCTCTGTCGGAGAACCCCCAAACTGCACTGAGTTCTGTACCATCCGAATAGTGCTCGGTTTGATTTCATAAGTGGTGGCCTGACAATGCTCGACTGAATGTCGTTGATTTTAGGCTCAGAGAAAGCCTTAAGAGCCTTAGTATCATTCGCAACTGGTGGTTGATCACCCATTGTGGTACTCACTATCGTTTTTGCTTTTGCCAATGCTTCTTTACGGGCCTGAGAACGTGTTCGCATACACGTCACTCAAGTACCTGAAACACACACAAATGAAATAAAAGTGAGAAAAGAATCCAAGTCAGTGAACTTTAACGACCACTGATGACACGCACATAAACTAAAATATAACACCGAGTCCCCAGCAGCGGCGCCAAAAACTTATTCGCACAAAATCACGCAAGCGTACGTGGTCACAAGTAGTATAGAAATTCAATTCAGTTTGTTCCCACAGAGACTGGTGTATCAAGTAATATGCACTTATGCAACAATGTATGGTTATTATTGAATGCTTAGACAAGTATCAAATTGGGTTTTGGTTATCTAACTTAACTAATTCAATTCGAATTATGAAACTAAGAATTATAAACTAAGAGAATAACGATTTACTAATGAGAATAAAAACATGGGATTCTAACTTCATTATATACTTCATTCAGAGTTATGCCTTATTGTTAGGTCCAGATACGATTGTAGAAGGGGGTGTTGAATACAATCGATACCAAATAATCGCGGAAGTGAATCTGATTGGAATATGACTTGTTAATCAGATTATAATTAATTAATATAACAATGTTTTAAGTCTTTATATAATTAATATGGTTCAGTTTTAATGTCCACTAATGATCGTAGAATAAATTCGACAGGGTATATTCTAGATTAGTGATTAAAACAACCGGGTTAGCAAAGCACAGAAAACTGTGGATATAACGATCAAGCAAGTTACGAACAACTTGAAAGCTTTACAAATGCTTTGATTTACAAAGTGATGAACACTTGAAATGAAGAATGGAATGCCATATATATAGGCAACCATTTGTACTTGTAAGACAAATTAAAAACAAGACAAATAAGTTTGCAAAGACAAAACAAGAAGGGCAAGACAATTACAAAGCAAGGGAAGACAATTCTAGATTGTCTACCAAGCTTAAAACATGGCAGAAAGACAATTTAAGAAGGGCAAGACAATCTGATTGCCTTGCTAAGTCATTTCACACGGCAGTAAGACAATCGGTATTGTCTTGTCCATCACATGGAATTTCGGTAGGACAATCGAATTGTCTTGTTGACTTCCTTAATCCTTCGGTCAGACAATTCCAAGGGATTGTCTTGCAAACATCCACTTAGCTTTGGTAAGACAAACGTTAGTTGTCTTGCTAGAGGCTTGAAACATTCGGCAAGACAAATTTAGGATTGTCTTGATGTGGCCATTTGATCCCTTCGGTCAGACAAAACAATTGTCCGGGCAGTTGATGATTTCACTCGGCAAGACAATCTTAGATTGTCTTGCTGAGATGGTTTAGGTGATAAAAAATGTAATATGTAGTTTATATTTAATTGAAAATTATCCACTTAATTAAGTTAATCATATAAATTCATAAATTAAATTAATTCGAGAGTGAATTAATTTAATAAATAAATTACACAATTAATATAATTATATGAGAAGTGAAATAATAGCCTATTAAATATTTAATCACCCATTCTTCAGTAGAACAACTTCCTCTCTTCTTTAAACTTTAATAACTTCTTCTTGATTTGTCGATCGATTGAACTACCACTTCTGCTTGACTTCAAATATTTAATTTGAATAACTGATACACAGATGTACTGTCTGGTTCATCTGTATCTAGTTAAATCAAATATTCTTCGTCAAATAAACAATAAGAATTTGGTTTATTCGTCGAGTCTTCGTCTTGTAAGTTCTACTTCATTGAATGGAATCTTCTGAATAAATAAAGTATAGAAACTTTATATCTTCTGAACTCCTGGACGTGCCACAAAAGATTATTTGTGCACTGAGGCTTGAACATATTAATGAACTTCTTTCAGTGGTGTGCAGCAGCATCCTGGAATTTATCTGACATATAATTCTCATAAGTCATTTGACGTTCTTCGTACGGATTCCGATAACTTGCTATTTACTGAGCTTTCTTATTTGAGTTGAGTTGTAGCTCTTTAAATACAAATAGGCTGAACATATTCCTTTCACTTATCGATATGTGATGGTTTATAACTAATCAGATTACACGAGAATGATACACGCTAACTGTCGTTATACGTGCACCATACTGTTTCACATCCACAATTAAGATAGAAGGTAAACAGGCACCATTTATGCTTAGACCCTATATGTCTATAAGATTTGAAAACATAACGGTTAAAGAGCAAGTTATCTATCAAGATTACGTAGGGCGATGCAAGATGGTTAAAATCACACCACTAATCACGTATATCGAATACATAATCTTATGTTCGAATGGCAAGTTCTAAATCAATATATCCATTGTCGCTTCAATAAAGATTAACAAACAATTTAAGATGTTAGCTACGCATCCAAGACGAATAAGCACAACCAATACAAAGAAATCAACATTCATCACACAAATAATTAAGGCAAATCAACTACTGAAATCCATATATAAATCCGCTAGAATCCCACGATAATGATTAGTTCATAATCGAACTTCTCATCATCATGGGAATAAGAGTAAACATGGTACTGAATTGGAAAAACAAACTCAAAGTACGAGAATAAGAGTTAAGAAACAAATCTGAAACGAGCATCCAAAGTTACGCCTTCTTCGAAGAATTACAAAAGTAAAAACTATGAAACTCGATCTCGATCTTCTCCGTAGCCGTCACGTGCTACTTAGAATGTTTCTAGGTTATGTTTTTAGTCCCCCAAGCCTTTCTTTAACTTTCCCAGCGAACGGGCCTTCAAAGGGATCAAAAACGGGCAAAACAGGCCTGAAATCGCGCACAGACGGTGGGGCGGGTGCGCCACCGTGGGGCGGGTGCGCGGAAAGGGCAGATTTGTTGCTTGGCTTCCCTGACGGTTTGGCGCGGGTGCCCCAACTCAGCAGCCTGGACAACCAACCTTTGCGCGTCCGTAACTTTCTCCTCGTGCATCCGATTGCTTCGCCGTTTTTTTTTCACTTGAAGCTATGAATCTCCTCTCCGTTCTCCTTCCAACAAACCTACACAACACCACACTAAAACATATCAAAAACATCAAAAACTTGAGGCCAGATCATCGATTTAAGCCGAAACGAAGGCTTCCAAGTGGATATAAAATCCACTTATCAGGTTGCGAGCCTGACGGTCCTGAATCTCTTGCCTCCGTTTGTCTGTCCTTCTCCTGCTCCTTCCTCTTTTCCATCTCCATCATATGAAAACAACTAGAATCAACTAAAATCAACTTATAAATCATCTTCTTCTAAAAATAAATCAAAGTTACAAATATGGTTGCTAAAATTGCAATCGTATTTTTGAAAATAAAATTTAAAAAATAATAATTTTAAAAATTAGTTTCAAAATTAAAATATTTTTAATAATACCTTCAAAAAGTTAGGAACTTAGGTAATTTTACCAAATAAACACCCTAACTTTTTTTAATACATAAAGAAGGATGCAACTTATCAAAAATAAAAAGGAAACGAAGCGTCCGATGGAGGCTGCTATTTCTAACTAAAATGATTATGTATTAATTAATATATTATATAAGTTGAGTTTCATGAAAAACCTTCGCATATAGAAAATTCTAGAGACTGTGTGGTGAGAAAATAAAGTTTTGTAAATTTTCTATTATATATTTAACAATTTTTTAAATAGATTATTCTAACAGCCAACCATAAAGAGTCCTTGGTTAAAAATCGAGTTAGCATACCAAAAATAAAAAATATAACCAATCTCTTCAAAAATCACACTTCAACCATATCCACTCCTTATCTATAAATTTCAGACAATCTCTTATGGATGACTATATTTGTCGAACTTCTATACCTGTAAGAAAACTGTAAGAAGATTACACATTATTTATTATCATATTAAACTGATATATTCTATTTATAAAATTCTAAATATTAATAATATATTATTTTTAAATTATCGCCAACCAATATAGTTAATACCATCGAACCACGAAGTCCTACATGTTCAGCAAATTTTACGTATTGTCTTCTAGGTCCAATCTAGTCGATGATTATAGTCAACCCTTACAGGATATGCACTAATAATCTGATATGTATTGATTTAATGTTGAATAAAAATATATCCCGCAAATCGTGAAACATATTCAACTAACTTAATATACATGAATTTTAAATTTTTTTAATAAACTCTATAAATAAGATTTTATACATACGAATATATTTTATAATGTTTTAATTATAAAAACATATATGGCCGTTTGGGTAACATTAATTAGAAAAAGTGCTTTTTATTTGAATAAATTGTTCGGGAAAGTATTAGAAGTCATGAAACAAAAATTACAATTCTAAACCTTTTAGTAATACTTTTGAAATTTTACGCAAACAGGTCAGAAAAATTGCAAAAACTCACTTCTTATATATTTGAAAAAGAAAAAAAAACCATAAGCACGTAATTTCTCAGCATTATACAGAGAAATGAACTTATAAATATTTTATCTTAAATGAAAAATTACAGGATATAGCGCTTTTCATTCCCCGTCTCTTTGACGCTACTGCAGTTTGTTGAGTTCTAAGCAAGGTAATACTACATGATTCCTAACACTACAATTACAAGATCTAAATCTTTGTTTAGTTAGTTTTGTGGTTTTGAACATTCAAATATTTCCTCTTTCGTTTTGATGTTTCTGGGTTTTGTGTTAGTTTGATTAATGCTTACAAACTGTTTGATTAAGTTCCCGTGAGAAGTTATTACAGCTTTCAATATGACGACCGTACAATATTATGTTAATTGACTCTATTGTTGCATTCTCATGTGCTTCTTCTAGTTCTATTATGTAATTGCAACCTGTAAATGTTTAAATTTTTTTCTATAAAGAGCGCCATAAAAGTTGGGTAGAACACCTTATGTGATTCGAGAAGTTATTTCTGTTTGGTATAAGTCTAGTGTTGCTCTTTTCTGCAGCTTCGGGACTATATGAATGTCCCCTTCCATGTAATTTCTGGTATTACCTCTTTTCTGTTATTATAATAGTTCGATATCTTCCCCGTTAAATCCCTGCTGCAGAAATATAAAACAAGAAAGATCAATCTAAGTCGATGCATAGAATGGTGATGGGAATAGAGCAATTTCTGATAGGTTTCAGAAACTCGATTCAAGAAGGAAAAAGGGAATTTCAAAACAATAAATATACTTCTTTAATCTGTTAAAGATTTGTTATGGCCGAGTTTGGTCACGGAAACTTAGGACAGGGCGCGTCCTCCATGGGTGTATTCCGGAGGGCGCGGCCCGTGTTTATCGAAGAGATGGTCGGATTAATGCTGTCGACATGAAGAGGTTGTCTAAAAGGGCGCGCCCATAGTGGGCCTACCCTGTGATGAGGGGATGCGCCATGGGGAGGGTCGGTCCTGAGTAACTAGTGTTTTGGCAAGGCAAGTGGAGTTAATTCTGTTTGAGAGGTGAGTGATTGAGTGAGTCTAAATGACGACCCTTGTGAGGGATATGAAGACTAATTATCAGGCTCATCTGCTAGTTACCAGGCTCATTTGGAAAGTTCCTGGGCTCATCCGGGCATGATCTATAATCCTCAATCCTGCTATCTGCCGAGTTAACCCTCGTGTGGGGGCTTGAGGTGATCATGGTTCTTGAAGGCCCTCCGGGGTGACATGAAGGCCGATCATATGTCTGGATCCTGTATTCTGGTAGGTTTCCCTCATCGGGGGATTGAGACGATCGTGTAATTTGGCTCTTCATTTGCCTTACCTCTTGGTGGGAACCTTCTCCAGGAGGTGAGGGCACGTCCCTACGCCTCAAGGAATGGTCACAGCCCTACCGGATGACTCCTCCATGCTATGAAGAGTAGCAGTTAGTGTTATCCCTCGTAGTGGGGATAATGCCGTATCCATGATGTACTTGGACTAGGAGTCAGGTAGTTGGCCTCAATGCTAATTTTAACTGGAGTAGGACTCTGAAGGCGTTGGTTGTCTAAGGGATAAGTCACCGGCTTAGATTGGTCTTATCCCCAAGAGTCCTAGTCCTGATCAAACTAGGAGTCTTGGTTCAATAAAACTACGTATGGCTTGATCCCTATATAAAGGAGTACGTAGGCACATCAGATTGTCGTTTTCTCCTTGCTGAATTAGCAAGTTGCTCGCAGAGTCTGTCTTCTAGTTGGGTGGCAAACATTTTTCATGAAGCTTTGCCCTAACCTCTTGCCAAGATATTATAAGAGCCAGCTTCATGCTTGTAAAATCTACTTCAATGCCATTCCACCAAAGCTTTGCAAGATTGATTAACTTCATCTTTGCAAGTCAAACTCTTCGTGCATCAGACAGGTCATACCGATCAAAATATCGCTGATCGCCAAACCCAATCATTAAAATATGTTGCATCAAATCTTCCGTCAAACTATAGAACATCAATTTTTGCCGTTTTTGTAATTTCTTCGGCTGTGTCATGTTCACAGTTACTTCTATGTATGGAGTTATTGGGTCAATCAAATCTTCTCATTCACAATTATTGAGTTTACCTCAAAAACTTTCCCATGCCAATAGTGCGAGTAGTCATAAAGCTTTCAGGTTCTGATGCAGGATCTTACCCCAACAGTTACAGAAAGGTTTGAAAAGGCAGAATAAAACTAAAGACTACAAAGAAAGAACGAAAACAGATAGCTAGGCCCTTGCACCCGGAAAAGTTAACTCTCATAGTTTTAATCAATTTTAATCTCCACCAAGAAAATCCAAGAAAATCCCTTAGAGCATCTCCACCACACTAAAACCCTTAGCCAAAATGGATAAAAGATGTCATAAATAAAAATTATAAAAAATATGTAAAAAAGTTTCACTCGAACAGGGGGAAATAATTGGCCGCACCTCTTGAGATCTGTAAGAAGTTTCCACATTATCTCTTAGCATATTAATATAATATATTACATGTACTATAACTTGAAATAATAACAACATTCTACTCAAAAAATATAGCCAACCATTATAAGCAGTCCCATTGGAGCACAACGCCTTATAGGTTCAACAACTTTAACATAAACAGGATTATATGTCATTTTAGCCAATACTGTTGGAGATGCTCTTAGCTTAAAGAAACCTGAACGAGGAAACTAGCTGATTGACATAATTTTTGGGATATGCATAATATTTTCCAACCCTATAACAGATTAAAGGAAGATATAAATATTTTGAATATCCCTTTTTCCTTCTTGAATAAAATTTCTGGAACATATTAGAATCTGCATCATTTAGTAAACTTATATATAATTCTGAATGTTACATAGTGGTGGTTTTATAAAACTTCAAGTTATTCCGGTTGTGGTTCATTTCAATCACTGGTTAACTAGTGTTTTTGTGATGCTCCTGTAACCCTTTACATCAACTTAACAAATGGATACATAATGAGGTGCCATGACACCTCATCACTTATCTATTGTGTTTTTGTGATGCCCAGTAACCCTTTTTTCCTTTCACATTGAGGGTCATACAAAGTTTTTTCACATACAAGAAATAAAAAGATATTACTTGAATGTTTGAGAAGGTGATATATAATATAAATTAACTTCTATTTTTATTAGAAAGTTGTCTGAATTAAAATTGATAAATAGAACATATATTCCTATACTAGGAATAAGAACCTATTTTTCAAAGACTTCAAAGCAAAACTGGTAATTTTCATCTGCAGGAAATTGTGGTTTAGTAATTTACTTTACTATACTTAATTTTTAAGAAACACGATATATTACGGTAAAGTGGTAAAGAAACAGAAACTACGCATTTCTATTTAATAACTTCTATCCAACATGCCTGACGATATGAAGAATACATGGAACTTGAATGTTGATTTTTGAGTAAAGCTTTCTTTATGATTTATGTAGCAACAAATACTTGTATCATTTACTGATCAAAGTATAGACTTGTTATTGTGTTAATAGTCCTTTTGGTGTTTAAGTGTTATGTCTTTTGTCTGCTGATACAAAAACAGGTTGATACAAATTCAAACAACATGAGCAACACAATAGACTTGACCGGAGATGGGGGTGTTGTCAAAACAATTGTAAGACGAGCAAAAGCCGATGCAATCACTCCCTCCGAGAGTCTCCCTCTCGTTGACGGTATGCTTAAATTGGTATCCAGTACATGACATGTATGAAACAAATTTGGAAACCTATAAAAGTCTTGGTGGCAATATGATTATGATGGTTACATGTGCTAGCAATAAACCCCGATTTTTAATAAAGGCGCAATCTAGAGCTTATGCATAAATGATTATATAAGCTGAACTGTAATTGTTCCATTGTTGTTTCTTACATAGTTGTCGGCTAAATTCATATTTTAGAAATGTTTAAACATTTTATATCTATAGATTCAAAGAGCAATTTGTTGAGAATTAATTAGCTTGCAAAGGTGCTCTTAGTGCTAAAAGTGATCTAGAGTTCGATTCTCATCTCCCCATTCTGTTATACTGATCGGACTCAGATTAGGTATAGGTCTCATGTGACAATTGACAACATTGGAGGTGTCCGGTTAACAGAGCTTATAAGCACTGGCCTTGTTTAGAAACACTAAAAACAGGTGTTCCCGGTCAATCTAAAAACAGGTGGTCCCGGTCAATCTATTACCCAATTCATAATGATAAATTGTCTGCTCTTATGGTTAATTGTATGTTCCTCATATTTGTTGTTTTGTTTGAAGCAGTTCATTATGAAGGCACACTTGCTGAAACTGGTGAAGTCTTTGACAGTACACACGAAGATAACACAATTTTTACTTTTGAAGTTGGACAGGGCACCGTCATCAAGGCATGGGATGTTGCACTAAAAACTATGAAGGTTAATATACTTTTTTTTACCTGTATAGCGATAATTGATTAATATGTGGACATCCCAAACAGTCCATTTTTGGTTTTTCCAGGTTGGGGAGATTGCAAAAATTACTTGCCAACCAGACTATGCTTATGGAAGTGCAGGTTCTCCACCAGATATCCCCCCAAAGTAATGCTAGCATGACCAGTATCGGTCATTTTCTTAAGAAGTGTGGAGGTCTGACGACTTCAAAATATTTTGAAGAAAAAGGAATGCATATACTTTTAACCAACTATTAAATGCTATAAACCTTGTATATTGGCACTTAACTGTAAATGAAACACTGAGCTACAGTTAGCTATGTGACTATTGATATGAGCATAACCATAAAATAATGTTGAGCAAAAGGTTATAATATGCTTGAGAGACTATAAATATGGATATTGCAAAAATAATTTATTGCTTGGAGGCATAGAAGACTGCAGATATGTGCATAGTATGACTCAGTAGTTTGTATGTTGCATGTAGTGTGTATGTTATATGTAATTGATCAGACTTCTTGTCTCCTCAACAGTGCAACCCTTATCTTTGAGGTAGAGTTGGTTGCCTGCAGACCACGCAAGGGCTCAAGTCTGAGTAGTGCTTCTGATGAGAGGGCTAGGCTTGAGTAATTCTCTCAACACTCTTTCTTTCTTTTCAACTAAGTCTTTGCAGTTGCTGATTAACTGAATCTTAATTCCTGGTCTACAAGTTTTTGCTACTCCGGAAAGAAATTTTATTAACTTCCCATTTCAGTGAGCTAAAGAAGCAGAGGGAGCTTGCAGCAGCAAATAAAGAGGATGAGAAAAAGAAGAGGGAAGAAGCTAAGGCAGCCGCTTCTGCTCGTATTCAGGCAAAGCTTCAGGCAAAGAAAGGGAAGGGAAAAGGCAAAGCAAAATGAGAACATCACAATAATTACCTCAAGAAATTGTAAACCTTTCTTATTTAATCAAAAAATTTAACTTTTAAGGATTCTAGAGGACTTCAGACTTAATCACAAGTGGGTATGAAAGGTATACAGTATTATAGTTTCTTAAATAAAGTTACCATATGTTTGATAATGTGCTTAAATACAATGACTTGTACTCAAAATGATGCTGATCCATTTGAGTAAACTATATATAGTTTACATGATGCGGTCGAGTTAGAGAAATCATCAAGATTTTCACTTCTAGCCAAGTTTCTAAGTTGGTGTTTGTGTAAGCATCGTAGAGGAGCACCATCGTGTCAGTTTTTTCTTCAAGTCATGCCTCTATGTTGGTGTTTGTGAAAACTGTAGGATCAGTGCTCTTGCAGTACCAGCCTGCCAGGAGATGGGGGCTGGTATTATCTGGACTTTTATTGTTTAACCTCAGTATTAAAACTTTATTCTTCGGTAGTTTGGTTTGCCTGGGCACGAAATATATAGTCAATTTATATTACATCTGTGCTAAAATTTAAAATCAAACATAAGATAATTTTTTGTTTAGCTATCTCTCAGTTCCTAGTTAAAATTCTAAACTTAAGTTGATACGAATTGTTACATATAAATGTTAAATTTTATCATATAAATGTTTAAGTTTAATATTCATTAACAACATATCTAAATTTAAATTTTATAGAATTAGTTCTAAAGATAAGTAAATGTAAACATATTACATTGAAACATGATCATTGATTCATCAAATTCTATATAATCAACATTCAATCAAATTTTACATAATCAATATTTGTTTCAGCAGATATAGTTAGAGGCATCAAATGATATTTATCTACAAGAATTGCATATTGAAAGAATGACTCCAAATATCATATTGACACTCAAAATGTAATTACGCTTCCGGACACAATAATTTCAATCCAAGAAGCTTGTGGCTAATTTTTTTGAGCAGTCCTGCCACAGATTAATCAAATATCGTAGCATCTTCCGACAATTTTGATTTTATTTCGATAGCAGAAAATTCTCATGTCTTGCGATATATGCTTTTGCAGGTCATAACCAGGGACGAAGTCATGTGGGCAATGGGGATGCTTGTCCCCATAACTCCTGAAATGTCTGGATTTTGCGGGATAAATTGGTAAGTTATATGTAGTGGTTATGTTTCATTTCTCATGAGAAAAATTTTCTCCCCTTCATAGTTTTGCCTCTACTAGTTAAAAAAAACCCCTGTCATAACTTATATATATGATAAGAGCGATGCCCTCTGAGATTTCAAGTGATTGATACTGCAAATTAAACTTTAGGCTGCACTACAAAGTTTTTTAAAGCTCAAAACCAAATCAGAAGTTTTAGTATTAAAAAAGACTGAAACTAGTTAGAACTAGGTACCATATATGTAATAGATGTAGAAGCATTTTTCAACTCCATTACATAAAGAGCCGGGGACTTTCCTCTTTTATACAATGGGAATATACATAAGCCAAGAGCTTACGACATAGATCTGTGGAACATTTTCTACATACACACACATGCATGCCTTTCTGAACTACAAACAAGATCAATTCTGAGTTTGAAACTGGACGTGTAGCACTATATCCAGATATGGTCGATGGATGAAATATACGACGAGGAAACAAGGAAAGTACGGACTCGGGCTCACACAATTATTTCAAACAAATTCAAAGCGCATGAGAACTTTCACAGAATTGTACTTGTCTCCTGTTTTACTATGAAGTGGAACTGCTCGAATACCACTTCTCAGTTCTGAAACAGGTAGGCAAGTTTGACCTCCAAAGTCATCCTTTTCAGACATGTCATACTCATGAACTTCAACGCGAAGGAGAGCCAGTTCTGGGATTGTTAATGGAAATTCAAACTCTTCATTCCAATTTGGTATCCAGGTGTCTTCCTGTGTTTTTGTTTTTTTCATCACAGTATCAGCTTCAACACCAGCAATACCAATCTGCATTTCGACTTGCATTAAACAAAAGCAACAAAAAGCATATATTTACAATTCCTATTTAATAGAAAATAACCTCATCACAATATCAATTGGTCATGAGAACCTCACAGAAACCAAAATATTAAAGGTATTTAGAGAATATGCACACTTAATTATAATACACTATTGTCTAAATATCCACATTTAAAAGAAGTAAAGTATGGTCTCACCCTTGCATAGAAGTCGGGGGGAGAATATGAATCATAATGCGTATCTTTGAAGTCATTATACCAACCTTCACCAGTATACAGAGTTACCTGTACAATAGAAAGAGTTCAAGTAGTCAGCTTTATATATTTTAATAAGATTAATAACTTCAATCTGGGATATGATACTTCTAGGATGCAATTTAACAACTTTCACAAGCAAGAAGAAACGGTTGCGGTCAAGATAGAGCTCTACTCACCTTTAACTTTGTCTTGGGTGGGAGTGCAGTTTCAGGATCAAAGATCTCGTTGTCTGGACCAGCCTTCAATAAGAAGTCTGGTTTTTTAATATAACCACAACCACCATTTGCCCTAAACATTCCGTGCATAAGCCAAAGTGACCTTCCATAACCCTGTCAAAGTGAGGTAGTTATATGATTTGTTGGCCAGGTCCCTAAACACTTTTTTGTAGGTTTTATTTTATCTGAATTCTGACTGGTAACCCTACTGCATCTGCATTTACATATAATTTGATAGTATAACAATCCTGTTGTGAACGAAATGGAAAGAACACCTGAAGGAAAGAATGTCCAGATGATTGGTTTTTGTCCTTAACACATGAACTTAACATGACTATTAAAGTATGAAGGCAATTCTTATCGAGAAACAGTTTTAAATAAAGGTGATTTTCCTGGTTTTCTCACTGTTTCTTATATATTGATCTTTAATTAATACATTATAGGATTGTCATAAAAAAAATGGTATACACAGTAATTATTTCATAAAAGAGAAACTGCTTTCAGTGCCAATGTTCTGTTAATTGATTTGTTATCAAGGATTGAGAAACCTAATAATATTAACCAAAAAAATAGCGAAAACAGCCATATGACACCACATTTTAGTTTTAATTTGAAGTTCAGTTCTGGTTTTATTTGGCTATTGATAACGAATTAGTTGTGATCTGCAATCTCATCACATAACTCAGAAAAACTTCGCTGTTGTTCTGCCCATAATTGATATGAGGTTCTGTTAGAGGAATATTTTACTTGGACTTTCTCTGAAGGATATTTAAAGGCCCAACTCTGAATTTTGTTGGATTCGTCTTCAGGAAGTTTTGATTATTATTAACCTTTCCAAAAGACCTCCTGGTGGTTATCCGTGCTAATCCAGGAGAAGCCCTTCCTGTGGGTTTTCGAGGAACGAAAGCTACTCAGAGGTTATCCGAACATGAACATGATCTACAATCCTTTTATAGTAATCCGGCGGCTTTTCCTCATCCATGGGTCAGAGGTGATCGTGTCTGAAGGCCAGTTGGAGCAAGGCAAAGCTACATTAAGGCCAAAGGTGGCTATGTATTTTTCTTTTCTCTTTGAACCTCTCAGTGTTCTCCCCCTTGAAAGCTTTATCGTCACCGTCAGAATCTTCACCAGCAGAATATTCGGTGGCAATACCACCATTTTGCTTTTTGTTTGTTCACTCGTAAGCAGCTTATTATGAACGCCCAGTTTTTTCAATCGAACTTAGCTCAGATACCATTTGTTGGTTTTTTATTGAGAGAAAAGAAGAAAATGTTATGCCAAGAAGAATGATTTTCATGATATCCTATATATTCTAAATACATTAACTTGTTTTTTATATACTAACACATAAGGATAAACATCCTCTAAAAGATAAGACTTCAAAATATTTATCACTACTAATTTATTCATTCTAATCTAAAACTAATTCTACTTATGCAAGAGCTAAGAATTTAAATAATTTAAAAACAATTCAAATAACTTTGAATTATTAATCTTAACAAGTATAGATATTAGTTTTTTTTTTTATAACAATACAATTCTAATACAACAAAAAAGAAGTAGCCTAATCTTTTTTTTCCCTATATTAGAAACAGTATTAGAAACGTGATGTTATGGATGATCCTCATTTCTCTTTTACTCAGAACTGGACTACCTATTTAGCCAGTCAATTTTTTATGGGTAGGCGCTCAAAAATAAAAAATTTGTTTAACCTATATTAGAAATAATATTAGAAACATGATGTTATGGATGATCCTTGTTTTCTTTCCCAGAATTGGACTAGCTATTTATCCTCACAATTTTTAATAGGTAGGCACTCAAAAATAAAATAGTGATGTCTTATTTGTAAATCGCAGTAGCAATACATCTACTTTTGCAAGAGCTCAATGAATGAATCCATGATCAATCTTAAATCAAACCAACAGCCCTAGTGAGGACTTGGGTTAAGCATATGATGAGGGAAAAGCTCTTCTTCAGCAGAACATTTCAAAAAAAAAAAACTGTAGTCAAAGATAGTAGTTTATACTGATGACTTAGCTGTGATAGCTTGTTAGATACCACCTCTAGTTTTTCCTTTTTTGCGTTGTTCATGTTTTTTTCTCCTTCTAATAAAATTTAATTTTAGCAAAAACAAATATTAGACAAGTTACACTTTTTTTGTCAATATTAGACAAGTTACACTTATGTATGTAATATTGTAATGGTATGCATATTAAGAATTCCTAGAGAATCTTCATATAAGATTCTTAATTATATGTATATTAGAACTCATCCCTTATATTATATCTCCTTAAAAATATTAAAAAGTTTGTGATACAAACTTCAGTATATGTAAGGTTTAATTTTGATAGTTTATATTCTCACAATTTCTCAACTATTTTTTTTAACTTTTCTTTTTTGGATGTTCGACTCATTTCTTTACATACATTGGAAAACTTTCAAGAAATAGTAATTTTTATAACATAAATATACTTCCGCCCACTAATTTATCCACTTCTCTGCATCTATCAATTAAATATAAATGGTCCGACCACTTTACCCACTTATCTTCCTTCTCACACACTATCGCACACTAATTTACTATCGCCCTGTTTGGTTGACGGATTTTATGGTTACACTGTCATTATCCTTGAAACTGGGTTACACTACATGTAGCATCAAGATAAACAAACAACTGTGGTTGGTTTGCATTTCATTTACATACATGTCATTTATAATTAATAATACATGATAAAATATAATTATTTATATGATAAAATAAATTCAATAATTTCACAAATCAAAAGAGATGAATGTAAAATTCTAATTATAAAATAATGACACTTTTAAAAATTAATAATATTAAGTTAAGATAATATATTATCACTATTTTTTAGTTTTAAATAACCAATAATCGGGGAAAAAGTAAATCTAAGCATTAGATAATATTAAATCAATATATTAGAACATAAACAAATGACTAATACAAGTTAATAAAAATAGTATATGATACATAATAGAAAATAAAGTATATATATATAATAAGTAAAATATAATTTAAATTTAAATATAGATAATGATAATATAAGTAACTTTTAAATAAAAAATTACTAGTTTATAACATTTAGGGGCACCTCTTGCTTTGTGAGCAGACATAGATATATGTTGACTTAAAGAGTATACTTCTGTTTTTATCTTCGTTAACTTCTTTAGCATAAATAGAAAAATTGCCTCCTACTAATGAATTATAAGCATATATCTTTCTTTTTTTTTTTACTTTCTTTTCTTAACGACGAGATCTATTATCGCTTTTTGCGTGTCCTCGGAAATTTAAAGTAAGTGCAAATTCTCTCAATTTGTGGCCTACCATACGATCGGTTTGGTTGGGGGTATTAAACAAAGGGAAAGGGAAACAATCCATGTGATTCCCTTTGTTGTTGTTTGTTTCATAAAAAATCTCGTTTTCATTCCTTATTTTTTGGTTTTGGGTTTACCTAGAATCCCTCTGCACCCTTTCCCTCCTACCACATAGGTATTAGAATTACCTAGCTAAGTGAGTTATCGTGTTTCCCTGGAACTATACCTTGGAAGTCTAGATTTTTGTGTATATCTGTAATATTGTCCAACCAAACACTGCAATTAATCTCAGTTCCATGGAAGTATGAGTTACTGCGCTGGTCTAGATGATACCAAACAAGGCCTATAAGAGCATCTCCAAGGATAATATGTATAGTGGTTGGCTAAATTGATTACGTAAATTTTTTGCTAAGGGGACCAATGATCACCCCAATGGGATTATTTATATTCCCTACAAGTTTTCTTGGATCGACAAATATAGCCAACCAAACATGGTTGGCTATATTTTTTGCTAAGGGGAGAGAGGGTTGGAGTTCTAAATTTTTTACATGATCTTTAAAAGTGACACGTAGATGCCAAATAGACGTCACCTAGATAAATTTAGCTAAGGGTTTTTACCATTGGAGATGCTCTAATTTCCTTAAACTCCCCGCACCCAAATGTAAGGAATCGGGTGGGACGGAGGGAGTAATGTACAGCAGAATTGTCAATATCCATAACTAAAACAAGTAAGATTTTGTCATTAAAATTGCCAGACTGCCAATTAAAGAAAATTATGCAACAACAAAGATGCGAACCTGCATATTGAATGCAACCATCTGAGCTCCATGTGTCCAGGCAATCAGTGGATTGTAATTCGACGAGTCGAAACGTATACCCTTCGGGTACACCCTCAATATATTCTGCTGGGTGAACCTATATCAACCAATTAATTGAAATCACATATACATGTGTTTAGTATTAACGACTTCCACGTGCAGAAGTAAAACTTATACCCAACAAGTCAGAAGAAACATTTATCATGTAAAAGTACTGCATATTTCACTTGAATAGAGAAGCAGGGTACACATATACATGCTGCACAGGATAGGAGAAAGTCGTAATAGAAACCTGGCTATCCCCAGGCAGGTAGTTAGGCCATTCAAAAAAAGCAACTTTAGTGTGCTTGCCTCGACCATAATCACTAACATTTTCATAATGATGCACATGAGAGTGACAAATGTTAATATATTACTCAACTTAAGGTTCACATCTGTTAATTTGCTAATCACATGTTCTTGGTATGTCGCCAAAGCTTAGATATATAATTTGGAATTGATGCTTCAAGTATGTACCCTAGGTACCAACCTTATAAACTGGGTAGTCCATATATATATTTCTAACGTAAGAAGTAGAAAAGAATTTTTGTCATTTGAAAAAAGATTACCCAAGTAAATTAAAGCGGTATATTAATATATACCTCACAATAGCTTTTCCATGAGTAGCTACAGCCTTCTCCAGTTCTGGCTCACTCAAACTAAGACGTCTAACTTTATCTGGATCCACCTTTAACCAATCATCTAATCCTCCTTTTCCTTTTCCAGCATGGATCGCAATTAGACGCCTATATTCAGGTGCTCCTTTCAGATTTGACTTATCATCATCGTCATCGTCATCATCATCTTGCTCATTTGGGCTGTCATCATCATCCAAAGTATCCTAGGTGAACAGAGCAGTTAGCAAACTGTAAATAATCTGCTTACTACGTATGTAGGGATTAGTATAGTATGAAAAATATGCCTCACTTTATCCCGAGTAGTCCCAAGTTTGAGGCTTGTAAGTTCTTTGCCCCAAGCTCCCTCATCACCATCCTTCACTTTCTGCGGACTATTTGTTTCATCCTTGTCAACTTTTTTGGCTTGAAGGTATTCCTTGGGTGGTTTAGTTGAAATGATAAACCTTTTTTTCATTGAGTTCGGTGATTTTAACTGCTTTATGCCTTCTGAGTCAGGTACAAACAACGCTTCTCCAAATGTTTGAGTGACCATCTAAATTGGGTAGAAAGATGGTTAAAAGTATAATATATTGTAGTACCGCAGTAAACAACCCCATTCCAGTTCATATACTCACATCGGCTACTTTAGCTTGAAGTTCTGGAGTAAGGTGATCTTCTAGAGTTATTACAACAGGGTACTCGGATGCAACAAATGCATGTTCCTTTATAGAGCTCAAACATTTCAGAAGTTTAACAGGAGTGGTCAGAGTCCTACACCGCAAACCAATCCCGTTAAATACATTAATCTTTTAAGCAAATACTGACGTGTGTGCACAAGCATTTTGCTCCTCAGAACTTAAATGAAATACCATAGTATTCATGGCATCAGGTTGAAAGCTCAGTTCGCTAGAGCAAATTTAGGTTCAAAACCCACCACCATAAAAAAGAAAAAATGACAGCTTTTTTGGAGTATCCTTAAACTAATTACTGTGTCCGCCATTGTCCTCTGTCCATAACAGACATTCACCCAAAATCTTTCTAGGATAGATATGAAGGGAATATATATATATTCAGATTTCCATTTAGCATTAGTATTTTACCTTCCATGAAGAACATTCACATCATCGCCACTTGAATTAGGCCATATATCCAATTCAATAACTCTAACACCATTCTGAAGTGCTTCTATAATTGGAGCATCACTGCAGTCGCTACTTAGTTGATTCCCCGTTAGATATGAATTATGTCCGGTGTATATGAAGTAGTGAGACAGCGGAGAATCCATATCTTGGTGAATCTGGGAGGTAAGAGAAGATAATTAAAAGCACATTGTAATGAAAAACAAAGTAAAATATTTACTATTTCTCCTCATTTTCCTCGAGGAAAATAAGCAATGTGCAGAGAGATGAAACCCGGGTTCTTCTAGAGATTATTCCTGATTAGGACAGTTAGTACACTGAAAGCCCTCAACAACAAAAAAATAAAAAAAAGACAAGATATTTCAACATATTGTTGTATTCTTATACAAAATCCAAATAATAGTAAGCAAGCTGCGGGTCTCTGTTTATTTTATTTTTTCATAAACATATTCCACTCCAGACTCAGACTGTCTCATTTGATTAAATAGTCATAAGCATGATAATTTTACAGTAAAAATTACAACAAAACATTTCAGGGTAAATTTTATAGTTTCGTTATTTCTCTGAAAGAAAGTGTGTTCCATTTTTATAAAAACCATTGTCATTCGTCAATCTAAGAAGATCATAGGAACACATCCTGACTTCTATGAAATTGTTTATCCGTGTAATCAGTTACTATATAGTATTAGCAGTTCAAATTTCGGAAGGGCTGCCTATACAGCAGAAGATTCACATATATTAAATTATTAGTTACACAAAAAAGAAATTCTAATCTACCTCTACTAACTAGACTAATTAAATACCTCAACATTCCAAATAAAAAGAGGGCAACATACATCATAAACAAATTTGAAAAGAAACACAAACAGTACGATATTGTCCGTTTTAAACTGGTATCGGAACATAACAATATAAAGACAAACAATGAGGGTGCACGTAAGAAACACAACCTGGTGACTGATAGGAGGATTGAGTTGTTCATTGACGAGGAAATAACAGAAATCGTTGATGCTGAGAAAATTAGGGTCACTCAAATGATGAAGCTGCTTCATGATGTCTTGTGCATGGGAAAGCGTGCAATCAGCTTGACCCTGAAACTCAACCAGGAAGCGGAGCAGCTGATCAGCCGACATTTCTTTACCGCCGTCGGAATATTTGGTGAAGGCATTCACGACGTCCTCCGGTGGGCCCGTCTCCTCCGTCTTGAACTTCCGATTAAAGATTCCGAACATCTTGTAGCTCCCCATTTCGATTCTCAAACTGGGGTTTTAGAATTGCAGATAGATCTAGTTAATTGTTTGATTTAGAAAATGTGCAGGGCTACGAGGCAAACAAGGTGGATCATTCGTTTTTGGACACGTATATCTTAACAACTGCATTTACTGATCTACTCTAACTAACTAACCCACCATTGTGTTCGACCTTTCATTCTGTCCACCACGTGTCCACTTCTTTGTTTCTAGTGTATACTTTTCAATTTTGTTATATACTCCCTCCGTCCCAAAAAGAGTGAACTGATTTGACTTTCACGGAGATTAAGAAAAAAATTGCAAGAGCAAATCCAAGAGTGTCTTAATTCAAGCCTCAAATATAATATAAAATATCATGTCCTCGTAACTTAGGATATATTTTACTAACTTGAACTCCAACAATGTGCTTTATTCTCACAATATGTCTAATATTTTATTATTAAAAACTCTCTTTCATCATTAAAGCATAATATAAAAGTAGATAGAGAAAGAGATGTGTTGATTAGAATTTATAATAAAATATAGAATAGGGCAAGGAGAGATGTGCCCAAAAAATAGGGCTTGAAGAGCTTGTCCTAGTGATATAAGAGCAAGTCCAACAGGAGCCCTATTTGTTGTCCTAAGTTATAATATAAGGCATTTGCTCAAAAATATTACTCCAACAGTGTCCTAGTGATGCCCTAAATCACTAGGACAAACTATTCAAGCCCTATTTTTAGGGTTGTCCTAGCTGAGCCTTACTTTAAATTTAATAATAAAATATTGTTCTTCCGCGCGCGATCCACACTGTTTCCCTCTATTTCTTTTCATTCCCTCCATTTGTTTACCATCAAAACCACGAAGCGTCACTCCAACTTTCTTCTCACAATCCCTTCACAGTTTTACAGTCGATCAAAATCAAATAATGGACTTTCCAAATGGATCAACTTCCTACAAGTCATCGCTGCTACCAGCAACTCAAACACATCAATCTCAGTTTCATGCTTGATTTTATTTTGTTTATCTCAGTGGACTTGCTCGAACCAATTTTTATTTTTGTTCTATATTTTGGTTTGTTAATTTGGTATTATCTTTTACAAATCTGCTCGATTCAAATTTAGGTTTTTAAGCTCTCTTCCTAAACTGATGCTATTGGTTTACTGATTTCCCCCCTTTGTAGTAGATATGTAATTTCAATCTAATTTTCTGTTCGGAGATGCACAACCATCTTCTTCTTCTATATTTTGAAGTTCTGTTTGTTTTCCCTTTTCTTTGTTATGTAGCTTGAGTTTTAAATTTTTTTTGTGGTATCTTTTGCTAAAGGATTTGGCTGAGTAGTTAGATAAGCTTTATTATTTTTCTGTTGTCGGAGTACTGAGAAAAGTTTTACTATACCAGCACTTGAAGTGTGAGTTAGTACTTCTGTAGTTCTGTTGCAAAATAATAACAAGCAAGGTTATAGATTATTAATCAGGGTTTCATTAGCCAAGTACTTTAACATCTCTGCCACACATTTAGTTGTCTCCACAAAGTCGTCAATTGTGGAGATATCAACCATGTCAATTCATCACTGGTTTTGCCAAGAAAATGTGTAAACAAGTCAGTAGGTTAATTATATAAAGGGGGGGGAATCATTATAGCTTTTTTAGGAATAGCAGAACAGAGACATAAGATGAAGTTGAAAACTTTGTTTGTTTCCTTTATAATCTTCCTGACTGAAGTTGCGTTGTTGCATAAATTAGCTTAAAATCATTTAGTAGAGTTAATCATGAGAAGTGATTTTTTGTAATTTAAGTAGTAGGTTCCAAACACCTAAACATTAAGTTTATGTGAATTCTATATACTTGACATAATTTAACCTACTGCTATCATTTTCATAACTATTTCTCCAAAATATAAATCAGCTTACATCAATGCTACATGACATTTTATTATTATAAATTATTTTTTAGGTAAATTTTGAGATAAATCCCACTGAGAAAGCGCCTTCCTTCACGGATATGCTTAATTCAGAATTTTATTCTTATGAGGAGTTTGCAACGGCGACTCAGACTTCTTGTTTCTCACAAGATCTCGATGAAGAAGAAAGTGTAGATGGGACTAAGCTTAAAACTTCACAGAAGACAAATGAAAAAAGACCACGGACAAAAAATTTTACAAAACAGGAGGATGAATTGCTTATTTCAGCATGGCAAAACATTTCATTAGATCCAATTACAGGTGCTGATCAAACAAGTGGAAACTACTGGCAAAGAGTGCAGAACTATTACTTGACACACAAAGATTTCCAATCCAACCGTAATGCATCTTCTTTAAGGCACCGATGGTCTATGATTCAACTTGCAGTGAACAAATTCCAAGGATTTTATAATCAAGTTGATGGACGAAGTGGGTACTCAGAAATTGATAAGGTAATCTTCATTCTTTTTCTTCTTTTTTGTGGTTCACAATTGGTTTATATTGTGGATAGTAATTAAATAGTTGTGGAAAATTGAATAGATAGCTTGCGCAAAGGAGATGTACAAGAAAGTTTGTAAAGCCAATTTCTGCCTAGAGCATTGTTGGAATCTGTTAAGACACATGCCTAAATGGAATAATGATTTTGCTTAAAAAAAACCAAAATCTCAGAAGGAGACCCCCTTGATTTCTTCCCCATCAGATTGTGTGCTATTAGAGAGTTCAGAATTTGAAAGACCTATTGGACGAAAGGCCGCTAAAGAGATGGAAAAGAAACGAAAGAGGCCAGGAAATGGAAGTAATGACGGAGTTGCAATTCTTGAACAAATAAGGGCTGATCAACTTGAATCTAGGAAAGAGAGAAATGAACAGCTGAACAAGATGATACAGTTAGCAAAGGAGAGCAATGAACGTGAAAAAAGAAGAGAAGCCAAAGAACAAGATGAAATTGATGCAAAAATAATGGCAATGGATACAAGTTCTATGGGGGCTATTGAAGTTGAGTATTTCAACTTGAGAAAGCAAGAAATTATTGAAAGAAAGCGCGCACAATTGGCTCAATAAACTCTTTGTTCTTCATCTGGTATTTTTTTATGATTAACTAGTCCCTCTTTAATGGAGTCTTATTGTAAAGACGTATCCATGTATTTAAGACTGACTTCTTTAATTGAGTCGAATTGTCTGGTTTCTTTTTATGGTATTATGATTAACAATCAGATGGTTGTTTTGGCCTTGTAACTTATTCAGTTTCAGTGCCATAACTTTTTCATGTAAAAATGGAGCTTTCAATTTACTATTTTGATTGTTGTCTATGTTCCTTTTCTGTTTTGTGGGAATTTTAGTGCTGTTCTATTGGGAAAATATACATTCTGGACATTTGGATCCTTTGTCATTCTTCTGAATCAGGCTACTAATATCATCAACTAATGGCAACAAAGTGGATGCAATTTGTTGTACAACAGTGATTTTGTTCTTGGTAAAACAATGAGCCAACTTCTGGTTCTTGTTTAATTTTTAATAAAAACTCACTGTTGCTTTGCAGTATATTAATTTGACTTAATTGTTAAATGTGTGTCTAAAGTATTTTATAATTGCACGGTATTGGTTAAATTATTGTATTAGCCAAATGAATGGTTAATTGTTTTATAACTAGCCAGATGATTGGCTCCGCTTGAGTTCCGTTAAAAACTTAACGGGAGTTTAATGTTGGACAAAAATAATTGCAGACAAAATAGCATAAACCATCTCATTTCTTGAATTAACACTTCCAAAAGATGTCATTACAAGTTCCAAATCCAAAAATTACCATACTAGTACATCCTGGTCAGTAGCATAACATGGCGCAGACATGAGATGGCTTTTGATAAAGTTTGTCGACCATTACAAAAGATGGCAATTCTAGTCACATTGTCAAACAAGTGTAAAAATCACAATTAAAACTACTATTAAGTCTTCCTAGGTGGCTTGAATCCTGGGATGACCTTCTTCCTTGCAGTTGCTTTGGTATGTTTCTTTGGAGCAGATGTTGAAGCATTGTCATTTCCTTGATCACTCATTTGTCCTTGTTCTTCTGCTCTCCTAGTTGGTGTTGTTGAGGGGAGAGCTTTTCCTACCTTACAAGTTCTAGAATTATGCCCTTCCCTGTTGCAATTCTTGCAAGTGACTTTAGTCTTCCCAACCTCTATTTGTCTACCTTCTGCTTGTGACTTTTCACCTCATCAGTTTTCTAAAACAGCAACAATTACGCAGACATGAGAACACATAAATTAGAAAAGGGTGGAATTCATAATATGTTACAAACTTACTCTAGCTTCACAGCTCCTCCAGTTATGTCCTCCAGCCTTGCAGTATGTGCAATGAATCTTCCTCTGTCAACGCCATGGGTTTCTGGGTTTTCTGTTAGGATCTTCACTGTAGTCTCAGGAAGCACTCTTCTCAACTCATATGCATACTTCCAAATCTGACTATACTGCTCAGCATGAGTTCCATTTATTTTCACCAATGCCCTAGTCTTTGCTCTATAAACAGCATGTTTACTAACACTGCATTTAAGGTCATTCACAATTTTTTTACGGAAAGAATTTATGGGCCAAGAGGGATTCATCCTGATTTCTTTCTCGTAAAATTCTGCCAGCCATTTGGAGTTTATTTGTCTTTGGTTAAAAGTTGGCATGCAACTATGTTCTCCAAAATATGTCTTAATCTAGTTAGTGGAAGTTTTTTGCATAGGAGAAGCATAAATCTTCCACTTACATGGACTCTCACACACATATTTAACTGCTTTTCCAAAATTTCTAACATTGCTAATTGGCCTCCTGTCTAGAATAGCATGTTTCTTCACTGCAGCCCTAAATGTTTTAGCATCGTTAAAACACATGCCTCGCTCAAACACTGGTTTCCCATCTGGTGTCACATGATACACAGGGTAGCCAATTTCATCTTCATCAGTTGTATTGGGTGCTATTCTCTCTTCCTCACTATCAGCATACATAGAGGAGTGATCACTAAATTCATCACCTAATTCTTCATCAAATTTAGATTTATTACCACGCAATTCATCAGCATTTTTGTCAATTTGAAAATCACTATCGCTAGCATCCTTGTTAGAGTTATCAGAGTAAAAGCTATCCTCGGAGCTTTCAGTTTCAACAACATAGGTACTATCTGATTCTGAATCTAAATCTGAAGAACTAGGAATCCCAAAAGCATCTCTAAATTCCTTTTCTTGATTAATTTCTGCTTGGGTACTATCCATGAAGTCAAAATCTTCATACCTAGGCTCAGGTTAACTAAATTGATATTGTTCTTGTTCTGCATTTCCCTCAACATAGTCTACATTTTGTGTATTAAACTCAGGCTGTGAGGTAGACAAGGGTTCAATAACAGTGGCAAATACTTCAGCATATCTACCTTTCACAAGGAAGCACATATCCATCACATCAGCATCACTATTTAATTCGAATAAAGTCTTATCCATATCAGTACCTGGTAACGTATACATGTATGAATGCCATCCCCCAAAACACTCACATTCGACCATCATGCTATTTAAATCTAACCAACTAAACTCATCCACATGGCAAAAATCAAAGTAATCCACAGAACCCCCAACATATGTAGAATGATCAGACTTTAGCTCTCCACCATAATGCAACTTTATAGTAAAATTATCAGGGTCTGTCAAATACCACAAATAAGTACATTTTTAACTAACCATATTTTTACCCATAAAATTAAAGCTTATAATATGCACGTAATCAACTATATGAAGCTCAAGAAACCCTAAAAACCATACACAACCTCTATCACCGTCAAAACCCTAAATATTATACCAAACAACAATATCAGTTATCAAAAATTACTCGATCATACTTGAGCACACAGATATGGAATACAACAATAATATCGATAACAATCAAACCCCCAAAATTTATACATAATTTCCAATCATTTTTCTACATGCAGTTAGATAGTTCGAGTTTAGTACCTGTATAAGCGGGCGCTTCAAGTGGCTGGCAGATATTGTGATCTTCCTTCAGTCTCTTGTACCAACTCATCTTCAATCATCTTCAATAGCTGTGAATGATTGCGGTGTGTGGGTGTGTGGCGTTGGGAGGAAGATGAAATGAAAGTGGAGGGAAATGTAATAACAATAACAATTAAAGTAATAGAAGTATTAAACGGCGTTAGTCGTGAACTAACGGGACTCGAGCATAGCCACTCATCTGGGTAAATATAAAACAATTAATCATTCATGTGGCTAATATAATAATTTAACCAACACTGTGCAATAATAAAATATTTTAGACACACATTTTGCAATTAAGTCTATTAATTTTACTCACTGTTGCTAGAAGCTAGCAATCTATTCAAGTATGCGACCTAATTAAAAAGAAAGGTCAAGGGCACTTTTTTCTCAGAACATCAAAACAGAAGTGTGATTCCCTGCAGTGACAAAATCATTGGAGTGTGCCCTGCATCAACTAGTTAGTATTGATAATTATCAGTTCTGCTGTCTTAATAATTATCACTAGAACAATAACTTCTTTTATTCTTCCTGGCATACTTCTTTTCCTGAGAACAAATAAATTCTTGTGCCGGGAAAATAGAAATTCAATAAAAAAGAAAATTCAATAAAATGAACAAAATGCCAAGTCATAGTAGCAAATTAATAACATAAAATGGCACATTAAATCCAACTACCAAATGATTTGAGCCTGAGACCAACTAACCAGATTGTAGAAATGTTCTGCAGCACTAATGCAGAGGTATTTAACAGAAATAAAATGGTACTACATTCACTACACCATAAACGGTCTACTACAACATTTAAAGCTAACGTTGCCATTGTTTCTGTTGCCTTTGCCATTCATATTTTGGCTACCACAACATTGTCATCTATCTGTTGCCTTAGACATCCAAAATCTGTTGCTAGTAACTGTTGTCGTAGAGACTGTTGCTTTAGGTATGAAGATTTGTTGCCATAAATATTTATTTAAAATATAAATGCTGACGTGGCTCTAGTGTTTCCTCACCCTTGGACCCACGGATGCTGATGGGGCAGTGTGGGTCCCAGTGCTGCTGACGTGGCATTGTGGGCCCCACTGCTGCTGACATGGCACTGTGGGCCCCACAAGTGGGCCCCACTGCTGCTGACGTGGCACTGTGGGCCCCACTGCTGCTGACGTGGCGTTGGGGGTCCCACAGTGGGCCCCAGTACTGATGACGAGGCAGTGTGGGCCCCACTGCTGCTGGCGTGGCACTATGGGTCCCACAGTGGGCCCCAATACTGCTGACGTGGCAGTGTGGGCCCCACTGCTGCTGACGTTGCATTGGGGGGTCCCACAGTGGGCCCCAGTACTGCTGACGTGGCAGTGTGGGCCCCACTGCTGCTGACGTGGCATTTTGGGTCCCACATGTGGGCCCACTGTTGCTGACGTGGCAGTGGGTCCCACTGTGGGACACCTCGCTACTGATGTGGCATTGGGGGACCCTTGTGGGCCCCACTCTGGATGACGTGTGTTGTGAGATGTGAAGAAAATGTGAAGAACATTTTTTAAGGTTGAGGAATCGAACCCCCAACCTCCCATGAGAAAGTATATGGTGCCAACCACTGCACCAAACCTTGCACTTGGTCAAAAATTCCATTACTTTAATATAACCTGTTTACAAAATCTTGATTAAATCAAAAAAGGTAGCATTACAACTATTATTTAAAATCCGTTTTCAACGATCCATCCGTACAGATGTTAAAGTCTCGTGACTTCGGTGATGCGAGAATTTTTTCGAAAAAATCTGGATTTATTCGATGCCGTCTTTTAACAGTCAAATCGGTCAAAGCTGCCAACTCGTGTCAATAGACTAGTGCAGAATGAAGAAAGAATTTTTTTAAAAATCCGTTTTCAACGATCCATCCATACAGATGTTAAATTCTCGTGACTTTGGTGATTCGAGAATTTTTTCGAAAAAATCTGGATTCACTTGATGCCGTCTTTTAACAGTCAAATCGGTCAAGGCTGTCAACTCGTGTCAATAGACTAGTGCAGAATAAAGAAAGCATTATTTTAAATCCGTTTTCAACGATCCATCCGTACGAATGTTAAATTCTCGTGACTTTGGTGACGCGAGAATTTTTTCGAAAAAATATGGATTTATTTGATGCAGTCTATTAACAGTCAAATCGGTCAAGACACCCAACTCTTTTCAATAGACTAGTGCAGAGTGAAGATTGTATTTTTTTTAAATCCGTTTTCAAAGATCCATCCGTACGGATGTTAAATTCTCGTGATTTTAGTGATGCCCGAATTATTTCGAAAAAATATGGATTTATCTGATGCAGTCTATTAACAGTCAAATCGGTCAAGACTCCCAACTCGTGTCAATAGACTAGTGCAGAGTGAAGATTGTATTTTTTTTAAATCCGTTTTCAAAGATCCATCCGTACGGATGTTAAATTCTCGTGATTTTAGTGATGCCCGAATTATTTCGAAAAAATATGGATTTATCTGATGCAGTCTATTAGCAGTCAAATCGGTCAAGACTCCCAACTCGTGTCAATAGACTAGTGCAGAGTGAAGAATGTATTTTTTTTAAATCTGTTTTCAAAGATCCATCCGTACGGATGTTAAATTCTCGTGATTTTAGTGATGCGAGAATTTTTTCGAAAAAATATGATTTTATTTAATGCGGTCTTTTAACAGTCAAATCAGTTAAGACTCCCAACTCGTGTCAATAGACCGCATATTTAAATTAATCATGGATCCAAAAACTTAATTTTGGTATTAAATATACATCAAAATATTAATAAATTGATTAAGATTATTAATAAACAAAAAACAATAATTAAAATTATCTTATTTTAAATAAATAATTAAACAATTTAATTGAAATAGAATTATTATATTAATGTTGTTGCTGAAAATTAGGGGAGCGGTAAAAACAACCGCCCATACTTAGTGAAAATTTCGAACAACTCATTTTCTAACACACACTCACACTACTCTCAGCTCACTCTCTCTCTCACCTCACCTCCCCGCACCTCTCTCTGCTCAACTCCTCACCGCTCCTCCGCACCTCTCCGCTCACCTCCTCACCGCTCGTCACCTCCTCTGTACTCCTCACACACTCACACTTATCCTCACACACTCACACCTCACACACTCACACCTCACCTCACGCTCATAGAAATTAGGGCTTTTAATTTAGGGCTTTTTAATGTTCTTTTTTTACTATTTTGCTTGCTGATTAGGGATTTCATTTTATCTCAGGTTCGATTTGGGTTCGATTTTGCTTGCTTGCTTGCTGATTCCGGTTCTATTTTGCTTGCTAATTAGGGTTTCGGTTTGGGGCTTTAGTCGGTTTCATCTCAGATTCTTCGAGCTTAAGGTAATTTCATCTCTTGTATTCTCTTTGTGTTTTGTGTTCTATTTATTATTTGTGTTCTAATATGTGTTCTGTGTTATATTCTGTTTTTGGTGTTTTGTTATTATATATTTTTAAATCGAGTTGGATGTGCTGAGTTAGATTTTTTTTTTAGTTTTGTGCTTCTCAGTTGTGCTAGGAATATTTATATGTAAGTAGTTGTGTTTTTTGTGTTTTGTGATTATATATTCTGGTGCTTTAGTTGAGATACTAGGAATCATCAACTAGATTTAAAGTTTATATATATGTTGTGTGCTCTGTATTGTGCTCATTTTAATGTTTATATGCTCTGTGTTTATATGCTCTATTTTAACATTTTATATCCTCTGTTTATATGTATTATGCCATGTTTTAGTTGAGGATTATGTTTAAGTATTTTAGGTGAGGATTATGAACTGTTAGTAATTAAGTTGAGTGATTATATAGATATTACGTATAGGTTATATAGTGTAGGCATATGTATGTTAATGACTTAATATATACCAGAACCTACAGGACATAAGAATCATGTATATAGTCATATGAGTTCCAGGTCTAACTTTTAAGTTTTATACTACACTTTATACAAGGTCCTTAACAGCAATTTTCATTGATAATCTTGTTATAATATTCAACGTATATTATAATATTTCTATGATTCTTATTTGTAGTTATGGACGACGAGAAAACTATCTGGATAAATCTTCCTAAGTTTAGTGAGAGATACGTTAGTGGGGTAGAGGCATTCATTCAAAATGCATTCCCCAAATTTTCCGTAGGTGATGAAATAACCTGCCCTTGCAAGAATTGTAATAACCGCAAGTGGTATAGGGCAGATGTGATCTACAATCATCTTATATGCAGTGGTCCATCCACATTATATGCTAATTGGGTTTATGAGGTTTCACTTAGATCTGATAGAGATAGTGAAGATCTGATAGATTGTGAAACCAACATAAATTTTGGAGATACCCTAGATGAGATGCTGCATCGGACTAATGGACCAAATGATGATGTCAAAAATGTTTTTCGCCATGTTCAGGAGGGAAAGCAGCCTTTGTATCCAGGCTGTGCAAAGTTTTCGCGATTAAGTTTTATCGTGAGACTTTATTCCTTAAAGTGTGCTCATGGGATTTCAGAGTCGGGATTTGGGGATATACTAGGGTTGATAAGGGAAGCTTTTCCACAGGCACACATACCATTATCTTTCAATGCTGCGAAGAATATCATTAAAGATCTAGGACTTGACTATAAAAAAATACACGCTTGTCCTAACAATTGCATGTTGTATTGGGGTGAGAATGAAAAAGAAAATTCCTGCAAAACTTGTGGTGTTTCGAGGTGGAACATAGTGGAAAAAGAAGGGACCAGCAACAATGATCCAAAGAAGTTGATTCACAAAGTGCCGAAAAATGTCATGCGCTATTTTCCACTTAAGCCAAGACTACAACGAATGTTTATGTGCGAGGAGTTTGCAGAACTTATGACATGGCATGCTTTTGGACGGAAAAATGATGGCAAACTTAGACATCCAGCTGATAGCGATACTTGGAGGGCAATGGATGCTAGGTATCCTCATTTCTCGTCAGAAACTAGGAATATAAGGTTGGGTGTTGCTGCTGATGGATTCAATCCTTTCCGAACAATGAATACTTCACACACCACCTGGCCTATTATTTTGGTTAACTATAACTTGCCTCCTTGGTTATGTATGCGTCAAGAAAACCTTATTCTTTCAACCCTCATTTCTGGCCCGGAATCTCCATCCAATAACATTGATGTTTTTATGCAACCTCTAATTAGTGAGTTAAAAGAGTTATGGGAGGAAGGGATAGAAACCTATGATTCGTTTACTAGTCAGAATTTTAGGTTACGTGCTGCTGTGATTTGGACCATAAGCGATTTTCCCGGATATGCAATGTTATCCGGTTGGAGCACCAAGGGCAAATTGGCTTGTCCAGTTTGTAACTGTTATTTTACACCAACTATGAGAAAGATTGTAGAAGGGGGGGGTTGAATACAATCTTTTACAAATTTAAAAGATTCAAGAATAATACACTAAGAACACAATAGACAGAAAAACACCAAGTATTAAAAATACGGGTGGATTGAATGATCCACCCGTGAGATTTTATATAGAAGAATCTGTGGATTGTTTTACAATTCGCACAGCTGCTGGTTCATCACTCAACAAGTTCTAACTCTCAGATTTTTCTCTCAAGTAATTTGAACAAGTTCAACTGATGCTACTAACTTGGTTATATACTCCAAGTTTTACAAAGCTTTTAGCTAGATTACAAAATGCACTCTAATCTAAAAACAATGCTGCACAACTTTGTCTTATGCATGCTTTCTGAGATGTCTTCATCTTTGACCATCATCTTGATTTGATCCAGATTGCATTGCATGAGATAAGTATGTTTCTGCTTCTTCTTTATTTTCCTAATTAGGCTTCCATGTCTATTTTAGTGTAATTCGATCCATGTGATTTGTCAGACTTAAGCTCTAGTCACTTTCAACTGCTCTTTGCTTCATCAGTTGAAAGTTCTGGTTACTTTCAACTGCTATTGACTTTATCAGTTGAATGCCCGGCTCATCAGTTGAATGAATTACAAACTTCATCAGTTGAATGCTGTTCCAGTCTCATCAGTTGAATTCCTCAGCATCATCAGTTGAACACTTTGTCTTCAGTTGAATGCTTGATTTTCATCAGTTGAAACATCATCCAGTCTTCATCAGTTGAATAGTTACATCTCATCAGTTGAATATCCTTCACTTAGATAAAATTACATGGCATTGGATATTTACAATTAGCCATCCTATTCTACCCATCCGTTGATAATTCCCAAAGACAAGAAACATAACAATTACAACTGAAATTTGATAAAGGTTCTAAGTAAGACATGTTACAAAATGTTTATGTTATCATCAAAAATTATTGATTCCTAACAATCTCCCCCAATTTATGACTGGACAAGATGCAGACATAAATTCTACACTTGATGATAACAAAAACATTAATAAAATAAAATGCAGAATTTAAATACAAGAGTTAGAAAAGATTACAGATGATTATGCTCCTCTAGACTGAGCAGTTACTTGTTCCTAGAAGATCTTCTTCTTCTGGACTTAAGTTTTTCTTCAAGAATATTAATTTGCTTCTGAAAGATCCTGTAGAACCATTCTTCATCACTATCTTGTCTGTTGAGCTTGGATTGGAGAGTCTTCAGAGTATTCAAGCTAGCAACCTTGAGTTGATCTTTAGGTCTGAAAAATCTCCTAACACCTTGATTGTCCCTAAATTCCATAACTGGAGTAGGTTCATGATGAATTTTCTTTCCAGTGTAGGGAATTTTCAGCCTTCTTTGTAGACTAGCATCTGAGTTCCATTCCTTCCTGATCTCAAGGATTCTCTTTAGTACCATTTGCTTTGCAGGTGGTGTAAATCCTCCAGTCCTCTTCATAGATCCATATATTTTTGTTAGAGAACTGAATCCCTCAGAATTCAGAACTCTGTGAAGAGGCCAGATGACATCACCCTTGTTTTTGTAAGAGAATACCAATCTTTCAGGTAACTTTGAAGTTGCTTCTATTCCTCTTACTTCTTGAAGATCATCCAGCTCCAGCTCCAACTCAGAAATTTCTTCAATGTTAGCAATGATCAGATAGTCATCAGGATTTTCAGGTTCTTTTGGAGGTTTAGGAGGGTTAGCCATCCTCTTAGCAACAGACTTGACTTTCTTCTTTGGCTTGGAAGGTTCTTGAACAAGAAAAGCTGGAATTGGGATATCTTCCAAGTCAACTGGCTCCTCTTTTGGCATTATTGGCTCATCATGGAAGTTGACATCTGGATGTACCACTGTGGTGTCCTTGATTGGAGAAGAAGGCTTTGAGATAGGCTTTTCTGGCACTTCTTCTCTTCTCTTGGCTGCCTCAGGCATCTTAGTCTTAGATTTGACTCTCTTTTTCTTTGGAGATGATTCAAGAGGCAATCTTTCCTCATTTAAAAGCTCAGCTGCCAACTCCTCTTCCAGCTCAATAGCAAACCTTTCATCCACCTCTATTTGGTTTAAAGAGAGTTGGGATTCAAACTCCTCTTTTTCACATTCTCTGGCCACCTCTTCAGCTTTTGCATATGAGTAATGAGGATGGCCAGTTCCAATAAACAACTTCTGGCCTTCTCTGTAGATGATGGCAAAATGAGTCTTTAAGGCCACATCTGCACAATCTTTATAACTTTTGATTTCTTGGCCCAAAAGCTTGTATTCATTTTTGTCAGGCCTGGCTAATGGAAAGTAGATTGAGCTTGAGTCTTTTCCAGGCCTGGAGTAACCACAATTGTTTGGAAACAGAGTTGGCTTGAACTCATTCAGAAATGATGGCTCACCCTTCTCTGTCTTGGAGGGAATAACAATCTCAGGTGTGATTACCCTGAGAATTGTGGTTGTGGTTGGAAAAGAGATTTGAGCTGTGGTGGCTGTAGAAGATGTAGATGATTTCTTGCCCAATTGAGCCACTCTCTTTGCAATGGAGTCCAATTCTTTCATCCTTTCAATCTTTTGCTTTTCCCTTTCAGTGTGGAAAGGAGGAGGAATTTGACTGATTAATTCTGCAGGAGTTGGTAATTCTTTCTCCCCCTTTTTGTTAGCAGCAAGTGTAAGGGATGGACTGGGAAGAGAAGCACCAGAGGCAAGAAGAAGATGTTGAAGGAGTCCAGTCTGAATTCTTTGATGCTGCAACATCTCATCCATCCTAGAGTTTAAGATATAGACATTGCCTTCCAGAGCTTCTACTTGCTTTTCCAATTGCAGTTGTTTTTGCTCAGAACCAGAAATAGCTGATTTGACCTGAGCTGGAAGCTTTTCATCAATTTGTTTGGTCAGATCAGTCTTAACAGAGGCAATGAGACAATTGAGATGCTCTATCTCTTTCTGAAAGTGGAGAGATTGATATTTGTGAAGCTTGAGGTTTTCCAAAGCTTGACTGGCAATGGTGGCAGAGATGGCTTGAGAGGAGGATGAGCTTCCAGGTTGTGATTGAAGAATGGTGGAGGCTTGCCTTTCCAGCTCCATGCTGACAACCATTGCATTTGCAGACTGCATGGAGAGCCATGAAGGTAGAGAAGTGGTAGGTTGTTCACCAAGGGATTCCTCAAGAGCATCATTGAGGTCTTCATCACTATCATCATATTGAAAATCATCTCCAGCATTGGCAGGCAGAGCTGTAAATGCCTCCTTTGCTCTAAGCATAGAAGATGTAGTGTGAATTAGATTAAGGTGCCTCTCAGCTGCTTGATTGTCCAATCTGGCAAAATCTTGAATGGAAGACATTCCATGAGTAAAAGTCTCAGGGTCTAGTGAAACACCATCCAATATGGATCTGTATTCAGCTTGAAACTCTTGTTCACTAAACCCTTCACTGACACCTGCATTTCTCTCAATTTCTCTCTTTTCTTGCATCAAGGGCTCCCCTTGGCTCACCACACAACTCACCTCTCCCTCACTTACCCTTACTAAAGGGTCACTCATATCCTCTCCTTTTTCCTGGCTAGAAGAAAATGCCAGACTCTCCACACCCTCTCCTTTTGCCAGCTCACTAGGCTGCCTCTCCACTCCATAGCTCACTCCACTCAATCCTAAAAGTGTTTGTGCTACCATGTGATCAACTGCTGTAGAAGAAGGTAAAGTAATTGAAGTAGTAGCAGTTGTCAACTGATGAGAGACATCAGTTGAAACATGAGTAGAGAATGCTTTCAACTGATGAGAGCTGTTAAGCAGATCAGTTGAAGGACAAACACTTGTCAACTGATGAGGGAGATCAGTTGAAGAAAATGAAGAAATAGGTTTAGAGGCTGTGATAGTTGAGTCTGTGGTGATTGATTTTAATGGTATATCCACAGAGCACACTTTCACAAAAGAAGGAATTGGAAGAGAAAGATCCAACAAATCATCAAAATGATGATGATCAATCTCAGATGGGGGCTTCTCCATGAAATCCAAAGATGGAGAATTTACAAGTGTGGTGTGAATTAATTCCACATCCACAGAGGAGGTTGGGGATTGTGTTTGAGCAGTAGAGATGGTAAGATCATGAATATGGGTGATTGGTTGAGATGAAGAAGGGGGCTGTGACTCCACATTTATTGGAGTCACATCAATCTGACTTTGAGAAGTTAAAGGCATGAAGTCCAGAATGGATGCCTGTGTGTGTGCAGAGTGCTTCAGTTTGTCACTTCTTGGCTTCTTTCTCCCATAGGCTTTTATTGGTGAAGAAGTGGTGTCCCTCCCCCTTTTTGACTGTGTCCTTGGCTGAGGACTGTTTTCAATAACAACATCCTTTTGGGAGGATGCTGCTAGGGATGTGCTTAAATCCATATTAACATCTACAGTCTTTTGGGAGACTGCAGAGTGGCTAGGCTGGTTAGCACTCACCTCTCCATCCTTATCCTTAGGGTTTCTTTGATGATCACCCTTTCCCTCCCCCTCACTTCCTCCAATCACACTCCCCTCAGGCTTGTGTTTCTTAGTTTTTACAACAGATGCCTTTTGGGAGGCATCTGAGGTTGGTTTAGAAGACTTGGTTTTAGAGGGTTTTGCTATTTGTGTAGGCTGTTGATGGGCCTCTTCAACAGCCCTGATAGCAGAAAGCAAAGAAGTTGAGGGTTGAGAGAGAGTAGTAGGAAAGCCATGTACCTCTTTGTGCTTTCCAGCCTCCATTGTTGGCAGGTACACCACCTCCAAGGAGGGGTATAAATTCATCCTAAAGAGGTCTTTAAAGACTCTCTTTTCCTGCACAAAACTGGGAAGCTTGGCTTCCTTGTTAGTAATAACTAGCTTATCATTGAGATGATTAGCTAGCATCATAAGAAATCTGACATAATATATATTCCTAGGTCTATCAGTTTTATCACCTAGTTTCTCCCCAATTTCTTGGATCATCAAACCACCAAAGTTGAAATATTCATTAGTCAGGTACATGTAAAGCATCTGTAAGATCTGGGAAGTAAGGGCATTAAAATTACTAATTTTACCAGAAAATGCTTTAATAAATGCATCACATAAGTAACTCCATTCTCTCCTAAGACCCCTTCTTTCTATTTTACCTAAGGCATCAGTTGGCAAAACATAATTCATGGCATAAAGTAAATTAACCAACTGATTATCACTAGGCAAAGATAAAACAGTATTTTCAGGAATCTTAAAGCATGCTTTCATAACATCAGCATTAACAGAGTAAGTTTTATTATTGACAGAGAAAGTTAGAGTTTCATGCTCACTATTAAACTCTGCAGAGGTCCACATTTCCTCAACTATTTCATGGTAGATGATGGGAGCTTCAGTCATAGCATAAGAGAGCTGGCTTGACTTGATGAACTCCATCATCCTGTGATACTCTTTCTCCTCCACAGCTTTAGTATCCACAAATGACGCAAAGTTGTTCTTCTCATAGATAAACCCACTTGGTGCAGTGTACTTCTTCATTGGTGCCATTGCAGTTACAGAGAAAGCTTGAAGAGAAATTAGAACTTGGTTTTGCACAGAGAGAGAAGAGAGCTTTGAGAATTCGAAAGAGTAAGATGAAAAGAAATGAAAATAGATTAAAACACTTAAATACTTTCTCAGAAAATTGCTGTGATTGGCTGAGAAATTACCGTTGAGAAGAAATTACTCTTATTTATCTCTACAAAAATTACACACACGATCGTGTATATAAAGTAAGAGAGAGACAAAAGAAATTTCAACGGCTCAGATCTGATAATACTTTCAACGGATGAAATAAGCGCCTCTTTAAACTTCCTAGTCAACTGATGAAGATCAGTTGAAGGCGTCTTCAACTGATGTCATCAGTTGAATGAAAAACAGCGCAGGAGGATATTGTTTCAAACATCAGTTGAAACAATTTCACTAGTTCATCAGTTGAAATATTATAGATTTTATCCAGAATTATAATTAATTCAATTTTGATAAATCAAAATTAATCAAATTCTGGCTGCCAAATTACAGAAAAATTCACTCTAAATTAGGAGAAATTTAACATACCTAATTTACTTACCAACCTTGTGAATGTGGATTCATCAAGAGGCTTTGTGAAGATATCTGCAATTTGTTCTTCACTTGGAACAAAATGCATTTCAACAGTACCAGCCATCACATGTTCCCTTATGAAGTGGTATTTGATGTCAATGTGCTTGGTTCTTGAGTGTTGTACTGGATTTTCAGTTATAGCAATAGCACTGGTGTTGTCACAAAATATTGGGATTTTTGAGAGATTTAATCCATAATCAAGTAATTGATTTCTCATCCACAATAATTGTGCACAACAGCTTCCAGCTGCAATGTACTCAGCCTCAGCTGTAGAGGTTGATACAGAATTTTGCTTTTTGCTAAACCAAGAAATCAGTCTGTCACCAAGAAATTGACAGGTGCCTGTTGTACTTTTTCTATCAATTTTGCATCCTGCAAAATCAGCATCTGAATATCCAATTAGATCAAATCCAGAGTCTTTAGGGTACCAAATGCCAAGATTTGGTGTTCCCTTAAGATATCTGAATATTCTTTTTATAGCAATAAGATGTGATTCTTTAGGATCAGATTGAAATCTAGCACAGAGGCATGTAGAAAACATAATATCTGGTCTACTAGCTGTCAGATATAAAAGAGAACCAACCATGCCTCTATAATTAGAGATGTCCACAGATTTCTCATTAGGACTTAACTCTAATTTGGTGGCTGTTGGCATGGGAGTCTTAGCTTCTTTGCAATCCAATAAATCAAACTTTTTAAGTAGATCATAGATGTACTTAGTTTGATTTATGAATATACCTTCCTTTACTTGTTTAACTTGTAAACCAAGAAAGTAGGTGAGCTCTCCCATCATGCTCATTTCATACTGACTCTTCATAAGATTAGCAAACTTCTTGCAAAGTTTCTCATCTGTAGAGCCAAAAATTATATCATCTACATAAATTTGAACCAGAATAAAGGCACCATTTACATTTCTGTAAAATAGTGTTTTATCCACAGTTCCTCTGGAAAAATGATTATCTAATAAGAATTGAGACAGAGTGTCATACCATGCCCTTGGTGCTTGCTTTAGTCCATAGAGTGCTTTTAATAAAAAGTAAACATACCCTGGAAATTCTGGATCTTCAAAACCAGGAGGCTGACTGACATATACCTCCTCTTCCAGTTCACCATTTAGAAAAGCACTCTTGACATCCATTTGATAAACTTTAAAGTTGGCATGAGCAGCATAAGCTAGGAACATTCTTATTGCTTCCAGTCTTGCAACTGGTGCAAAGGTCTCATCAAAATCAATTCCTTCAGATTGAGAGTATCCTTTAGCAACAAGTCTGGCCTTGTTCCTGGTGACAACTCCATTCTCATCCACCTTGTTTCTGAATACCCACCTTACTCCTACAATTGTTTTATTTTTAGGCTTAGGCACCAGCTTCCAAACATTGTTTCTCTCAAATTGATTTAATTCTTCTTGCATAGCAAGAACCCAATCAGCATCTTTGAGAGCATCTTCTATGACTTTAGGTTCATCCTGTGAAAGGAATGCACTGTACAAACACTCATCTTGAGTTGCTCTTCTTGTTTGTACAGATGCATTTGCATCTCCAATAATTAGTTCAAAAGGATGATCCCTTGTCCACTTTCTTTGTGGTGGAAGTGATTGTCTTGATGATGTGGCTTCATTGTTGAAGTTCAGGTTTCCATGTTGGAAAGCTCCCCCTAAATTTGACATCTCATTATTTCTAGACTGATTGAAACTTTGAGACATTCTTTCAACTGATGATCCTTGAGGTGTTTCAACTGATCCCTCCAATGTAGTTTCAACTGATGCTTCAGTTGAATTTCCAGTTGCAGTTGTTCCTTGCACTAGAGAGTCATCAGTTGGGATATTAATTCCAGGATTAATTCCAACATTTTGAATAATGTCATCATCATCATCACTGTCATACAGATCACCTTCACCTTCATTTTCAAATCTGAGATTATCATGAAATCCTTCATCTGAGAATCCTTGAATCTTCTTATCATCAAAAACCACATGGATTGATTCCATAACAATGTTGGTTCTCAGATTATATACTCTAAATGATTTTCCATCAGAGTATCCAACAAAAATAGCTTCATCTGCCTTGGCCTCAAATTTTCCAAGATTTTCACCTTGATTTCTTAGAACATAACACTTGCATCCAAATACATGAAGAAAGCTAATTGTTGGCTTCTTTCCTTTGAAGAGTTGAAAGGGAGTTAGATTATGAGGTTTGGTAATTAGTGAGATGTTTTGAGTGAAGCAAGCAGTGTTCACAGCTTCAGCCCAAAAATAGGTTGGAAGTTGAGCTTCATTAATCATGGTTCTTGCAGCCTCAATAAGAGTTCTATTTTTCCTTTCAACAACACCATTTTGTTGTGGAGTTCTTGGTGCAGAGAACTCATGAGTAATTCCCTCTTCTTCACAAAATTCTTTCATCACAGAGTTCTTGAATTCTGTCCCATTGTCACTTCTTATCCTTCCAACTTTGACATCTGGATTGTTGTTTAATGCCTTGATATGATTGATGATGATTTTCCCAGCTTCATCCTTAGAATGCAGAAAGAAAGTCCAAGTGAATTTTGAAAAATCATCAACAATCACTAGGCAATATTTCTTCTTTGAAATAGACATGATGTTAACTGGTCCAAACAAATCCATATGCAAGAGCTGAAGGGGCTTCACAATTGATGAAAGAGTTTTGCTTTTGAAAGAGCTTCTCTTTTGCTTTCCTAGCTGACAAGCTCCACAAAGTCCATCTTTTGAGAATTCCAGCTTTGGTAGACCTCTTACCAAGTCCTTCTTTACTAACTCATTCAAGGTTTTGAAATTTAGATGAGACAATCTCTTATGCCATAGCCAACTGTCATCTGAGCTTGCTTTGCTGAGAAGGCAAGTGATAGATTCAGACTTGACAGAATTGAAGTCAGCTACATACACATTTCCTTTTCTTTGTCCAATCAGAACCACATTGTTGTCATCTCCTTTGGTGACAACACAGGCTGCAGAAGTGAAATTTACTTTGTAACCTTTGTCACAGAGCTGACTGATGCTAAGCAAGTTGTGCTTAAGACCAGACACCAATGCAACTTCATCAATGATGACATTCTCTCTTGCAATCAAGCCATATCCCATAGTATATCCTTTGCTGTCATCTCCAAAGGTAATGCTAGGGCCAGCTTTCTCCACAAACTTTGTGAGCAGGGAGGAATCACCAGTCATGTGCCTGGAGCATCCACTATCCAAGTACCACAAATTCTTCTTGTGGTTTCCCTGCACACATTTCACAAACAGATCAAGTTGATTTTGGTACCCAAATTGCTTTGGGTCCAGATTTGTTAGTCTTAGCAGCCTTTTCCACCTTCTCAACCTTTTCCTTGGATTGAATAGGTTCAATCTTTGGTTTTGGTTGAGAAACTGGAATATCAACTTTGTTTTCAAACACAGGCCTTTGAGTCATGCATAAATTGTTCATACCATGCAAGTTTGAATGAAATTGAGGCATGTTAAAGGCATTGAAATAAGGATTGAACATATATGGCATGTTAGGCTGAGAATAGAGATTGTGAGGCAATAAACCAGGCATCATATTCATAGCAGATAAATTCATGTGAGGAACAGATGTCATAGGAATAGGCAAGGATAAATTAGGAGCAACCACAGTTTTACAATTAGCAGATAAATGATTTACACTACCACACTTACTGCAGGTTTTCCTAAGAGCACTAGCATTGGGAGTGTAATTGGTGTGCTTGTTAACTCCTATTTTGCCATTTCTATTTCCTTTCTTCCTTTTAGTCTCCTCAGATTTATGCTCATTAGTATCCAAATTCTTCTTGTTCTTGTTACTAGAATGAAGAGTGTTATTAACACTATCACTGGTCTCAGAAGAACTATTCTCACCTTTAACAAAATTCTTTTTAACAGGACCATATTTCTTGTTAAGCTTCTTGAGAACATTCTTGTCAACTGATGAGTTTTTGTTCAACTGATGACTCTCATCAGTTGAGACTTTGTTCTTCAACTGATGATCATCATCAGTATTCTCATCACCTGAACTGTTCTCAGATATCTTAAGCACTTTCTTATTCCTCTTCCATTCATTCTCCACAAAGGTTTCTCTGCCTTGCATGTTAATGATATTGGTGGAAACATCTCTACCAGATTTCCATTTGGCAATGATCTCTTGTTCCTTATCAAGCTGCTTTCTTATGACCTCTTCTCTCTTCAGAACAACCAAGAGATCATCCTTGGCTGTCTGACACTCAATCTTCAGCTTCTCAAATTCAATAAATTGAGCTTCTAAGGCACTGTTTCTATCACTAAGAAAGGTGTTAGCTTCCTTAATTCTACTGTTTTCCTTAGTAAGAGATTTTAAAGAAACATGCAAATGATACAGTTCAGTAGACATTTCATTAATGGTAGCATTGCATTCATCTTTAGTTAACTCAACTAGGTTTGTAGTGAATACCTGACTACTGCTTCCAGTGTTTTCTTCTTGATCTGTGGAGTTGGCCATTAGAGCTAGATTGACAAACTCCTCCTCTTCATCAGAATCATCTCCAGCTGCCCAATCATCCTTTGTGATGAATGCTCTTTCCTTTTGTTTGAGAAGTTCATAATATTTCTTTTTGTAGTCAATGTTTTCACTTGACTTCTTCTCAACTTTAGGCTTTCTGCACTCATTTGCAAAGTGACCTGCATTCCCACAGTTGAAGCACTTGAATTTTGATCTGTCTACCATGCTTCTATCAGACTTGGGATTGCCTTTAAAAGATTTTGCAGAATTAAAATTCTTTTTGAATTTCAGTTTGGAGAATCTTCTTGACAGGAAGGCTAGATGCTCATCAATTCCATCACTTTCTTCACCAGAATCAGCTACTTCTTTCTCCTTTCTTCTTCCTTTGCTTGACTCTGAGCTCTCCTCTTTGACCAACTTCTCAGTTTCTTCAACTTGAGACTTTCCCTTGTCCTTGACAGTATCCTCCAGAGATGCAACTAGAGCCACAGATGAATGCCCTTTCTTTTGGCTTTTCTCAATCTCTTCATCTTGTTCCATTTCAAGCTCATAAGTCTTTAAGGTTCCATACAGTCTCTCTAGAGTATAGTCTTTAAATTCTTGTGTATTTCTGAGAGAGACTGTCATGGGTTTCCAATCTTTAGGAAGAGCTCTTAAGAATTTCAGGTTTGAATCCTTAACTTGATATACTCTTCCAAAGAGCTTTAGACCATTTAACAGTTTTTGAAATCTGTTAAATGTATCACTCAAACTTTCACCAGCCTTGAAATGGAATGACTCATATTGTTGAATCAGAAGCTGCATCTTGTTTTCTCTCACTTGCTCATTCCCTTCACAGATAGTCCTGATGGTGTCCCAAACTTCTTTGGCACTTGTGCAGCTAATAACACTATCAATCATTTCTTGATCCAAACCATTGAACAGAAGGTTCATGGTTTTCTTGTCCTTGTGCACCTCCTCAGTATCTTCTTGAGAATATTCATGGACAGGTTTTGGAATCATCTTACCTACCATGTCTTCACCATCAGCTCCCATGCTTGTGCAGACCTTCATGGGGACATGAGGTCCTTTTTCAATGCAGTTCACATAGCTTTCATCAATGGACAACAGATGCAGATGCATTCTCACTTTCCAGTGAAAATAGTTGTCTTTGTCAAGAACAGGAATCTTCACTCCAGCATCCTTCTTTCCCATCTTTCTCTAGCAGTGTTGATCTTTTTCCCTGTTTGTTGGGAACCTCGCTCTGATACCAATTGTTATTTTACACCAACTATGAGAAAGATTGTAGAAGGGGGGGGTTGAATACAATCTTTTACAAATTTAAAAGATTCAAGAATAATACACTAAGAACACAATAGACAGAAAAACACCAAGTATTAAAAATACGGGTGGATTGAATGATCCACCCGTGAGATTTTATATAGAAGAATCTGTGGATTGTTTTACAATTCGCACAGCTGCTGGTTCATCACTCAACAAGTTCTAACTCTCAGATTTTTCTCTCAAGTAATTTGAACAAGTTCAACTGATGCTACTAACTTGGTTATATACTCCAAGTTTTACAAAGCTTTTAGCTAGATTACAAAATGCACTCTAATCTAAAAACAATGCTGCACAACTTTGTCTTATGCATGCTTTCTGAGATGTCTTCATCTTTGACCATCATCTTGATTTGATCCAGATTGCATTGCATGAGATAAGTATGTTTCTGCTTCTTCTTTATTTTCCTAATTAGGCTTCCATGTCTATTTTAGTGTAATTCGATCCATGTGATTTGTCAGACTTAAGCTCTAGTCACTTTCAACTGCTCTTTGCTTCATCAGTTGAAAGTTCTGGTTACTTTCAACTGCTATTGACTTTATCAGTTGAATGCCCGGCTCATCAGTTGAATGAATTACAAACTTCATCAGTTGAATGCTGTTCCAGTCTCATCAGTTGAATTCCTCAGCATCATCAGTTGAACACTTTGTCTTCAGTTGAATGCTTGATTTTCATCAGTTGAAACATCATCCAGTCTTCATCAGTTGAATAGTTACATCTCATCAGTTGAATATCCTTCACTTAGATAAAATTACATGGCATTGGATATTTACAATTAGCCATCCTATTCTACCCATCCGTTGATAATTCCCAAAGACAAGAAACATAACAATTACAACTGAAATTTGATAAAGGTTCTAAGTAAGACATGTTACAAAATGTTTATGTTATCATCAAAAATTATTGATTCCTAACAGTAACTACGAGACATCCTCAATGTACCTAAAGCATAGTAGAAAAATATGCTACATGAATCATAGGAAATTTCTGGATCCCGAACATAAGTGGCGGTTTGATAAAAAAAGATTCAATGGTGAAGTCGAAATGGGAGGGTGCCCTGAAATTTTAACAGGATCAGACATTGAGGAATTGCTATCAGGCTACATAAATCACTTTGGGGGGGATCCACACTTACGAAAAAAGCGTAAGATTGACTCGCCTTTCAAAAAGAAGTCAATATTTTTTTATTTACCTTATTGGAGTCACAATTTACTTCGGCATAACCTTGATGTTATGCACATCGAAAAGAATATTTGTGACAACATAATTGGTACGTTACTGAATATTGCTCACAAGTCAAAAGACCACGTCAATGCTCGATATGATTTACAAGATCTCGGCATTAGAAAGGAGCTTCATCCCATTGAATCAGGCGATGGGACGCGTGTTGAAATTGCTGCTGCCATTTTTGATTTGACAAAGGAGGAGAAAGATATATTTTGTGCAGTTCTGAAAAATGCAAAACTGCCACATGGTTGTGCATCGAACATTAGCCGTTATGTGCACACGAAGGAGAGAAAAGTATCGGGCTATAAGAGCCATGATGCTCATTTTATGTTGCACTATTTGTTACAGTTCGCCGTGAAAAAATCATTGAAACCTGAGGTCGCAGTCCCTTTAATTAGATTAGGGGCATTTCTAAGAGGTATTTCGGCCAAAGTCATTGACTTGAGTGAAATTTCTAGGCTGCAGAAGGAAATAATTGAAATTCTTTGTCAATTTGAGACAATTTTCCCTCCAGCCTTTTTTGATGTTATGGTGCACTTGCTAGTTCACTTATGCAGAGAAGTACAACTGGGTGGACCAGTGAATCAACGCTGCATGTTTGGAATTGAGAGATATCTCAATAAATTAAAGTCATATAATCGCAATAGAAGCAAGCCTGAGGGCTCCATTGCAGAGGGTTATTTGGCTGACGAGTGCTTAATATTCTGCTCACGATTCTTGAATGGTAATGAGGGAGCAACACAACTCAGAAGCTGTCCACAAAAACAAGAATTTCCTATTGGCACGAGAAGAAACAAAGATGGAACAGCTGTTCACTTAGAAGAATCTGAGTTAAAAGCATGTCATCAGTACATTTTATTCAATTCTGCCAGCAAAGAAATTGAAAGTTTGATTGAGTAAGCTTTCAAACTCTAACTTGTGCTGGTACTTTTTTAATAAAATCTTTGTTATTTTTTTTTATTTTTAACCAAGTAACCTAATTATTTTAGGGAGCACCGTGCCCTTGTCGATGGTCAGTCAAAGTTAAAAAGATACAAGCGGGAGAGAGAGCATACTGAAGATTTCTCAAAGTGGTTAAAAGAAGAAGTTGCAAAAAAAGAGAATGTTTCAAAAGAATTACAAGTGCTCGCAATGGGACCGAATCCAACAGTTAAAAGGTTTAGTGGATATGTAATTAACGGATATAGGTTCCATACAAAGTATAGGGATAGTAAATGTACAACACAAAATAGTGGTGTATTCTTGACTGCCTTGACGACTAGTTTTGCAAGTTCAAAAGATGAAAACCCGCTGGTTGGGGATGTCAATTACTACGGAGCAATTGAGGACATATTGGAGGTTGATTATTGGGGAGAATTTAAGGTGGTATTGTTTAAATGTTGTTGGTACCAGGAGGAAAAGGACTTATATGGTCTGATTCGAGTAAATTTCAACAGATTATTCCATAAGTCTGATCCCTATGTTATGGCTACACAAGTTCATCAAGTATTCTATATACAAGATGCAACCGAAAAAATGATGTGGAATGTTATCAAGAGATTGCCGAGGGACTGGTGTGACTTCGAGAACGAACAGAGGAATGAAGATGAAAATGATCCGATGTCACATGAATTTCATACTGGTGCTGGGATCGAGAATGAAGTCAGTGATTTTAATTGGCGCAGAGATGATGTGCCAACAAAGACAATTATGTGCTGAGCCTAATGAACTCAAAAAGAATGATTAAATTCTAGGGGCTGAATTTGAATTATAGACTAGTTATTGGTGTAATTCTGATTAAGTGAATGCTTAAATGTACACATTTAATTGTGGATCATTTTTTGTTATTACTTGGTTATGCAGCTTTGTGATTTATATTGTGGATTCTGTTTATAATGCAATAGACTATTTTCAAAAATTAAAATGTGTTATAATTGTGTCAGTTAATTCATTTTATAATGTGTTATAGTTATGGATTCTGCTTATAATCTGTTTAAAATGCAAGCCTGTTTATAATGTGTTGGACTATTTTTTTTTTAATTGTCTCTGGTTTCTAATGTGGTTTTGTATTTTCATTCTGCATTTCACGTTTCTAATGTGATATTAAATTTTAACTATACTTGCTAATTGTCTTTAATTATGGTCTAGAACTATTTCTAATGTAGTTTTCTGCATTTTTTGTTAGATGGACGACAAAATCTTGCATCTGAGATTTCATCACAAAGGGGAATTTCAAAAAAGCCGCTACGTTGGTGGAGTACAAACACTGATAAAGGGAATCAGTGCTGATATATTTTCTTTCACTGTGTTGATGGAGCATGTGAAAGACGACCTCCAATATTCAGAAATTGGAGGAATTTATATAAGCAAGGGGAAGGCATCCGGGGGGTGGACGATGGTCAGTAAAGATGCAGAGCTGGCTGCACTGGTTGATAAAGCCAAGAGTGGTGATCATATTGATCTCTATGTTGACACGGTTCTTGATAATACCAGTGAACCACTCCCACAAATGCAGCCTCATGTAATTATACGACCAAGGGAGAATATATATGCAGGTATCAAATAAATAGTCTATATAGCTGAACATTTTGATAAAAAAACTAGCACATATACGTATATAATTTATGAAACTCCTGCCATCTGATTATATCTTAATGTAATTTTCAGATCAGAAGCAAATGAAGCGCATGTATGTTACTGCTCATCACTTGAAACAACAACAATTGAACAAAAAATCTGTTCAGGTTGGTAAGAATGTGAAGATGCCAACTCGAAAGTCGCCAAGACTGAATAAACAACAACAAAACAACGAAGCAAGTGCGACTAAAGATTGTGCAAGTGCTAAAAGGAAATTGGTTTTACCTGAGCCATCACATGAAGATGAATGTATGGGAGATAATCAGTTGGAGGTAATAGTAAGAAATATTTTGTCAACATTCAAATTTTTGAGTTCTCTTCATGTTTTAGAATTTTAACTCCTCCCCTTTATAGTGACAACTTAGAAAATACTGTCTTGCAGGGGTCCGCTCTACCACCTCCACCCCCTCCACCACCGCTAACACCATCAAATAAAAAGTTTGCTATGCGTATAGAGGATTATGACAAAGGTCTGACGGATTATGAAAAACAGAGAGCTGCAAATCTGAAGAAGAACAATGAAGTTCTTATAGCCCTCAATTTGCCTACCTTAGCAGCTGCAATTAAGCCTCCAGACTTGAAGAAAAAGCAAAAAGAAAGGGTGCAAGAGGACAGCGAGGATTATGTTCCAGAGCATACGGAGGAACATGATGATGATAGTGATTCTGAAGTTCCGGCAAAGGTGTGTCACATCTGGAGATTCAATTTACCACTTTATAACCCATAAAATGCTTAAATATTACCATGTGTACCTAATTATATATATATATATATATATATATATATATATATATATATATATATTGCAGAAAACCAAAAATGTGAAGAAGACCAAGTCTCTTTTTGGACCAACAACTCGTTCAAGATCCAATGCTCCTCCTGTGAAAGATGTTACAAGTGACAAGGAAGTGAATGATGCAAACCACGAGGAACATGTCCCTATTCAGTTACCAGAAGCGGGTGGAAAAGGTACGGTGGATGATTATATGGCTATGCGGAAACGCCAAAGGGAGAATTCTGTAAAGGCTGCCACAACCAAAAAACCACCTCAACCTGCAGAACCACCTCAACCTGCAGAACCTAGTTTGGCTGATTACGAAGATGGAGAAGAAAATGAAGGTCAGCATATATTCCTTTCTTCATTTTTCTTTTACAGCCTTGCTATAAAAAAAATTTCACAAAAATTGAATTTGCCTGATTTTATCGATGTGAATATTTATGATTTTTGTGATGTCAAATTAAAAGAATTCACATCAGTAAAATCAATAATATTAAATATAATCTATATGTCACTAAAATTCTTAAATGGTATTTAGAAGAGACTGAAAGCACTGAATTTATAGGTATTGGCATTGTGATAACATATGGATATCTATAAAGCTAAATTTATGTACACATTATTATTAGTCTTGACGGCTTTATAATGGGGTAAAGGGACTAACCCAAACCATATACGGATGCATAGTAATTTAAATGTGCTGCAAACAGAAATGTTTTCATATAATATGTCCGAGACCTGATATGCTTTATTTTTTTATGTAATGTTTTTTTGTTCTGTCTCTAATTAATGCATCATCTATTTTGTTCATGCACCTAAAGTTGAAGTTCCAAAGAGATTCCGAGGAGGAACAAGAATGGATAGAGTTCACTCCAGGCCCTTTGACAAGAGAGTTGTGATTGACATGAATAGCCGTTTCCAGCCTATTTCAGATGACGACAAAGTTGTGTCTGAACTTAGCAATTTTTTGGGGACAATGGCGAGACGTTGTGTGGCGCTAACTTATGTAAGTTGGCGTCATGTTCCTAAAAGCCTGAAGGACACAATGTGGAGTTATGTGAAGGTACATACTGACTTTAAATAAATGTAAAATTTTGTTTTTTTCGTTAGTATTTCAGGATGTACAGTAAAATATTCAAGATTAGTTTAACATATTTTATGTTCAACTTTTTGAAGCAACGGTATATTATTCCTGAGGAATTGAGAGCATGGTCGATGATGACAATTCAAGAATCTTGGAGGGGGCGCAAGTGTCGCTTGAAGAAGGCACATTACACTCCTTATGACAATGATGAGGATAGGCTGGAAAATAGGCCTGAAGATGTTCCACTTGAAACTTTCAAGTCGCTGATAAAATACTGGGGAGATGCAAAAGTTCAGGTATATGTGTTACTTTAAAACTCTCAGCATCCTTGTTTTTCACTTTAATAGAGATAAAAATTTAATTAAAAAGGGATAAACGTAATATGATACTGTGTTTATATTTGTGGTCTTTTTCTAAAAATTATAAGCGATGTAATATTATAAAATTTTTATTTCAAATATTTTTTGAATGTGATATTTGCGATATTCATAGCATTCATGTTTTTTGCAGGAAAATGCGAGGAAATGTGTTGTGAGCCGTAGTTTTGTGGTTGACACACATACTGCTGGTCCTAGATGTTTCTCACAAGTAAAATACAAAATGGTATATCACTTCTTGAATGCCTTGTTTTATTTATTATTCATGTGTTCTTAAATTTTCATGTGTTCTTAAAATATACAAAAACATAAAATCATAATCTTTCTAATAATTCAGTTATATTCAATTTTATGTATACGCTCTATCCTAAATTTCCTTTGAGTTTATGTACTAATTTATTAATGGAGTTTGCGTCCATAGGCTGTTTATAAATGGAGTTTGTATTCGAATTTGTGGTTTTTTCTAATTTATATGTGTGCTATGACTAAATATCAAAGTTGAAGTCATGTTGTAAGTTTATATGTATTCCAAGATAAATAAATTTGATGCTAATAGTACTTTTTAAAATTGTATTAGCTAATATGATCGGATGTTAATGTCTCATCTAATTGATATTGCTATACTTGTGATCTTTTCTACTAGCAAAAGAAGATACAGCAGACTATGCCGGATGCGGGTGAACCATCAGATGCGAAAGTTTTTGTTAAAACTCGTAAACGACACCCAGGACGCACATATATGACTGAGCCTTCTGTAATGAAGTACAGAATTGTAAGCATTTAGTTTTTTTTAATTAAATGCTATGCAACTGAATTACTAGTGTAACTTAGAACTTGATATATTTCATTGGTTTCGGTCTCCTAAATTTGTAGGATAAGATTAAGAAGAAGCTCAGCACAGCAGAAGAGGGGATTGATGAACTGATCACAGATGGAAAAGAACATGGTTCATCTTGGCTTGTAGGAAGATCAGTGGAGCCATCCAAAATTCCTGCCGCTGCTCCAACACAGACGTATGTGCAGGACCTCACAAGCAAGATAAGGGAAAGTCTGGTGGAAGAAGTCGAGGCAAAAGTGAGTGAGAGGGTGCAATCAGAGTTGGATGCTCAGGTTAACAAAAAGGTCCAGGAAAATTTGACATATGTGCTTAAAAAATTGGGTGAAGCAAACCCAAATATCAACATTGATCTTGGGGAGCTTTGCACGACCGTCTCGAGTGACCAAGAAAATGGCACTCCTACGACTGGTGGCACTAGCTCTTAGTTAATTATCTCTGCTCTATTTTAGAGAATTTATCTTTTGCTTATAATATTCTAACGTAGACATTGTGCATTAACTATGGTTGAATGGTATGTACTTGGTAAATTAATTCGGTGGATTTCTTGTAGTTGCTTGGGATATATTATGTAGTTGTTGGATTATTTTGGTGAATCTATGTGGTTGGTGGATGTATGTAGTTGGTGGATTCTTTTGGTGGTTTTATGGAGTTGGTGGTTTAGTTTGGAGAATTGTAGTTTGTGGATTCTATATACAGTTGGTTGTGTATTGATGTTTTATTGGTAATTATGCAGTTGGTTGTGTAATGGATAGGCCACTTACAAACATGCTATTTCATTTTTTCATATCTAAAACTGTTGGCATTGCTATTATAAACTGTTGGCAAAAAGAACAGATTTATCAAAAAAATGTTGCTAAAATATGTTGCAGTTGCTGAAAAATATGTTGGCAAAAACTGGGGACCAGAGGTGGGCCCCACTTAATGACGTGGCACCTGTGGTCCCCACTGCTGCCGACGTGGCAGTGAGGGACCCACCATGATGACGTGGCAAATGTCCCCACTGCTGCTGACGTGGCAGGGTGGGACCCACTATGATGACGTGGCATATGGGCCCCACCTTTGATGACGTGGCACATTGTGGGCCCACAGTTGATGACATGGCAAATGTGGGGCCCACATGTGATGACGTGGCATCAGGGTCCCGTCACTGCTTATGTGGCAGTGGTGGGTCCCACAACTTCTGATGTGTCACTTATGGTCCACACAGCTGCTGACGTAGCAAAAGCGGTCCCCACATGTGGGGCCCACTTCATTTTTCAAAAATCTGTACGCAACGCCAACACATATTTGTGTTGGTATAGGCTAACTGAATCGTTGCTGCTGGAGCCTAATAAAACATAAAATTTGATGTTGGCATAGAGGAATGCAGTGTTGCCATAAAGAGCAAAGGCAACATCGAAAAATGCAACGCTTATATATGTTGCCTTTGATCGATTTTTGGTCTATGGCAACATATTATGAAGCTAAAGCAACGTTTCATGGGTGTTGCCATATGCATTCTATGGTGTAGTGATTGTTACTTAAAAATTTCAAACTCAGGTTGAATAGCTTTTCAGGGAATAACCAGCAACACTACAGACACCATATTTTCGGACGTAATTACCTAACCACCATACTTTTGCCACAAATGCTCCACAAGATCGTTTTGAAGCTGAATATGAGCACTTTTATCTCTAATCCGATGATGAAATTCCATGAACTCCTTCATTGTATTTGTGTGTTCACGCGAAATTTGAATAGATGGTGTTTCATCATGCGTCTCGTAATCATAATCTATATCTTGCATATCTCTTTCGTCTTCGATAATCATATTATGCATTATTATACATGCTAACATGATGTGTTTAAGTGTCTCAATATCCCAAAATCGAGCTGGTCCACGCACAATTGTAAATCTTGCTTGAAGAACTCCAAAAGCTCGTTCAACATCTTTTCTAGCCGACTCCTGCATTTGAGCAAAATGTTTTCTCTTATTCCCTTGAGGAGCAGAAATAGTCTTCACAAAAGTTGCATAAGGAGGATATATTCCATCGGCTAGGTAGTATCCCATATTGTATGTGTGGCCATTAATAGTGTATTCAACTTCGGGTGCTCGACCTTCTGCCCATTCAGAAAATAAGTTGGATCGATCCAAAACATTGATATCATTTAGCGATCCGGGTAACCCAAAATAAGCATGCCACAACCACAAATCATATGAAGCAATAGCTTCAAGGATAATAGTTGGCTCATGATAGCGCCCTGAAAAAACCCCATGCCATGCCGTTGGGCAATTCTTCCACTTCCAATGCATACAATCAATGCTACCAAGCATTCCGGGAAATCCTCATTGCTCAGCCACAACCATTAACCTTTGAATGTCCGCATTATTTGGCTTCCTTAAATATTGCTCGCCATATATTTGAACAATTGATATCACAAATTTCCTAACACTTTCGATGGCTGTACTTTTGCCAATATGAATGTAATCATCAGGAGCATCCGCGGATACCCCATACGCAATAATCCTCATTGCAGCAGTTAATTTTTGAAGTGATGACAACCCCGGGACTCCAGCAGCATTATATTTTTGCACAAAGTATGGATCATGAGATTCTATAGCAGCTTGAATTCGCAAAAATAGATTTCTTCGCATACGAAATCTCCTCCGAAAAATATAATCCGGATATGTAGGATTTTCAGAAAAATAATCATGAAAGATACGTTGATGACCGAATGATCTATTACGATTGATGGTACGATGATTGAGAACTGACCCAGCATAACGAATTGGCCTTTGTATCTGCTCATTTGATTGTACATAGATAGATACAACCATCTCCAGTTCCTCGTACTCTTCTTCTTCTTCGTCAATCAAATATTTTATTACATTCTGAGGATCCATTAGGTTGATACACACTGATTTGATTTGATACAGGTGGATATTATTTGATTTGATACCAGGTTAAAACAGATAGAAATTTTACCCTTTACAGAAAGAGACGTTGCTGATATGTATTGCCTTGATTGTAGGCAGTTACAATTCAAACACTGCTATAATTCAAAATATTAATATTTTAATAATAGGGCTTGAAGATAGGGCTTATTGTTGGAGTGAATGTGTAAAACTAATGTCCTAAACTACTAGGACATCATATTTTATAATTTTTATAGGGCAGCCACTAGGACACTCTTGGACTTGCTCTAAGGCATCACTAGGACATTGTTGGATCAAGTTTTTTAATCAATGACCCTAAATTATAACTTAGGACATGATATAGGGCATCTCTTGGACTTGCTCTAAGTTTAGTTGAAAAGTGGGTGAAGTGGTGGGACCTATCAATATTTAATATGAGATAGTGGAGGAAAGTATTTGGTGTAATAGTGTTTATTTAATAAAAAAAAGAGTATAAAATAAAGAGGTAGTGGCTGTAATAGTGAAAAGTAGGGCTGTCAAAAAAATCCGAAAGATCCGATATCCGTCCGGAAATTCCGTTACCGTATCCGAGAAAAAGCGGATATAATCCGTATTCGGAATAAAACGGATATTATCCGTATTCGAATCCAGGGTTTGCGGATATGGATATGGATATAGGCGTATCCGTATGCGAAAATATCCGTATCCGAAATTATTATTATTATGTATATAATAATACTTATATAAATTTATTATTTACTCATATTTTTTATTTTATCATATAAATTTGAAAAAGAATTAATATTTAAAATAAAAAAGAAACATCAAGTATCTTGCATATGGAGAAAATGGAACTATATCCATCAAGCTTTTTCTTTTTAAAATTGTTGCAGATAGTGTTGTTTTGTGATTTTAAGTTGTTAAAGTTAATATTTTGTTCGAAATATTTGGGCTGAATGCCCAAACTTCTTTTAAAGTATGTTATTAATTCCTGACCGGATATACATTTGCTGTTGAACGGTTCAAAATATGTTTTTTAATTAATCGCAGAATTTATATTTGAATTTTGGTGATGTTTGAAAAAGAGGATACGGATATTATCCGTATCCGGATAATATCCGGCCGGATACGGATACGGATCTTTTTATTCTAAAATTTGCTAATTCGTATCCGGATCCGGATCCGATTTTGAGTAGGCGGATACGGATACGGATATGGGCAAATTTGTATCTGTTTTATCCGTTTGACACCTCTAGTGAAAAGTAGTGTTCAAAAATAGTAAGTATGATTGGTTCATTCTTTTTGGGACGTCCCAAAAAGAATAAGGGTCACATAAAATGGAACGGAGGGAGTAATTCTAAATACGAACCCAAGACTAGTTTGGTTTAAATGTATTAAATTACTTATTCATTACAAATATGGTTTAGTTTGATGACTAATTTGAACATTTTTATCGGAGGCTAGTCATAGGGATTATATTAATTATTGAAGAGTTATTACATAAATATTTTTGCTACAGCAGACTGTTGTTAGCTCCTACATGAAATAAGAGTTACTAAAGTTTAAGATGACAAGTTAACAGTGGAACTCTACTGAGGAGTAGTAGTGAAAATTATGTATCAATGGACCACATGGGTTAAACTCAATATTTTTTCAACATTTTGTTAGTTCTGGTAATGATGTATTTAATTGTTGTAATGGTTGGCTTTCTAATTATAAACTTTTAGCTCATATAAATGATAATATGTTGTTTCTAATTCGTAAGCAAGAAAACGTCGAAAGTATTATTCAAGGCCCAAAGCTTTATGCAATGTTTTATACAAAATTGTTGCCAAGATGCTTGCAAATAGGTTGTTGAAAATCTCGCCTATTATGATCTCTGAAGAATAAAGTGTGTTTGTTTCTGATCACCACATTTCAGACAACATACTTGTTTTTGAGCCGATTCATCTTATGAAGAAGCAAAAAAAATATGAGGAAATGAGAAGTGGCTATTAAACTCGACATAAGTAAAGCTTATAATCGAGTGTGTTGGGACTAACTTTGTAACATGAAGATTGAATGAGCTTCTCGAATAAATGGGTTAGTTGGATGATGGTGTGTGTAACCTCGGTCTCATACTCTATTTCTTTCCAGGGCTCGACAATTGGCCCAATTCTGCCTAAAAGAGGTCTCTGCCAGGAAGACTCATTATCGCCTTACTTGTTCATTCTCTGTATTGAGGGACTTTCCCTGTCGATAAAAACATCAGCCAAGAATGACTCCATTACTTGTGTCGTGTTTGTCCTCAAGTCCCAGCTATAACTTATTTACCTCTTGCCGAGAACAGCTTTTAGTTTTTGAAAAGTACTACCGTAGAGACGAACTTGATCAAAGAAATATCCAATTCATCTGAAGTGTTTTCTGGGCAAGCTGTGAACTTTCAAAAGTCTACTATATTGTTTAGCTTAAAAGTTTGACGTGATAAGTAAGATAAAATCAGAAAACTTCTTGGAGTGTTTAATAATATTGGAAACATTAAATATTTTGCCATTCCCTCACTCGTTGGTAGGTCAAAAAAGTAGTATTATGTTATCTAAAAGACGAAGTTTGGTAGAAAATTCAAGGTTGCAATACGAAACTCTTGTCTAGATCAGGAAAAACAGTGTTGATAAGAAACGTTGCACAAACCATTCCTGCGTATCCCAACTCTTGTTCTATGATTCGCAAAACATTGTGTTAGGAGATAAAAAGATGATGAATTCTTTCTGGTAGAGGTCAAATTCTTCGAACAACAAAGGCATGAAGTGGTTATCATGGGCTAGAATGTCTATGTCAAAGAAGAAGAGTGGTTTAGATTTTCATGACTTGCATGGCTTTAGCCTGGCGCTGTTTGGTAAGAAATGTTGGAATATAATCTATAATCTAATCAATAATCTGAATGCTTTAGTTTCAAGACTTATGAAGGCTCAATGTTATCCAAATTGCAATTTCATACAAGCTGATAGAACGGGGGTCAAGTTATACTTCATTTGGATCTAGGAAGACAAGTAAAGTATGAAGGAAGGTTACAAATTGGTTTTAGGCAATCGGAAGTCTATACATATTCATTCTGACAGATGGCTGAAAGTTTTTATGTTGATGAGGATGGTAACTCGGAAAGTAACACAAAGGTTTGTGATTTAGTTTTGAATGACAATAAGCCGTGGGATGAAAACAAAGTTCGAACTACCTTTAGTAATACTAATGTGGAAACCAATTTTGCAATCCATATTCCTCAAAATAGTACACAAGACATGATAGACTAGGTCCATTCAGATAATGCACAACACCGAGTGAAATCAGGTTATCAACAGTGGCATCAATCATATGGGAGGAATAGAACTACATCGGTCTGATAGTTGGGGGGAGATTTGGAGACTATGCATTCCTCATAAAATCAAAGTTCTTCTATGGAGACTGTAGTAATAATGAACATGTCTGTAATCTACTTAGAGGCAACTGTATTTATGTTCCTATCAGCCGTGTGATGTGTGTAGGTGACATTAAACAATTGATGCACTTGTTCTTCTAGTAACGGTTGGGCCTATCGTATGACATGTGAGACGTTGAAAGTGCTCATAAATGGTTACTCAATAAGCTAAAGACTAAGACGGGTGATAACTTGATCAAGATCACTACTGTAATGTGGGAAGTGTGGTGGGCTCGAAATGTGTCTGATAGGGAAAGGTGATAACACCTGAGATTGTTATGGCATGATAAGAGATGGGTGGATCTTGTCCTGGGAACTTGAACTTTGCAAGGCGAGTCGGTTTTGGAGGCTGAAGTGGTGGGCATATTGGAATCATTGTTGTGGATTAGTGATTGCCAAACCATCCCAACATTATGGAATCTGATTCAATGCTAAGTGTCTAGGCCGTTAACAAGGCGGAGTATAACTAGTTGGAACTAGAGAGTCTTATTGAGCAGTGTTGTTCTATCCATAGAAACAGGAATGGTGTTTCAGTTATTTTTGCTAGAAAACAGGCAAACAAGGTAAGTCATTCTTTGACTAGACTATCTTGTTCGCTTAATAACTTTGTTTATTTTTCATCTTTTTCGTTATGTGTGTTGGTGACACTCTTGTGGATGGTTGATTTTAATGAAATTCTCACTTATTCAAAAAAACTTAGTTATTATAAAATCAATATAATCATCGACATATGATTATGTGTATAGAACGTAATATATCCATCATAATTATTTGTGTGACCAAGTGACGAATATCCATCCTCATTTATTAATAACCCTAATATTTAATACATCAAAAAGATAACAATCACCTGATTCACTTTTTAACACCGTTTATTTCTTAATGGACATGGATCACATGTTTTTGCTACACTTATGACAATAATTTCTATTAACGGTTATTAGAATTACTTTAATCACCTAATTAATGCATCAAATTAATTACTTGTTATAAAAGTGACTCAATTTGACTATTAATTTCAAAAATAATTTTAAGGTTAAGATAGAAGAAGTGTGGCATTGTAAAAGTGAAATTTTAAACTCCTTTTTGAATTAGATTTCTTTCACATGTCATGATTTCAAAAAAATTAGGGTAGTTGTTGAGCTAGTGACCTTGAAGAGGTTCCAAATATCAAGCGTCGCGATTTAATTCATTCTATTTATATGCATATAAAAGGCTCATTTTCATTTTAATAGTCGTGATAATGATTGATTTATATTATATTACTAAATTCATACTAGCTTTCCTATAATTATGTTCAAGTTTGATGCCTTTATAATGAATATATGGATCATTATAAGGACCACATCATCACCCATTATATTTTCCAAGAAAACTACACATTTATCAAATAAAATACATGCCGGAGGCATACATAACTTAGAATGTGTAAACTAGTAACAATTTTATCAAAAAAATAAGACACTCAAAATTAATCGAACATATAATACCATAAATCACGATAAATAATACATTTAAATTATAAATTCATGTACGGTTCCTCATATTAATAGATGTTAATCATCTCATCTGTCCTAGTTCGCGAGGAGTTTTTTGCCCTTCAAGTTTCTATACTAACAAACGAACGACACCACGTCAAAAATTCTTAATTTTTTTTGTCTATATAAACATTCTTAGTAAGACTATTTATTTTCATTTTATTAATTATGTCTTCAAAATCCTAATTTCAAATTAACAAATGAGTGTATAATGTCAACGACAATCTTTCTACCTTCCAAACATTGATTTCATCCATATTTTATAAAATAATTGGTTGATCATTTCCTAAAATTTAAAAACAACTTGGTACCCAAAAGATGATCTTTATAAGATATTATGTGAGAAGTCTAGGTTTTACTATTTCGAGTAGTCCAAATATTACTATATCAATAAATATTAATCCTGCATATATTACAAGAGAATATATTAATAATTATTAACACTAAATCATAATTACTAACACTATATCAGAAACTTTGATATTGACGAGTCAATATCGTTATTTCTATATATAAATATATCGACAATTCTATAAATTGTGCAGTCAAATTCGTGAAATGAAGCTATCAATATGCACAGGTTATGTTTTGACATAATACTTAGTTTAGGAGTCATTCAAAAACATATACAATTTTATTGGAATTCTAAATATTGTCAATTATTTCTTACTGATAAGTATATATATACACATATTTTTTGTTCTTCGGTGAATGTTTGATTGATACTCACTCCATCCCAGTGATTTATATACAAATCATCTGGGCACGGAGGACAAGGCAGCCTATAAAGAAATAATATATCAACATAGTAAACACATGCAGAGTACAGAAAGTACTGTGATTAAAAAAAATGGAGGGAAGTGATTACAGTAGAATACAGTACATAAACCACTAATCAAAAATTCAGAACCAAGAGATTCTCCTCCTTTTCACCTACCCACCACATGTCCTGTTATTATAAATCCTCTGTTGTATTTACAAACATTTGTTGTTTTACAAACTCAGTACAAACACAAAATTCACGATACAACACCAACAAAAATGGCTACTGTCTTCATCCTTCCGGATTTAAATGAAGAACCATTTCCATATTTCAATGAAGTTCCCGCCACCACAGTTACGGGTCCTGCAAAAGGAAAGAGATTGACGAATTTAGTAAAAAATCAAATTGTTCATGAGCTAATTTTAAATTATAAAAATAACAAGCTTGAGAAATGATTGATCAACCAAATTGCCCGTAAATATGAAGTCACAAGGCTAGTGATTTCAAAGATATGGAAAGCGAGTCTACATGCAATCAAAGCTAATGAGACGATGGGGCTGAATCATTTATCAGTTGTGATTCCATTAAACATGTTCGATTGATTATGGAGGAAAGAGACGGAAAGGGAATTGGGGGAAAAGAAAGTTAGGGTTCATCGAGGTGAGAGAGAGGAGAAAATGAGAGAGGTGGGTGTGACCGTGTAAAATCTGGTATAGTAGTATAATGTGATAAATTAGGTATAATTAATCAACAAATAATTTGTGATTAACATGACTAATGCTGTTATTTGTGAGTTAATAAAGTAGGCACGGTTACTATTTATAATATTAAAAATTTACTATAAAAGGTAATGTATATAAATGATGGGACGTACAAAAATAATAACTGTATACTATTGACTGGGACGGAGGGAGTAGTATTTAATGAAGGATAATAGAATCGATTAGATTCATTCTATTTTATTGTTTGTTGAAGAAAAAGTATAATTCCCGTTCTTCTATTTTTTTTTTTTACCCGTTGATATTTTTTACCTTTTTATTTAGCCAACGATTTTTTTACCAACAATAATCGAAAAAATACATTACAAAACAACAACCCCTAAAAATATTTATATTTTCTCCATCTTAACAATTTTATATATTCAAGTATACAAGTAATAACTTCGTTACATATTTATTTTCTGGATACAAAGCAAATAAAATAATTAAGAATGATTCTTGTTTCCAATTGTGTATTTCATTGTCTTCAGAGCATCTCCAACCATACAAAACCTTTAGCTAAAAAGTGAGTTGGCATACCAAAAATAAAAAATATAGCCAACCTCTTGAAAAAATCACACTCCAACCATACTCATCCCTTATCTATAATTTTAGCCAACCTCCTATAAATGACTTAATTTCTTCGATTTTCACTGGTGGAAAGCCCCGATTTCTTTTCCCCGTTTCTTGTTTGAAATCTTATTTTCCTTCCAATAAGTTCCCAATTTATTTGGGTTTTGTTAGTCTCTCCTTCTTGTGAGAGTTGATTTTTGTTTTGGTGTGTCTTGATGTTCTCCATGACCGAGGTTATAGATCGGCATGATTTTCATGGGTTTGATTCATATTTGAAGATTATTATGGAATCACATATATGGTCGATTGTTCAGAATAGTCAGGTGAAAGCCAATCGGGTGAAAACCAATCAGGTGAAAACAAGTACATATGTTCAAATCATCTTCAAATCGCTTAGTTGCCTCTCCAAGAAGGAATGATTCAACAGCTACATAATTCAGCGTCTGTCCAATTTCGATTATATATGTAGATGCCGTATGGCTTTTGATTAATGAATTGATTCCTTTTTATAAAAAAAACATATTATTTTAAATTATAGCTAACCAATATAGCCAATGCCGTTGAAGCACAACGCCTGAGCATCTCCAACCATAAAATGCCCTTAGCTAAAATGTGAGTTGACATACCAAAAATAAAAAAATATAGACAACCTATCGAAAAACTCACACTCCAACCATACATATCCGTTGTCTATAAATTTAGTCAACCTCCTATATGGATGACTATATTTGTCGAACCTCTACAGGTCTGTAAGAGATCTATAGGATGATTGCATATCATTTATTCCCTATTAAACTGATGTATTCTATTTTAACAATATAAAATATTAATAACATATTATTTTTAAATTATAGCCAATCAATATAGTCAATACCTTTGAAGCACAATATGTTACAGGTTCAGTAAGTTTTACATAATGTCTTGCATATCCAATTTAGCCAACAATTATAACCAACCTCATTGGAGATGCTCTCAACAAATTTTACGTAATATCTAGATCACGTATCTAGACATCAAATACTTGGTAAATTTTAAGATGGCTCGACACGCTCTTGGATCGATGGCCGCTTCATTTGATTTCAAACTCTAACGCTTTGGTCGGTAAAAGTTCCTCTCTCATTTCTTCCATTTTCTTTACGCTTTTACGCTTCGGTTGTTTGTGTAAGGTCGCCCCCCTCCGTCCCAAAATCACGTGTTCTTTTGTCATGAATATGGCGGAAGGCCGGCAACGATTTTGTCGGTGAATCAAGATCTGGTCTATTTACTTAATGGCTATATTGGTTTGTTTTTGAGTTTTCTTCAAACCCTCCTTCAGTTGACGAACTTAATCTCATTTTGTTCTGTCTATTAAATTACACTTTTTAATTGATCTAATCTTGTTATGCGCGTCTCTAATTTTTTTTGTCTTTTTTCATTTTATATTGATATTTATACATATATATTGTTGTGTTGGTTCTGGTACTGCTAATTGTTATGGATGCAGGAGCTTCTTGCATAACAAGATCGTAAAATTCATGGTGGTGATGAAGAGATCTGGAAGGGGCAGAGAAGAAGGGCGCTAACTGGGCTTAATTGTGCCTTTGATTAAGAATAATAATTATTCTTAATTATGGGTTTTTTGTACCATTTATGGTGATCATAATTGGGGCATTTTTGGCCTATAGAGTCATTTAAGTGCCGTAACGGTGGCTTATTTATGTCTTTATTTTAGTTTTTTTTCAAATTCACTCATATTTCTTTTATTCAGTTTTGTCTTATTTTCAGGATGTTGATAGAGATTTTATGAATTTATTTCAGAAGACGCAAACCTTGGTGTACAAGACAATTAAGCTACAAATATTGATAGAAGAGAATAAAGTAGACATCAATATATTTCTATGTTTTGTAAACGATGTAATTTGTAGGGCACTCTTTTTCCTCCTTGAGTTTTTCCCCATAGAGTTTTACTCTTGAGAGGTTTTAACGAGGTCCTTTTTGGTGGGTTATCTCTTTAGACTTGAAAGACAATGTTATCTAAACATCCGAAGTGATTACTTACTTTCGGTTAGTTTATACATTTTCTTGAACGAAAGAAACTTTGTCCATCCGGATATTGTAAGTTTAATTTAACCCATGATTATAGCCGACCCCATTGAAGATGCTCTTATACAACAAAAATTAAGCGATTCTTAATTTTTATGCGTTCTCGTCAAATTATCTGATATATAACATTTTCTATATTTACTCTTTAGCAATCTACTAATTCATACCCAAAACTATAATTCACGATTAAATATAGATATAAAATATTGCATTATTAAATAATTGTATTTTAATGTTTATGCCAATTATTTTTAGTTAAATTGGACCCTACGAAAGTTGTAGTATGCCTTCGCCCCTGACTTGGATATTTTCAATGTACGTGCAGCCAATTGTACTTGGTATTCTGAGATACACTTGAGGTGTTGATAGCAATACCTACTGGCAATATGGCATACATCACCCACAACTTTACACTGCAAAACATCATGTATTACACCAACTGTTCCTCTTCACAGAATTATAAGATTACAATCGAAAAAGGAATGCGCAAAATCAGAACTAACTATGTGAAAACAAGTTGTGGATGCCCCCATTTTCTACTCCTCTTTAGCTGATACAATACTAATTATATACTCGATTTCCTCAGTCACTTCTTCCATGGAGGGCCTGTTTTGTCTTCGTTCCTCCAGACAACCAATTGCCAGAAATCCTAATGCTTTCATCGTCTCCAACTCCAGTTGACTAGCACCCTCTTTCAGCATAGGATCAGCCGCGTCCATTAAGCGTTCCTCCTCCACCATTCTCTGCACATAAACTGCCAAGTTCACATCGTCTGAAGGCCTATTGAAGTCGATTGCTTTCTGAGATGTCAGGAGCTCTAGTAGTACGACTCCAAAGCTGTAGACATCACTTTTATCTGTCAACTGGTAGTTCCTGTAGTACTCTGGATCAAGATAACCGAGGGTGCCCTGAGCACAAGTTGAAATGTGACTCATATCCGTCTCAGCCAATCTTGACAACCCGAAATCTGCAACCTTGGCGTTCATCTTTTCATCTAGTAAAATATTGCTGGACTTCACATCTCGATGGTAGATGGGAGGAACTGCAGAGAAATGCAAATAAGCCAGTCCCTCAGCAGTTGCTTGAGCAATATTAAGTCTGCGTCTCCATGACAGAGCACCCCGGTGGGGACCATGCAATTGCTCAGAGAGATTCCCATTCGAGATGTACTCATAAACCATCATTGGCTGCTCAAGTTCAACGCAACAGCCAAGTAAATGCACAAGGTTTTTATGGTTGACCTGACACAAGATCCGGACCTCATTTAGAACCTGATCAGTGCCTTTAGCGTTTCCAAGTTTAGCGCATTTAACAGCAACAACAGTCCCATCATCAAGAATACCCTTATAAACTTCCCCAAATCCCCCAGAACCAAGTAAGCGATCAATAGCAAAATTGTTTGTTGCTTTCTTAATTTCTTTGCCGGTAAAGTACTTTGCATATTTTCCTCCACCACTAGCATTCAGGATCTCTTCACGCTCTTTCTTCAAACGCTCCTGTGCTAATTTGATGCGTTGCTGGCGTTTGTATAGTAAAAACCCAATGACTGCTGCAACAAGTGCTGTTCCCAAGCCCGCTGTCAAACCTATATAACGTCATAATAAATTAAGTCATATTTACAATATACTCAACAACTCACAAATATTAGTAACATCCAAGTTCCAACAATTAGTACATACCAGCTATAAGTGCCGTATGATCTGCTGAACAATCCTTGCCATTCCCGCAAGTTTCATCTAAATTGAAAAGCAAAAAACGAATTATTCATGACCCATTAAAGCATAAATTGCTGAAATAAGAAATCCACAACACAAAACCTGGAAAATTGGGGGTGTCTGTGTCTGACAGGAACTAGAATTTAACTTAATACCGTGATATCCGACATTTCTAATCCGAATTATTTATATCACAAAACATGTCCAAAAAGAAGATCGAAAATGCTTCCAACACAAAATTGGGAACAAAATCTTTCACAAAATGACATGTGCTAAGTTTGATTTGAACGAGCCTTTTGTATTCACATAAATAACACCAATTTTTATCTCAATTGTCATGTCATTTTGTGCAAAATTTTATACCCAATTTTGTTCAGATAGCAGAACATGTTATTATACTAATCGTAATCTGGAATTAAACTCTGATACCTATTTTGCAGATTCTTGGGACACCGACAGTATAATAACTTATAATTTATCCGAGAAATTGGTTAAATCCAAATCTCTAGACATAATTAATTTAATCAAAATCAGAAATAACATTAAAGTTAACATTATTACTTACCCGCAGCACAAGAGCCGAGAACAGGATCCCAATGAAATCCAGAATTGCAAAAACACCTCCTCAAGCCATTGCTACCATTTCTATCAGCTAAACCGCAAGTAGAGTCAGCGTCACAATCATTCTGGTCTCCACAAATTGGCTCAGGCGGAGACACGTACTGTATCTCCAGCCCCGGTGCAGGCCACTTACTGACAGGCAACGAGTAATCCAAGTTGACAAAGCTCCTGTAAGCCCGACAGCCCGAGTCCCTGACACGAATCGCGTAGGAGTTGGTTGATCCGCCTGCTCGAAACGTGCAGCACAAGTTGGAGTTCCTGCACACGGATCCGTCGCTGGATCCGTTAATGTAGGAATGACACAAGCTGGTGGCCGTGCAGTTGAGAGGTGACCTCAGCAGCAGAGACGTGCAGTTGAAGTAAAGTATTGTGTTACTGCTAGTCACATTGAAAGGTAATGAAGCGTTGAGCTGGACGCCTTCGGAAGTGATGTCACTTGTGACACAAGTGTTGTTGTTTTTGTTGTTGTTGAGGAAATTGGCAGGTCTAATAATGAAACGCTGGTTTTGAGGCTGAGTTGAGATTATGGGGTAAGTGTTGTTAAGGGTGTCGAGAAAGAGGGTACTTGTACCCGATTGGCACCGGACCTTGTAGTCAGGGTCACCGCAGGCAGGTCCGGTGCTGAGCGGGTACGGGACGGGGGTGGTCCCGCAGTTGGGGCAGACGGTGGCAGAGGATGCGAATAGGATGGTGTGAGTTAGGAGGAGGAGAAGGAGTTGAGCGCCAGGGAAGTTGGTGTGGAATTTTGCCATCTTCATGTGCAGAGTAGTGGCAGAAGTTGGTTTCAAAGGATTATCATGTGCTTATAAATCCACATTTAATGTCAAACTTTGAAAATCTTCAAAGTCAAATATATTCGAAAGGCCAGTTTTTCAGTTTCATTTTACGCGCTTTTATATTAACTTTTAGGTTTGGATGGCGGCGAGGCGACTGGTGAGAGTCAAATATCCCTGAATTATAGAGAGGTGGTTGTCAAAAAAAAATTATATTTATATATTATTTTCCATAATTTAGTATTTTGTATTTATGATTTCTATTTACAAAAATATAGAAATTTTTCAAGGAAAAAAATTATTCTCTCCATTTCATTTAATTCTATACGTTTTCTAAAATTATATAAAGACCTATTTATTGTTCATATTTAAAATAATATAATATTTTAATTTTAATAAATTATTATATATATTTATATTAAGAAAAATTTATAAGAAAATCAGAAATCAAAACGGACGACTAATCGAAGATTAATCAATTAAATCCCGGATTTTAGAACAGTAATTATCTATTTCCTCCGTTTCTTTTTTCTTTTCCTGTTTGTGATGTCAATACTGTTCATAACATGAGACAAATTACTAATTTATATATAATTTATAAAATTAAATATATTCACGAGCGATCTTGTTAGATTCATGAGTATTTTAATATGGTGAAATTTTTATAATTAATGCTAATACGAAATAAAAGATATTAACGATCAAAAGTGTGTGTTGACAAATGTGAAAAACACAAACAGAAAAAGTATTTAAAGACGGAGAGTATATAAACGCGCACGCACGATTTATAATTTAAACCCTTCACTTGTCACATTAAACGACAGTAAATTATTATTTAATTATTTTAAGCTTATCCGTGGGCAACCAATTTTCCCAAGGAAACCCGTGAACTCGCAGTAGTACTGTAGCCTGTAGGTGTTTGGAGAAAGTCCACTCACGTTATATGAAAGAAAGTCGTCTCTCTCCCTCAACCTAACTCTATTGCTACTACGTGAGAAGCAACTTTGTCTTGATACAATTATAACATCTTTGTGTAATCCTAATTTTTTAAAGATGGCCCTACTTCATAATTCTTACACCTAATGCAATAATTTATAACTAAACTTTTCCTTTTTGATATTATTTCCTTATGTCACAAACTGAACATCCTATATTCAATTCTCTATTAAGATGGTACCTTGTATTGACAAAATTAAAAAGTTTTGTTTATAAAATGAAAATTAAAAAATAATCCACAAAATTGTGCGATAAATGCCCATTTAATAACGCATGTGAAAAATCGATCGAAGGGAGGTTGTGATTATTTAAAAGAAATCCAGTGTTAGACATTTTTCTAAATAAGTAAATAGGTCACCATTGAAACGGCCCCCAACTTGAGGGATCCTAAAAAGTCAGCTCGCCTAGAACATCACTCTCTCCCCTTGACCCAAATAAAACAAGTTGTGCAGAGCATTTTGAATAAACATTAAGATGACTTCACCCTATCATTATCAAATTGAGTACTGAACTAGACATAGCTAAATGTAAGTTTTGACATTATAATGTTTCTTTTTAACAGGAGTCTCTAATCTGTTGTCAGAAGGGAAAAAAAATCAAGATTCTTTATCTATCAACAAATTAATGATATACATGATCGTTTTAAAGATCTGTTACAATGACATTTATATTAATTAGTGTTCATATCAATCCATCTCTATGACCTAAGTGATCCATATTTTATTTTCTCCATCAACAATTATTCTAATAGACAGTTTACAAGTAGCTTTGAACGTAAAAGATCTATCCACGGTTTAAGTGACACACCATGGCTGTCTTCCAATCGAAAGCACTCTTGTTTGTCCAAAGAAATTGATAGTGCACCTGAAAATATCAAAAGAAATTCAAGATTAATAAGTCTAAAAAAAATTACAATATAATTTAAATAATACGATCATATGGACATATTGAAATCTAAACTGATTGAACACTTTATAATTTAGAAAATATAATTAATAATACGGATATGTATTTTTGAATTTTAAAACTCTAGCCTCCGCCATCATGCAAATCAAACAACATTAAAACATTAGTTAAATATAAGTAACGAATAACCCGATACCTTTTTTTTTTTATTGAGTAAATTACATGTGTATACCTAACTTCGGCTCATTCATAACCGTTTTAGACATCATTACATTAATTAAATTACGCTGGATTGTGAACAAAGAGAAAGAGCTACAGAAGGAATATCTGATAATGGTGGATGCGCTACAAAAGAAATATATGATACTGGTAGATGTGAACCAGTTAAAGTAGAAAAGAAGACTAGTCCTGTACACGCTACGTTTTTACATCTGAGTACTCATCCGAGTCGCCCGATTTTAGAACATTAATTCACCCTGTATTAAGGCGGGATGAAAAGAGGAACATATCTTAACATATTTTTGTTTACATTCTCTCTGTTATGTTCTTATAAATGATACTATGAAAAGGCTACAAACATTTTAAATGTTTTTACCATTCACTTGGCGTAGACATCTCCAGACAGGAGGCAATGGAGAGGGGCCGGAGGGCTGCCTATATTCAAATGTTATCATTGATGTGAGGAGGCCATGTATAATGTCTCATATGGAAGCGGTATTCTGTGTATGATATTAATTATGAATGTGACATCAGCTACATGATACTCACATCAGCACTTAATTGCTGAATCCCTATCATAATTGCCACCATTTGCGATTTTCCATTCTTTTGGCAAGTTCCTTCGCTAATGATGAAAAATCTTCAGCTCCACTTTGTAGCTCCTCTGTGTTTCGGCCGAGTTTCTGGCATATTAAAAGAAATAAAATGGTCAGATTAACTTAGAGCCAATCTTTTGTGTCGCATCAGTCTGCAAAATATACAAAGATATGACTCTTGGCTTTTACGGCCAATGTAAACTTCATCTTTAAATAAGTTAGCTTAAAAAAGATTTTGATTCAGACTTTGTAAGATTGTTGGGCACTTCAAAATGTTGAATCTTCTACTATCTTTAGGTGTAATGTAATAGACTCTATAAGAGAAAACCATCAATCAACACAAGCACTATTATATATCTCTTGTTTTTCTTTCTGTTACAGTTACTATTATGCATGGTTATCATAGCAAATATCCTCATATTTGATCCCATGCATACTCTTAACTCTTAAGTAACCAATATCAAGGGAACAGCATTTTGGCACAAAAAGAATAATCCAACGAAATAGCTTGCAGGCAGCTGTCTTACCTCTAGCTTCTCTTGTCGCTCTATGAGTTTGTCTTTTGCTTGTGCAGCAGCAACAGACACATCCTAGAAGTCATATATATATATCCATCAATTGGTTTTCCAAATTCAGAAGCATTTGTTAGTTGATTTAAAAATGATTACCCCTGTCTTTCTATATTTTGCTCTGACTTCTTCTGCAGTTCTAAGTTTTGGCTTGGATTCAGTAGAGCCTCCTTCAAATAATCTCTCTCGCTCTTTTTCCTTGTCTACATGGCACAAAAATGAGAGCTCAGGCACATAATAGATTTTAAAGAAGTTATATATTATAATATTAATTTACCTTTTCTTTCATCTGTGTTTTGAACACGTGGAGGAGAAAGCTGGATAGGTTCATTAATCTCAATATCATCTGAGAAAGAAAAAAATTATAAACAAAAGCCAAGTGTTATATAGGAGATTGTAAAGTGAGAAATAAAAGTTAAATAGGAGATAACCTATGTCATATTCAGCAAGGTCTTCATCTGGAATATTCAAGGAACCAGAGAACGGGAACCTAGAATATATGTGATCCAAATGCTCAACAATACTTTCTCGAGTTTCATATATGTCTCCACTCTGATCTTTACCAATGTTGAATCCTTTGATTAAACCACTTAATATTCCAGTTGTAGTTATCTATAGCAACATAAGATGAAAAGAGTTCTAAAGTCTTCCAGGAATGCAACATTTCGAAGGCAACATAGAAGTTCTTAACATAATGACCTGCTTCTTCTTTGGGTTTAGGGATGAAGCAACACCGGAATCTGCTGCAGCTGCAAGGGCTCTATCATGAAGATTAGGTAGGGATTCTGGAATCCTAAAGAACATGCAACTACATCTTAGTAATGCTAAATTCAGTTCATATGTTGAGTTATACAAAGGTAGGGGTGTGTGCGCATGTGTGTGTGTGAGAGAGAGAGAGAGAGGGGGTGGGGGGAGACCTGAAATCATTTTCAAAGGCCAAAAGAGATAACAAAGCAAATTCACACCCGTTCACCTATTACCATGTAAGGATATGTTAAAAACACTAACGATATATTTCTCTATATGAAATACTCAAAAACGGTACTTGGTTATCTTTAAAACTAGGTACACAACAAAGCTTTACAGATTCTATAATGTGACAATCTATATTCTCATTCAACCATCACTAATGTGCCCAAACATTATTAGCTTCATTAACATTCGTCAAAATGTCGAACACTTGTCACTTGTCAATTCAAAATTGCATCCTCACTCTAGTGAGCTTATACCATAATAGATATTAGATACCATTTCTACAAGTAAAATATAATTTATAACCTATAAAGAAAAATTTTCAACAGCAGATGGTTTGCGCCATTAAAGCCAAGTTTCTTAACTTGAAACGATCTCATTTAAAGTCTAGCGGCCCAACTTAAGCATTCCATTTCAAATCTCGAAGTCATAACAATCAGCTTGTTGGTTCTTAATGCAAGACAAATTTGGGGGATAGAACTTATATGGCTCCCTTACGAAACTAACCAACCTGAACGCGTTCTTTTCAAAAATAACCAGCTTCGTTTCGACTTTTCAAAACTAACCAGTCTAATTCTACTCAACTCGGGCAACCCCAGCTGATTAGTGGAAAGAAGAGTAGGTCGCCCCTAGCACAGGCGACCCATGCTGTTTATGGATGAGGGTCTAGGGTCGCCCCTGGCTCCGGCGACCCCTGTTGGTGGGTTCCTCCTCCCAGCAGGGTCACCCCTGCTATGGGCGACCCAAATTGTTTTTTAATTCGTAATGAACAATTCTTATTAACCTAATATTTAAGCTTGAATCTTATATTAATCAAAATTTAATTTGTGTGTAAATATATATATATATATATATTTTTTAAGTAATTATTGAAATGTGATGCAGAGAATTATTTTTTGAAGGGTGTGCAAATAATTTAAATTGTATGGTCACATCAGGTTTCTGCAGTAGCTTTTTTAGCTTTTTTCTTACAAAGCATTCATTGAACACTGGATTTTCTGCAAGCTTCATTCAAATCATGCAATAATTCAATCAGGCAGCCTGTGGATACGGCTCAAAGATTTACTTTATTGCTGAGTTATAGATTTTCTGCAAACCATTAAGTGGACACAGCAATTGCATCTACTGTTCAAGCACAGTGGTTATTTTTAAATTGTGTCCTTAAAAGCTGAAGCATGTGTTCTTGGCTATGCACAAAACCAAAAAACTAACCACAAACCTCATATTATCAATCTGCCCTGTGAAAAAATCCTAGCAGGACACCAAGACCATCAGTTTAAAACAGTTTTATTAAACAGGAATTCAATCATTGTGGTCACAGGTAGGAAGCGAGCCACACGCACGTTGCCATTAAAGCTCTCCGTGATGTTTGTGGTGGCCAGGCTGTAACGAGCGTGGCCTGTGTCAAAACAAATTGTCCAAAGGGCAGGATTTATTGCCCTCAGCCACCTCAAGGCTTCTTCAGAAATCTCCCTAATCTTCTTCATGTAGGCCTCATGTTTCCTGATCTGTGGCGTACCGCCGGCGAGCCACATGTACATCTTCAGCTCCATTCCTGGGTATTCTTGAAGAAGTTGCTCCTAACATGATGGAGGCAGAATCTGTGTACGCCCAGAGGCGGGGTAAAACCATTACGTTCGTCATTCATTGCAGCGAAAATCCCCGTGGCACGGTCAGAAATAATGCAAACGTCACGTCTATCTCGGCATACATGTTTTCGTAAAAGACATAGAAACCAAGACCAGTTTTCCGTAGTCTCCTCATCAACCAGGGCAAAGCATATGGGATATTGGTGGTTGTTAGAGTCGACTCCCACCGCTACCAGCAACTTCCCATTATACTTTCCCTTAAGGAATGTACCATCAATGGAAATAATTGGGCCGTGCGTACTGTCAACCATCAATCATTGCTTTCAAACACCAAAATACACGAACAAATGTTGATTTAAATTTACCCCCCTCGGTGTGATGTGGAACGACGTCAACCACAACTACACTTCCTGCATTTGTACTGGCCGTGACGTTAAGGAACCGAGGGAGCTCGTCATAGGTTGATCGCCAGTTACCATAAGTGCTCTTCATGGCAGCCATCTTCCCCCTCCATGCTTTCATGTAACTGATCAAATGGTGGTACTCATCATTGACCATAGTTATGACGTTGCTTACCTTCAACTGAGGGTTTTGAGACACCTGTTCAAACAAAAAAGTATTAACATTAACAGGCGAATAAAAAATCAAAATAGTCAGGCGTATAATGATATAAGGGGTCGTACGACTTACGTAGGGAGCAACCAAAGATCCAATCATTCTTGCAGTGGTCCTGCGTTGGTCTATCTAGTAGGCATGTGTGCTTTTCTGGACATTTAGTTATTTGAAAAAGCCCGTGGGACCTCTTTTTCGCAGCTCTTAGCTTCCATTTGCAGTTGTGAACCACACACTTTGCTTTGTAGACCTGCGTGGTGCTTTTCTCCACGAGGTAGTTTCGATCTGTTTGTATGTGTGCCTCTTTCACAGCAGAAATAAGTATTTCTTTGCTAGCAAATAGAGCTCCTTCGCTTAAATCATCGGCGGCGGGGTCAAAACCGAGTGACATAACTACGTCCGTGTTAGAAACTATAACAAACTCGTAATCCTGGGTTGCAAACCAGGCAGCTCTAGGCTCATGCATAGTCATCGTCTATGTTTGCATACTCGTGTTTCCTTCTCGGACTTCGTCTGACTCAGCCTCCGAGAAATCTTCAAATTCCGCAGGCTCCTCCTATGACAGCTTCCAATCCGAATCGTCACTGCTGCTTATGGCTCTTTCCGAGCCATACTCTTCATCTTCGTCCTCGTACTCAAGTGCAAGAGTAACAACTACACCTCTGTTCGGCATTTCACGAGGTGGTGATGGCTGTCTTCCACTAAAATCGTCCTCGTCTACAACCTCTTCAACAACAAAACGACCCGTATTACTCGAGCCGCCACCGAACTCCCCAACAGCCCTGTAGTTGTAGCCACTCTTGAAGAAGCCGCTGGACCGCCCTGGCATGCTCCAGAAGTCGTTTTGTCCATAGTTCCCCCCATAATCCCCTCCAAAACTCCCACCGCAGTTTCCAACATAATTTGCGAACTCACCTCCAGCAGCGGTTTGTCCGGATTGTTGGGTACATGGCTCTCCGTACTGTTGGCTCGGCTGAGCAATACTCTCAGCCTTAATAAACAATGCTACGTCTCCCCCCAAGTGAAATCTCACGGGGATACTTAACATCCTACTAACATCATCGTCCGATTTAATAGACTTGACAAAAAAAACCCGTAACGAGGTTAGCAACCCCGATCCGCGGATATTTGACACTGAGCTTGACATCCCAATGATACCTACTGATATGAATCAACTGGAACACCATATCTCGTAATTTTTCAAACGAGCTGCCCAATTTCACAAACATCATTCTTTCGGATCTAGGGAGTAGAGAATATAGTTATCTTGTTTTATGATTTCACCTCCCCAAAAGAAATTAACGTTAACGTATCCGTCCATCTTTGATTTTAATGTGTGTGTTTTTTTTGATGGTTTTGGTGTTCTGCTAGGATTTTTTCACAGGGCAGATTGATAATATGAGGTTTGTGGTTAGTTTTTTGGTTTTGTTCATAGCCAAAAACACATGCTTCAGCTTTTAAGGACACAATTCAAAAATAACCACTGTGCTTGAACAGTAGATGCAATTGTTGTGTCCACTTAATGGTTTGCAGAAAATCTATAACTCAGCATTAAAGTAAATCTTTGAGCAGTATCCACAGGCTGCCTGATTGAATTATTGCATGATTTGAATGAAGCTTGCAGAAAATCCAGTGTTCAATGAATGCTTTGTAAAAAAAAAGCTAAAAAAGCTATTGCAGAAACCTGATGTGACCATACAATTTAAATTATTTGCATACCCTTCAAAAAAAAAATTCTCTGCATCACATTTCAATAATTACTTAAAATATATATATATATACACACACACACATTAAATTTTGATTAATATAAGATTCAAGCTTAAATATTAGGTTAATAAGAATTGTTCATTACGAATTAAAAAACAATTTGGGTCGCCCATAGCAGGGGCGACCCTGCTGGGAGGAGGAACCCCACCAACAGGGGTCGCCTAAGCCAGGAGCGACCCTAGCCCCCCATCCATAATCAGCAGGGGTCGCCCGAGTTGAGTAGAATTAGACTGGTTAGTTTTGAAAAGTCAAAACGAAGCTGGTTATTTTTGAAAAGAACGCGTTCAGGCTGGTTAGTTTCGTAAGGGAGCCGAACTTATATACACATAGTAGAAAGTAAAATCACATATAAGTCTACTGATTATGGAATATTTCTCGATTCATAATATTCAAAACTAAATAATGTTTGTCCGGCACAGACTGGAACTGATACTAGAGGAAGATGGGGATGACTTTTCTGCATTGTTAGTGAGGCGAGCCTTTGGATCTGAATTTTCTGTGATGAAAATTTAAAAATAGTTGAAAAGTTCTTATTACGATTCTAAAAATGTTGCCGCTACTATATCCTCATGGGAGAATACTAAGGAACAGAGTGGGCTTATGAGGCTAGAAACATATCCTCGTGGGACGTGGAAGAATGCAAAGGAACAGAGGAGGCTTATGAGGCTAGAAACATACATGGAAGGGCTTTTCAAGCCAAACAATTCATCAAAAATCACATGACTATAACAACTATCCGAAATTTCCTCCCAGCAAGAATATAACCTACAAAGAAGGTTTTGGTAGTAATCTGACATCAAGTGTAACAAATGCGGACAACTGTAACGAGGAAAATATATGCAAAATTTAGGAGACATTAAGACAGCAATTGTACAACCACATGAGAATGAGCTATATGTCGCTTCATGTTATGCTTGCAAAAACTCTACAGAAAGTTGGCTACCACAGTTATTGCATGCAGTCATATAATTTTCAATGTCGAACTGGAGACGGAGCATACATTAAAGCAAAAGGCAAGGCACAGTAGCAATTGATGGCATTTCAGTTTTTCAGATGTTTTATATTTTCCTGAAATTGATTAAGAGGAAAAAAAATTTAAGTGCCACTTGGTGCAGAAAAATTACAAGATTATGTTTAAGAACGGAGGTCGTGCAAAAACATCCGAATGCAAAATAAATGGTTTGCCCGGCTGCACAAGTTGCAATACACAAACAAGAAATATATAGAGAGAGAGAAAAGAAGCTCTCAAGTCATGTAGGTGGGGACCAGATAGAACACAATGTAAGTTTTAGGAGTTGAAATCAATGATGGATGACTTGCAGTAAGTGGGCAAATCTTTATAAACATCATTATGCATAGTCAAAAAGGTTTTTAAAACCAACAAAGGGTAGTGTTATGCAGCTCCATATTCAAGGACTGTTACAAAACATATTATTGAGATGCTTATTAGCGTTAGCTATCAAATAAACGCTAATACAAGACTAAACTTGTATTCAGTCAAATAAAAGACCTAGAAGGCTAGAACGTATGACATAGTTACACTCAAGAGTTTCTGAACGGATTAGATTAGTGTTGAATATTGCTCTAAGATATTGTCCTCATTTATTTTTATTTAGTTGATATATTGCTGTATAGACAAGGAAGATCTGAATCTATAAAATACATATTAATTTTCCATAATTCTATAGTCTTTATACTTAATTCATAAGCGGTTTATCGGCCCCCTAACCAACAAAATAACATGCTTTTGGGAACAAGAGAAAACCTACCATTGTTATCTGCCCTGTACCAGAAGAACTCATCGTCTTGTTCATATTAGTCTTGAAGGTCCACTTAAGAAGTAAACTAATAGAGGTATCACCCACTACTTCCAAATCAGGCAAGGACCTGCCCATAAATTAAAATAGACCATATTTATATGTGTTTTAATATTTGGAATAAACAAGATATATTAGCTGTTTAATATAGCCGCATAGCTGTTAAGAGAAAGAGCTAGCAAAGACTTTCTGATTATTGCAATACTCGAAAAATTTCATAGTGACAAAGTAAACAATTAATAAACTGAAAACCTGACTTCAATCAATCCAGTCTGATAGAATAAAATAAGGCTCAGGCATTTTTCATCTGTTTCAAAGATTGTAGTCCAGCAACAAATGGTAGTAAGCTCCAAACTGCGAATAGACCTATTTTCACCCTGAAGCAACACTGACGTCAGTCCTCAAGTTGCAAGTGAAATTAGACAACTTCTGAAATGAATATGCACAAGACAAGAGTGCACCTGTACAACCGAACTCAATGAGTATAAATGCAGCCCATCATCACAACAAAGTAAAATTAAAGAGTCATTAAATCTCTGCCCTATAGTAATAGGATTATAATGGGCATTGACATTAACTTCTTTAATATCACTTTGACACTCATTCGTAACTTCAATTTTGCTTTTGGCTTCTAAATCCTGAGATGAATTCAGCAGATAACTCTCAGACACGTCAGAGATAGAGTTGTTTCCCTCTGCACAGAAACAAGTCTTGAGAGGATATAGAGCTGTTTGCAAACAGGAAACACTTAAACATGGTAAGAAAACACTTGCCTACTATATACAGAGACAAAGCAGTTGATTGTGTCTTTGGTTGAGTTGGCAAGGCAGTAATTATGTCTCCCCTGGTGCTGTCAATAACAGTTATCTGAGCATCTCTTGTCAAAACGAAAGCTATTTCATCCGCAGGTTCAGCTGATTTTTTATCTTTAGAAAGGCCTAAACTATTGTCGAGGGTATCGGGAAATGATTTCACAGTCAAAGATATCACTGAGGAACTTGACCGTGATATGCAGTCTTTGAGATATAATAGTTTTGATGAACTAAGATCAACCATTGCAACCTGAAAAGAAATAACTCAAAATAGTATAATAACAATGATTTCAACCACATTGCACTCCACGTGATAGAATTATTTGACATCAAACACTATATGGGCAATGCTTACCTGACCGCATTCAAATCCAATAGCAAGTCTGGATCCAGATGTTACAAACTGTAGGGAGCGTACCGGAGAATTGACAAGTGAGAACACAGCTAGGCATTGATTCTGGCCTCCACTGGGCACATTGTTAACTACAAAAAAAGCTACTTCTCAAATAATGCAAAATTGTCCATTACACTCCATGCCAATGACGTGAAATAGTGATATTTAAGTAAATTCAGACCAAACAACAGCAAAAAAAATTAATAAATCAGCCTTCACATGACATTTTACATTTATTCCAGCAGCATTAACTTGGAGGGGATACAGAGGCTGAACCAGTCAATGGGCAGAATGCAGTCACAAATTTGGGCAACTAAATACAAAAACATGACCTATCTATTATCTTTAATACATCAACGATCTATTTGATACTTAAAATATGAACTTAATAAATTGCATGCAATACTTGTTGTCTAATTTTGACTTGGTTTTATGTCTCTTTATCACTACTACTTTTTCTTAAGTCTTTACGATTAAAATCTTTAAAGTAAAAGAAAATATCTTGCATTACTTGGTAAATATATAGATATTATTATAGTAGTTCTTAGTAGTCAAACTACTAACACAAATGCAAATATTATTACAATCATTATTATTATTTTTATCTTACATATTATGTCTGGAACTGCTTGTTACGAGTTATATTTCTTTTGATGTTCTCTAGATTGTAAGTATGAAACCGCAGATAACAATTGAGATACGGAGAAATACTGCGGAGTCGAGGCAGAAACCAGTGAGAAATTAAGGCAGAGATACAATGATAGAACAGAGGAATCAGTGATAAGAGAGATAGAACAGCAAATTTAGAGTTAGATACAGATGGCTTGGAGAAGATAGTAGTTTCCAGAGAAAAAAAGGTGTAGAAAGAAGGGAGAGAGCATTTGGCAGAACAAAGTGCCATTTTCTGATATTTCATAAACCATAATCTGAAATTACATTGCCTACAAATATACTACTACTATGAGTCACTAACTCCCTAAATGAAATAACTAACCTTACCACTACTGATAGTACTTATACAGGCTAATCCTGACAATTCTCCCTCCTTGAAATTTGCCATGTTCTCATGACGGACAATGCACTTCACAACTTCCTTCCACCTGAATCGACTTAATCTCTGATGATGATTTTGCTATGCTTTCATTTATTATAAAGGAAAAGCTCTATTCCATTGAAAACATCTCGTAACCATTCCTGAACATGCAGAATTGCAGCAGAACCGCCAAGAAGTTGCACTATAAAAGAAAATTATAAATCTTCCAGGATCAAAGATGGTTATGAACACCATGTTTCTTTAGCCTTTCTGATATTCAGGTCTCGTTGCTTTGTTCATTTCAGGGCTACCCTGTCTCACCACCATGTACTTTGTACGGTATTACATTTCTTCCAACTTTCACATAATCACACTTGGTTAATTGATCTCACGGACTCCTCTATTAGTCTCATACACACTCCTTGAATATCTTGTCCTCGAATTCTAGCTGAATTCACAATTTGAATCTGTCCACCTTCCTAATGGAGGACACTTCTTCAACAACAGCTCTATTGGCGTAACTTCAAATAAACACTTTCCTGAGATTGTCCCAGTTGACCACTAGCTGTTACATTATTGCAACTTTATCCAACTTCAATTTCATATTCCTGATCAGTTTTGTGAACATATCAACGACAGATATTTTCTGGCCAATTGGACCATAACCACTAGGATCAATTATCAGCATGTATTTGTCATCAAAGTTGATATACGCTTGACCAAACAGGAAGAAATTGCAGCTCTTAGGGTGCTCTTAGGAAGTCTTTGGTAATTATCGAAAAACCTCAGCAATTTCACCCATGTTTATAATAATCATTAAGGTTATTTCCTCAACAGCGAATCGTTCCTCTTCACCCTTGTAAACAACAAAAACAATTCACTTATCAACCCGTCCATGTACAACTTTAGACCTTCACTTTAGGTTAAAGGTGTGAATTGCAAGTTGATTCAAGAGTAGTGAATGACCGTTCACCTCAAACTTCTCACCTGAGTTGTTTCCGACAGAAGGCTTATTTGTATCTTCTGTAAAGATGTTCAATAACAAGAATGTATCCACGTTTCTATCCCCAGATATCCAGTTCTACAAACCTGATTCAAACGTAGATCAGGTAGGTAAATTTCGAAGAGCAGTCTTGCAATTTGTAGTTGAACTTCCTATGGTACCTGATACATAACCAAGAAAGATGTGGGATGAAATGTTTATGGTTCCACACATTTTACTTTCCTGCTAAGGTGCAAAAATGTACATGTCACCAGGTGGCTATATTAAAAAAACATTCTTCCTCAACATTCCATTTTTCCTCCTTGAATAATGCCCTCTCCTGTAACCAACTTTCTGGACTTGTATCACTTTCTTGGAAGTATTTACAGAACTCATAATCATCTAGCAGTCTAACATGATGATGATCACCCCCAGGATGAACACAATTCCAGTTACTCTTAATATCCCCTTATAGTTCCAAACTCCAAATTTGTTAAAAAACTGAACAGAAAAATCCAACCAATTCCAATTAGTTTTTCCTGTTATATACACTTGATACCATTTCCTAGATACTCCTTCTGATGCATGTTGTCACTTACACCAAACACCTCAAAATATCATTTACAATCCTCTAACTAATCAGTCGCTCCTGCACCTACAAACTTAGGAATTTGCAGGCCGTGATGATAAAATGACACTCTAGGAGCATTTGAGGGTTTTCCGATTCTGATCGATTTCATTTCTTCCTTCCAGTCAAAAAGATTAACAATTCTATCCTCCTAACGTGAACTTCCTGCTTAAAAGAATCGATTTCAGCACAGCTAGCTCCATCATCTCCTTTAATTTCTTCAGTTCTTGTTGGTACACCACACAGTCCTTGCATAACAGAAATTGTTGATGCACCTCCTGCATCGTTTATCACAGGAAACATCTTCCTCTTCCATCATTACCATTTAACCTCTACAATTCAATTCTTCAAACAACTACATTCAATTGCCAGTACTCCACACTTAACCACCACCACCAGTACTTGACAAGTATGACTAGAACTACATAACAAAAGCTGTAAGCAATGCAATAATTGTGTGATCTCCAGAAAACCTATAGCTATGCTACTATGCAAAAGAATTCAATCACCTCACAATCAATTTATCAATCAGCTTCTATGCAAAACAACAATTTTACACCAATTCAACGGCACACAAATAACTGACAACAATTCCAATGCACCACAACTTATCTCCGCCAATTCTTCAATACTTCACCAATCAATTCAGATCTCACAACAGATTGAACAGAGAAAACAAAACCACCAGCATCATAACTTGATACAGAAACATAAACACTTAACTTGAAGAAACACAGTGACACAGTACAGAAGACTAGGCAAAACAACTACTGATAATATTTTTGTAATTTTTCTTAGTAAGCAACCAGCTTTCTAACTGGTAAAAAGTGGTGGGTGTCCATTAATGGCCTCTACTAATTATATTCCAAACTGGAGCAAACAGCTAGAAAACTTCAACTCATAACATAACTGAGAACAGAGATCAGACACCAGATGTTCGTAATTCATAACTCTGTGATTTTTGTTGTGATTCTCAACGTGATCACTTTGCGCGACTTGTCTCAGCTTGCAAGACACAATCGAAGCATGATTGATAAAAAACAGGGCTCTGATATTGTCAGGAACTGCTTGCTTCTTACTTTTATGTATGCTTTTGGTGCTCTCTAGATTGGAAGTAGAAAATTACAGATAATAGTTGAGATGGAGCGAGATACAGCAGGAACCAGGAAGATTAAGGCAAATATAGAGATAGAATAGAGAAATCAGTGACAAGAGAGATGTAAATTTAGAAATAGAAATAACTAGATAAAAGTTTCTAGAGATAGAAACTGTAGAGAGCAAGGAGAGAGCAGTTGGTGGAACATGTGCCCTTTTTGACATTTCACAAAGAATAATTTGTAGTTAAATCTGCATGATCTGCTACTTTTGTATATACACTACTACTAGTGATTAACTAACTCCTGAAATGACAAAACAGCGCTTACTGCTGCTGATAGTATACAGGCTAATCCTGACATGACTACAAGCTAATGGATTTTTTTTAAAAAAAATAAAATAAAAAATATTGGGCAGAACAGGATGTACATATTTGCAGGAGTTAATTGATATATGCTAGACTGATAATTTGGTTCAGGAATGTAATTAATATAGTATATCTCATATTAAGTACAGATTTGATACAGAAGAATAATGCCTATTCAGAGGCAGTAACTTTCATGAATAAGAGTGTCAGACTCTAGTAAGACAATCGTGGCTGCAGACCTATGGTTGCACTTATGGGTTTCTATTGAGACAATCGTGGCTATCTCAGCCCAAAGTCAGCACGTAAGAAATTATGCATCTTGCAAACATGAGATGCCTATGTACCTCAGTTCATATGAGGATCAATCTAAGACATAGCTCCGCATATAAGAAGAAACCCCTATTTAGAGTGTTGGCTTGATAGGTATTCATCATTCAAAATAGAAACAGAAGTATGATTCTGAAGGAGGAGGTCAGCTCCTCAGTCACATGAGATGTTACATCTTTCATCTTATTGCTCGAGCTTTCTCAGGGAAAGTGTAAAGTGTAACCTCTTGCTCCATCGAGCTTTAATAACCAATCCAAATTAACTGATAATTAGGGCTTCAAACCTTAGTAATTAGATTTCAGAATTTAACCTACCAAGGTTTGTTTATGCATCATTAACGAAACCCATAATGTTGCTTTCAACCCGCATCTAGGGGTGGCAAAAATCAGACCCAACCCAATAACTCGACATGAATTTGACCCAAGAAGTACATATTCAGGCTAGGATGCTCGGACTCTTTTGGACGGATCCGACATGGACACTCGGGTTCTTCAAAATCAATATTTATAGACAAGAGGATTCGTTTAATGAGGATCCGATTCGGGGATATGGACACTCCATTTTTAATATTTTGACTTTTTAAATTATTTAAAATAAAAAAAATATATGTGTTATTTAAAAAAGAAAAAGTGCCACAACTAAAATACAATTGTGAAACACAGTTCAAATATATTATCTTTAAATTGTATTATATTTGAATGTTATTAATGTTACCAATCAGATCCATATTTGCAGCTAATAAATATAATTTTAGTTGAAAATGTTAATAATTATTAATTATTGGACATATTATCCTTTATTTTTTAATAATATAAATAATCAGTTATATATGGACTGATATTCTCCTTGTTTCCTTTGTTTATATTTTCAGGATATTTGGAAGAAGACGGGTTTTTCTTTCCGGACATTAAAGTTTTATTATCTAAATTTCCCCGGTCATCTTGCATGTCCGATGGTTAGATGATAAACTTTCTTGAATGAAATAATTATCACGGTGAATTGCTGCTTCATATTCGTTGAGATTCATTCTCATTATCAAAAAAAAAAAAAGCTGGCAGTACAAAGTTACAGCTTGCCATGACATATTAAAGAAATACAATATTTTAATAAATCAATTCATTGAGATATGTGTCTCTGCATCTTCTCCATCTTCTCCCTCGCTTCTCTTTCCACTTTATTAGTGTTTCACTTAATAGAAATAATCATGATACAAGCTCTCATCTTCTCTCTTTTTCCATGCTCTATCCTCCTTACAAACTGACACGCTTGATTATGAACAAAACCACGGAACTCAGATAGTCGTCGGAGTTCAGACCGGAGTTGACGAGTCGGTTTTTCACATAACGAATCCGATCCGGATTCCATGTCCGTACCAGGGTCGTGTCGTGTCGACACAGGTAGGGCAGGGTAAACAGGCGAGTTCGAGCATCATAGTATTCAGGATGGAGTTTTAGCGTCAGATTCGGTGTCAGGAATTGGTGGATTCTGAGTATTTTCTATTAGCAAAATGCAAGAACAAGTAAAGTAGAAATAACAAGGCAGAGAGAGAGAGAGAATTCAGAGATAATCAAGAGATAATCAATAGAGAAATGGAAGGGATAAGAGACGGACAAGACAGAGATTGAGTAGATAGATGGAATGGGGCCTAGAGAGAGAAAGTTAGAATTGGTGGAAATCAATCCATTTCATATACTCAACATTAAAGAAATGTACAGACTTGTCTGGTATTTATAGACTACACCAGATATGCCCTGAAATGACTACAATGCCCTTACTAACTATGAGAGGGCTGTCAACCGGATAATTCGGATACAGATACGCTTATATCCCTATCCATATCTGCAATCGTCGGATTCAGATACGGATAATATTCGCTTTACTTCGGATACGGATAAAATCCGTTTTTTCTCAGATACGAATGTGGATATTTCAGACAGATGTCAGATTTCTTTGATGGCCCAACCGTATTCACGATGATTTTAGAGCAATTATTTTGCAACTAAGCTTAAATAATATTTTTATGTGTATAAAGAATTTGTATAATTATATAAAATTTGTCTACGTGTATTATTAAATGCATATACACACACTACAAGCTAATAGAATAACATTTTACTTATATATAATTATATATTATATAATTTAAATATCATATATGTATTTAATTTCAGATAGGGATAATATCCGCTTTTTCTCGGATTCGAATGCGAATTTTTCGGACGGATATCGGATTTTTCAAATTTTTTTGACATCCCATCTCCCGATAGAAATAGCTCTATGCCTAACTTGGCATTCAGGATTACCAAAAAATCAGGTTATTTTCAGGTTATCAAAAGCTGACCCAATATAACCCAAAGTTATAGATACATAAACAAAAACTATATATATATACATACTAGCACATAAATCTTTTCCTATATCAACCAATTTTATGCATTTTATAACTTCTATTAGAATTCAAAATTAGCATCAATCCAAATTATTATGCTGATCCACCCCTCATCGAAAAAGAGTGAAGTTATTGCAACAAAGGCTAATATAGCAACACGGAATCAATTACTACCAATCTTGACCAACAAACATATTGTTAAACAATCAAGTTTAAACATTTAATTACTACTACAATTTATTTTATTTAAAAGCATACCCCAAATCAGAAGCATGATTCTATTGATATTGTAGTTATCCTTGTATCTATTACCATGAAATTAAAAAAGCCTATAATAATGCATTGTAATGTTCAACTGACGATAAAATTTAATGTGGCCAAAAATTGTTGGGACAGGTTAATTAATGAATATGGTCAATTTAATGCCACGGAGGAATACAACTTAAGAACTAACACACACTAATACCTTCATGGTTGGTTCCCGTAACAATGTGAAGGGTTGATTTCTCAGACCTCTGCATTAAGCAATATAGACGAACCTGCATATTATATCTATGTTCATAAGAGAGTATTCCTTGCATGTCGACGTTGTAGACATGTATTTTCCTTTAAAAATAGTTTTAGTAGAGTAAAATACCGCACCAGACCACTTTCCTCGCCGATAGCTAAACTTGAAGTAGAAGAGGAAAAGTCCAATGCTGATACAGACGACCCCGTGCCTGCTAATTCAGAACCTTCCACCTGCCAATGGCATGATATATACCATTCGTTTAGCATATATTGAATAATTGTTGATCACTATATGTAATGGAAGTATTGTGTTTGGAAATTCAACAAGGTTGCAATTAACAAATACTTAGTACGATTGCGCTAACCTGGCATCCTATAACAGATACAAGGGACAGAACTGGAAATGTTGCATCCCATACTCGGACAGATCCATCTTCATAGCCTCCAATATAAATTCTCTTACATCTACTTTCGTCTGAGGATAATTTATAGGGAACGCCGCCGCTCAGAGGCCAGTTTGTACTTGTACCACTCTTAGTAGATATGCCTCGAAGTTTGGTTACACACATTGCCTAATGAAGGGGTTAAATGAAGAATCAATGCTGATAGGGAAAGAATAAAAAGATACTCAAGTCCCATGCAGCAAATGAAAGACACTACCATTCCAAAGTAGCAACTAAATGCATCGACTACGAAAACCCAGAAAACTTACCTCTTCATTTAGTACACTGAGCTTTCCTACACTCATGTTGGGTTCAGTGGTAGGTATAACTGCACGATATTGAATGGCATGAGCAGAATGTTTTTTGTTTGGATTGGACATCAGAACTGATAAGAAGGCCTCATCATAATAATGCAATTGTCCTGGATTAGTCAATACAAACAATGTAGAGACATCACTATGTTCTCCAGAACCACCACTCCGTACCAAACCCATATCCGCAAACGAACCACCAAGTGTCAGGTCAATACGGGAAATGCATATTAATGTTTCTATCCCAGGTGGCCAATCAAGAGTTAATATCTACAAAACAGAACAGAAAAGTACGACTAGCAAAATTTAAGATCATCATCTTATTAAATAAGAAATTTAACAATGAGATGACAACAAAAGTATTTGACGATAAAATGGAGTGAAGGACATAAAACACAACCGTAAAATCAAAATGATCAACTACACTTTAAAAGTGCATAACACTCCTAAATGGTATGCATACAGATGCCAAACTCAGACATACTGGTTTGCAAACTGCTAAACATGGAAAGAACATGTATGGGGATTGGAGACCCCTACAAGAACGTAGTCACATATCAAAAGTTTATTGTTAAGAGAAACAATTTTCCAAAACAAGATATGCTAACATAATCACCTACATCAACAGCTGTTTTCAGATAGTTATATAATACTATTGATGATTTTAATGCTAGAGGGTTCCCAAAAAATAGGCAATAAAACTGTATACATTTACGACATACCGTCAGGACTTCTTCTGAACCAATTTCATCACCGCCATACACAAAGAGCTGGCCTTTTGGACCTTTATCTGCACTATTAGAATGCCAACGTAGAACAATGACGGGAAGTCTCTTTTGAGCAGAGGATAATTTTAGCTTACTGACATTGTTTAATGATTTATGACTTTGTAAATCCTTGGTGGAGGCACTATTTGTCAGGTTCCACAACAATATATCACCATCTACATAACCAACTGCTAAAACTGAACCATCAGAAGATACCCAACAAAGTGAACTTATATCCTTCTCTAGTTGTCCATTATTATCTGATGTGCCTTCAGAAGGCTCATGTCTCACATCATCTGAAGAGTTGACTACTATTGCATCTTTCAGCAAAATATCTTTACGCCCACTAACAAGGACGGCTTGATCTTCAGTAATATCCCACAAAATAATGAACCCATTTGCATATGCAATCAGAACTCTGTAAGGGAATTGAATAGTGATATATGGGTAACACATAAAAAGAAAAATTTATCACTCCTAATGACATTACATATCTATGATAGAAATGAGATAATATTTAAAGCCCTTACAAAAATATAGCTATACTGATTTATATTTGGGAAAATACTAGAGACCCTAAAATTTTTCCGAACTTTTCCCAAATCTTAATCGTCAACTTCTGATTTGCTTCATTCTCATTTTGCACATAAATCTTCCAGGTTAAAATCAGCCAACTCATCATTTGGGAACATATTTGGGAAGTTTTTGGGGTACATAGCATTAATCTTATATTTGATGTGTATATGCATATAGCTAATCTTGCAATCATCAAATAAACAATTAAATAAAATTCCAAATATGAATTTATTTATTTTTTAAAAGACAAGGATTCATGTTGGGACCTACATTCTATCAAAGTTGAATTCAATATCCTTACCTCTGTACTTGACTACTTGGTATCAATTATACACAAGAGATGCATACATTATGCTTCAATTATAGCCTGACTATCTTACGAGACTCTCCTACTTGTTATCTCTAATTACAGCTTGTCACAATCTGCTAATTAGCATCCTTGATTACAGCCAGTGAATTAGTTAATTAGTATCTCCTATATACAGCTTATGGAAAACTAAATTTGGTAATCCACTAACATCATGTCATCATCTACTAAACGGAAAGAAAATAGCCAACAAAGCAACATCTATGCATTCTCCAAAAATTTCATAATATTCAGCAGATGCAGAAGATGAGAGGAGCATCCAGCAACTAATTGGAGTATTATTGCTTATAGATATTGTCAACATATAAAATTTTGATTCAGATTACTAAATCGATACTGTGAGAAACTTTTTCAGTAGTCTACTTTTTACCTTACCTATTTCCTGAGGAACAAGGCTGTGGTAAAACACCAACAACAGACAGATGATCAGGTAGTGAAACCCCAGTCCCATCTGCAATGTGACAAAAATGCTGCATTTATAAGATAGTGGCAACATTTTAGTGCAAGAAGTTTACCACTGATATAAAAGCCAAACGGCTACAAAATTTTCTGGAGGAAAACATAGAGACTGTCGTGTACATCAACCAGGAGTAGTTTCAATTAGTTTGCAGTAATAGCAGTACTGTAATTAGCACTGATGATAAAGCGAGTTGTGGCTTCTAGTATGTTTCGTTGTGTATATATGAATGTATATATGCATTTTAGTTTCATCAATAAACTTGCAAAGTATTAAAATTCTAGAGAATGTCTTTCTTCTTCCCTTCAGCGCCTCCATTTTCTGTCTGTCAATCTAGTTTCTCATCTGTACTTTTGAACTCTATGGTCCATTCATAGCTTTTCAGGACCTAGCTTGATAATGACATTAATAAAAGAAAAGTACTCCCGATAAAAAGTATCTCCAACTTCAACTCTTATATACATCTCAAATGCCTTGCAATATACCAACATCTCTCAACTTCAAGTTAGTGACCATCACTCGCCACTATTTACCAACTCATTGCATCAATGACCTATCACTTCTCTCACCAAATCAATAAATCAACTGATTAAGTCAACACTTAATAAACAGCATCAACTCACTCACTCGCATCAGTACAGAAAAACTTTGGGCTTCCATATATGTTTGGTTGAACCTGTACAACACCAAATACGCCCTAATGGAATCTCCAAGTCAATTCCTAAAATAAGAAACCCTGAATAGTAGTGAGCAGGTAACAAGTGAGTCCAATATTCTTGTTAAAGTGGACCTGCAAATCCCAGCTTCAATGAACTGCTCATATAAATAAATTGAATGTTACACTATATGAGTCTAATATATTACTATAAATTATGTGACAGATTCATTTTAGTATATAAGTGATCCAAAAGCCTTAAACATGAGCAGCCAAGAAACAACTCATCGAGAGGCAAGATGCCATAGCAATTAATGGAGTTTGACTTCCAAAGATTTCTTTTAGATAGTCTAGTTTGTAAAACCCCCGTCCCACATCAAAACATGTGGGACAATTAGTTTAGTATAAAAGCTTAAGTGTCACTACCAAGTGCACCAATCTTCTAGGGGTTGTGGGTTACCCAATTAGTCCAGACTACATGTTCATGTATCACTACAAACTGCTTCAACAAATCATGATCTTTTAGGAGTTTTTGTGTATTACCAAATATTTGCACAGGTCATAAACAACTTGCATCATCTTTCTTATACATAATTTAAATATATTGATGGAACAATTTAAAAGAGTTAAGTGCAAAAACATAATTTTTGAACATTGATAATGCACAAAAAAAAGGCTTCAACACATGTGCTGAGAAAGTGATTAATATGCTAACACGTAAATTAAGTATCACTAGCATTACCAGCTACAACATTTGCAGCAATGTAATAGGGCAATTGTTGGAGATTTCCTTCTTGGGCATCAAATTTTAGCACAGACAAAAATCCATATTCATCTCCAACATACCTAATCATATTAACAGGGTAACAATTGCTTTAAGCCAAGTACTACCATGTCAGCCCTAATAATCTCAAAACTTATTTAAACTAAGAAAGTTTGTGTGAAATCTTTTACATGTAAGGAAAGCCATAGACCGTGCAGAATGCAGTTATATTGGACTCCCATTGCGTATGAGCAGCTATACACCTGTATTCAAGATCCCAGACCTTCAACAAACAAAAAGGATATGAAGTTTGATAATACAAAATAACTCTTAAGATATCACATAATGATATGAACTAAGGAAATTAGACCGTTTGTGAAACATGGTTGCTATGTTTCAAATGAGGTCACACATGGCACAGTACCTGAACTTCATTTTCATTCGAGACGCTCACTAGGAAACCTTGATTATGTAAAAACTGCACAAGAGAAAGATAAATCGGTTATTAATCAGAATTCAGAATATGATTCTTTCCACCAGGGAATGTTTATCTACTTCGACACTAAAGACGGTAATAACGTACAGACAAGTAATCTTTTCCGATTCCACTCTACAAGTTAAAATACTAATTCAAATGAATAGGTAATTAGCTCATGACGTTGGAAGTCAATGTGTTGGCAGGCAATGAATTACACATGCAATATAATGTAAGAATTTGTATAATTTAATCAGAAATCAAGTTTTCGAAGCAAATATCAAAAAAAATATAAATGGAATCTGGTTCACCGGTTAAAAAAAGGTAGCAAATGTCGTTCAGATTAGTTGTTTATAGTCAGGTCCTTCAGTACATGGGACCCCGAACCAATGGTTGTGACCATAATTTTTATTTATTTAGTTTTTTCCTGCTGAGTGGAATTTAAATGTTTTTGGAACTAAACAAAATGATATTACTTTTCACCAACTTCATCACATAGAGATCTTCACACAAATAAACCCAAGAATTTATGGTAAACGATTACTTTAAAGTCCTCTTCTAAAAAAATTTAACAGGGTGCAATATATACAACTTGAATGTTTTAATAGAGATTAAAAAGTTATGGGCAACCCTCATGATATATTGGAGTGCAATAAGTGAGCTGTTTGATAGTTAACCCCTTGGAAAAAAATACCATAAATTATTAACATACATTAGAGTTGATCTTCTCTTTAATGAAATAAAACTGCCACGTTTGTAACTAATTGACTGTGTCTCATATGATGAAATTATATTACATATATGTACACTACAATTAAATTTTATGAGCTTTTGTAATGATGTTATATGCAAATTCCAAATCACTCAATCAATAAAACATTTCACCAAAAAATTTAGAATCGCTTTCTAGCCTAACAGCAAACCTCTAAGTTTTTGAAAGATGAAGGCCTTGGAGCTATAAGAAGGGCTTCTATATTATCACCTCCAATCACTTTAATCCTTCCATCCCTGTAGGAAGAAATCAAAGGAAACGTGATTATATTAATTAGTAGAGCAAGAAGTAATAGAAGGGAGGGTGGTTGGGTCTTTTTTTACGAAGAACGAATGCGACTTTAAATATACTAGTCTGAAATTGCAATTCAGGATGTTGATCAACTTATTTATAAAACGGAATTAGTAGGATGTTGGCAGGACCGAGGCAAACTGAATCCCTACACTCATAGTATAATTCCTCCCCAATTTAAGCTCAGAATGAGCTTGTTTCATAAGTGATTATTACGGGAATATAGTTACATTGAGAATTGGAGAAAATAAAAAATAAAAACTACAGTAGTATGAGCATAAGAAAGAGAAAGAAGTTACGAAGTCGCTATAGCCAAGAGGCGCTGGAACGGATCGAAGGCGAGGATTGAAGCAGCAGAGGGGATTCCATAATGAATTGCAACGCATGGTTGGAGGTCCTTCAATGTCTTCTTCTCCTCCTCGTTCTCAGGCTGCACCAACACATAATAACAATTAACAACAACTATTATTATTAATTTCGATCGAAAATCAAGAAATTATTACTAAGATAGATATTTTACCTGGGGCGATTGAACAAAATTATGAAATAACTTGCTGATCATCTCGATCTGTTTGGTTTCCCAGAATCTCTCCCTCTTGTGTTTCTACTATCCAAATTTGTAATCACCGCACTGCTCCAAATCAAATACGACAACTTTTTATATGATTTTCTCGACTTTTTCTGAATTAGTATTTTCGGGCTTGGCCCAAGTAAGTAAATGTTTTCAAGATGGGCTGTATTGGGCTAGTCCAGATTTATGGTGTTTGACTGTCGGTGTAATGAGCAAGCCTGCTATTAGTAATACGTTTTCTTTTTCTTTTTGTCAGGATTAATACGTTGTTCATAATGAATTAATTGCAACGCATGGTTAGGAGCCGAAGATAAGCATGAGCAAAGGTGGCGAGAAATGATTATTAACACGCAAGAGATGGGGCTCTGCCGAACTTTAAAAAACGATGTTTTAGGAATTTTACTTCTTTTTCAACGAAACAGTTAAATTAATTATAAATTTTGATATATTTTTTATTTCTTGTCCATATCTTTATTTTAACTAAATAACACATTTTTAAGTATATCCAAACGGCTCTATATACTCCCACAAATAATTTTTAGTCTATATTTCAATTTTTTTTATCGCTATACATGTATTTTTGTTTGGTATTATTTTTCCTCCTCGTGATAATTCTAAAACACAAGTTAGTTCTTAAGTATTATTCATTATCCGTCACTTATCACAAACCGTCATAGATGATAACTTAGCCGCTGCATAGATATCTAGTACATTGACAGAAAATGATAGATGGAAAAGCAAGCGAATCAGATTAGCCACTAATTTCTAAGATACGAAAGCAACGCTCCGGAAAATCGGATTAATAGGGTAGATCACTTGTCGAATCAATCCATTGTAATTTGTATCCTCCATTTGAGAGATATGAAAGTGAGTGGGGGTCCTACTGCTTCTTGACTCTAAGTGGAGCTGTAATTCGAATTAGGCGACTCGCGATCTCACTTGCTCGAACTTATTTTACTCGGCTCGGCTTTGACTCGTTAAATGAGCTGAAATTCGAAGAAGAATTACAGTTTGTTTAATTAAACGAGAGCCAACTTTGGGTGGAGATTTACACTCCATTAGATGTAAAATTATACTAGTTGTCTCGGACTCGTTAACCGACTTGTTTAGTTAAATGAGCCATCACGAGTGGACTCTAGAAATTAAATGAATCGAGTTTGAACGAAAATTTAGACTCAATCAACTCGATTTGACTTGACTAAATTTGGCTCAAATTAGACTCAGCTTGCCGACTCGAATTACAGTCGGTAACTCCAAGAGTGCATTTTAACTCGGTCTTGTATTGTTGGGTGGCGACAAAAGAATGTCAAGTCCGCTGGAGATTTGATTTGAAAGAAAGCTACTAGAATTATTTACATCGGTGGCATCATATATTCCATTCACACCTAAACCTTTTTCTTATGTGATGCACAAAGGTCTCCGCTCGCCAGGATAAAGTACCGTATCTAGTTATCCACACAGGATTTGGATTACAAATGTCCATTTTACGGAAAACTCTCGATTCAAATTTCAAAGTATGCGAGATTGGATATTTTCGAGTGACTAATCAATTAATAAATTAATTGCAAATTGAATAATTTAGTATGTTTTTGATAAAATTATTATCTTATCAATTATTATTCAATCAAGATTTCACCACAAAAATTTATGGGACCGTTTGGGTAAGTTTAAAATAAGTGATTTTTGCTTAAAGTAAAAAAGTGAATTAGAAGTCAGAAGCAAATTAAGACTTATAAGTGATTAAACTGTTTGGGAAATAAGTAGAATTTCTGAAACAAAAATTAGTAATCCTAACTTTTTTTAAGTGCTTCTCGAATTTTCACACAAACGATACAAATAAGTGCTTCTAACTTAAAAGCCCGGAAGCCGGGCTTATAAACGTTTCCTAGACACCACCTATGGAACTTGAGCGTTTAGAAATTGTTTAACGCAATGCAATGGTAGTTTTTAAGCTAAAGGATCGATAATTTAAGGTTATTTTTATTGGGCAGGACAAATTTGGCGCTGTGGATGCTTATGTATGGTCCCTACAATCTATAATTTCAGAAAGAGTCTCACATGCAGAAGTTAGAGCAACTCTAATAACTTAGCTATTTGGAGTCTTAAACCAAAATATGAGAAATATGAGAAAATAATCCACTCCAATAAGATAATATCTTAGTCATTCCCTAAATCACTAAGATCTATTAGTCATGCTTTATCTTTAGCTAACCTTTCTCCTCTCCTAAATTTTATTTTATAATAAATTTTGACAACAAATATGTTTTCTCTCTTCACCTATTGTAATAATAATAACTTTTAACAATAAATTAGTATACAAGAAATTAATATAAAAAATATCGTTGGAGGTGAGAAGTCATTTGGATCTAATATTTTATATTATATTTAAAAAATATGTAAAGATGCTGCGGAGATGCTTTTAGAAGGTGCTATTTCATTCTTTTTACTACTCCCGCGGTGAACTGTGCGCCAATCTCTTGTTTAAGCGTAATTATCAGCTGATTTTGCATGTCAAAGGTGCCGCGATAATGTTTCTCTAAGGTTATTTTCCATTTCCATATTATTAAAAATAAGTGCTATATCCTGACACAAAAAAAGTGCTATATGCCGATGTATATATGGATATACTAATACTAGAATACGATATTTGTACTAATCATAGTCTGGGTATATATTTTTGATTATTATTGGATTATCATTTTGTTTATATTATTTTAAATATTAAACAAAAATATATTAAATAACGAGGGATAATCTTATATGTGTCTTCTTAACTCTAATGTATTCTACTCAAGACAAATAAAGTATCATGTAACTTATATAAGATAAATAATATTTTTTTAAAGAAAAAATTAAAAATTATATTTATAATTAGTTGAAAAAATATTTAGGGGAATTATCTTGTATATTGTTTTTTCAATCTTATTTTCAAAAATACTACCTTATCCAATCTTATTTTCGACCTCATCGTTGGAGTCGATATATATATATATATATATATATATATATATATATATATATATATATATATATATATATATATATCGACTCCAACGATGAGGTCGAAAATGACATTTGAAATCTGGAACTTGAAATCAGGATTTGTAGTTGCATATGCAACCACAGTATTTTTGAAAATATTTTAGAGAAGGTAGTATTTTTGAAAATAAGATTGGATAAGGTAGTATTTTTGGAAATAAGATTGAAAACGTAGTTATGAATAAAAAAAGCCCAAATATTTATAGATGGTGCGTGCGTGCGTGTGTGCGTGAAGAAACACGACAACACAGATGTTAATTTATATGACACGTATTTTCCCACAGATATTGTAAAGAACTCGCAAAAACCATAGAGGATATGTACCAGTGATAATTATGTGATCCTGAAACACTGACCCATGATAGCATTAAGTTTAGTGTTGAAAGTAGGATCTTAGTGAAGTGATATTCCGGTTCTTCAAAAAATATGATAACAAAACTTCAAAAGGATGTGCCTTTCAAACATATATTTATTGGATCTACAAGCCAACAGGCTATCACAATAGGAATACAGTGGCGTGCAATTGCGTGCTATATCCAACACAAATTACAGATTATGACACAATGATTGAAAGGTAAAAGAGTAATTATGCCGACCAGGGATCACTGGCGCGCGTTCTTGCTTGAATCACTCAGCAGTTACAACTGTTCGAGAGTTTTGTGGATTACCGGAAAGAAGAGTGTTCAGCAGTCGTTCGTTCATTTTTTTTCTCTTTTTCTTTTTTTTTATCTATAGGAGACAATATAAACCACTACTGCAACACTTTCTTTTATTATACGTATCCAGTGTCTAATGGCTAATAAAAAAGATATTTCATGTAAATTGTACTTTTTTTGTCACACTAAAAAGTTTCTCTGTGTATTTATATATTGAGTATTTGTGTGCAAGATGTGTTAAATGTTAATCTATTTTGTTCCTGTTTTTTTTTTTTTGTTGTGTTTTCAGCCTGCACATTTGGTTTTGTGCTTCATTGAAATCTTTGTTCTGCATTCTTGAATTAGATGGGTGTGTGGTTCACTATAGTGTTTTAATGTTTGGGGTAGTACGTAATTCTGAATTTTGTTTTATGTATTCATATATCGAGTAGTTGTGTGTAAGACGTGTTCATTGTTACTCTATTTTGTTCCAGTGCTTCTGTGTTTTGTTCTACACATGTGGTATGGCGCTTCATTAGCATCTCTGTTCTGCATTTTTTATTTAGATGGTTGTGTGATTCACTATAGTTTTTAATGTTTGGGTTGGTATGTAATTTTGAATTTTGTTTTATATATAGGTGTCCAAGATGTCCCCCATGTTGAGAGTTCAAATTCTGAACATTCTTACATAGATTATGATCAGGACATTTGTGAAAGTGACGAGGATGGAGATGATGAAGTCCAGATCAATAATGACACCATGCGCGAACTTGCACGACTCTGAAAAAATAATGCGGAGTCATATCTTTGTTCTTGGAGATAATTTAATGTCGTTGTACGATGTTCATGTTGCTTATGTAACTCAGCAGCCTTTTCTTGTCCGTTAATATATGTTTTGAGTCATTTGGCTACTCCCCTTATATTAGTGTATTATGACTACTGCTAGGATATGGTTCTTATTATAATCCCCTTCGTTTGGTTTATATTGTAATATTCCCCTGAATCTTGCTTCATTTTGGCTACTTTGTGTTAGTGTCCCATCATTCACATGTATTTTGAAGTTTCCGCTTTCAGTGAACAACTTGTGTTCTCAATGCGTGCAAGATTATTTTGTTAGGAGTAAAAAAGAATTTGTGTTGCGCTAGTTACATGTTTGTTTTACATGAAAATAATTGTACATTTACCTACAAAAGTATGCACATGTGTAGGTATATATACTTTGAGAAGCTTGAAGAACTTGCGGATATATCATTTCAAATAACATGATCTTTTTGACTATAACTGGACTGATAACACAATGAAACTACATAATAGATAGAAGGTACATATATTATAACGACTTCTGTTGTTGACACATTAAAAAAACAATTGATAACAGATTTTGTAGGTAATCATAACACATGATGTGAGTAATACGACAACCCTTAAGACATCCATCACAAAACGCAATGGCTTAAAGTAATAATAAAATATCATGCATTCCTTGATCATCAGTTATGCAAACAAGTGTTTCAATATACCACACAAACTAATGTATCACCTAAACACAAAATCTAACATTCGTGGAACACATCAGGAAGATATTAAAAGCATTAATCTCATAACAACTTACTCGTTGTGAAATTGACATTTTTCTGCAGCACCAGAGGCCTTTTTTTGTTTTTGGACCCCAACAGCGTTCGGTGAGCATACATCGCTCTTAGTTTCTGCAACACACTTTTCTGATTGTCTGTAAATTATTTACAAAAGAATCAACCACGTGGATGTACAACCAAGAAATAAGAAAAGGGAGACGTGTATAACTACATACCCTCTCAGAACGCAATCCAGTACTCCATCTAGACATGTTTCTCATATAGCAATTTAAGTGTCTGATAACAAATACTCCGCAGTCCACTACATTATCCAACATTTGCTAGCTCATTGTAACAATAACCAGCTTCAGGTATTATTTCACGATGCTTAGCTAATCGGTAGCATTCCAAAAACTGGCAGAAGCAATCATGCAATCATGTTTACCATATAGCACTTTAAGTGTCTCATAACAAATATTTTACAGTCCACTATATTATCCAACGTTTGCCAGCTTCAAGTTTACTATTTCATGATGCTTAGCTAATCGGTAGCATTCCAAAAACTGGCAGAAGCTCATTGTTAAAATATTATTTCTAAAATATATTTATGAACATTTTTGTTCGGTTATTTCGGTCCGTTTATAAATGAAAACCGAATGCCAATAAAAAAAAATTCGATTTTCTAATTATCAAAATCGTAATCAAATCAAACAAATTACAAAATCAAAAACCTATTTTTAAGCGATTTAGATGAACTGGATTAGATCCCATTCGGACAATTATGCTCGCGCGATCGAGTTTCGTTTGCAATTAACAATGTTTAACTTTTTGCCCACACAGAAAAAAAAGGTTTGATAAAGTGCTAAAATTTTCAACCATTCAAACAACTTTAAAAGTTTATAACCGACTAGCAGTACTTCCACACGCGTTCTTTGAACATATACTGCTTTTCAATTTAAGCGTGACAAGACGATAAGTGCAAGCAAGAATAATAATTATGGTCTGACCAATCAAAGGTTACTAGACTTATTTCTCTGCATTATTAGACAAGTTATTACACTGGCATTGCCACAAAATTCAATCCTGCATGTTATATACTGTATGAGAGCGAGAGATGGAAAATTATTATTGGGCTGAAGCAGCAGCAACAGAGGCCTGGCATTTTTCTCAATCTCGAGCTGCCGCAGTGAACGAAGACTTGGGAAGTACTTGTTCCTTGCAATTACCTGATGATTCTAATGTCTACATGCATGGTTATTCTCATTCTCAGTTGCCGAAATCATTTCAAGGAGGGGAAGAAGACAGATCTGCTGCATCTGCTTCCAAGAGCCATAGCCAAGCCGAGAAGCGACGCAGGGACAGAATCAATGCACAACTGGCTACTCTTCGCAAGCTGATTCCCAAATCCGATAAGGTAAATAGCTGATTCTAAGAGCATCTCTAACAACATCTTAGTTCATTTCTCGAATTTAATATAAAATATCAGATTCTAGTAAATTAAGAGATCAATATGATTTCCAACAACATTCTCCGTATTCATCCTATGTAATAACAAATTATATTATAAAATAGTAAGAGTTAGAAGAGGAGAGAGATTCGTTAAAAATAAGGAATGAGAAGAAAATCTTACCGATTTAAGAAATCACTTGGATATCGTTATAGCGATTTTTTTTCCCACATTATTTATATTTTAATTTAAAACTGAAAATAGTTAAGTTATTGGAGTTGCTCTACTTCTAAGTCAGAGATTTGTTCTAATATTATCATCTCTGTAATATAAATTTACGGCCAGGGGTAATATCCAATTGTTACCTTGTTGTACTGAAAGAGTATTATGTACATCGTCAGTCATCATTATGAGTGGGTCTTGGATTCACCAATGATGGCCTTCTTCAGTTAGATATCGCGAAAGATGTGGTCATGCATGATCCAGTTTGGTTCATGCACGTGTAGATGTTTAGTTGAATGTCAGGTTTGTCCACTTTGTCAGCTGTAAAATGGATAAGTACTACTCCCTCCGTTTCTTTATTCTTTTCCTATTTGGGATGTCGGTACTGTTCATAACATGAGACAAATTACTAATTTACATCTAATCTATAAAACTAAATATAGTCATGAGTGATCTTGTTAGATTCGTATTCACGAGTACTTTAATACAGTGAAGTTTTTATATTTAATGTTACTACGAAATTAAAGATATTAACGATTAAAAGTGTGTGTTGGCAAACGTGAAAAGTACAAACAGGAAAAGTATTTAGAGACGGAGGGAGTACGAGGGATCTATTGCACACATGATTTGGGCAGGTTAAAACGACCAAACTTACAGTTATATTTTCTAACGGTAAAGGGAAATATTAACTAGTCCTGGAAAAACAAAGACCAAACACCACATATATTTGCAAGATTAACTAAAAGGGAAATATTAAATAGTCATGGAAATTTTTGGTACACAATAACACGAATGAGCGACACGAAAATTTCGTGTTTACGTTTTTAGTACATGACATGAAAGTACACCAACGAACATGAAAGTACACGACAGGAATTGCCTGGTCTAATACTAAACCAGTTACAGATGGACAAGGCAGCTCTTCTTGGAAGTGCAGTTGAACATTTGAAGGAATTGAAGAGAAAAACTATGGAGGTTAGCCAACACATTGCAATTCCATCAGGTATTGATGAAGTATCCGTCACAGATTGTCGTCCTGATCAAGAAGCCAGCTCCAGTACTAATGCTATGTTCATGAGGGCCTCAATTTGTTGTGAGAACAGGCCAGAACTCTTTGGGGAGATAAGCCAGGCGATTGAAAGCCTAAGATTGAAAATGATTCAAGCGGATATGTCTTGTTTGGGAGGCCGAATAAGAAGCTGTTTCGTGGTCTGTACAAAGGACAGCAAGAGCTTGAACGGGGCTGGTGACGCGAACATGATCAAACAATCCCTGAAAGTGGTGTTGAGTAGAGTGGTTACCTCGTCGACTTGTTCCAACTATCGTGCAAAGAGCAAGAGGCAGAGGTTCTTTTTCCCTTCTTATATTTCGCAATAGTAAATAGCTAGTGTCCTTGGTTGGTTTTTTCAGTACTGGCACTGTATGTTACTTGTTGAATAGATTGTCCTCTTCTCTGAATTTAGGAGAAATTGGTAATAGAATGAGAATCTGGTCCTTATAAATAAAGAGATAGGCTGGAATCAGAATTTTTCTTGCTATGATTTCCCTGTAATAAAATAGGAATTTTCCATATGTACAATACTTATACTCCACAAGAATGGTGTGGTTTAAATCTAAAACTAACTGAGACTAAGCTGGAAATGCATCAAAAGAAATCCGCAAGACATCAAGATTTACAAACTGTGAAATGGGTACTTAGGAGTTGCTAGATATCGAAACAAACTGTGAGCTTCGCAGCATACTATAAATTAGATATCACAATTAGGCACTTAGTAGAATCAAGCTACAATTCCACAAATGTATAACGAATAACCTTTAGATTAAGTACCTGGATAAAGAAATCAGCAGAGACAAGAATCCATACAGCAGCAGCAGCAAAATTAGTCCGGAAGGTAGCAGCAAGTAAGAAACCTTCCACAACAGCAACAAAATGTAGTGACTAGCTAGTGTAAGACTCTGCAAGTCTGCACTTAATAGCAGATTTATTTATAAGCTGATAGTGCTAGTTTAAACTTTAAACTGCAAGTTTGCAACCCAAAATGCTGCTTTTGCAATATTGATTGTCATAATATACTGTAACTTACATTACAGTAAAATCAACCTATCCACAGGTGAAATCAGCATGTCCAGTAAAGAAGGCTACTCTGTAACTCTTCAATAACACGTTCAAAAAGTTTCGGTACATCACTAGATCCTTCAATTCATCTACAAATCATACAAGATATGTAATAATTACAACATTTTATTTATAAATCCAAAATAAAATAACAGAACACCATTTCAGACACATTAAACCTGGCAAAGAACATCATCCGTTTTGATTAAGGTTTCAATATCATTTTCAGTTCGTTTTATGGTGCAGGGCTTGCACTTATGGATCATGAAAAATAGCTAGACAAAATATGTCGAAAATTCAGTCCAATATCTACACAAAATGAGTAACATCTATCAGAATCTCATCTACAAATTATTACCAAATTCATTAAAATCTCACTTGAATACATCCACGAATATCCTGTTTGATTTCATCCGATTCATCATCGCCCAGGTCCAGTCCATTAGACGACATACCTATCATATTCATACAGATGCATGATTGATAAAGTTTGTTCTGATGGGTCCGGTGCATCACATGCAGCCCATTCATCATCAAACACATTTCTCATCATCACAACCAAAAACATGGAGGAGGAGGAGGCCGAGAAACTCGTAGAGGTGTCTGAACAAGAAATATGCATAGACTTCTCACTCGGCTGCAAATGCCGCGCCACGGTCCACTTAAGATCCCTCAGCTCCACCGCCTCCACCGCCTTCAAAATCCAGACCTCGTCTCCGCACAAATTCCTGGTCAATCCGCCCTCCGGACTCATCGCTCCTCTCTCTCACACCACGTTTCAAGTCATTCTCAAGCCTCAGTCGCAGCTTCCCTCTCCTTTCCCTCGCTGCTCTCCTTGCGACAAGTTCCTCGTCCGCACCGCCCTCGCGCCGCCGCAACTCGGTGACGTTAATTCCTGGTTCAATTCGCTCCCTGACTCGTTCGTGACTCGGGATGTGAGACTCAAGGTGTCCTTCGTGGGCCCGTTTCTCCTGCGCCACGCGGTTATTACCGGAGATTACGAGTCGGCGAGGAATGTTTTGAGGCGGCAGAAGACGGGGCTGGCGAGTCGGGAGGCTGAGTCACTCGTCCGAGTTGCGGCGGAGTTGGAGAACTCGGAGGCCATGGTTGAGTTGCTTACCGAGTCAACAACACATAACATTAGTCTTATTAACGACCGGGAACTGAGCTGGACTGAATTACACGTGGCGGCGGCGAATAATCGGACGGACGAGATCTCGAGTTTGATAAGCAAGAAAGAAGGCGGGCCGTTGGATTGTAAAGATGCGGAAGGCAGAACCGCCTTGTATTTGGCAGCCAAGGAAGGGTTTGAGGGATGTGTTACGGTGCTGGCGCGTGCAGGTGCTAACGTGGACGCCAGGACTCATGACGGTCGGACGGCGCTCTATAAAGCATTCACTAATGGTGACCGTCGGATGATGGAGCTCCTCCTTCAAATGGGTGCGGACCCCACCTCAGATCATCGTGGACGATCTCCTCTCCAACTGGCACGTGAACGATCACTGGTTCGTTCTGATATCGTGTTAAATGACCAATGCTGCTATGGATATTTTTATATATTTATTTTGACATATTTTAACTCGAGATTCTGATATCGTATTAAATCACTAGTTCTGCTGCGGAAATGTTTATATATTTGTTTTGAGGTATTTCAACTTTGATGTTCCGATATCATGTTAAATGATTAGTTCTGTCGCGGAAATTTTTACATATTTATTTTGATGATGCAGAAGGAAGTAGTAGAGCTACTTGAACGCGGGGAAGCGGTACTAAATGCTTCAAGAAGCGGACATGTAAAACTAGTTGAACAGCTCTTAGAAACGGACGCTAAGATTAACTACTGCGATCAATACGGACTGAGTCCTCTGCACGCGGCTGCAATCAAAGGCCACAAGGACGTAGCCATGTTGCTGGTTGAGTACGGCTCAGAACTGATCAATTCTCGCGATGCCGATGGCCACACTCCGTTGCATTTGGCGGTTCAGAGCGGCGACCAAGCTATGGTAGAGGTGTTGCTCAACAGGGGAGCTGAGGTGAACGCCTTGACCAACAAAGGTGCCACTCCTCTCTACATTTCTCAGCTTCTGAGATGTGATGATATTACACGGCTTTTGTTGGCTTCGGGAGCTGATTCTACATTGCTGCCGTTGTCGTGCTCTTCAGATTCATGGGCGTTCACAACTTATGCTTCATGATTGACTTTTGGTTCAATTCTGTGATTTCAATTATGTTTAGATGTTATAAACACCTTAACTGTGATTCATTTTTTTTTAATTGTTGCTCTGGTTTTTGTGTTGGAAATCCAATTTTATTTGTTTTTTCATTTTGAAGGTTGGAATTTCAAATTTATAAAAGGAATAATAAGGTTAGTTTGACTAATCTTATTTTTCAGAAACAAAAATTTTATTTTATGTTTAGATGTTATAAACATATTAACTGTGATTCATTTTTGTGTTGCTTTATAAATTCTCAAATTATTTTGATAAATACTAGAGACAATTATGAAAGTACTCAAAATGGTTTCGTAATAAAAAAATAAACGGTTAATTTTTAATAAATCTATATAATTCTTAAAGCATGAGTCATTTTTTAAGGCTGGTTTGGTAATTTCACATTCTCTTGGATCAACCCATTAAGCTTCGGATCGACCCAGCATCTTTCTTATTCAAATTAACACTATAATTTCAAATTTCGGATCTTCATGTAACCCGACCCAGATAATGTTGGATCTCATAGTATCTTCCAACCATGTGAGAGTTTGAAAAAGGCATTGAATTCGGTTCCTCCAATCATGGCACTCATTACTACGTCTGATTGATTCAAATTCAAACATGATAGTTAATCATAACAAATCCATGCTTAATAATCTTAATCAATCTCTTCCTCCTCCATTATGCTCTATGCTATTTTTTTCATTTGAAATTCGAAATTCTTATAATCTGCTTGCATCTGTAATCATTTGATCATTTTTTCTCTCTCGATTTGCAGAGTTTTTGGTACTAATATTTTTTTTATATATTGTAGTGATAACGGTGGTCGTGTTTTTTTAGCATGAAGACGGATTCAACGTCGTCAACAAGTTTTGCAATCCTTTCTATGGTAGGTCATGTTGCAGTATCGAAATCCTCGATTATAATCGTAAAATTTTGTTTCTGCAGGTGCGTAAAGGAAAGGATGTGGTTCAAGTGTTGAAACAATTTTCAAGAATAAAAAAAAGCACATGCACCAGGTATTTGATGGTTTGTTCGACATCCATGGTTTGGTATCAAAGGATTGTGGAAGAAAACCAAATGTTAAAAAAAGTTAGTGTTCTTACTAATTCTATCAAGAATAAACACAAATCTATTTTTAACGCCTTTGATCACGACATCAGTTTAAGAAGCCTGGTTTTCAAACTAGAAGAGCGGTATATGCTGTTCTTTTTGGCGTTTTCTGAATCTTATGGTTTCTACTGGCTCCACCCACGTCTTATGGCTTTTCAACCGCGTCTCCAATCTCGGACGGATTCTGAAGCAGTGTTACTTTTCCTGGCTCCAATCTCGAACGGGTTCTGAAGTTTGTTGTTTGAACGCTGCAGGTATCGTAATCAATACATGATTTTGTATATAGCGTGTTTGATAATTTGCTACAGAGAAAAGCTGAGAGATATTTCCTCACGATTTCTATTGATTTTAATTTCCAGGAATTTGAAAAAAGATCCAATGAAAGTATACGATCGACCTACACATATGGGATTGTCGCTTAGCACTGGTCTATGTTCTCCTTTTTGTATTCATGTTCCAGTTTTTGAGTTTTTTTTATATTGTATAGATGACATTATAATTTGTAATTTTTTTACATTATTTTTGCATAATTTCCCTTCGTATTGATAGTGATTATGATGCATATATGTCCTCCAGTACTGTATTTATTGAGGCTCTTTTTGTTATTGAGTTTTCCTTGCAGCTACTGAATAGAGATGCTTCATCCACGCCACTATCGGATGCTCATCGTGTGAAGATTTATATTCACTTTTCCTCAACATCTGCTTTATTGATCTTGAGCTTACTTCTTATCGTGTGTCATTGTTTTTTGACAAGAGCCACGGAGAATGAATATGACGAAATTTCCGTCCAGATACATGAATCTAGCCTGCTATAAATCATATGTAAATAGAAAAAAGTAGTCATAATATAATTGATTTTCAATGATTTTTGCATTTATTATTACAATCCTTTTTTATATAATATACGATGGTTTCTATATTCAATTTTCAAATCTAGATTTTTTGTTATAATTTCAAATTAAAGAAGTCTTTTTTCACTCCATAATTTTAGCTCTTGACAAGTAAGTTTTTCTATATTATATTTTTATATATTTAGATACATGGATCTAGACTATTATAGCTCATATGCAAATAAGGAAGTCAAACTTTATTTGATTTCCACTGATTTTGACATTAATTACTAAAAGGCTTTTTCATTTCATTTTTGTCGTTTCCATTTTCATTATATTCAATTTTAAAATCAAGACTTTTTGTCATAATTTCTAATTGATAGAGTATTTTTTTCACTCCATAATCTTAGCTATTGATAAAGAAGGTTATATATATTCGATTTTTTATAATTTTTGGATGCATGGGTCCCATATGTAAATAAGGAAAAATAGTCAAAATTTATTTGATTTAACTGATTTTGACCGTTATTATTATAATCCTTTATTGTATAATATATACTGAATTCCAAATTAAATACATTTAATTTCCAAATCAAGATTTTGTTATAATTCCTAATCAGTGGAACACTTTTTAACACAACAATTTTAGCTCTTGATAGTGAAGTTTTTATATATTAAATTTTTTTATATTTTTCGATACATGGACATATGCTATAACTCATAGCAAGTAAGGAAATGTAGTCAAATATATTTTGATTTCCACTGATTTTAGCATTTATTACCACAATAATTTTTCTTATAATTTGTGCGGTTTCTATTTTAGCTATATTCAATTTAAAATCAACTTTTTGTTATAATTTCCGATTAATGGAGTATTTTTCATTCCACAATTTGAACTCTTGATACGGAAGTTTCTCTATATTAGACTTTTAAATTTTCAGATACATGAATGTAGCTTGCTATAACTTATATGAAAATAAAGAAACATAGTCAAAGTTTATTTGATTTTCAATGATTTTGGCATTTATTATTACAATCCATTTTTATATAAAATATATTGTCTTCCGTATACACTATATTCAATAAGCAAATCAAGAGTTTTGTTATAATTTCAAATTAATGGAGTCCTTTCTCACTCCATAATTTCAGCTTTTGAGAAGGAAGTTTTCATATACAAGATTTTTCAAAAAAATCATACCCGTGTGCGTAGCACGGGGCAAAATGCAATTAGCATATTTTTATTTAAATAAAATTTTGATACATGAGCATATTTTAATTTAAACAACTTAACAATAAAATTATTTACACACAGGTTATTATAAATTTTTGTTATTTTATTTAAGATAAGCGGCGACGCCGAGAAATTTTACTTAATTATATAGTCATTATTATTTTCATGACTTTTATATATATTTTAGAAAAAATTACATAATATATTTGATTAGAGTAGTCATAATATAATTGATTTTCAATGATTTTTGCATTTATTATTACAATCCTTTTTTGTATAATATGCAGTGGTCTCCATATTCACTATATTCAATTTTCAAATCTAGATTTTTTGTTATAATTTCAAATTAAAAGAGTCTTTTTTCACTTCACAATTTTGACTCTTGACAAGGAAGTTTTTATAGATTAGATTTTTATATATTCAGATACATGGATCTAGACTATTATAGCTCATATGCAAATAAGGAAGTCAAACTTTATTTGATTTCCACTGATTTTGACATTAATTACTAAAAGGCTTTTTCATTTAATTTTTGTCGTTTCCATGTTCATTATATTCAATTTTCAAATCAAGACTTTTTGTCATAATTTCTAATTAATAGAGTATTTTTTTCACTCCATAATCTTAGCTATTAATAAGAAAGTTTTTATATATTCAATTTTTTAAATTTTTTGGATGCATGGGTCCCATATGAAATAGTCAAAATTTATTTGATTTAACTGATTTTGGCCGTTAGTATTATAATCCTTTATTGTATAATATATACTGAATTCCAAATTCAGTACATTAATCAAGACTTTTGTCATAATTCCTAATCAGTGGAACATTTTTTAACACAACAATTTTAGCTCTTGATAGTGAAGTTTTTATATATTAAATTTTTTTATATTTTTCGATACATGGGCATATGCTATAACTCATAGCAAGTAAGGAAATGTAGTCAAATATATTTTGATTTCCACTTATTTTAGCATTTATTACCACAATATTTTTTTCTTATAATTTGTGCAGTTTCTATTTTAACTATATTCAATTTAAAATCGACTTTTTGTTATAATTTCCGATTAATGGAGTATTTTTCACTCCACAATTTGAACTCTTGATAAGGAAGTTTCTATATATTAGACTTTTACATTTTCAGATACATGAATCTAGCTTGCTATAACTTATATGAAAATAAAGAAACATAGTCAAAGTTTATTTGATTTTCAATGATTTTGGCATTTATTATTACAAACCATTTTTATATAAAATATATTGTCTTCCGTATACACTATATTCAATAAGCAAATCAAGAGTTTTGTTATATTTTCAAATTAATGGAGTCCTTTCGCACTCCATAATTTCAGCTTTTGAGAAGGAAGTTTTCATACACAAGATTTTTCAAAAAAATCATACCCGTGTGCGTAGCACGGGCCAAAATGCAACGAGCATATTTTTATTTAAATAAAAATTTAATAAATGAGCATATTTTAATTTAAATAACTTAACAATAAAATTATTTACATACAGGTTATTATAAATTTTTATTATTTTATTTAAGATACGCGGCGACGCCGAGAAATTTTACTTATATAGTCATTATTATTTTCATGACTTTTATATATATTTTAGAAAAAAATACATAATATATTTTATTAGAGTAGTCATAATATAATTGATTTTCAATGATTTTTGCATTTATTATTACAATCCTTTTTTTGTATAATATGCAGTGGTTTCCATATTCACTATATTCAATTTTCAAATCCAGATTTTTTGTTATAATTTCAAATTAAAAGAGTCTTTTTTCACTCCACAATTTTGACTCTTGACTAGGAATTTTTATAGATTAGATTTTTATATATTCAGATACATGGATCTAGACTATTATAGCTCATATGCAAATAAGGAAGTCAAACTTTATTTGATTTCCACTGATTTTGACATTAATTACTAAAAGGCTTTTTCATTTAATTTTTGTCGTTTCCATGTTCATTATATTCAATTTTCAAATCAAGACTTTTTGTCATAATTTCTAATTAATAGAGTATTTTTTTCACTCCATAATCTTAGCTATTGATAAGAAAGTTTTTATATATTCAATTTTTTAAATTTTTTGGATGCATGGGTCCCATATGAAATAGTCAAAATTTATTTGATTTAACTGATTTTGGCCGTTAGTATTATAATCCTTTATTGTATAATATATACTGAATTCCAAATTCAGTACATTAATCAAGACTTTTGTCATAATTCCTAATCAGTGGAACACTTTTTAACACAACAATTTTAGCTTTTGATAGTGAAGTTTTTATATATTAAATTTTTTTATATTTTTCGATACATGGGCATATGCTATAACTCATAGCAAGTAAGGAAATGTAGTCAAATATATTTTGATTTCCACTGATTTTAGCATTTATTACCACAATATTTTTTCTTATAATTTGTGCGGTTTCTATTTTAACTATATTCAATTTAAAATCGACTTTTTATTATAATTTTCGATTAATGGAGTATTTTTCACTCCACAATTTGAACTCTTGATAAGGAAGTTTCTCTATATTAGACTTTTAAATTTTCAGATACATGAATGTAGCTAGCTATAACTTATATGAAAATAAAGAAACATAGTCAAAGTTTATTTGATTTTCAATGATTTTGGCATTTATTATTACAATCTATTTTTATATAAAATATATTGTCTTCCGTATACACTATATTCAATAAGCAAATCAAGAGTTTTGTCATAATTTCAAATTAATTGAGTCCTTTCTCACTCCATAATTTCAGCTTTTGAGAAGGAAGTTTTCATATACAACATTTTTCAAAAAAATCATACCCGTGTGCGTAGCACGGGCCAAAATGCAATGAGCATATTTTTATTTAAATAAAAATTTGATACATGGGCATATTTTAATTTAAACAACTTAACAATAAAATTATTTACATACAGGTTATTATAATTTTTTTATTTTATTTAAGATACGGGGCGACGCCGAGATATTTTTGTTATATAGTCATTACTATTTTCATGACTTTTATATATATTTTAGAAAAAATTACATAATATATTTTATTATTTTAACTATACAAATAATGATTTGATAATAAATCCACAAACTTATAAATTTTATTCGAAACATGTAATATTATTATTATATTAAATATTTGGTAATATAATGATACTAATGGAAAATCTATTCTGTTATAAAATCAATACCGAATATATTCCATCATAGATATTTATCACGTATATCTTTTTATTATCAATTATCAATATAAGCAATAATTGTAGCATATAATTTCAGTAATGTAACTGAATTATGACTACATATATATTCCTTTATTGATGAATCTTTTTAAGGTTAATTATTTATTAATGTATTTATCAATTTTTATTAAGGACGGGAGGAAAATCTATCATCAGCATATTCACTTTAATTTTATAATTAAGGAATGGATGAAAGCTTTATAATCTGCATAATCTGGTTAAGTTTATTATTATTTATGTTTTTAAATACAAAGATTTATATAGTCCGATCGTTATAATTTCTGTTACATGATTTTATTTTTTTCAATCGACATTTGTATATATATTATATTTTAACATCTACAACGTACTGATCGCAAATAACATAACTTGAGTATTTTGAATCTTACATACGTTGTTTTCCAAAACTTATATCATCATACTGTTTGTTAATAAAAAAATGTATAGGTTATCTAGATAAAGAAAAAAAAATCGTGCCCGTATGCGTAGCACGGGCCAAAATGCTATGAGCATATCTTTATTTAAATAAAAATTTGATAAGTGAGCATATTTTCATTTAAATAACTTAACAGTAAAAATTTTTACATACAGATTATTATAAATTTTTGTTATTTTATTTAAGATACGAGGCGTCGCCGAGAAATTTTAATTATATAATCATTACTATTTTCATGACTTTTATAAATATTTTAGAAAAAAATTACCTAATATTTTTTATTATTTTAAACATACAAATAATGATATGATAATAGATCCATAAACTTATAAATTCTATTCCAAACATGAAATATTATTATTATGTTAAATATCTGGTAATATTAATGATACTAATGAAAAATATTTTCCGTTATAAAATCAATATAATATCTATTCCGTTATATATATCTTTCGTGTATATCTTTTTATTATCAATTTTCAATATAGGCACTAATTGTAGCATATAATTTTAGTAATGTAACTGAATAATGACTACATATGTATTCATTTATTGATGAATTTCTTTGAGGTTAATTATTTCTTAACCTATTTATCAAATATTTCTTTGAGTCACCGAGAATGAATATGACGCAATTTCCGTCTAAATACATGAATCTAGCCTGCTATAAATCATATGTTAATAAGAAAAAGTAGTCAGAATATATTTGATTTTCAAAGATTTTGGCATTTAGTATTACAATCCTTTTTTTTGTATAATATGTAGTGGTTTCCATATTCACTATATTTATTTTTCAAATCTAGATTTTTTGTTATAATTTCAAATTAATGAAGTCTTTTTTCACTCAACAATTTTATCTCTTGATAAGGAAGTTTTTTTGTTTTTTTTGGGTAAAGGTCTACATACACATAGATGAATTGTATCGAATACAATAGCTACCACAAGGAAATTGTTTGATTGAAAAAAAATTTATTTTCTAACTGAAGGTCATGCAAAATGGCCTCATAAATTAGAAAATAAGACCTTAATGATTGAAAAGATAAAACCATCTTCTATTCTTCCAAATAATCTTGAAAAAAGAAAAAAAACAAAACATAAATCAATACAAAAAATCATATATAAATATTATATATATATATAAACTTAATTAATGTAAAAAATTAATAAATTTAATAAAACAAAAATGAAAGGAATGAATATAATAAAATAAAAGAAGTAAAATAATAAGAAATAATAATTAATAGAAAAGAAATCTAACCAAAGGGGATTCCTTTGGTTGGATACATAAAACTTAATTATTTAATCGAGTAACAAAATAATGACATTAAAACATAATCAAATATATATTATATAATGACCATCAAAATGGTAACACAAGCCATAAAAATGGCACACAATCATGAAATTATATGCCATTAAAGGCACAATAATATCATCAATAATGACCCCCATAAATGATACTAAATATTCATAAAGAATATTTATATAGCAAAAGATTTGAAGATCACAATTACCCATAAAATTAGCACAAGAGATATAAAACATCAAAAAAAAGTAAATCAGCAAAATCTTTTGCCTAAACATACAAAATTAGATTCCTACCAATTTAAAAAATATTGAACATTAATACTCCCTCCGTCCCACCCATTTCTTTACACTTTCCTTTTTGGGACGTCCCATCCAATTCTTTACATTTCAAAACTTACCAAAAATAGTCAATGGGTCACACCACTTCTCCACTTTTCTTTTCTTTTCACACTACTTTTACTCCACTAACTTATTTTTATACATTAAAAATCAATGGGTCCCACCACTTTACCCACTTTTCTTCATCTTTTCCACTACTTTATACATATTCTTTAACCTCCGTGCCCAACCCATTCGATAAGAAATGGGTGGGACGGAGGGAGTATATATTATATAAAAACAATGATAATAATAAAACTAAATTGATAAGGAAGTTTTTATATATTAAATTTTTATATATTCAGATACATGAATCAAGACTGTTATAGCTCATATGCAAATAAGGTAGTCAAACTTTATTTAATTTCCATTGATTTTGACATTAATTACTAAAAGGCCTTTTCATTTAATTTTTATAGTTTTCATGTTCGTTATATTCAATTTTCAAATTAAGAATTCTTGTCATAATTTAAAATTAATAGAGAATTTTTTCACTCCATAATTTTAGCTATTGATAAGAAAGTTTTTATATATTCGAATTTTTAAAATTTTTGGATGCATGGGCCTAGCATGCTACCCATACGTAAATAAGGAAAAATAGTCACTGATTTTGACATTTATTATTACAATCTTTTTTCCTATTATATGTACTGGTTTCCATATTCACCACATTCAATTTCAAATTTAGACTTTTTTTTATATAATTTCATATCAATGGAACACTTTTTAAATCCAAAATTTTAGTTCTTGATAATGATTTTTTTTCAATTTCCAAATACATGAATTTAGCAAGCTATAATTCATATGCAAACAAGAAAACGTAATCAAACTTAATTTGATTTTCACTAATTTTAGCATATATTATTACAATATTTTTTCGTATAATTTGTGCAGTTTTTATTTTCGATTAGTAAAGTATTTTTTCACTCCACAATTTTAACTTCTATTTAAGAAGTTTTTATATATCAGACTTTTTAAATATTCAAATACAGGAATTTAGGCTGTTTATAACTCATATGCAAATAATAAAGAAACTTTGTCAAATTTTAATTGATTTTATTAATTTGAAATTTATTAGTATGATTCTTATAAAATTATATGTTTTACATTGTCAAAGTTGGTAAATATGATAACGATTTATATGTTTTAAATGTGTAATGCATTGTTTAAGGTATAGCACATATAAAATCAATTCGCACTCTATTTTTTTAATTTTTTATTAACATATCTCATATATAGTATTCGTACATGTATTAATTTTTTCACCAAGCCCTTCCTTATCATATTTTTAACATCTGCCACGTACTGATCGCCAATAACAAAACTCGAGTATTTTGACTTTTACATATATTGCTTTTTTTAATTTATATTTCATATCATTCTGTTTGTTGATAAAATATGTATAGGTTAACTAGATAAAAAAAACAAAAAATCATACCCGCGTGCGTAGCACGAGCCAAAATGTTATTGAGCATATTTTTATTTAAATAAAAATTTGATAAATGAATATATTTTCATTTGAAAATTTTTGCATACTGTTTATTATAATTTTTTGTTATTTTATTTAAGATACGAGGGATCGCCGTTAGGCGACGTCGAGAAATTTTAATTATATAGTCATTACTATTATCATGTCTTTAATGGATATTTTAGAAACAATTACCTATATTTTTTTTATTATTTTAACTATACATATAATGATTTAATAATAGATCTATTAACTTATAAGTTTTTATTCCAAACATGATATATTATTATTATATCTAATATTTGGTTGTATTAATGATACTAATGAAAAATCTATTCCGTTATAAAATTAATAAAGAAACTATTTCATTATAGATATTTGTCACGTATATATTTTTATTATCAATTTTCAATATAGGCAATAATTATAGCATATAATGGAATAGTAATGTGACTGAATTATGACTACATATGTATTCCTTTATTGATGAATTCTTTTGATGTTAATTATTTCTTAACCTATTTATTAATTTTTATTAAGGACGAGAGGAAACTCTATCATCAGCATATTCACCTTAATTTTATAATTAAGGAATGAATCTAAGCTTTATAATCTACATAACCAGGTTAAGTTCATAATTATTTGGTTCAATGATCTTTTAGCCCTTAAAGTTTGGGTGGAAGTTCCGATGCGGCCTCGAAATTTAAAAACGCTCCTTTCGATCCTCAAATTATATTTGTCGTACCTTTTAGCCCTTATGGCGTATACCGGTATATAACGGGGCTGGACAAAGTTGACATTTCACACGTGAGGGTTAAAAGGGGCATTAAACATTAAGGGTTAAAAAGAACATCTAATGTATTTTAATGTATTCTTTAAGGGTTAAAAGGAACGAGATGTATACTTTTAAGGGTTAAAAGTTACGTCCAAACTTTATCCCGAATATGAATTGTCAAGTTTATCCCCCAATTTATACCGGTATTTTTAAAAAGGGCTAAAAGGTACGACAAAGATACTTTAAGGGTCGAAAAATACGTTTTTAAATTTCGAGGCCGCATCGGAACTTCCACCCATACTTCGAGGGCTAAAAGGTCATTAAGCCTAATTATTTATGTTTCTAAATACAATGATTTATATAGTCCGCGTCGTTATAATTTCTGTTGCATGCTTTAATTTTTTCAATCGAGATTTTGTATATATTATCTTTATCATCTACAACGTACTCATCGCCAATAACATAGCTCGAGTATTTTGACTCTTACATACGTTGCCTTTCATAACTTATATCTCATATTATACTGTTTGTTAATAAAAAATGTATCGGTTAACTAGATTAAAAAAAAAAATCATACTCGTGTGCGTAACACGGGCCAAAATGCTATGAGTATATATTTATTTAAATAAAAATTTGATATATGAGCATATTTTCATTTAAATAACTTAACAATAAAACTTTTTACATACAGTTTATTATTATTTTTTATTATTTTATTTAAGATAAGATGTGTCGCCGAGAAATTTTAATTATATAGTTATTACTATTTTAATGTTTTTTATAAATATTTAGAAAATATTACCTAATATTTTTTATTATTTTAACTATACAAATAATTATTTAATAATAGATCCAGAAACTTTTAAATTTTTATTCCAAACATGAAATATTATTATTATATTAAATATTTGGTTATATTAATTATACTAATGAAAAATCTATACTGTTATAAAATCAATAGAGAGTCTATTTTATTATGGATTTTTATCACGTAGATCTTCTTATTATCAATTTTATCTATATGCAATAATTGTAGCATATAATTTTAGTAATGTAACTAAATTATGACTACATATGTAGTCCTTTAGTGATGTATTCCCTTAAGCTTAATTATTTATTAACCTATTTATTATTTTTTATTAAGGACGGGAGGAAATTCCATCATCACCATATTCACCTTAATATTACAATTAAAGAATGGATGGAAGTTTTATAATCTGTATAATCAGGTTAAATTTATACTCCCTCCGTCCCCCGTGGTTGTTTACGTTCACTGTTTGACGCATTTTGAGGCTACTATAAAGTATAGTCGTAGAACTTTTTCTAAAATTTTCCTTTTTTGAATAAAAGTTTAAGTATTAAATTTTTATTCAGAGAAAACAATTTTAAAAAATATATTATGGAACTATACTTTAAATGAGTGTGGAAAACGTGCCGAAAAGTAACGTAAAGAAATGAGGGGGACAGACGGGTAATTATTTATGATTCTAAATATAAAAATTTATAGTCTGCGTCGTTATAATTTCTGTTGCGTTGCGTGATTTTTTTTTTCAATATATATATATTATCGTTAACATCTACAACGAACTGATCGCCAATAACATCACGTACTGATCGCCAATAACATAACTCGAGTATTTTGACCCTTACATACGTTGTCTTTCTTAATTATATATCCTATCATACTGTTTGTTAATAAAAAATGTATAGGTTAAATAGATTAAAAAAACAAAAAATTATACCTGTGCGCGTAGCACAGGCTAAAATGCTAATAAACACATAAAATTTTATAATCTAAAACTCCTAATAAATAGTTTGACTACGCCGATTACCCGTCAGATTTGAGGTTAATCACGAGAAAAAGTATAGATTAAGTTAATAGAAAATCAGAGAATCAATACCCGTGTGCGTAGCACGGGCAAAAAAAGCTAGTGATTAAGTAAAGAGGTATGAATAATGATGTGGGTAAAATGATATATATTTGATTTACAGTGCCTTAAATGAGTTCTCGGTGAGATGAGTGGGTCAAGTGAGATATTTAGACGTAACGGGTGGCCTGTTTGATATAAAACCCTTATTTCTTGCTGCTGAGATCTAGAGTTCATTTCTAGTTACAGATTATCTATACCAAGTTGCGAGAAAAAGACTTGTTGTCTATTTTGCTAATTTCGACATCAATTTTTCTCCCTCGTAATAATTACAACCAGAATACCAGATTAATGATATAACAGAATTTTGGCCAATCACTAACTAAAATTTAGGCCAGTATGTACATAAAACTCAAAATTATATCAAACAGACACATGAATCACTAATATTATATTTAGGGCTAGTAAAGATTGCAGTCGCATACTCGGCTGAGAGTAGCTCCGTCTCTGCTTGTACACACTCTCGGCTGAAAGAAGCTCTGCCCCTGTCTGTACACGACATGGACCAGCGTGTTTAATCTTTTAGTTACCCAGCACTTTCCTGGGAAGAGGCAGCCCACTACAGGGACTTGAAGGAACTGTTGAGATTTCCTGGCTTCCCCTCCAATCCTCACCTGGATTCAGGGTAATGGGTTTTTCCACTGCAGCAGCCTCAACGCAAACCATGTGCTTATAATCATCCACTCCGAGATCTGCAACAGCCTTCGCCCAAGGATTCCACAAAACTGAAATGTAGAGTTAAAAAAGTATTAATGGTTTTATCCTTCGTGTATGTAACATGAAAAGCCACTACAAAACGTGGTTTATTGGAAAACTACAGATGTCTAAGAATCATATCTATCAAAAGATAGAAGAAAGCAATGAACAAAGTATACACTGACAGAATCTGTTATACAAGAAGTAGTGCAACTGTGTAACATATTTCTTTTATGATAACAGGAAAGAACCAGATGTATTTAAGAACATAAAGTTCAAGAAGCTAGATTCAAATTACCAATCAAAAAAATAAGTTGCTAAATGCCTTGGATGAACAAGTTAACTCAAAATGCAAATTCAATACTTTCAGATCTGACTTTAAGATCTCTATTCTTACTTCTTATTCTTTGCATGTTGTCTGACAAGAAGAACCTAACGTACCAATACAATTTAGGTACTAGAAAGGGTTTACGGTACCACGAAAACTGGAAGAGAAGAAATTGTAGCTTACAACTTCACTACGTAACAAAGTATTCAGTCAGGTATTGTAAAGACTTTCTAACCGGTATCAGGAAGTCCATCTTTGTGAATCACATATGTCCGGTTCTTCCCATTATCCAGAACTGAAATGTTTGTTGGTGTGCTAAGATATATCCTGTCCACCTAATAAAATAGTTCCAGTCAGGCCAGCATTTCATATCTGTGCAGTAAAAGAACATGATAAAGGATAGAGTAAAATAGGGAATGAATTGCGAATCCTACTTCTGATTGAAAAGTTATCGCATTTCTTTGTTCAGTGATTCTCGTTTCATTCTGCAGATTGTCAAGATAGTTCAGTGTCTTTAATCCTTCAACCCGAACTTCACTGTACACATAGTAATAGAAAATTGATATGGTGCAAGCTATATATAAACTCCATCCAACCAGGATACATACTAAAAAAATTTAAGGTTCAATCAAAAACTATAGAACTGAGACTACACAGGTTATAATGTCAATAGTCATTTGTGCATCACATAACCACATATAGACATAGTACCTGATATTCGAAACAGAGTAATAGGTGTGATATGCAAATGTAAATGTAAATGGCTTTCCATCAGTGTTGGTATTTCTGATTCGAGATGTCATCGTCAATTCTCCTCCAGGTCCAAGTGCAATCCTTAGCCGAAACTCGAACCTATAGAGAAAATGTGCCAGTAAAAAAAAAAACTCTAAACCAGTTTGACTCTATGGCAGTCAAGTAATGGCATTCTATATTTCAAACATTGCAAGGGAAGTCTAACGTTCACCTATTGGGCCATATCTTTAGATCATCTTCAGAAGGCTTAAGGATCAGGTCAACAAAAGTCTTACTTGCGGAGCTTGTTGGAAAAGGAGGTGGGTTAGAATCAATGCTCCAGACCCTGTTTCTAGCAAAACCATGAGAGTCAAGAGGACCATGGTTCGAGAACTGCGCATACGGAAGTGAAAGTTCGATTAAATTAGAGATCAACACAAAACAAGCAAGCACATAGTGGTTGACACACGTACTTGAGGGAAGCATATCGGAATACCCCCACGTATTGGCTTCGGAGGCTCGAAAATTGCCTGCAAAAGGCAAATAACATAAACATACATATCGGCAGATTACACTTATTTAAAAAATTACAACTAATTTATAAATCGGAAGTAGCAACTAATTTATAAATGGGGAAGTAGATAGGAACTGCCAATCCTATAGGGTGTAGTCTAGAAATGAAAACAACTAGAATAATTTTCAAGCTCTAATCATTCATATAAAGTAATTAAGAAATGAATTTAGGTCACATGTTTGATACATTTCCAGTGGAAGGGGCCTTAATACTGGCACTTTGGAACAGAAAGGACCAACTGACACTTCCGATAACAAAGCCAACATGGAAATTTTCAGGCTACTTGAAGAGACATGAAAACAATTTTATTTTTTGCTAATTGAAATGATAACAATTCAGTCATATACCGAGGATGCATAACCTACTGAAAGAAGTATATATATGCAATTTTGTATCATCAATCGCAATGAAGCACATGGTACCTTACTACCGAGAAGAAGCAACTCCTCCCCACAGGCATTCTTCCAAGAAGTGACATGGGCACCATACAAATATATCTGTAAGAAATGGACATATCAATAAACACTTGCAATCTGTGATAAGCACAATTAGAAATTATCTCTACCCATCTAAGCCCTTTGGCGCAATTGATTAATGAACAAGTGAAACCAAAATGCACAATGCTGCCATAAACAAACAAGTGAACCCACCCAAACAACACAAATCAAATCAGAGGCATAATCAACCCATCAAAACAATCAATAAGAAAAAATTAATTAATAAATTAAAAAGACCTCAGCGGAACTGCCGCGAGCTTCACGGAGGACGAATTTATCGAGGCCATTGATGCCTTTAACGACTTCAGCATGGACCTTCTCGATCATGTGAATGTGAAGACAAAGGGTGAATAACATGAACAACATTATGGATCGTGGGAACACAAACGCCGAACAACATGACCGTCCCATGATTATTCCAAATATATTACTTGTGATGTTACGAAGTCACTGGTTATTGGATATATAATGCATAGCTTAAAAAATGATCATTAGGCGGCCTGCAATTCTTTAATTTTATTAAGGATTGTTTTAATTCACGGGGCTTATTCGATGGGACATGTATTTATTTAGTTGGGATCGTTTGTAATCTATTACTCCCTCCGTGGTTCCGTGTTTTGTTTGTACGTATTTTGAGCCTCTTATAAAGTATAGTTTAATAATATTTTTTAAAATTTTTTTTAATAAAAGTTTCAACGTCAAACTTTTTTTCAGGAATTTTTTAAAAATTAAATATATAACGCAAGTGTACTTTATAGGAGCCTTAAAATGCGTGCCAAAAAGTAACGTAAAGAACCTGGTGGGACGGAGGGAGTAAAATTTTGGTTTATTTGAGTGAGAATATTCAATTAGGATTGTTTAAAATCCACCTAAATATGATGGTATTCAAATGCTAATGGATTTTTTTTTATTTCAATAAATGATGGAATTTGTGAAATATCTCAATGTACTTTAAATTTTTTGAAATGGGTAATGCTTGTGCCCCAAAAAAATTTCGTAATTTTTTTTACCAAATGATGTGGCACAAATAGAAAATTGTGATTGAGTGATTGATGTAGATAAATGGGGTAACATTATTATTGAAGTGAATGCATCCAATCAGATTTCAACCAGTGTTGTGAAAAACGCAAATCGGTTCTAAGCGGCGGTAGAGCCTTCTAGCGCTTAAGCGGTAAAGCGGACGCTTAAGCGGAATTTTAAGCGGGTTAATAAGCGGATTAATTAATTATTACAACACTGATTTCAACACAATATATTTAATCATTTTTTACAATTTTTTATATAAACAAAGATATTTACATTATACTTTAATATCTTTCTTTTTAACTTCTATTATTCGTTATTTTATTATATATGTATTATATTTTTTAAAATTTAACAATCTTCTTCCTTCTATTAGATAATTTATTTACTACATTTTTTTCCAAACTTATTTATTTAATATTCCGAAAATTTTAAGTTTCTATTTTATCGTCCATACTTTAACTTTAACAACATATTTGTTATACATGAAATATTTTTATACTATTATAATCTTGTTAATGACAATTATTGTTTTTAAATTTGGATATCGAATATTTTAAATTTTAAAGTTTTAAACATTAGTAGTTTACCAAAAACAAGTTTATTTATTGTATACCATAAATATTGATAAGTGTACGAATTTCATAGCAAATAATGTTTGTATTTTTAAATTTTTAATAGTATAAACATATTTCATTATAATAAATTTGTGTTAAGATTGGCACATGAATAATAAAACAATTATATGATTTTTTTTTAAATATGAAATGAACTATATACTTTCGTACGATATATTAATAAATTGAAATGAAGGAACTGCAATACGTCAAATATAAATTAAATATAAATATATATGTTCAAATAAAAATCGTCAACTTATATTTTAAAAAATGGTTAAAAACGAAAGTGCTAGCTGAATATAAAATTCACAAAAAATTTCTTATGGTAGCACTTTTATTGTATATATGTTGGTCCTCGGATGTATTGTAGAGGGGGGGGGGGTTGAATGCAATACTGATAAATTCAAATCCTAATTCAACAACTAATTCAAGATTTAAATATGTCAGTAGAGAATGATACAAACTAAGTTAAGAACACAGTAGTTTAACTTTACAAAATAAATGGTTTATTTATTTTGTTGTTTTGCTGCAACCTCAAGAAAAAGTTTCTCGAGCTTCAGTTCTCTCAAGGAATACACTTGTGTTTCACTCTTTTGGTGTTCTCTCTGTTTGATATTCTACTAAGCTTATGTTATGTTTCCTATATATATATATATATATATATATATATATATATATATATATATATATATATATATATATATATATATATATATATATATCCCTATATAGGGGAGGGTTCTGGTACAAACTTACAAACTTACAAACTTTTTTTGTTCAACACATATATAACTTGAGTTCAACATTTTTTTAATATATTTCGTTGAACATCGATTAAAATAGTGGTGGAGAAGTACATAAACCAATTTTTAAATGTAAGAACTAAGGTAAAAATGTTATTTAACTAATATTTATGTTTCTAGACCCTACCCAAACCCCAGAGGTATAGTTTAAACATCTTTTTAGATATATTCAACACAATGATAATTAGTGTTCAACACCCGATGTTGAACCCCAGTTATAAATGTGTTGAAAACGCGATTTATTTATGCGTTATTTTTAAAAATTGTGATGTTTTTTGAAGAATTTTCAACATGTATACTTATTATAACTAAGGATTAACACGATGGGAGAATAAAAAAAAGTTTGTAAGTTTGTAACTTAAAAAAGTTTTTATTTGATCCTATCCCTATATATATATATATATATATATATATATATATATATATATATATATATATATATATATATCAGAGTTAAACATAACTTGGTCACCACGGGTTCTGCAGATCTATAAAGTAGACTTTTGCTTTTGCGGCTACTTTGTAGATTGCAGCCCATGTGACTTTCCTAAAATACTAATCAACAGTTGTTACATTGTATGAAAAGCAACCTAGGAACATTCCATTTTACGCTTAACAGATTTGAGTGAATAGTGATTTGTCTTCTTTCCAGGTTGCTATCCACGACTTTTGTGTATCCTTGAGCTTCAAGCTGTAGGCTTGGTAGGTCTGCTACAAAACATCTTTCTGTAGCAATCCTAAAATGTTGAACATCTTTATCTGCCACAGGATTGACTTGATGGGGAATCAAATCTAATCCAAGATCTCCAATGACAGTCACATGGAGACACCAGAACTTGCTGTCAAGCAAAGATTGAGATGACAGTGGCTTCTTGAGTACGCTTTTGGTAGGAACGCCAAGTTCTGCTGTCATGCGAGCGGAAACTTGTTGTATGCGGAGTTTCAATCAATGTTGCTGTCAGATAGACTGGCTGTCTTGACCTTGCAACTGTCTGCCTTGTGTAGTACTGTTGCCAACCATCTGACAGTAGCAATCCTTCATTCTTGTTGTCATTCTTTTTTGCGTCTTGGGGCATGAACAATATCAATTGAACTTCTTCCAGGTATACATGTATTACAATCGACAGTATTGAAAAAGACACTACAAAGACATACTCTGGCTGTGACAGTATATTCTACTTAGATAAATTTAAGTACATGAAAATGTTGAGTTGACCGCGGTCTATCACCCATAAATCCCAACAATATGTAAGTTTGAATATAATAAAGTATATTATATATATATATATATATATATATATATACTAGATGATTTTATTCTCATATTTAATTATATTTTGCATTGATTTGGATATTTATTTAATAGATTTCAATGTTTTATTACAGAGTGTAAGAAATTACTAAAGTTGGAAGGATTTGGAGAAAGAAAGCTTAATTGGGCTCAAATTTAGATGAGAATTGGGATTTATTGGATTACACATATTATTACATTGTTTGGGTCATATACATCAAATTTTGACGATCTTACAGTTCACGCAAATTTTAGAAAAACCCAAATAGAAAAACCCATAAACTGTGGAGAAAACAGAGTTACGAATTTTGATTATAGAATCCTATTCGGTTTCCAAGATTGTCTTATATATTCATTAAAACATTAAAATAATTCTATTTGGGAAGATATCAATAAGTTTTTATTAGTGATATATACATATATAGAGATAGAAAGAGAAAAAATAGAGCGAGACTTTTACTTTTCTTCTTGTCGAAAGATTGAAGATCAAAGGTTGTTTGTCTATTCTCAATAATAGTTTAATTATGTGTTTTTATTATATCTCGTGTTTTGTTAGTTTAAATATGAGTGAGTAGATTTATAATATGAGATTAAGTTATACCCTAGCTATGATAGATGCATGATTCCCCCAAACCCAGTTTGATTTATTATTTGCTCTTGCTTATTGAGTTGTGCTAATTAACAATTACAGGTTAGACGTGATTATGTGTATTGTTTGAACCGATATCTATTTATCAACGAAAGTTGGATTTAGATGGTTGTGATTTATTCAATAAGGACATGAACTTCTCCATGAAAATAGGTAGAATGAATTGTTTGGAAATGAGGATGTTGTGTTTAATGTCTGTGAATTGAATGATACCATGGAAATAGGCTTGATTATATTTTTAGAGAAGCCATTAATACCCGGAAGTAGGGATGGCAGAAAAAACTGATCCAAATGGATACCCGATCGTTTCTACCGAGTGGATTTTACCGAACCCGATATTTTGGATTTGATTTTTAGACCCGAACGAGTTTGGATTTGGATTTGGATATTAGGTATTCCGTATCGAAACCCGACCCGAAATCTGAAACCGATCCGAACCCGAAACCCGAAAAAAAAATCCAAATATCTAAATATGTATATATGTATCTGTATAGAGTATACTAATATATTTTTTTTAATTTTAAATATACTAATTTTTTTTATAATATATATAGATAAATTGTGGATGTGTATATTCTTGGGCGATAATGTATTTTTTTGTTTAATTGATGAATTACTTTAAAATTTCATACTCTATATAGTGAAGATTTTTGTTTAGAAATTATTAAATACGGTTCAAGATTTTATTAGTGTGTAATAATTTATTATTAGTGTAGTTTAATTTTGAATATAATGAAATTCAAGGGCGAAAAAATCAAAAAAATTTTACAATACTACTTACATTTCGGGATTCGGGTTTTGGATAAACCCGAACAAAACTGAACCCGATCCGAAACCCGTGGATTTGGATTTGATATGTGAAACCCGATTGGATTTGGATTTGGATTAGGATTTTAAAAATAATTTGGATTTGGATATCTCAAATATCTGAACCGATCCGACCCGTTGTCATCCCTACCCAGAAGAGGTTATTTGTATTTTCTAGGGCGCATCTTTACTCGTGAGTAACATATATGATTAATTGGGGTAGAAATTCATAATTATATTGATTCATGCTAGTGGGGATCCTTGATTTTAAATATATTTTGTTATTTGCTTAATAAGTATTATTTGTATTAGTATAATATTAGTTTGATCATATCTCCATCTTTTATTGTGTCATTTGCTTAGTTGGATTGAAACGAGAATAACTAATGGTTGAGATGTTTGTTTCTGTGAGAGAGTCGACTTACCCTACTACATAGTTCGGAGGTCTTGTTAGATATTTATTATTTGGCAGGCACGCGACAGCCTTTTCAAATTTTTGGCGCCGCTGCGGGGGACAAAGTGTTGTTAGATTAGTTTTTTTAATATTTTTAACTAAATCTTTAGCATATATTTGGCTCTTAGCTTAAGATAAATGAATTGGGGGGGGGGGGGGTTAGTATTTATAGCCAAAATAATGGGCATTTTATATTTAATTTTAAAATGATAAAGCATAAAGTAACCTTAGGCAACCAAGTTTACTCCATTTCCCCATAAAGCATAAAGTGGCTTTTTGATAAAGTGAAAGAACATCTTTGACCTGTATTCTCTGAATTCTTGGGAGACCATTCTTAGCGACAGATGGTGCTATTATTGACATGCAAAGTGGGAATTTTTTTTTCAATTGGGAGAGGAGAAGATGGAATTTCAGCTTCAGAACTCAATGAGTCACCCCCGATGGGTGAAACTATAAACAGGGTGGATGTACTAGAAGAAGCAAAACACCTAGGTTGACACTCTATCATGTGATGATCCACTTCAAGATGTTCTTGTGGGAGGCATTGATGTTGAAAATATAGGGTGTATAGACTACAATAAACTTCTTGATGCAACACCCACAATTATGCAATCTCATCTCAATGTACTAAACCAAGAAGATGTGAAGGAGAGTTGTAAGTCTCTTCAGGTAGAACTAAAACCACTTACTGCATCTTTGAAATATGTGGTTATGAGCCCTAATAGTACATATCATGTTATTATTAATACTGGGCTTTATGACAAGCAAATTGAGTGATTACTCACGATTTTGAAAACATATAAAAGTGTCATTGAGTATACATTTGATGATATTAAGGGCATCAATCTATCTTTGTGTATGATCATTCTTGAGGATGAGTAAGCCTTCTCTATAGAACCTCAAAGGAGACTTAATCCTAATATGATGGAGATAGTCAAAAATGAGGTTTTAAAACTTCTTGATGCATGTATAATCTACCCTATCTTTGATAGTAAGTGGGCATGTACAAGTAGTTCCAAAGAATAGAAGAATGACAGTTGTCAAAAATGATAAGGGTGAGTTAATCTTTACCCGAACTGTAACTGAGTGGGGGTATGTGTATTGTTTGCTTAAAATAGAATAAAGCCACCAGAAAAGATCATCTTCCTCTCTCTTTTATTAATCTATTGCTTCAAAGGTTGGCAAAACATTCACTTTTCTACTATTTGGATGGATATTCAGGCTTCTTTCAAATTCTCGTCCATCTAGATGATCTGAAAAAGAAGACTTTTACATGTCCATATGATACATTTTCATGTCGTAGAATATGATTTGGATTATGTGATTCTCCTCCAACCTTTCAATGTTGTATGATGACAATTTTCTCAGATTTTCTTGAAGATATAATGGAAGAGTTTATGGACGCCTTTTCTGTTTATGGAACATATTTTGACATCTGGTTAAATAATTTAGAATAGGTGCTTCATAAATGTAAGGAAGTTAGTCTAGTTTTAAACTGGGAAAAATGTCATTTTATGGTACAAGAAGGAGTTGTTTTGGGTCATGTTGTCTCACACAGAGGCATCGAGGTCGATAGAGCTAAGGTAGAGGTAGTCGAGCGCTTACCACCCCCACCCTCGATGAAGGGTGTAAGAATATTTCTTGGTCATGCGGGATTTTACCACCGCTTTATAAAAGATTTTTCGAAAATTGCTCGACATATATTTGAGCTCTTAGGCAAAGAGGTCCCTTTTGTTTTTAATGATGCTTGTGTTGAGACTTTTGACTGGTTAAAGAAAGCTCTTATCTCTTCTCCAATAATACAACCACTAGGTTGGAATTTCCCTTTCGAGATCATGCGTGATGCTAGTGATCAATCTATGTGATAGGTCCAGATACGATTGTAGAAGGGGGGGGGGGTTGAATACAATCGATACCAAATAATCACGGAAGTGAATCTGATTGGAATATGACTTGTTAATCAGATTATAATTAATTAATATAACAATGTTTTAAGTCGTTATATAATTAATATGGTTCAGTTTTAATGTCCACTAATGTTCGTAGAATAAATTCGACAGGGTATATTCTAGATTAGTGATTAAAACAACCGGGTTATCAAAGCACAGAAAACTGTGGATATAACGATCAAGCAGGTTACGAACAACTTGAAAGCTTTACAAGTGCTTTGATTTACAAAGTGATGAACACTTAGAAATGAAAAAACTAAGCCATATATATAGGCAAAGCTTTGTACTTGTAAGACAAAGGAAAGACAAGACAAATACAAGTAGAAAAGACAATATAGCTTGGGCAAGACAAACTAAAAGAAAGGGAAGACAATTACAATTGCCTAACAAGCTAAAAGCATGGCAGTAAGCCAAATTTAGAAGGGCAAGACAATTCTGTGAAGGGGCAAGACAATTCAAGGCAGGAAGACAATTTGTCTTGGCCACTCAAAGAATCGGTAGGACAATTTGGAATTGTCTTGCTGATTTATCCAAATTTCGGTAGGACAATTTCATGGAAATTGTCTTGTTGATTCATCCAAATTTCGGTAGGACAATTTCATGGAAATTCTCTTGCTGCATCATATTTCATTCGGTAGGACAATTTCAAGGAAATTGTCTTGCTGGTCTTCTTTTATACTTGAAACACATTTGGTAAGACAATCTTTGATTGTCTTACAGAGTTTGTTTTGATGATTAAGGATGTAATTTGAAGTATATATTAAATAGAAAATCATCCACTTAATTAAGTTAATCATATAAATTCATAAATTAAATTAATTCGAGAGTGAATTAATTTGATAAAAAAATTAAATAATTAATATAATTATTTGTGAAGTGAAATAATAATCTATTAAATATTTATTCACCCAATCTTCAGTAGAGCTGCTTCCTGTCTTCTTTAAACTTTTAATAACTTCTTCTTGATTTGTCGAACGAACGAACTACCACTTCTGCTTGACTTCGAATATTTAATTTGAATAACTGATACACAGATGTACTGTCTGGTTCATCTGTATCTAGTTAAATCAAATATTCTTCGTCAAATAAACAATAAGAATTTGGTTTGTTCGTCGAGTCTTCGTCTTGTAAGTACTTCTTCATTGAATGGAATCTTCTGATAAAATAAAGTATAGAAACTTTATATATTCTGAACTCCTGGACGTGCCACAAAAGATTATTTGTGCACTGAGGCTTGAACATATTAATGAACTTCTTTGAGTGGTGTGCAGCAACATCCTGGAATTCTTCTGATGTATAATTCCCATAAATCATTTGGCGTTCTTCATACGAATTCTGATGACTTGCTATTTACTGAGCTTTCTTATCTGAGTTGAGTTGTACCTCTTTAAATACAAATAGGCTGAACATATGCCTTTCAATCTCCCCCTATTTGTTTGTTAACATAACATGCAAATTTTCTAGAGGATAACTCAAATAATAGATAAGACAAAGATTTAAACATTGGAATGTAAATAGCAAAAGTTTATGGCGTTGCATTAAACATTAAACCATGATCATTAACAGATTACAAAAGGATGTTCCTTGAACATATCTAACAAATATCCTAATCAATCTATTTCACTCAGAACGAGTGACTTCTCCTTCTTCGATATCTGAGAAATAAATGATTGGAGTAGAAGGCACATTCTGAGTAGGCTCTTCAGCTGGAGTGGATTCTCCACGCTTCTTTCTTTCATGAGCCAGAGCTAGCTGGTGAAGTACTTCCAATTCCACAGGGTCTTCACGGAAGTCTGATGGCTGAGATTTTGTTACACCCTTCATCCTCCGAAAGTATTGAGAAATATTTCTTCGGGTGCAGTAAGACAAGATTACATCATCAGCATCAGACTTGGCTTTGGAAGCGAAGCCCTTGGTTCTCAGTAAAGTGGATGCTAGAGCCAGACGTTTGGCAGGGTACTTTGGCAAAGCCTCTTCATTTAGATAGACAGTGCAGAGGACTTCCTTGTGAATGAACTTGACACAGTATGGGTTCTTGACAACCTGAGGACTGTTGAAGACAGCACAATCCAACAGTTTGTCGCGAAGGAGTTCATTCAAGTTGGAGCAACGCTTGACTTTGTTGCGAAGTACCCAGAGCTCAGATACAGAGAATGATTTGAGAAATTCAACAGATAGTCTGAATGAACCATTCCTCTGTGTATAGACAATCAGCTCCCATTCTTCTAGAAAATCCTTAGCTGCAACAGTTAAATATTCCAACTCTAAAGCAAAGGCATGCATAAAGACATCCTCATCAGGGTTTACCTCTCGGAGATCATAAATCAGAGATAAGAACTTTCTGTCATCAAAAGGTTCCCTTTGAGGTCCATTAAAGATCCTTCTTGCAATGTCCCAGCTTTTTCCTTCCTTTCTTTTAATCTCAAGATTCTTCTTCTTGATCGCAGCATCATAGATTTTCTGTTTTTCAATCTTGATTTGTTCCTCTGTGATCAACTTGTCCTCCAGAAGTTTCTGATAATCACGAAGCTTACGCTTCCTAGATTCATTTTCTGCTTTGAACTTCCTGACATTCTCCTCGTGTTCAAGATCAACAGGTTCTTCCTGAAACAAATAACTTTCATCAAATTTACCTTCTTCTTTAGCCTGACGATGGGTAGCATCGAAGACGTCATCATCATCCATGTCTTTCGGATAATCATCATAATTGTCAGTGTTGAAGACATTATCAGAATGATGTAACGGCTCTTTGACTTTTGACCTTTCATAACTTCTTTCAGCTTCAGAAGAGTCCTTACCACTTGCTCCTTCTCCACCCTTATCACTCCTATCAGCAGCATCAACATTGCTGTTATCATCTTTGTCTTCCTTATCCTTCTTCCCCTTAGTTGAGGGATCCTCTGGAGTAGACTGAGATGTAGACTGATTGATCTTCAAGTGTTGAACAACTTGAGCTAAAGTCTGCTCCAAGCCATCAAGCTTTGTCATACAGAGCTCCTGGTTCTTGTCAAACTTGTCCATCCTAGAGTGGATACCCTTGACATGATCGTCCATTTCCTTTTTCAGAGAAGTAAAGGAAGTATCAACAACTTTCTCCTGTAGAGTTACCAGCTCTCCACTTCTGAACTTTGCATTCTCAGCATTCAACCTTTCTATTTCAGCTTTCAGAGCAGCCATTTGTTCCTGTAACAGATCTGTGTTGGTGTGTGCACTCACCTCACGAACACTCAAAGATTTGTCACTATCCTCGCGTGCATGTGTTTCGCTCGGTGTTTGCCTGATTTCACTCGTATTTTTCACACCGTCACCAGAACCTGTATATACAACCATAGTTCCCTGAGATGGAACTGTAGGATGTGAAGGAACAAATTGTCCTTCCGATGCCTGTGAAGGCAGATGTACTTGCAGGTTGCCAAGTAGATCCTGATCCAAAAGGAAAGAGTGATCAGAAAAGTTTTCATATGACATATTTTGAAAATCTGTGCTCTCTCTAAGTGAAGAATCATAAAACAAAGGTTCAGTGTTTACTAGCGTGAGTGCTAGTTGTGTGCTTGACTCTTTACAGGATACCGCGGTCGGACGACCAATTTCAATAAACGCATTCTGTGGAGAGAATGAATCTAGAGACTATATATTTACCATTTCAGTGTCCAAATCCTTTTGGGAGGAAATGGATGCAGCGGCAGTTGTTTCCGGTTCTGCCACCCTTTGCTTCTTGTGAGACAGAGCTGCGGGTTCTCTCAATATTGCACTCCCACTCCGTTTCCGGACTACCTTTCTAACAACTGGTGTAGTAGTAGTGTTGGTTGATGTGTTTGATGAAGAATCAGTTTTTGAAATGGAAACGTCAGCTTGGTTATGAACCTGGGTGTTTTCAGGTTCATTGCTGGGAGTCTGAAAATCAAATCCAATGTCACAATCAAAATCTGCAATATCAATATTAAAAGTATCAGTGAGATTAGAAAGTACCTGAGCTACCTGTAAGTCAGTCCTGAAGTCCTGTAGCTCTGGATTGATAGCAGAATCAGATGGCAGGGGTTGAGAGGTGGATTGTGTTTGGGGAATGTGATGTGTATGGGTAGGTGAAGGTATAGGTTCAGACTGTGAAGGAAATATTGATGATTGTTGTTCAGGGAAGAAGTTGTAGTGCGGAGGGGATTGGTTTTGAGATTGGCGAGGAGAGTTGTATGGTGATTGGTAAGGTGATTGATATGGTGAGTTGTATGGAGGGTTGTATGGTGAGTGGTGTGAGGATTGGCTGGAGGATTGGTAGTCTTGGATGAGTTGTAGTGGTTGGAGGTTTTGTTGAGGTGGTTGTTGTTGTTCTTGCATTTCTGGTTGAGCATGTTGCTGCTGTTGTTGTTGTTGTTGTTGTTGTTGTTGATATTGATGTTGTTGTAGAGGTTCAGGGACTTGAACAGGCTGAAATGGAGCACTAAACTGCTCCAGCATGAAAGGAGTCACAACCAGTGGCACATTCTCATGCTTCTTCTTGTTGACCAGCCTGGTCTGAATCTTAGCACAAGTCCTCTGAATAGGAACCACAGGAGAATCGACATACATGTTCCTATCAGCCTCATTCATCTTATCATTTAAAAATAACATCAGAAACCTCGGATAAAAGCATTCAACCTTCTCATTCTGATGAATAGATCTTTGTTTAACAGAACCCATTTTTCTGATAATCTCCCTCAGCAATATCTTCCCAAAGTTGATCCGACGATTATATGCTATGCTGAATCCAAAGATTTGCAGAATCGAAGATATATTGCCAAAATTCTTCCTATTAGTGGGAGCAAACACCTTTGCCAGGGTGTCGAAGAATACATCTCATTCAGCCTTCAGATTTCCCTTAGCCATTTTAGGGAGAAAGATCTGTGCCTGATAGTTAATGTCCTGGAAGAATTGTCTAATCTCAGCATCTGTAGGGTCTTCTTCAAAATTTTCCCTTGAAAATCCCAAGATTCTATTAACATCATCAACAGTGATGACAATCCTCTTTCCATTAGGTAGATCACCTATCAGTTTGAAGTTATCTAGAGTTGTAGAGTTGACAGCATTTGAGTAGAAGTCAAACAGTGGTTGCACTTGAATCGGAATATCAACTGTAAGTGCAGTACTGGCTAGACATTGGCTTGTAAGGAATCTGACCCATGTTTTGAATCTATCTGAGCAGTCATTAGGATTCAGGTTTGCACAATAGTTGGTCTCAGCGATCACAAATTCTCCGGCCATTTATAATAATTAAAAATTGAATCAAGCGAGAATTTTTCAAAAGAAATGTGAAGGACCCACCATAATTATCCGACTAAAGCATGCATAAAACGATAAATAAACGAGAATTACAGAGTTATAAAATATTAGAACTAAAATCTAAATCCACAATCCCCGGATCACCAGGAATGAGTATGAACAACATCTAAAGTATTACAAACCCAAATTAAAGTCTAAGTCATTACTACACATTTCAAATCCCAAAAGTTTCTAAAAGATAAAATTAGGGAACTATGAGTTCCCAACCTGCTCCATCATACGGCAGTACGCAATCCCTGATCCTGAGGTGGACTTATGGGCGGTCTGCTTGAATCATGCCATTCTCGGGTTTCACTGAAGGGTTATAATAAACAACAATATGTACGAGCAAAAAGCTCAGCAAGTGAAAGCAGTATATAACAGTTCACAATATGCAATATAAACAAGTGCAAAAAACAACAATAGATATCACAAGGTATAATCACAAGTAAAGGTGCAAGTGAGATAGCGAATTTATTAGAATTGGAAACACACAGCGCTACGAGCATTGAGGGGTGATCAACCCACACCAAGATCCGAACCACATAAAGTGATTCAACCAGGGAGGATCCTCGGCACACATTGGCCATAAACAGACATCAGGCTCCCCGCTACTGATGCTGCAATTAATTGACTGGCGCCTCAGTCTTAAATAAAAAATATTATCCAATTCCTTTTAAGGTCATATCAATTCAATTCATTTTCAAAAAGGAGTCTTGATCAAAGACAAGTCATAAGCAATGGTATTTTCAAAATACAAGTGATCTTTCTAAATGAGGGAATGTTATTAAGATCAGGGTTCCAAAAGAGATAGTTCCGTTTAATGTGGGGTATCAAGTTCTCATTATTCATCATGGGACTATTAGAGTGTATTCATGTGGGTGTAAGGTGATATTATATGAAAAAGGTAATTCAAGTATTAAGGGTATTATTGGAATCCAAAGTTTTGATCATAAGGGGTGATAAGGTGATTCCGTTCTAAGTAAACAGTAATTCAACATTCACAGGGTATACAATTATCAAGCAAGTATAAAGGAAGAGTTTCACTTGCTTGGACTAAGCTTACTGAGCTCTTGTATAGATGCTTCTAGGGGTTCCTTGCCTGGCCTCCTACTTGCACCTATAATCAATAGTATCCTCGTCACTACAAAGCTAACTACCCTTTCATGTATAAATATATATATATATATATATATATATATATATATACATAAATAAATTTATACATATATATATATATATATATATATATATATATATATACACTTAATCTTAATTAAAACAAGTAACATGTTCATCAAGTAATGCACATAACAAGTAAAGCATGGCATTTTATTACTTAACTATTATCACTTAATAATCCTCTAATTATACCTAAGTCACTTAAGCAATTAATCAAGTAACACATAAGGTCTAAGACCAACACCTCCTAACTATACTCTACTGACCTCAACTTAACCAATTAATAGTAAGGCACACTTGTGCCCCACCTCCCAAGACTTACAAGTGAAGTGCAACCTAAGTGACTTACTAGTATGCTTACCTTGGCGACACTTATGTGCCTTGGTTAAAATAATGTATCTACACTAAGTGCATTGACTTAAACTAACTTGAACAATCTAATATGACTTAAAACTAACTCATGGACTCAATATAAGGTCAAGGCCTCACTGATGACACACTCAAATGCAATGCACCCTAAGTTGGTTCTGAAATGTGACTCTATGTATGACACTTGTGTTCTTTAGTGGGAATGAGGCATCTCCACTTAAGGCATTGACTCCAAACTAATTTATACAGGTTGATATGATCCTAAACTAACTTTATTCAGTGGTGTGACTCAAAGGCCTTGCCTACAAGGGCCTTTAAAAACTAGTGTACTAAGGTGACCATTCTGCCTAAGCACTTTGGCACCTCTTGGGGGTCTTGGCAAAAACAAGTGTTTCCACCATGTGCCTTGGTGAAATTGTGACTCCTCTGGATACCTAAGACATAAATCTAAGTTGTGCACTTGGAATGACACTAAGGCCCCTTGCTCAGGCCTCCTTGGGCCTCCATGCCAAGTTGGCACAGAACACCTTGACTTGCTGTGGGGACTACCCTGATCTTACCAACTTGAAACTCACTAAACTCACCCAATACACCAATAAAATGACTCAATAAGCTTCCTAAGACTTCCCTAAACTCATCTAGATTAAGGCCCCATGAGGGCCTCACCAATGACATAGCTTTAACCACTCAAGGATGCAATTGATCCTAAAGTGCCCTATTCTGCCCTGTACTCAAAAATGTGTGTGTGTACCTATGTAAATGATTGTTTTTATGCCTTTATGGCTACTGGAGACTTGTATATACCAAGTCCCAGCTCCAGGTAACTTGGGCCTATGAGGGCCTAAGCATGACATCTCCATTTTTCATGGTTTCTATAGTGTAAAAATCTGCTTTGGTGTGTGTGTGACTCCTTCCACCTTAACTCCCTTCCAAACGCCATATTCCAAGCAAACAAGCCACAAAACTACTCTACATGATACATATATCTACTGTCTATCCTCACCAAGCAAGATACCATAATTTTTAACCATATAAAATACAATGCCGAAGCAAAATAGTGAGCCAAAACAGAGCAGAATTTTCAGGGAGCATACATGAGCAAAATTTCGAATATATGAACATGATACTCTCAAACTAACCGCTGATTATCATTGTAAACTATCATATATGTTAAGAACCAACCATGTTTCACAAGTAACATAGCATGCATTAATCAAAAACCAAGTTAGAAACTCCAAATCATCACATATAGCATCCATTCGAAAGTCATGGCATAAAATCACTAGTTTCACATATTTCTTGTACAAATCATAACATGCAAGCTCTAAAACTTTATAAAACATATGGTAAGGGATCAAATCTTCTCAAAACCATAAGTATAACATCATTTCATTCTCAAAACCAATCACCAAAAATCCATTTCATTCGGCTCCCTTAAAGGTCATGGCCGAATGTGATGAAACAAGCGCGTGTCTTGGTCAAATGGAGGCATAAACCTCACCAAGAACACCTCAAGCTCATCTTTAGGAACCCCCAAAATGGTGACCCTAAGCTCATAAGAACTAAGGCCCCATTTCGGCTCCAAATTCAACATGCAACATAAGTTCTAACCTCAAAATGAAGATACAAGCTTGGATGATGGAGTATGTGCCTTGACAAGCTTGAAAATGAAGAAGAAATGAAGAAAATGGTGGAGAGGTGTAGAGAGAGAGATTCGGCCGAGAGAGATGAGGGAGAGAAGAGAGGAGAGTGGAGAGGGTTTTGGTGAGTGAAAGGGGGTGTGACAAGTGGAGCCAAGTGCTTGCCTTGATCCTTCTTTTGACTAGAAATAAGTTAGCGGGGTTTGTAATGACTAGCTTGTCCTTGGAAGCAATGTAAGGGGTGTTTGCATGCAAGGGTAGAGTAGACATTTGGTAATTATTTAAAGTGTGATTTAAAAGTATTAAAAGAAAGAGTTTTAATAAATAAAGTACAAATCTATAAATCATGAAATTAATATCACAAATAATATGAGATTTTAAAAGTTTAATAAAATAGTTTTCAAAAATTTTGGACAAAGAATGAATTTTAAAGGATTTACTAAAAGTAGAGCTCTAATATTCACATTACACATAAATATAAAAACACGAATATGATACACGTAAAATCTCGAGAAGAGTATATATATCAAATCGTCATTTTACAAGTTAAGATCTATCGGCTACTCGCAATTTATCGAATATTACTAAATCGTATCAATCTCTATTATTATTAAATCGGGTAGCGACAATGATCACATTTATTAATATTAAGTCAAAACCGTCGCAACTAGTAGTATCATTTAATCGCGTAGCGAGATTTATTCACCAAATATTAAACAAGTACATTTAAACTATAATCGGAAGTCACATAACAATAAACGAGTCAAATTCACATAATTTGGCAATTAAGACACGAAGATTTATATATTACCAAAAATGAAATAATGTAATATATATATAAGTCAAATATTACAGGCGTTACATCCTTCCCCCCTTAAAAGGATTCTGACCCCACAATCTAAATAAATAAATGAGGATACTTATCTAACATATCACTTTCTAATTCCCATGTTGATTCTTCAACCTTGGGATTCCTCCACAAAACTCTAACTAAAGGAACTGTTTTATTCCTTAACACCTTATTCTTTCTATCTAGAATGCTAACCGGTTGCTCGATATAAGACAAATCGGGCTCTATTTCAACTGGTTCATTCTCTATGATGCACTTGGTGTCGGGGTTGAACTTCTTAAGCAATGAGACATGGAAAACATTGTGAACGTGCTGCATTTGAGGCGGTAAGGCTAATTCGTATGCCACTTTCCCAATTCTGCTTAGAATCTCAAAAGGACCAATAAATCTTGGACTCAATTTCCCTTTCTTTCCGAATCTTGCTATTCCTTTCCAAGGTGACACTTTCAACAAAACAGCTTCTCCTACTTCATACTCAACATCCTTTCTGTGCCGGTCAGCATACTTTCGTTGCCTGTCTTGAGCTGCAATCAGTCTGCTTCGAATCACATATACTGCTTCCTTTGTTTGCTGGATCAATTCTGGACCAATTACTTTCCTTTCTCCAACTTCATCCCAATATATCGGAGATCTACACTTCCTCCCGTAAAGAGCTTCGTACGGGGGCATTCCAATGCTGGCATGATAACTGTTATCATACAAAAACACAACCAAAGGCAAATGCTCGTCCCAATTTCCTTTGAAGTCCAAAGCACAAGACCTTAACATGTCTTCGATAGTTTGAATTGTACGCTCGCTTTGTCCGTCCATTTGTGGATGATAAGCAGTACTCATCTTGAGTCGGGTTCCCAAATGTTCTTGAAATTGCTTCCAGAATCTAGAGTTAAAACGAGGGTCTCGATCTGACACAATAGATACTGGAACTCCATGACGAGTAACAATCTCTTTCAAATACATGTGAATCAGCTTGTCCATTGAAAATCTCTCGTTGATTGGCAGAAAATAAGCTGACTTGGTCAATCGATCAATGATTACCCAAATAGCATCATGATTAGATTTTGTCCTTGGCAATCCAACTATAAAGTCCATTGCAATGTGCTCCCACTTCCATTCTGGTATCTCTAAAGGCTGTATCATTCCACTTGGCTTCTGATGTTCAGCTTTTACTCTTTGACAAGTGTAGCATTTACTGATCCATTGAGCAATTTCCTTCTTCATATCTGGCCACCAAAAGTTTTGCTTCAAATCTTGGTACATCTTTGTGCTTCCGGGGTGAATAGAAAATTCTGAATTGTGAGCATCCTTCAAAATCTCATTCTTCAATTCTTCCACATTTGGTATCCAAATCCTTGATGAAAACCTCAAGATTCCTTGGTTGTCTTTTTGTGTACGAATTTCTTCTCCGGTCAACTCATTCATCTTCTCATTCATTACTTCTTCTTGGCACTTCTTTATCTTTTCCATCAATTCAGGCTGAAAAGTCATGGTACAAATCATTTCTGTAGGTGCACTTGGAGCTCGAATTTCAATTCCCATCTTCTCAAATTCTTGTGATAACTCTTGAGCCATGGCCACCATATTCAACCTTTCTTTGCGACTTAACGCATCTGCTACCACGTTTGCCTTTCCGGGATGATAATTAATCGTGCAGTCGTAGTCTTTAATCAATTCCAACCATCTTCGTTGCCTCATGTTCAACTCTTTTTGCGTGAAAATGTACTTTAAGCTTTTGTGATCCGTGAATATTTCACACTTCTCGCCATAAAGATAGTGTCTCCAAAGCTTCAAAGCAAACACAATTGCTACCAATTCCAAGTCATGAGTCGGGTATCTTTGTTCGTGTGGCTTAAGTTGTCTTGACGCCTAGGCTATTACTTTCCCGTGTTGCATTAAGACACAACCTAATCCTTTATACGACGCATCACTGTAGATAACAAAATCTCCTTGATCATCTAGCAAAGCCAAAACTGGAGCGGTAACTAACTTCTGCTTCAACTCTTGAAAACTCTTTTCACATTTGTCGGTCCATTCAAACTTCTCGTTCTTCCGAGTCAATCTTGTCAACGGTACTGCAATCTTTGAGAAATCCTTCACAAACCTTCGATAATATCCTGCCAATCCTATGAAACTTCTAACTTCAGTTGGGGTCTTTGGCCTTTCCCAATTCATTACAGCTTCTATCTTCGCTGGATCCACACGAATTCCTTCACTTCCAACAATATGCCCTAAAAACTGCACTTCTCGTAGCTAGAATTCACATTTAGAGAACTCTGCATATAACTTCTCCTTCCTTAAAGTTTCAAAGCTATCCTCAGATGTTCAGCATGTTCTTCTTCAGATTTCGAGTGTCATCGATGAATACAATGATGAACTTATCTAAATACTTCTTGAATACACGGTTCATCAAATCCATGAAGGCGGCTGGCGCGTTTGTCAATCCAAATGCCATAACTAGAAACTTGTAATGTCCATACCGAGTTCTAAAAGCTGTCTTTGGGATGTCCTCCAGCTTAATCTTCAATTGATGATATCCCGAACGCAAATCAATCTTTGAAAAGTAAGTTGCTCCTTTGAGTTGATCAAATAAGTCGTCGATACGAGGCAAATGATACCTATTCTTGATTGTCAGCTTGTTCAATTCTCTATAGTCGATGCACAATCTCATGCTTCCGTCCTTTTTCTTCACAAAAAGAACTGGAGCTCCCCACGGGGATACACTCGGCCTTATAACTCCTTTATCTAACAACTCTTGTAATTGCTTGGCCAATTCCTTCATTTCTGCCGGTGCCATCCGATACGGTTGCTTCGAAACTGGTTCCGTGCCGGGCGCTAAGTCGATAGAAAACTCAATTTGACGGTCAGGCGGCAATCCAGGAAGATCGTCAGGAAACACATCAAGAAACTCGTTAACTATCGGAATACTTTCTATATTCGGCGTCTCTTTAGATCTATCAATCACATAAGCCAAATAACCTTCACAACCTTGTCTTAACAGTTTCTTAGCTTGAATTATCGTCAAAAATGTCTTAACTTGTTTCTGCCCTTTAAACTCTACTTTCTTGCCTTGAGGAGACTTAAGGATTATCTTCTTCTTCTTACAATCTATTTGAGCACCATTTTCTGCTAACCAATCCATACCTAATATGACATCAAATTCTCCTAATCGAAAAGGTATAAGGGAAGCAGGAAAACTAAAGCCAGAAATCTCTATAGTACACCGGGGGCAAATACTTTTAACAGATACTTGTTGTTGATTAGCAATAATGATAGAAAGAGGTTCAACTACCGGTTCAATTTCACAATTCAACTTGCCAACAAAAGATTCAGATATGAAAGATCTAGTAGCTCCGGAATCAAATAGCACTTTAGCATGGATGTTGTTGACAGAAAGCGTACCTGCCACAACCTCAGAACTCTGAACAACATCCTTGATATTCATGTTAAAAGTCCTTGCTTGAGCCGGATAAGAGGGATGGTAAACAGGAGTTGCAGACTCAAAAACTTGAGTAGAAGGTAATTGCAGAATCGGAGCAGAAGATGTCATTCCTTGATTGTATGGGGTAGCTGCCAATTGCATCAACTTGTTGGTTCCAGAAGCTTTACAATCCCTTGACATGTGACTGGTCTTTCCACACTTGAAACATGTAACAAAAGGCTTCGGGTTCTGGCACTCGTTTGCATAATGACCCTTCGAGTTGTACTTGAAACAGACAATATCAGCCTTATTACAATTTCCCGTGTGTTTCTTGTTACAGAACTTACATTCTGAAGTTGCTTGTTGACTCTTTTGACCACTTGGTCCTTGAATCTTCCTCACATTCCTATTATTACCTTTCTTGAAACCTCGGGGACCTGCTTGATTCTGAAATCCAAACTTCTTAAAATTCTTCCCCTTTTGGCTCCCTTGCGCCGAACCTTCACTATTATTCCCAAACTTCCTCTTCTTGTTGTCCTTCTTCTTCTGATTCTGATCACTTTCTCCTTCGATTACCATTGCCTTCTGGACCACTTCAGCATATGTGGCCAATTCAAAAGCAGCCACTCTGCTTCGTAGCCAAGGCTTCAATCCTTGTTGAAATCTCTTTGCTCTTTTCTCATCCGTGTCCACATAATCTCCCACGAACCTTGCCAATTCTGTAAATTTCTTTTCATATTCTCCAACAGTCATTCCCTCCTGCTTTAATTCAAAAAATTTCAACTCCATTTGAGTTTGCATATACCTTGGAAAATAATTGTCTAGAAAAATCTTCTTAAACCTGTCCCAAGCAATAACATCACCTTCTTCTAAAGCACGTGCTGACTCCCACCAATAGTTTGCTTCATCTCTCAGAAAATAAGAGGCATACTCAACTTTCTTTTCTTCAGTTACCACAGCCAATGTGAAAGCCTTCTCCATCTCCTTAAGCCAGGATTGAGCTTCAACAGGGTCTTGAGTTCCTCGGAACTCGGGTGGTTTCACAGCCTGAAAAGATTTGAAGGTAGTAGGTGGTGGTGGAGGTGCTTGTTGTTGTTGCTGGAGTTGTTGTTGGAGTAATTGTTGTTGTTGAGCAAGGGTGACAGATTATTGGTGAAGAAGTTGCATAAGTTGAGCCAAGGTTGGTGGTGGTTCTTCGATATTTTCATTGTTGGTGTTGCGGGCTCTTCGAGGAGGCATGATTCTGAATGTAGACAAGAAAAGCTTATTCACAGTTCAATATATGCATACAAGTTATATTAAAGGGTAAATATTGGGTACATAGGTATTATTCAAGGATTATTCACAATGTAAAGGTTTATTGTTGTTATTAACATGGCATGATGGTATGTGGGTATATTATTAGAGTCTAAGGTATCACATAAAAAGGGTACAATCATTCGGTCAAGGTCATATTCATTGTATATTGGTAAAGTCTGAGTATAATCAAGTTCTAAAGGGTTTAACATGGCAAAATCTATCTAAGCATGGCATATTCAATGGTAATATGATGGCAAAATGAGATAAATAATCAAAGTGCGAATGTTAAACATTAAGCCGAAATAAAGTGCAAGTCGAAGTACCAACAGAAAGTAAAATGCGAATAAGTCTTCCCGAAACAATCCGGGGTACAAGTACGAATAAAAGTCAAAGTACGGATAACACGATAACAGAAATAAATAGACTAAGAGATAGTCTAGGTGGATGATGATGATGCTGGTGAAGCTGGTGGACTGGCAACGGGCTCACGAAGACTGCTAATCACACGGCGGAGCTCGTCAGTAATGGCGGTCAAAGTGATGCGACTCTCACGCTCGCGGTAGGGTGGAATAGCTGCCAAGCGGTCCTCAGCCATACGAATGATCTCCTCGACCCTAGCAATCAAACGGGGACCCTAACTTACATTTCGGGATTCGGGTTTTGGATAAACCCGAACAAACCTGAACCCGATCCGAAACCCGTGGATTTGGATTTGATATGTGAAACCCGATTGGATTTGGATTTGGATTAGGATTTTAAAAATAATTTGGATTTGGATATCTCAAATATCTGAACCGATCCGACCCGTTGTCATCCCTACCCAGAAGAGGTTATTTGTATTTTCTAGGGCGCATCCTTACTCGTGAGTAACATATATGATTAATTGGGGTAGAAATTCATAATTATATTGATTCATGCTAGTGGGGATCCTTGATTTTAAATATATTTTGTTATTTGCTTAATAAGTATTATTTGTATTAGTATAATATTAGTTTGATCATATCTCCATCTTTTATTGTGTCATTTGCTTAGTTGGATTGAAACGAGAATAACTAATGGTTGAGATGTTTGTTTCTGTGAGAGAGTCGACTTACCCTACTACATAGTTCGGAGGTCTTGTTAGATATTTATTATTTGGCAGGCACGCGACAGCCTTTTCAAATTTTTGGCGCCGCTGCGGGGGACAAAGTGTTGTTAGATTAGTTTTTTTAATATTTTTAACTAAATCTTTAGCATATATTTGGCTCTTAGCTTAAGATAAATGAATTGGGGGGGGGGGGTGGGTGGGTAGTATTTATAGCCAAAATAATGGGCATTTTATATTTAATTTTAAAATGATAAAGCATAAAGTAACCTTAGGCAACCAAGTTTACTCCATTTCCCCATAAAGCATAAAGTGGCTTTTTGATAAGGTGAAAGAGCATCTTTGACATGTATTCTCTGAATTCTTGGGAGACCATTCTTAGCGACAGATGGTGCTATTATTGACATGCAAAGTGGGAATTTTTTTTTTCAATTGGGAGAGGAGAAGATGGAATTTCAGCTTCAGAACTCAATGACTCACCCCCGATGGGTGAAACTATAAACAGGGTGGATGTATTAGAAGAAGCAAAACACCTAGGTTGACACTCTATCATGTGATGATCCACTTCAAGATGTTCTTGTGGGAGGCATTGATGTTGAAAATATAGGGTGTATAGACTACAATAAACTTCTTGATGCAACACCCACAATTATGCAATCTCATCTCAATGTACTAAACCAAGAAGATGTGAAGGAGAGTTGTAAGTCTCTTCAGGTAGAACTAAAACCACTTACTGCATCTTTGAAATATGTGGTTATGAGCCCTAATAGTACATATCATGTTATTATTAATACTGGGCTTTATGACAAGCAAATTGAGTGATTACTCACGATTTTGAAAACATATAAAAGTGTCATTGAGTATACATTTGATGATATTAAGGGCATCAATCTATCTTTGTGTATGATCATTCTTGAGGATGAGTAAGCCTTCTCTATAGAACCTCAAAGGAGACTTAATCCTAATATGATGGAGATAGTCAAAAATGAGGTTTTAAAACTTCTTGATGCATGTATAATCTACCCTATCTTTGATAGTAAGTGGGCATGTACAATTAGTTCCAAAGAATAGAAGAATGACAGTTGTCAAAAATGATAAGGGTGAGTTAATCTTTACCAGAACTGTAACTGAGTGGGGGTATGTGTATTGTTTGCTTAAAGTAGAATAAAGCCACCAGAAAAGATCATCTTCCTCTCTCTTTTATTAATCTATTGCTTCAAAGGTTGGCAAAACATTCACTTTTCTACTATTTGAATGGATATTCAGGCTTCTTTCAAATTCTCGTCCATCAAGATGATCTGAAAAAGACGACTTTTACATGTCCATATGATACATTTTCATGTCGTAGAATATGATTTGGATTATGTGGTTCTCCTCCAACCTTTCAATGTTGTATGATGACAATTTTCTCAGATTTTCTTGAAGATATAATTGAAGAGTTTATGGACGCCTTTTCTGTTTATGGAACAGATTTTGACATCTGGTTAAATAATTTAGAATAGGTGCTTCATAAATGTAAGGAAGTTAGTCTAGTTTTAAACTGGGAAAAATGTCATTTTATGGTACAAGAAGGAGTTGTTTTGGGTCATGTTGTCTCACACAGAGGCATCGAGGTCGATAGAGCTAAGGTAGAGGTTGTCGAGCGCTTACCACCCCCACCCTCGATGAAGGGTGTAAGAATTTTTCTTGGTCATGCAGGATTTTACCACCGCTTTATAAAAGATTTTTCGAAAATTGCTCGACATATATTTGAGCTCTTAGGCAAAGAGGTCCCTTTTGTTTTTAATGATGCTTGTGTTGAGACTTTTGACTGGTTAAAGAAAGCTCTTATCTCTTCTCCAATAATACAACCACTAGGTTGGAATTTCCCTTTCGAGATCATGCGTGATGCTAGTGATCAATCTATTTGTTAGGTCCAGATACGATTGTAGAAGGGGGGGGGTTGAATACAATCGATACCAAATAATCACGGAAGTGAATCTGATTGGAATATGACTTGTTAATCAGATTATAATTAATTAATATAACAATGTTTTAAGTCGTTATATAATTAATATGGTTCAGTTTTAATGTCCACTAATGTTCGTAGAATAAATTCGACAGGGTATATTCTAGATTAGTGATTAAAACAACCGGGTTATCAAAGCACATAAAACTGTGGATATAACGATCAAGCAGGTTACGAACAACTTGAAAGCTTTACAAATGCTTTGATTTACAAAGTGATGAACACTTAGAAATGAAAAAACTAAGCCATATATATAGGCAAAGCTTTGTACTTGTAAGACAAAGGAAAGACAAGACAAATACAAGTAGAAAAGACAATATAGCTTGGGCAAGACAAACTAAAAGAAAGGGAAGACAATTACAATTGCCTAACAAGCTAAAAGCATGGCAGTAAGCCAAATTTAGAAGGGCAAGACAATTCTGTGAAGGGGCAAGACAATTCAAGGCAGGAAGACAATTTGTCTTGGCCACTCAAAGAATCGGTAGGACAATTTGGAATTGTCTTGCTGATTTATCCAAATTTCGGTAGGACAATTTCATGGAAATTGTCTTGTTGATTCATCCAAATTTCGGTAGGACAATTTCATGGAAATTCTCTTGCTGCATCATATTTCATTCGGTAGGACAATTTCAAGGAAATTGTCTTGCTGGTCTTCTTTTATACTTGAAACACATTTGGTAAGACAATCTTTAATTGTCTTACAGAGTTTGTTTTGATGATTAAGGATGTAATTTGAAGTATATATTAAATAGAAAATCATCCACTTAATTAAGTTAATCATATAAATTCATAAATTAAATTAATTCGAGAGTGAATTAATTTGATAAAAAAATTAAATAATTAATATAATTATTTGTGAAGTGAAATAATAATCTATTAAATATTTATTCACCCAATCTTCAGTAGAGCTGCTTCCTGTCTTCTTTAAACTTTTAATAACTTCTTCTTGATTTGTCGAACGAACGAACTACCACTTCTGCTTGACTTCGAATATTTAATTTGAATAACTGATACACAGATGTACTGTCTGGTTCATCTGTATCTAGTTAAATCAAATATTCTTCGTCAAATAAACAATAAGAATTTGGTTTGTTCGTCGAGTCTTCGTCTTGTAAGTACTTCTTCATTGAATGGAATCTTCTGATAAAATAAAGTATAGAAACTTTATATATTCTGAACTCCTGGACGTGCCACAAAAGATTATTTGTGCACTGAGGCTTGAACATATTAATGAACTTCTTTCAGTGGTGTGCAACAACATCCTGGAATTCTTCTGATGTATAATTCCCATAAATCATTTGGCGTTCTTCGTACGAATTCTGATGACTTGCTATTTACTGAGCTTTCTTATCTGAGTTGAGTTGTACCTCTTTAAATACAAATAGGCTGAACATATGCCTTTCAATCTCCCCCTATTTGTTTGTTAACATAACATGCAAATTTTCTAGAGGATAACTCAAATAATAGATAAGACAAAGATTTAAACATTGGAATCTAAATAGTAAAAGTTTATGGCGTTGCATTAAACATTAAGCCATGATCATTAACAGATTACAAAAGGATGTTCCTTGAACATATCTAACAAATATCCTAATCAATCTATTTCACTCAGAACGAGTGACTTCTCCTTCTTCGATATCTGAGAAATAAATGATTGGAGTAGAAGGCACATTCTGAGTAGGCTCTTCAGCTGGAGTGGATTCTCCACGCTTCTTTCTTTCATGAGCCAGAGCTAGCTGGTGAAGTACTTCCAATTCCACAGGGTCTTCACGGAAGTCTGATGGCTGAGATTTTGTTACACCCTTCATCCTCCGAAAGTATTGAGAAATATTTCTTCGGGTGCAGTAAGATAAGATTACATCATCAGCATCAGACTTGGCTTTGGAAGCGAAGCCCTTGGTTCTCAGTAAAGTGGATGCTAGAGCCAGACGTTTGGCAGGGTACTTTGGCAAAGCCTCTTCATTTAGATAGACAGTGCAGAGGACTTCCTTGTGAATGAACTTGACACAGTATGGGTTCTTGACAACCTGAGGACTGTTGAAGACAGCACAATCCAACAGTTTGTCGCGAAGGAGTTCATTCAAGTTGGAGCAACGCTTGACTTTGTTGCGAAGTACCCAGAGCTCAGATACAAAGAATGATTTGAGAAATTCAACAGATAGTCTGAATGAACCATTCCTCTGTGTATAGACAATCAGCTCTCATTCTTCTAGAAAACCCTTAGCTGCAACAGTTAAATATTCCAACTCTAAAGCAAAGGCATGCATAAAGACATCCTCATCAGGGTTTACCTCTCGGAGATCATAAATCAGAGATAAGAACTTTCTGTCATCGAAAGGTTCCCTTTGAGGTCCATCAAAGATCCTTCTTGCAATGTCCCAGCTTTCTCCTTCCTTTCTTTTAATCTCAAGATTCTTCTTCTTGATCGCAGCATCATAGATTTTCTATTTTTCAATCTTGATTTGTTCCTCTGTGATCAACTTGTCCTCCAGAAGTTTCTGATAATCACGAAGCTTACGCTTCCTAGATTCATTTTCTGCTTTGAACTTCCTGACATTCTCCTCGTGTTCAAGATCAACAGGTTCTTCCTGAAACAAATAACTTTCATCAAATTTACCTTCTTCTTTAGCCTGACGATGGGTAGCATCGAAGACGTCATCATCATCCATGTCTTTCGGATAATCATCATAATTGTCAGTGTTGAAGACATTATCAGAATGATGTAACGGCTCTTTGACTTTTGACCTTTCATAACTTCTATCAGCTTCAGAAGAGTCTTCCTTATCCTTCTCCCCCTTAGTTGAGGGATCCTCTGGAGTAGACTGAGATGTAGACTGATTGATCTTCAAGTGTTGAACAACTTGAGCTAAAGTCTGCTCCAAGCCATCAAGCTTTGTCATACAGAGCTCCCGGTTCTTGTCAAACTTGTCCATCCTAGAGTGGATACCCTTGACATGATCGTCCATTTCCTTTTTCAGAGAAGTAAAGGAAGTATCAACAACTTTCTCCTGTAGAGTTACCAGCTCTCCACTTCTGAACTTTGCATTCTCAGCATTCAACCTTTCTATTTCAGCTTTTAGAGCAGCCATTTGTTCCTGTAACAGATCTGTGTTGGTGTGTGCACTCACCTCACGAACACTCAAAGATTTGTCACTATCCTCGCGTGCATGTGTTTCGCTCGGTGTTTGCCTGATTTCACTCGTATTTTTCACACTGTCACCAGAACCTGTATATACAACCATAGTTCCCTGAGATGGAACTGTAGGATGTGAAGGAACAAATTGTCCTTCCGATGCCTGTGAAGGCAGATGTACTTGCAGGTTGCCAAGTAGATCCTGATCCAAAAGGAAAGAGTGATCAGAAAAGTTTTCATATGACATATTTTGAAAATCTGTGCTCTCTCTAAGTGAAGAATCATAAGACAAAGGTTCAGTGTTTACTAGCGTGAGTGCTAGTTGTGTGCTTGACTCTTTACAGGATACCGCGGTCGGACGACCAATTTCAATAAACGCATTCTGTGGAGAGAATGAATCTAGAGACTATATATTTACCATTTCAGTGTCCAAATCCTTTTGGGAGGAAATGGATGCAGCGGCAGTTGTTTCCGGTTCTGTCACCCTTTGCTTCTTGTGAGACAGAGCTGCGGGTTCTCTCAATATTGCACTCCCACTCCGTTTCCGGACTACCTTTCTAACAACTGGTGTAGTAGTAGTGTTGGTTGATGTGTTTGATGAAGAATCAGTTTTTGAAATGGAAACGTCAGCTTGGTTATGAACCTGGGTGTTTTCAGGTTCATTGCTGGGAGTCTGAAAATCAAATCCAATGTCACAATCAAAATCTGCAATATCAATATTAAAAGTATCAGTGAGATTAGAAAGTACCTGAGCTACCTGTAAGTCAGTCCTGAAGTCCTGTAGCTCTGGATTGATAGCAGAATCCGATGGCAGGGGTTGAGAGGTGGATTGTGTTTGGGGAATGTGATGTGTATGGGTAGGTGAAGGTATAGGTTCAGACTGTGAAGGAAAGATTGATGATTGTTGTTCAGGGAAAAAGTTGTAGTGGGGAGGGGATTGGTTTTGAGATTGGCGAGGAGAGTTGTATGGTGATTGGTAAGGTGATTGATATGGTGAGTTGTATGGAGGGTTGTATGGTGAGTGGTGTGAGGATTGGCTGGAGGATTGGTAGTCTTGGATGAGTTGTAGTGGTTGGAGGTTTTGTTGAGGTGGTTGTTGTTGTTCTTGTATTTCTGGTTGAGCCTGTTGCTGTTGTTGTTGTTGTTGATATTGATGCTGTTGTAGAGGTTCAGGGACTTGAACAGGCTGAAATGGAGCACTAAACTGCTCCAGCATGAAAGGAGTCACAACCAGTGGCACATTCTCATGCTTCTTCTTGTTGACCAGCCTGGTCTGAATCTTAGCACAAGTCCTCTGAATAGGAACCACAGGAGAATCGACATACATGTTCCTATCAGCCTCATTCATCTTATCATTTAAAAATAACATCAGAAACCTCGGATAAAAGCATTCAACCTTCTCATTCTGATGAATAGATCTTTGTTTAACAGAACCCATTTTTCTGATAATCTCCCTCAGCAATATCTTCCCAAAGTTGATCCGACGATTATATGCTATGCTGAATCCAAAGATTTGCAGAATCGAAGATATATTGCCAAAATTCTTCCTATTAGTGGGAGCAAACACCTTTGCCAGGGTGTCGAAGAATACATCTCATTCAGCCTTCAGATTTCCCTTAGCCATTTTAGGGAGAAAGATCCGTGCCTGATAGTTAATGTCCTGGAAGAATTGTCTAATCTCAGCATCTGTAGGGTCTTCTTCAAAATGTTCCCTTGGAAATCCCAAGATTCTATTAACATCATCAACAGTGATGACAATCCTCTTTCCATTAGGTAGATCACCTATCAGTTTGAAGTTATCTAGAGTTGTAGAGTTGACAGCATTTGAGTAGAAGTCAAACAGTGGTTGCACTTGAATCGGAATATCAGCTGTAAGTGCAGTACTGGCTAGACATTGGCTTGTAAGGAATCTGACCCATGTTTTGAATCTATCTGAGCAGTCATTAGGATTCAGGTTTGCACAATAGTTGGTCTCAGCGATCACAAATTCTCCGGCCATTTATAATAATTAAAAATTGAATCAAGCGAGAATTTTTCAAAAGAAATGTGACGGACCCACCATAATTATCCGACTAAAGCATGCATAAAACGATAAATAAATGAGAATTACAGAGTTATAAAATATTAGAACTAAAATCTAAATCCACAATCCCCGGATCACCAGGAATGAGTATGAACAACATCTAAAGTATTACAAACCCAAATTAAAGTCTAAGTCATTACTACACATTTCAAATCCCAAAAGTTTCTAAAAGATAAAATTAGGGAACTATGAGTTCCCAACCTGCTCCATCATACGGCGGTACGCAATCCCTGATCCTGAGGTGGACTTATGGGCGGTCTGCTTGAATCATGCCATTCTCGGGTTTCATTGAAGGGTTATAATAAACAACAATATGTATGAGCAAAAAGCTCAGCAAGTGAAAGCAGTATATAACAGTTCACAATATGCAATATAAACAAGTGCAAAAAACAACAATAGATATCACAAGGTATAATCACAAGTAAAGGTGCAAGTGGGATAGCGAATTTATTGGAATTGGAAACACACAGCGCTACGAGTATTGAGGGGTGATCAACCCACACCAAGATCAGAACCACATAAAGTGATTCAACCAGGGAGGATCCTCGGCACACATTGGCCATAAACAGGCATCAGGCTCCCCGCTACTGATGCTGCAATTAATTGACTGGCGCCTCAGTCTTAAATAAAAAATATTATCCAATTCCTTTTAAGGTCATATCAATTCAATTCATTTTCAAAAAGGAGTCTTGATCAAAGACAAGTCATAAGCAATGGTATTTTCAAAATACAAGTGATCTTTCTAAATGAGGGAATGTTATTAAGATCAGGGTTCCAAAAGAGATAGTTCCGTTTAATGTGGGGTATCAAGTTCTCATTATTCATCATGGGACTATTAGAGTGTATTCATGTGGGTGTAAGGTGATATTATATGAAAAAGGTAATTCAAGTATTAAGGGTATTATTGGAATCCAAAGTTTTGATCATAAGGGGTGATAAGGTGATTCCGTTCTAAGTAAACAGTAATTCAACATTCACAGGGTATACAATTAGCAAGCAAGTATAAAGGAAGAGTTTCACTTGCTTGGACTAAGCTTACTGAGCTCTTGTATAGATGCTTCTAGGGGTTCCTTGCCTGGCCTCCTACTTGCACCTATAATCAATAGTATCCTCGTCACTACAAAGCTAACTACCCTTTCATGTATAGATATATATATATATATACATAAATAAATTTATACATATATATATATATATATATACACTTAATCTTAATTAAAACAAGTAACATGTTCATCAAGTAATGCACATAACAAGTAAAGCATGGCATTTTATTACTTAACTATTATCACTTAATAATCCTCTAATTATACCGAAGTCACTTAAGCAATTAATCAAGTAACACATAAGGTCTAAGACCAACACCTCCTAACTATACTCTACTGACCTCAACTTAACCAATTAATAGTAAGGCACACTTGTGCCCCACCTCCCAAGACTTACAAGTGAAGTGCAACCTAAGTGACTTACTAGTATGCTTACCTTGGCGACACTTATGTGCCTTGGTTAAAATAATGTATCTACACTAAGTGCATTGACTTAAACTAACTTGAACAATCTAATATGACTTAAAACTAACTCATGGACTCAATATGAGGTCAAGGCCTCACTGATGACACACTCAAATGCAATGCACCCTAAGTTGGTTCTGAAATGTGACTCTATGTGTGACACTTGTGTTCTTTAGTGGGAATGAGGCATCTCCACTTAAGGCATTGACTCCAAACTAATTTATACAGGTTGATATGATCCTAAACTAACTTTATGCAGTGGTGTGACTCAAAGGCCTTGCCTACAAGGGCCTTTAAAAACTAGTGTACTCGTTCTGAGTGAATAGATTGATTAGGATATTTGTTAGATATGTTCAAGGAACATCCTTTTGTAATCTATTTATGATCATGGTTTAATGTTTAATGCAAGCCATAAACTTTTGCTATTTACATTCCATTGTTTAAATCTTTGTCTTATCTATTAGTTGAGTTATCCTCTAGGAAATTTGCATGTTATGTTAACAAACAAATAGGGGGAGATTGAAAGGCATATGTTCAGCCTATTTGTATTTAAAGAGATACAACTCAACTCAGATAAGAAAGCTCAGTAAATAGCAAGTCAACGGAATCCGTACGAAGAACGTCAAATGATTTATGGGAATTATATGTCGGATAAATTCCAGGATGCTGCTGCACACCACTGAAAAAAGTTCATTAATATGTTCAAGCCTCAGTGCACAAATAATCTTTTGTGGCACGTCCAGGAGTTCAGAAGATATAAAGTTTCTATACTTTATTTTATCAGAAGATTCCATTTAATGAAGAAGTACTTACAAGACGAAGACTCGACGAACAAATCAATTTCCTAATGTTTATTTGACAAAGAATATTTGATTTAACTAGATACAGATGAACCAGACAGTACATCTGTGTATCAGTTATTCAAATTAAATATTTGAAGTCAAGCAGAGTTGGTGGTTCGTTCGTTCGACAGATCAAGACGAAGTTATTAATGTTTAAAGAAGACGGGAAACTGTTCTACTGAAGAATAGGTGATTAAATATTTAATAGATTATTATTTCACTTCACAAATAATTATATTAATTATGTAATTTATTTGTTAAGTTAATTCACTCACGAATTAATTTAATGTATGAATTATATGATTAATTTAATTAAGTGGATAATTTTCTATTTAATATATATCTTAAATTACATCCTTAAATCAACAAAACAAACTCAGTAAGACAATCCAAGATTGTCTTACCGAATCTGTTTCAAGGATGAATGCTGCAACAACCAAGACAATCAACCTTTGTCTTACCGAAGAAAGCAGGGAAGCATGCAAGACAAACCTAATTGTCTTACCGTTTCTTCTAGCCTCTGCCAAGACAATCACAATTGTCTTACCGATTGTGTGGTGTTGCCTGCAAGACAATGTCTGTGGCTTCCCAGACAATCTTGGATTGTCTGACCGAATGAAGCCTCCAAGACAATCCTTGATTGTCTGACCGAATGAAGATCAGCAAGACAATCTTTGATTGTCTGACCGAATGTAGATTGTCTGACCGAATGAAGATCAGCAAGACAATCTTTGATTGTCTGACCGAATGGAGATTGTCTGACCGAGCTCTGTATTGTCTTGCTAGCTATAAAATTGTCTTTCTGCTGTGTCTTGTGCTTGCAAGGCAATCTAAAATTATCTTGCCCTTTCCACTTTTTCTTTGCTACTTACAATTGTCTTGTCTTTCAATTGTCTTACAAGTACAAATGCTTTGCCTATAAATATGGCTTTGCATTCTTCATTTTTAGTGTTCATCACTTTGTAAATCAAAGCATTTGTAAAGCTTTCAAGTTGTTCGTAACTTGCTTGATCGTTATATCCACAGTTTTCTGTGCTTTGATAACCCGGTTGTTTTAATCACTAAAATCTAGAATATACCCTGTCGAATTTATTCTACGAACTTTTAGTGGACATTAAAACTGAACCATATTAATTATATAACGACTTCAAACATTGTTATATTAATTAATTATAATCTGATTAACAAGTTATATTCAATCAGAATCACTTCCGCGACAATTTGGTATTGATTGTATTCAACCCCCCCCTTCTACAATCATATCTGGACCTAACAATTGGCATCAGAGAGGTTGATACTATTTTTCGTATCAGATCCTATACACACTCTGTAACGTCCAAATATTTTTTATTCGAATTAATTTTATTCCAAAAATTAATTTTGATTAAAAATATTTTTCTTTCAAAAATCCAAATCTCTCCAAACACTATTCACTTTAAATTCTTAAAAAAAATGAGTACGCAAAAGATCAGTAGCATTAAAATCCCACCGTTCAGCCAGGAACACTTTGGCCTATGGAAAATGCACATGTTCCTATTCCTCCGAACAGCGAACAGAAAATACATCGGGATTTTAGACAAAGGTGTTACTACTCCGATGAATGTCATATTAGCACACGAAGAGGATGGTGTGTTAATACCTCATCAGGTCATTCCGAAAGAACTTTCTGAGTACACAGATGAAGAGAGTGAACAGATGAACTTAGATGACGCTCTTCAACTAATCTTGGTTGAATCTCTAAATCCAGTGATGTACAATGCTGTTGTAAATTGTACGAATGCCAAGCAAATCTGGGATACATTAGAGATTATCAATGAAGGCTCAGAGGAAGTTAGGGAAAACAAGAAAGAGATACTGATGGCTCAGTATGAACAGTTTGGTTCCAATCCCGGAGAAGGGATTTCAGAAGTGTTTATCAGACTTAATAATTTGATAAATAATTTAAATCTGAATGGGAAATTCTATGACAAGAAAGAGGTCAACATGAAGTTTCTCTTAACACTTCCTGAACATCTGGAACACAGAATCACTGCCATCAGGGAAAGCAGAGATCTGAATGAGATTTCTCTAGAAAGACTCTACGGAGTTTTGAAAACTTATGAACTGGAGCAAGTTCAGAGTAAACAGAGATATGGCTGGGGTAAAACACAGAACCATTCGAGAGCTCTAGTTGTTGAGTCACCTGCACCGGAAGAAAAGAAGGATGTTGTTGTTCCTTCTAAGACTACTCAGGAATTTGTTGTACCTGAGATGGGTCAGACTGCTTCTTCCAGTGGTGATGAAGAGTTCTATACAATGGAAGAGCTTGAACAGTTAGAAGATCAATCTCTATCACTGTTTGCCAAGAAGTTTGGAAACATGAGATTCCGGAAGAATCCTTCCTATAAATACAAACCTACTGTTAGTAAGTTTCAGAAGGGAGGCTATTCATCTTCAACAAGCAAAGGAGGATACAAGACTAGGATGGTGGACAGAAGTAAATTTAAATGTTTCAACTGTGGTGAACCTGGACACTTTGCAACTGAGTGCAAGCAGCCCAAGGTTCAAGGAAAGAGAAAGGATTCGTATGATGAGCTGAAGCTGAAGTATGATGCCTTAGTAAGAAAGCATGATGGTACTTCTGGAAGTCAAAGCTTCAAGAGCAAATCATATCTAGCAGAAGAGAAAAGCTGGGATGATACAGATAGTGATGAAGAAGAGCAGATTGGGAATGTTGCTCTCATGGCTAATGCTGGATCATCTTCACCTCCTCCTGCTGGAAGCTTTCAGGTAGATCCTACATGCCCTAAACTGTTTATGCAATTAGGACTTGAAAGAGATGATGCTATTAAAAAGATGAAAGCTGCCAATCTTAAAATTGATACTTTAGTCTTAGAAATTCATGCTTATAAGATGAATGAGATGAAAGTATCAAAACCTAAAATAGAACAATTGACTATGGATTTAGGATTACAATGTGCTAAAGTCAAAGTTCTAGAGAAAGGTGAGATTGCTTTAAGACTTCAGCTAGACGAAGAGAAAGTTAAGTGTAAAGCCTTTAAGGATGCCTCCACTATAGTCAAAGAACTTAATGATAAACAAGAGATCAAGAGAACTGTTGGAATAGGTTTTGACTATAACAAATCCGTAGGTAAGGCTAGTAACATTACTCCTTTCAAGAAGAGTGCTGAGGAAAGAGGGATTCCTTTTGTTTTGAAAGATTCCCTTAAACCTTTGTTTAAAACCTCAGAAGCTGAACCTCTTTTAGAGACTCCTGTTGTCATTAGATATGAACTAAAACAGGAAGACCTTAAAATGAAAGAGAGTAATGAGATGAGAGATGAGATTCTGACAAACCTGAAACCAATCAAAGTGAAAGGCAATGTTAGGTTGCCTAAAGCTGGTTTAGGTGTCAACTCTGAAAGAACTAAGTTCAACAAGCCTAATAACTTTGTGAATAGTAAGAACAGAAACAATAGATGCCATTCTACTGAGAATTTTAAAACTGTTAACAATAGTAGAGTAGAATCTGTTGATGTTCCTATTATTATGACTGATACTCCTGTTGTTCCTGCGTTTGATGCATGTCATAAATATTGTAGTGTTGATAATTGTATGACTTGTGCTTTCAATTTGATGTCTGCTTATTTTAAAAATTTGCATGCTAAAAATGAAAACACATCGCCTAGACAACACACAAACAACAAGCATGCTAGATCAAAGACTGCTAGTCCTACTCATGTTAGGAAGGAGACTTATGTTCCAAAGCCTAAAACTAAGGTTTATAAGGATGTTGTTAAGGAAGTAAGTTCAGTCAAGTCTGAACCAAGTATCAGTCCAAGAGGCTCTGTTGTTACACCTGATAGAAATCAGTTCTTTAAGTTTACTGGACCCAATCAAGTGTGGGTCCCAAAGAATGTTTAATCAAATTGTCTTTTACAGGGTGCCAGTGGAATTGTTCGTGTTACCTGGGTGCTTGACAGTGGAGCGTCAATGCACATGACTGGCAATAAATCCCTGCTAGAAGACATAAGAGAAGGAGCTGGCCCTACAGTCAGTTTTGCTGATAATAGCAAAGGTCGTACTGTGGGATATGGCAAGTACAAAATTGGAAGGATCATCATAGAAGATATTGCAATAGTTGAAGGACTTCAACATAATCTCCTGAGTGTCAGTCAATTCTGTGACAAAGGTTATTATGTTCATTTTGAAAAGGAGATATGTATCATTAAGCATATCAAGGATAAGCGTCCTTCACTATGTGGCATAAGGAAAGGCAATATATTCGTAGCTGATTTGTCTTCAGGACCAGGAAACGAAGTTCACTGTTTCTACGCCAAAGCGTCTGCTGAAGATAGTTGGTTATGGCATAAGAAGCTCTCACACCTCAACTTCAAAACCATGAACTCTCTAGTCAAGAGAGATCTAGTGAGAGGGTTGCCTTCCCTGGAATTCTCAACTGATGATCTTTGTGAAGCTTGTCAGAAAGGAAAAGCGAAGAGAGCATCTCACAAAGGCAAAACCATCAATACCATTACAGATCCACTTCATTTGTTGCATATGGATTTGTTTGGCCCTGTGAATGTTGCATCCATTGATGGAGGAAGATATGCCTTGGTTATTGTGGATGACTTCTCAAAATTTACATGGGTTTACTTCCTGGCTTCTAAGGATGAAACTCCCCTGATAGTAATTGATCATATCAAGTTGGTTGAGTTGGAAAAAGGTGTTCCTGTAAAAGCTGTAAGATCAGACAATGGAACTGAGTTCAAAAATCAAACTCTAATCAACTTTTACTCTGAAAAGGGAATTAGAAGGCAGTATTCAGCACCAAGGACTCCTCAGCAGAATGGAGTCATCGAAAGAAAGAATCGTACACTGATCGAAGCTGCAAGGACTATGATTGCTGAAGCAAAGCTTCCTCTGTACTTTTGGGCTGAAGCTGTGTCTACTGCCTGCTATACCCAGAATAGAACTTTGATCAACAAGGATCATATGAAAACTCCATTTCATCTGTATAACAACAAGAAACCTTATGTCAAACATCTTCATGTCTTTGGAGCCAAGTGTTATGTTCTCAAGGATGGTGAAGAGAACTTGAACAAGTTTGAGCCAAAGGCATCTGAAGCAATTTTTGTTGGTTATACAAATAATGCTTATAGAGTTTTTGTAATTGATACTCTGTCAGTAAAAGTTAGTGTCAATGTTACATTTGATGACACTAAACTTCCAAGTCTACAATCTGCTGATCCATCTGAGTCTCTGAAGTTTGACAACTATCCAGACTCTGATTCAGATGATGATATACCACCTGAGGTTGCAACAGGAGATGACAACAATGATAATGATCCAGGCAATGGTGGAGGAAATGGCAATAATGCTGGAGATTCCACTGATGCCAGTGGTGGATCATCAAGTCAACCTGGCAACAACTCAGGGGGAGCTGATGGATCAACTAGTCACACATTTCAGCTTAATGATAATACTGCTGAATCATCAAGGACACATCTTCCAAGGGAAAGGATTTGGAGCAGAGATCATCCCTTTGATTTAATTATTGGTGATCCTGATGTTGGTGTCAGGACTAGAAGTGCTACGACAAATGAATGCCTATTCTATGGGTTTCTATCTCAACTAGAACCAAAGAAAATAGAAGAAGCACTTGCTGATCCTGATTGGGTTCTTGCCATGCAAGAAAAACTCAATCAATTTGAGAGACAAGAAGTCTGGGCCCTAGTTCCAAGACCAAAAGGAAAATCTACAATTGGAGCTAGATGGGTCTTCCGTAACAAGTTAGATGGTGATGGCATTGTTGTAAGGAACAAAGCCAGACTGGTTGCAAAAGGTTATTCACAAGAAGAAGGAATTGATTATGATGAAACCTATGCTCCAGTTGCTCGTCTTGAAGCCATCAGAATATTTCTTGCATTTGCTGCACACTCCAACTTCAAGGTATATCAAATGGATGTGAAAAGTGCATTTCTGAATGGAAAGCTAGAAGAAGAAGTATATCTGGAACAGCCCCCTGGCTTTGAAAATCCCAAGTTTGCTGATTTTGTATACTTCCTATTCAAAGCTGTCTATGGACTCAAGCAGTCACCAAGGACATGGTATGACACTCTCTCTGAGTTTTTAATTGAAAACAATTTTACTAGAGGTGTCATAGACAAAACTCTCTTTTACAAATTGCATGATAAGGATATGATATTTGTACAAATATATGTTGATGATATTATATTTGGTTCTACTAACGATAACTTGTGCAAGAGATTTGCTAAGTTGATGCAGAGTAACTATGAGATGAGTATGATGGGTGAGCTGTCCTACTTCCTTGGTCTTCAAGTAAGCCAAAAGGAAGATGGTATATTCATTTGCCAATCCAAGTATGTCAGAGATCTTCTTCGAAAGTTCAATCTAGAAGACTCTTCACCGGCAAAGACACCCATGGCCACTGCCACAAAGCTTGACCAGGATAAATCTGGTAAGAAAGTTGATATCACAAGCTATCGAGGTATGATTGGCTCTCTACTTTATCTTACTGTAAGTAGACCAGATATCATGTTTGCAACATGTTTGTGTGCTAGGTTCCAAGCTGATCCTAAAGAATCACATCTTATAGCCGTCAAAAGAATCTTTAGATATCTTAAGGGTACACCTGGATTGGGTATTTGGTACCCTAACAATACTGGTTTTGACTTAACCGGCTATACAGATTCTGATTATGCAGGATGCAGGATTGATAGGAAGAGTACGTCTGGAAGCTGTCAATTTCTAGGACGTCGGTTGGTTTCCTGGTATAGCACGAAGCAGCACTCCGTGTCTACTTCTATTGCTGAAGCTGAGTATATAGCTGCTGGAAGCTGCTGTGCTCAGATCTTGTGGATCAAGAATCAACTGAATGATTATAGTGTTGTAGTAAACAAAATTCCTATATTTTGTGATAATACAAGTGCCATAGCCATTTCCAACAATCCGGTTCAACACTCAAGAACCAAGCACATTGATATCCGGTATCATTTCATACGAGAACATGTCATGAATGGTACAGTGGTGTTACATTTTGTACCCACGACTGAGCAAATTGCTGACATCTTCACGAAACCACTGGATGAATCCACTTTCTCTAAGCTGGTTTGTGAGTTAGGGATGTTAAATATGACATAGTTCTCTTGTATATATTTTTCATATGCATTATATGTTTTTGTATATTTTTGTGAATTTTCTGTATAATTATATCTATATTATTAGAATTTATATGATTTTCTGTATATTATCTGATAATATTCTGAATAATTATGCATGCTTGTATATTAGTCTGTATTTTTCTAAGTGCTCACACTCTCCCCTGTAATATTCCCTAAGCATTTATATAATTATTTGTAATTATTTTGTATTTTTCAAAATTAATTAAGCATAAATATTTGATTTTAAGTTAATTCATCTTTTTGAATTAAAGTTAAAGTCATAAGTATTTATATTTAATTAAAGTTGAAATTTACAAAATATTTGTGTAATTTATAGTATTGTTTTTTTTATTATTATTATAGATTTTTGATTTTAATTGCAAAAAGTTTTATCTTTTAAATTAATCAAAAATCATATTATTATTATTATTATTATTATTATTATTATTTGTTTTTCTATTAGACAATTACATTGTCTACTGATTGGCTCGGCAAGACAATCTCAAATTGTCTTGCTGAACTGGTTTTTCAGTTTATCTCTATTAAATCAAACAAAAAACTCGGCAAGACAATTATTTTGTCTTACCGAGCCTGTCTTTTTAACCGCCATTTGTGTCCGTAAGACAATTGTAATTGTCTTGCTGACACTTGTTTTGTCTGCTTCGTTAAAATCTCGGCAAGACAATCTTAAATTGTCTTACCGAGACTAAACTGGTGTTTGTCTTGCTAGCTTGTACTTAACCATCTGTTAGGCAATCGAACAAGACAATATATATTGTCTTGCCCGATACTTCATCTTCTCCAACCTCGCATATACACACGACTGCATATACACACACCCGATTTCAGTCCGTTTTTCAAGTTTAATCGATAAAAACTTGCTTTGATCACGTTTTCAAGCTTAAACGCTTGCTGTGTTACTCCTAATCTATCGATTTCAGCCGGAACTCTGCCGGTTTTTGATCGGAATTCCACACTCGACTGTTACTGCTGTGAACGCCTACGATCTCGGCTTATCTGATTTGTTGGTGTATTCTTGAACCACGTTTATTCAGTTTATTCTAGGGTTTGGATTTATTTAGGGTTTGGAGTTGATTTGGGTTTGAATTTGAAGTTAAGGCTACGTTTGGTTTGGAGTTAGTGAAAATTGGGGCTTTTTGGACTTAAGGGCGCGTTTGGCTTTGTTGGGTTATTTTTGATTTAAGGACTTGTTTGTTTGGCTAGCTTGTGGATTAATTGATTAAGTGCCATTTAAATTAATTAACTTTTAATTCGATTTTACTCTATCATTTCGAATTATTAATTAATTAATTAAACTTTAATTAATAGTTGAAATTTGCGAGACATTTGAGAATTCACATTTTATTTGAAAAATTCTCGCTTAATTCAATTTTTAATTATTAAAAATGGCCGGAGAATTCTTAATTGCTGAGACTAACTACTGTGCCAGCCTCAACCCTGATGATTGCTCTGATAGATTCCGGACATGGGTCAGATTCCTTTCGAGACAGAGTTTAGTCAGTACGGCACTGACTGCAGATATTCCGATTAAGCTGCAACCTCTTTTTGACTTCTACTCAAATGCTGTCAATTCTACGACTCTGGAGAATTACAAGATCATAGGGGATCTTCCTAATAGGAAACGTATTGTAATCACTGTCGATGATGTGAACCGGATCTTAGGACTTCCAAGGGACAATTTTGAGCCAGATCCCTCAGAGGATGAACTGAGACAATTCTTTCAGGATATTCACTATCAAGGTCAGATTTTTCTCCCGAAGATGTCAAAGGGAAATCTGAAGGCTGAATGGGATGTGTTCTTTGACACCCTTGCCAAGGTGTTTGCTCCCACTAATCGAAAGAACTTTGAGAATATATCTTCAATGCTGCAAATCTTTGGATTCAGCATAGCTTATAACCGTCGAATCAATTTTGGGAAGATATTGCTAAAGGAGATTATCAGAAAGATGGGGTCTGTTACACAGAGATCAATTCAAAGGAATGAGAAAGTTGAATGTTTCTACCCCAGGTTTCTGATGTTATTCATGAATGATAAAATGGATGATGCTGATAGGCACATGTACGTAGATTCTCCTGTTGTTCCTATTCAGAGGACTTGTGCCAAGATCCAGACCAGGCTGGTGAACAAGAAAAAGCATGACAATGTGCCACTGGTGGTGACTCCTTTCATGCTAGAGCAATTTAGTGTTGCATTTCAACCTATTCAGGTTCCACAACCACTACAAGCTCAACAATATCAACCACAACAACAACAACAAGCACAACAACAAGCTCAACAAGAACAACCGCAACAACAATCACCTCCTCAAAACTATCAACCACTTCAACTACTTCAAGACTATCAGTCATCCAGCCAATCCTCACATTACTCTCCCTACAACCCTCCTTACAATTCACCACAACAATCACCTCACCAATCATCATACAATTCTCCTCACCAATCTCAACACCAATCCCCTCCACAATACAACTTCTTCCCAGACCAACAAGCCTCCATTCTTCCCTCTCAATCTGAACCAACACCTTCACCTACACATACACATACCATTCCTCAACCACAATCAACCTCTCAGCCACTGCCTGCTGATTCTGCTATCAATCCTGGCCTACAGGACTTCAGGGGTGATTTACAGGTAGCTCAGGTACTTTCTAATCTCACTGATACCTTTAATATTGATATTGCAGATTATGATTGTGATATTGGATTTGATTTCCAGACTCCCAGCATTGAACTTGAAAACACCCAGGTTCATATCCAAGCTGATGTTTCCACTTCAACTACTGATTCTTCATCAAACACTTCAAACAACACTACTTCAACCCCTGTTGTTAGAAAGGTAGCCCGGAAACGGAGTGGGAGTGCACTTTTACGAGATCCCGCAGCTCTGTCTCATAAGAAGCAAAGGGTGGCAGAACCAGAGACAACTGCAGCTGCATCCATTTCCTCCCAAAAGGATTTGGACACTGAAACGGTAAATATACAGTCTCTAGATTCATTCTCTCCACAGAATGCATTTATTGAAATTGGCCGTCCGACCGCGGTATCCTGTAAAGAGTCAAGCACACAACTAGCACTCACGCTAGTAAACACTGAACCTGTGTCTTTTGATTCTTCACTTAGAGAGAGCATAGAATTTCAAAACATGTTATATGAAAATCTTTCTGATCACACTTTCTTTTTGGATCAGGATCTACTTGGCAACCTGCAAGTACATCAGCCTTCACAGGCATCTGAAGGACAATTTGTTCCTTCACTTCCTACGGTTCCATCTCAGGGGACTATGGTTGTATATACAGGTTCTGGTGACGGTGTGAAAACTACGAGTGAAATCAGGCAAACACCGAGCGAAACACATGCACGAGAGGATAGTGAAAAATCTTTGAGTGTTCGTGAGGTGAGTGCACACACCAAGACAGATCTGTTACAGGAACAAATGGCTGCTCTGAGAGCTGAGATAGAAAGGTTGAATGCTGAGAATGCAAGGTTCAGAAGTGGAGAGCTGGTGACTCTGCAAGAGAAAGTTGTTGATCCCTCCTTTACTTCTCTGAAAAAGGAATTGGATGATCATGTACGGGGCATTCACTCTAGGATGGACAAATTTGATACAACTCAGGAGCTCTGTCTGACGAAGCTTGACAATTTGGAGCAAACTTTGGCTCAAGTTGTTCAACACTTAAAGATCGATCCGTCAACATCTCAGTCTACTCCAGAGGATCCCTCAACTAAGGGGGAGAAGGATAAGGATGACAAAGATAAGGATGACAGCAATGCTGATGCTGCTGATAGGAGTGATAAGGGTGGTGATACTGATAGGAGTGATAAGGGTGGAGAGGGAGCAAGTAAAAAGGATTCTTCTGCAGCTAGCAAATCTAAAGGCAAAATGCCTGAAACTGAGAACATCTTCACTAATCAGGATTATGACTGATAACTCCTTTTTCCGTTCCGGTCCTTCCTCCGCCGTGCATGGTTTCGTCGTGGTGTGGCTGCTGGTGGGATTCTGCAAAACAACACCGGAGGGGGGTTGTGGCCCCGCGGCGCCTCCGGCGTGAGAGTAAGTTGGTAGCTTTGGAAGGGGAATATGAAAATAGAAGATATCAGAAAATGTAGAGGGTGAGTGTGTGAGCTTTTGAGTGTGTATGTATTTCGTAACCCTTAAACCTTTGTTCCTTTCCCTATTTATAGGTGGAGGACTAGGGTTTAAGGGTTGGTACCTTTGATCCTGACCGTTCATCTGGGAACAGCTGTAGGTCCTGATCGCTTGACGCGTGTCCTGACTGCTGTGGTGGTCCAAGAAGGACATCCTTCATTAACCAGCGCCTTACACGTGTCCCGGTTGTTGAGGCTGAGGATGACTCCAAGAGTGTACTGATTCGTACGTTTGGCTGCATCCATTCCTCCGACCGTTACCAGCTGTTGTAACAGACATGTGGGGTCATGTTTGTTATATGTCTGGGATGTCTCAGAAGGGACTCTGTTGGCTTCTTGGATCGGGGTAGCGGGATTAGGTGGTCTTGTCCGGATTGTCGTAGCGGGATTGGACTTGTATTCGCGTTGCTGGGAGGAGAGTGATTCCAAAGGAGTGGTCGCAGCGGGATCTCCCGAAGGTGGTTTTGTAGCGGGATCAGTGTATTTTGGCCGGAATGGATTATATCCTATCATTTGCCCCCCACTTCCTTATGTGGATTTTCTGCATGAGGAAGTTAATTTGGATGTCGCGGTGGCGAGTCATGGGTCCGGTTTTGGTAAGGAAAGGTTGGGGGCTGTCCTTTAATCCGGATTGATGTGGTAATATTTGAGTCTTATTTTATGACCCGGGTTGATGTGGATCGAGGTTTGGAGGTTGCTAAAATTTTGCCCCCCAATTCGGGTAGTCCTGGATGGGGTTTTATTTTTGTTGGGATGTTTCATTTGATCTAGGGTGATCCGGATTATGGTTTGGGAGTTTGGAATTTTTCGGATACTGATCCGGATTGTCCTGAATGTGAAGCGTCTTTGCGAGCGGAATACGAAGCAATGTGCGTTTATTTTCCCCAAAATTTGAATTTTCAGCGGTTACTTTCCGTGAAAAGTCGTGTGATGTCAGTCATAGTTGATTGTTTTACTGCTAGCATTTAATGACCGGGCCAATCGGTTCTCGCCACGTGGCTGTTTATTTTTTCCATCATGGGCTTATAAAAAACCGCGCCCAAGCCTTTTCACTGATCATCTTCTCTATTTTATTTTTCTGTGAAACACTGCAAGATTTCGGGCTCTCGGCACCGTTGCTTCGCTGGGTTGTTGTCACTGCCGTGTATTCCATTCTTTCGTTCGTCGGCCGAGTAAGTTCTTGTCTCTGTTCTTCCTCTTTTTGTGATTGTCCTTTTCTTCGTGCGATTTACTTGTTTCGTGTTATTTTCCGCTGATTTTTCTTGCGCACGGGCTTTGTCGTTTGGTTTTGAATGTTGAATGCTTGTAGGCTTGAGTCTAGGAAGTGGCGTGTGTTTTTGCTTTCGGTTTTGAGTTTTGGTAGAGGTAGGTGCTTCGCGATTTCGTTTCTGGGTTACTGGTTGGAAGCTTGGTATGATGTTCTTGGGTGGGTGTTTATGTGTATGCCTGTATGTATATTAGGGTTTCTTGTTTGATTTTGTTTTTCGGTTTGAAATTTTTGACAAAGTGTTTGTGGCTTTTCACTTTCCCGGGGCTGTATTCTGATCCGGGAACGGGCAGTTGGGTTGGACCAGGATTGGTGGGTTGGGTTTGAGTTGAGTTGTTGGTTTTTTGCGGGTTTTGTAATCGTTTTTCTGGCTTTGTTGAAGAACTGCCATGGTGTTCTCGGTTTGATGGTTTTGTGTGTATATCTGTATGTATATATGCGTATGGTAGGGTTTTTGTCTAGATCCTGTTTTTTGCTGTGATGTTTTCGGTAAAGTGTTTGCAGCCTTTCGCTTTCCCGGGGTTGAGTCCTGATTCGGGTGTATTCCTTTGAAGGCAGGGATAGTAGTGCCGGGGCGGGTGTTTAGGTTGAATCAGGATTGGCAGGTTGTTTATTATGATTTGGACCTATTTCTTTGCTTGGTTTTTCACGGTGTGGTCGTATGCATGAGGCGAAGTGTGGTCCGGGTCTTGTGATGTTGGTCCGGATTCTCTTCGGCTCATACTCGCGATCAATTGTTTGGTCCGGTCCGGATTGTGGGGTTGTGTTGTGGCACTTTTCGGTAAAGTGTTTTTGGGCTTTTGGGTTTCTTGTGGTTGGGCTTTGATCTGGGTTTATTTTTGGGGGTGTCATGCTGGGTTGGGTTCAGGCGGGCAGGCCAGGACCATGTTAAATTTGTCGACTTGCTTTTCGTTGTTTCGTAGAAACGTAAGTGTGGTCCTGATCTGTGGCTTCGGTCCGGATCGTTTGTGACTTCTGTTTTATGGCTAGTTGTTTGGTCCGGATCAATAAAATTTGTAGAGATTAGGTTGAACACGTAAAACTAACCCGGATTGTCGAATATATAGGTAAATGGTCCGGACCAAGGAGCGTGCTCGGAGGATTATCTCCGGGTTTTCCAGTGAGAGTGAAAGCTCGAGTGATTCTGATATGCCTCTTGCTGAGCGGGTTCGGGTCCGAAGGGACAGGCAGAACGGGATTGTTGATGGAAGGATTGTTGTGAGAGAGGTTGAAGATGGGGAGGTTCCCTTCGGTCCGGATGGTTTCTGGGCTGATAGTAGATTCTATTTCATCAGGAGAGCACTGGATATTGAGACGGGGTATTATTTTAGGAATTTGGCTGGAGTTTATAGATTCAAGCATGCCGAGGGTCGTCTTGGTCCTTATAACAAAGAGGAGTTGGACTCCAAGTTTGAAAAGTTCCCCATGATCCGGGATCCTTTTCCCCTAAAACCCTTCTTGTCTGAATTACCCGCTGACGAGGTTGATTTTGCTGTCCGAGCCGCTTTTCAACTTGACTCGGATATAGAGTGGAGATGGCTGTTCGCAAAAATCTACACGCAAGCGCACGTGATCACAAGTAATATATTAAGTTCGTTCCCACAGAGACTGGTGAATTAAGAATACGCACCTATGCAACAATGTATGAGTAATTTTCACTGCTAAGACAATTAACAAGGATTGGTTTCTTTTATACTAATAATTAAAATTACTAATCAAATTCAGAATAGGAAAACATATGGGATTCTAACTTCATTATCGAATTCATCTAGAATTGAAATTACTGATTAACATGCGACTGTTGATCCTAATCAGACAACACGAAAGTAATACATGCCAACTCTCGTTGCACACATATCATACCAATCAAAATCCACAATTAAGACAGAAATCTCATGGACACCAACAAAGCTCAGACCCTATATCTCTATAGCGGTAGTGTAAGCAGAGAGGTTTAAAAACAAGTCATCTATCGTGATTACACAGGGTGATAAAAATAGTTCAAGTCTATCACAAATTATGTTTCATTCACATAATCCTATGTTTACATGGCATAGTTCTAAATTCAATCATCCACTCTCGCTTCAGAAAGAATTAACAAACAACTTAGAAGTTAGCTACGCTCCTAAGAAGAATAAGCACGGCTCATGCAAAGAAATCAACGTACGTCACAAGATCAAGTAATTAATATTCGTTACTAGATTACATCGATAAATCCATTAGAATCCCATGAAGGCGGTTAGTTCATAATCGAACTAATCGACATCATGGGTTCTAATGAAAACATGATAAATAAAAGACAAGAATTGAATGGAATAAAAATGCTTGAATTAATAATAATAAGGATCACACGTTACAGATTTGATGTTCACGATCTCGCTCGAAACTGTCACTTCCTCGCAAAGAACGATCCAATACAACTGATAATGTGCTTCAATAATTAACTGAAAACTACGATATTGTTCTCTACTAAACTACTTCTATACGGCTAGGGTTTTACACACGAGAAAGTAAAATACATTGACCAAGTCAACCGGGCCTCGACCGCTGCGAAAATCCATCAGAAAAGCTGTAAAAATCGGCCCGGGGAAGTTCTGCTGGGCGCGGCCGCGCTAAACTAGCGCAGGCGCGCTAGTTGCAGCAGTCTGTAGCGCGGGCGCGCTAGAAGTTAGCGCGGGCGCGCTACTGTCTGTCATGGCAGCTTCGTTTCTTCGTTTCTCGCTCGTTCTCGCGTGCATGTCCTTCCTCGCTTCTAGTACCACTTCCGTAGGTGATCACGGTTGCATTTAGCACATGCAACAAGCCCTTTAAACTCCTAGATAGCTCTAGTGGACGAGTGTGTTCTCGTGAGGGTTTGTAGAAGATATACCCACAAAATCCCAAGTCGTGATGAATCCACAATTCTCTATTCTTGCAAATAATGCACCAAAACCAACCTAAAATGATAGAAAATCACTTCATCACCTCAACTCGTGACCTGCACAGAAAAACAATAAAAACATATCAAAAGACACTAAACACTTAAGTACAACCAACCAATTTAAGTGGAAATGAAGGCCTATAAGTGTGTATAAATACCACTTATCACACCCCCAAACTTAAACTGATGCTTGTCCTCAAGCGTCAACGACACTAACAATAATACAATGCAATGCATGAATGCAACTACGTGATGAATGAGTAAACTATGAAGTAATTGCCTTGCCAATTTTTATACCTCAGATTGTGCTAATGTTCTCGAAATTCATCTCTCTCGCTACTAAGTCAATTACTCCTCTATTTACAAGTGTGGAGTGCCAGTGTGTGCAAGCATGCTCTTTTATTGAGACAAGATAAAAACTACTACTCCCACAGAATCCCCATCAAGAATCGTAAAAGTTTAAAACTAACACCCCGTCACTTAAGTCCAACTAAAAGCCAAGGTCCCAAAGAATGTCCACACCCTTCTATTTTATTCACTATATTTTTTTTCTTTTTATTGGTGATTAATTGCTCGGTCTAAGGTCAGAGCGCTTCGCAGTGTAAATGCGTTACGAACACCACAAGACTTCACACACCAATTATTCACTTTATTCTAGTGGTTTATTTAACCGTGCAATGGTTGAGATCCCTAAAGATTTATGCACTAGTACCCATGTAGCGAGCGTTGGGTCAACAATCCCAAACCACGAAGGGCTTTAGGTTGTTAGGCACAAAGTCCCCTCAGACTTAATTACTCGAGTACTAATGAGCTCAACCTAGTTAATTCTACCACTTATTTTTTCTAGTGAATTTATTTACTACTATTTTTTTTTCTTTTTCTTTTCTTTTTTTTTCTATTTAGAAAGGCATATCTACCCCTCAGTTCCCCCAAACTTAAGATTTACAGACCTAAGCTGAAGGATGCTCAATTCAATCCTAGAATTCATGGAAATTCGTCTAAATCCTATCTCAAGAACATATGTGAAGTACAATTTCCAACACAAGCAATTTCCAAGTACTAACCTAGCATTGCAATTGAAACTACTAATCAAGAACTACGCACATAACTCATCATAGGCAATTAACTTGGCTTAACTTCATAATTCATGCAAATGCTCGTGATACTAACTACGACAATTACCACTAAACATGTAAAATAATAAAAAAAATGAGAAAACTAGGAAGAAAACGTGAGAAAATAAAAAAAAAACGTGAGAATTAATCAAAGATAAAATAAAATAAACGTGAACTACATGAACTAACTAACACATGCAATAAAATATATAATATATGCTCTTCCTTAGATTACCACCCCCAAACTTAAAATTTTCAATGTCCCCATTGAAAGTGATAAAAAGGCTAGAGCACCCACATACCTACTCGGAGTCCGAGTCCTCCCCCTCCTCTGCTGGAGGTGAATCAGGTGGAGGATACTGCATCCCCGCTCCGAATACTGGCCACTGAATTGTGACCCCCTGTGCCTGAAAAGCACTACCTAGAGCCTGTGTCAAATCAAAAGCAAACCTCTGGTGGATGTCATGCATGGTGTCCATCCGTCTCGCTAATCGGCGATAATGAACATCTCCCATCGGTTCGGAGCTCCTCTCCGTCTGAGAAGTACCAGCTCCAGAAGCTCTAGTCTGCTCCCTCCTAACAAATGCTGGACGTCCCCCTGGCATCTCATCATATAAGTACCCGAGGCCTCGAGGGTGGGGAACTCCTCCATCCCACTCTGTCATCCGACTGATCGCCGAATGATCAATAGGTGTCGCCGGCAACTGTAATTGCTCGTTGGCTGGCCAACGAACACCACTCGATCGACAGAGCTTCGTCACAATTGTGCCATATGGAATGGCACCAGTGGTTCCTCCCTGTAAGAACCTCAGAATCCCCTGATGAATAACATGTCCCAGATCAATATACTTGCCCGAGACAATCCCAAAGAGCAGAATAGCTCTATCCACTGTCACCTCATGCCCATGTGAAGATGGCATGATGTTAGCACAGATGAAGGCGTTCCACGCCTTCGCATACCGGTTCAACGCGGCTGCAGGAAAAGAAACATGTGCCGGCAAAGGAGGTGCAGTCATCTTCCAAGTCGTGTCCGGCACACACATGTCATACACCAACCGCTCAAAATCTATCGGATCATCATCAAACCGGCGTTTGGCACGCCCGATCCTCTCCACAACCCAATCTTCTTCATTACGGCGCTTGGCACGCCCCCCAATAACTCTACGGATCGCCTCCGCACTATAATCAACACGGATTCCCCGCACCATCGTGAATCCATCGCGATTCTCCTTGGCATTAGCATAAAACTCTCGAATAATAGCCAAGGGAACCGCCTCCGGAGCCTCGCAAAAAGACTCCCAACCCCGTTCTTGAATCATGTTCAAGAGCTCACCATCTTCCGCCGTGGGTAAGAATCCTCTCTCCTTAACTATCGACTTATTCATAAGCCGTTGAAATTCGGTTCGTGCACCATCGGAAGTGAACTCAACCTCACCCATCGAGGAAGAATCGCTAGATGTAGGGGCTTGGGTGCTCGGTCCTTGTGATCTTCGGGCTCTTTTGGGTGCCATTGGTAGAGATTTAGAGTTGCAAGAGGTTTATGTGTAGTGGGTTTGAGAGATTGGATGAAGGTTGTGTATATGGATGTGTATATATAATTAGGGTTTAGAGAATTATTATGGGATTTGGAGATGGGTTTTGTGTTTATATAAGGATTGGAGAGCTGAGTTAGGGTTTTATGGGATGTATTTCGGGCTAGGCATGCAAAATTAGGATTGTGGGCTTTTAAAAACGAAAAGAAAATATTTTTGGGAGAAAAATCGCCAATCCCGGCAGTCAGTAGCGCGGGCGCGCTGTGCAACTTAGCGCGGGCGCGCTGGACACTAGCGCGGGCGCGCTAGTGTCTGACACCGGGGGTTGATTTTTCTCGATTTTTGTGTTTTTGAGGTTTACAATGGTACAATGTGGTTCCAATGCGTGGGTTGCCTCCCACGAAGCGCTTGTTTAACGTCGTTAGCTCGACGTGAAGTCCAGAATTAGTCCGATTCTGATGAAGTATCCTGTGGAGGATACCTCGTTCCATAACCAAACGAATCCCAAGTAACATTAACATCTAATGCCAAGAATGCTTCAGCAAGAGAGTCCGTTAATATATCAGCAAAGCGACCAATTCGTTCTTCCACCGCATCAATACGCCGGATTATCCTTCGGTACTGTACTTCATTCAATGTTGAATCAGCAGGTGATTGAATTACAGATTGGCTACTCGCACTGCTAGAGAGTAGAGGACAAGTGTCTCCACATGCATTAGGAATTGAGTTTGAGTGAGCTCTAATTCTGTGCCAGTTAGTCATCTGAATTTCCTGAGTGACTTCGACCGCTTCATCATTCTCTGATTCTTCCTCTTTTGGAATTTTCCACTTTAGGTCTCTGTGCTCAGCAGCAGCCAGGTTCTCTATCAGTTCGTAAGCATCCTCGAAGCTTTTGCTCCACAAGTTTCCTCCAGCTGCCACGTCTAACTCTGCTCTACATTGATCATTAAGACCCCTGTAGAAATAATGAATTGCCATTCCAGGAGGCATGCCATCTTCATTGAGATTTTCGAGAATCTTCTTGAATCGGTCCCAAGCTAGACAAAGATATTCTCCCGAGAATTGAGAGAATTTACCTTCAGTGTTTTTGATAGCTGATACTTTGATTAGAGGATAAAACCTTGTACAGAATATTTTCTCCAACTTGTTCCAGCTATTAGTAGTGCTTGCCGAGAGAGAGATAAACCACGATCGTGCTACATCACGTAGCGTGAATGGAAAGAGTCTCAGCTTCACCAGATCCTTAGGTCCGATATTGAAATCCAATGCAGTAATAAATTCCTCGAAATTCCTTAGATGCAGGTTTGGGTCCTCAAGAACAGATCCCCCAAATTGAATAGTATCATGCAGCTTGAGAATGATTGATGGCTTGATGCGAATACCACTGGCTGATATCGCTGGCTCAATTGTGTCAGCCTGATTATCATTGATTTTCAACCGAGAAAATTCACGTGACGCCTCTCCAACTGCTGTCCTAGCATAATCCATTGTTTCAGAATCAGAAGAAAAAGATGAATCCATTGCTTTCTTACGGGTTTGAGAACTCGTTAGTATAAACGTGATCCAAGTACCTGAATTAAAGAAAAGAAGAAAAGTGAGAAGAGAATAGAATCCTAGTCAGTGAATTTTAATGCACACTGATGACAAGTACATAAACTAATTAATTAACACCGAGTCCCCGGCAGCGGCGCCAAAAACTTGTTCGCAAAAATCTACACGCAAGCGCACGTGATCACAAGTAATATATTAAGTTCGTTCCCACAGAGACTGGTGAATTAAGAATACGCACCTATGCAACAATGTATGAGTAATTTTCACTGCTAAGACAATTAACAAGGATTGGTTTCTTTTATACTAATAATTAAAATTACTAATCAAATTCAGAATAGGAAAACATATGGGATTCTAACTTCATTATCGAATTCATCTAGAATTGAAATTACTGATTAACATGCGACTGTTGATCCTAATCAGACAACACGAAAGTAATACATGCCAACTCTCGTTGCACACATATCATACCAATCAAAATCCACAATTAAGACAGAAATCTCATGGACACCAACAAAGCTCAGACCCTATATCTCTATAGCGGTAGTGTAAGCAGAGAGGTTTAAAAACAAGTCATCTATCGTGATTACACAGGGTGATAAAAATAGTTCAAGTCTATCACAAATTATGTTTCATTCACATAATCCTATGTTTACATGGCATAGTTCTAAATTCAATCATCCACTCTCGCTTCAGAAAGAATTAACAAACAACTTAGAAGTTAGCTACGCTCCTAAGAAGAATAAGCACGGCTCATGCAAAGAAATCAACGTACGTCACAAGATCAAGTAATTAATATTCGTTACTAGATTACATCGATAAATCCATTAGAATCCCATGAAGGCGGTTAGTTCATAATCGAACTAATCGACATCATGGGTTCTAATGAAAACATGATAAATAAAAGACAAGAATTGAATGGAATAAAAATGCTTGAATTAATAATAATAAGGATCACACGTTACAGATTTGATGTTCACGATCTCGCTCGAAACTGTCACTTCCTCGCAAAGAACGATCCAATACAACTGATAATGTGCTTCAATAATTAACTGAAAACTACGATATTGTTCTCTACTAAACTACTTCTATACGGCTAGGGTTTTACACACGAGAAAGTAAAATACATTGACCAAGTCAACCGGGCCTCGACCGCTGCGAAAATCCATCAGAAAAGCTGTAAAAATCGGCCCGGGGAAGTTCTGCTGGGCGCGGCCGCGCTAAACTAGCGCAGGCGCGCTAGTTGCAGCAGTCTGTAGCGCGGGCGCGCTAGAAGTTAGCGCGGGCGCGCTACTGTCTGTCATGGCAGCTTCGTTTCTTCGTTTCTCGCTCGTTCTCGCGTGCATGTCCTTCCTCGCTTCTAGTACCACTTCCGTAGGTGATCACGGTTGCATTTAGCACATGCAACAAGCCCTTTAAACCCCTAGATAGCTCTAGTGGACGAGTGTGTTCTCGTGAGGGTTTGTAGAAGATATACCCACAAAATCCCAAGTCGTGATGAATCCACAATTCTCTATTCTTGCAAATAATGCACCAAAACCAACCTAAAATGATAGAAAATCACTTCATCACCTCAACTCGTGACCTGCACAGAAAAACAATAAAAACATATCAAAAGACACTAAACACTTAAGTACAACCAACCAATTTAAGTGGAAATGAAGGCCTATAAGTGTGTATAAATACCACTTATCAATGGCCGGTGGCCGGGGAGAAGATTTACCATCGTCCGGATGATGGCTTCATCCCCGTGTGGTTAGAACATTTAAGATCCGGGTGGCATCCCAGATGGCACATGTTTCTAAAACATTTGTGTAAATATAAGTTTAGGTGTTCTGTGATGCAGATTACTCCCAACGGGGTGAAGTGGATGACATGGTTCATGATTGCTTGTGACAAGATGAATCTGCAGCCCACTTTTAAGTTGTTCCACCACTTGTTCACTTTTGCTCATTCCAGTTATAAACCCTTCTATGAGTTGAGGTTCCAGGGTGCGGAGTGCGGGTTTGAACCTGGTGATGAGAGGCCTATGGTCCTGGGCTCCTCTTTGAAGAACTGGAACCGAGGAATTATAATGTTGAAGGGCTTGGATTTAGAGTTCATGCCTTATATCGCGACTGATGGGGTTGTTACTGATTTTCGTGCCCCCGCTTTGGAGGGAGAGGCTTTGGGGCAGATTCGTGATTTTTGTGATTGCTTGGGTCATCAGGTTACCCGGGATACTTTTATGAACTTCAAGAAGTTATGCAATTGGGGTTGTAAGTGTCTTGACTTGCTATTTCTTGCTCATCTTTTTTGCTATTTCCTGCTCATCTTTGATTAGCTAGATCTGGATATTGATGTTTATGCTTTGCTTTATACTGTTGTTGATCCTGATCATGCTCTGTTGGTTGTGGTATCCTGATTGAAATTTCTTGTTTATTTGTTTTCAGGCTATCCGCATTTCTCTCAACAGCTTTGGGACAATATGTCCTCCAGTTCCTTTGCTAACCTCTTCAAGAACCTGGGCGGTGTTCATGTTACTAGGAAAGTTGCTGGTGGAGATGGATCCGGATCACACGATCCAGAGATGGAGGCCGAGTCCGTGGGTCCTATTGATACTGCTATTCCGAATCAGTCGGTCCTGAAGGATCCTGAGGTAGTTGTTGTTGATCCGAGCAAGGCGAGTGGTTCTGGCTCGAAAAGGAAGAAAGGTTTGGGCAAGGGGTCCGGTCCTTCGAAGAAGCACAAGTCAGGGTCTAAATCGGGATCCAAGTCTGGATCCAAGTCCGGATCCAAATCTGGATCGAAGTCTGTAAGGGGCAAGATCTGCTTAGACCGAATAGAGGAGGTTTCAGATGAGGAGGGAGTCCGGACCCGGGGGCGTCCTGTTAAGGATGTTGTTTCTCGGATGAGCAAGATGGCCACTGATGAGGATTGGGAAGAGATTAAGCAGTCCGGATTGGTGAAGGTGTACAGGAGAGCCGCGGCTGCTTGGGGTGAGGTAGTACTATTTTGTTTTGTCCTTGTGTTTTTATCTATTGTTTTATATGCCTTGCTTTGACTTTTGTTCCGGATTGCAGCTCGGTGTTGCCCTCTCTGGGATGTCGACTTGTACTTTCGAGCAACTTGATGCCGAGAAGAGCCGTTCTGCGGCTCTAGAGGTCCGGATTGCTGACCTAGAGAAAGAAGTGGGTTCTCTTAAGGACAAGGAGGAGGAGCTGGAGAAGGGTCTGGCTGATGCTGAGAAGAGAGCTTCTGATGCTGAGAAGGAAATCACTGAGCTTAAGGGTGATAAGGAGAGGCTGGAGAAGGATTTAGCTGGGTGGAGCAAGGATGCTGTGATTGCCGAGTACAAGAAGACCAATGAATATGACGAGGCCCTTGCTAATGCTGCTCTTCCTGAGATAGTTCGCTGTTGGAACATTGCGGAGCGTCACATAAAAACTGATCCTACTGCCAACTTTGATAGCTTTTCTGGATTGTTCGTGGAAGCGAAGAGGAAGATTGAGTCCGGGCTTGGCGAGCCGAAGCCTTATGATGGTCCTTCCCCGAGTTTTCTTCCTCGTCTGGACCAGTCTGCGAACTGAGTATAGGGCTTCGCCCTTGTAATGTTTTCGAGATTGCTGCCTTTTGCTGACTTTGTTTTAAACTTGGTAACTCGTATTGTTCTGATCTGGATTGTTCCTGTGACTGCTGTTGCTTGGATTTACTAAACGCTTTTGCTTTTCTTTATCATTTTGTTTTTGATCCGGTCCAGATTGTACTGCTTTGTTTTTGCTTTTAGAAAAAAATTCTCTAAGCATATTGATCCAGATTAGGATTGTCTAACTTTTGCCTTAGAAAAATTTTCTAAGCATGGTTGATCCGGATTAGGATTGTATAGCTTTTTTTGCCTTAGAAAAATATTCTAAGCATGATTGATCCGGATTAGGATTGTATAGCTTTTTTTTTGCCTTAGAAAAATATTCTAAGCATGATTGATCTGGATTAGGATTGTATAGCTTTTTTTTGCCTTAGAAAAATATTCTAAGCATGATTGATCCGGATTAGGATTGTATAGCTTTTTTTGCCTTAGAAAAATATTCTAAGCATGATTGATCCGGATTAGGATTGTATAGCTTTTTTTTTTTTTTTTTGCCTTAGAAAAATATTCTAAGCATGATTGATCCGGATTAGGATTGTATAGCTTTTTTTTGCCTTAGAAAAATATTCTAAGCATGATTGATCCGGATTAGGATTGTATAGATTTTTTTTTGCCTTAAAAAAATATTCTAAGCATGATTGATCCGGATTAGGATTGTATAGCTTTTTTGCCTTAGAAAAATATTCTAAGCATGATTGATCCGGATTAGGATTGTATAGCTTTTTTTTGCCTTAGAAAAATATTCTAAGCATGATTGATCCGGATTAGGTTGTATAGTTGGCTGCTTTTTTCGAAATGTTTTTTTTTTGTAATAACGTTATGATCCGGATTGATTTGACTGCTTTAGAAAACTTTTCTAATTTTGGCCAATCCGGATTGTATTCGTGACAATGGATGCTGGATGAATTTCAAAAGAACAGATTGCTTGATTTCATTGATATAAAACGAACTTTCATACATGCGAAGGATCAAAAAACGTGTTTGCTTCTTATTGACATAGCTATTCTCTACTACTTCTTGCCCTTTCTTCACTGGTAGTATTTCCTTAGTCTGAGACCATGCCAGGTATTGGGAACCTCAGAATCATCCATATTTTCTAGCTTGTATGTTCCTGGCCTTATGACTTCCTTCACCTTGTAGGGTCCTTCCCATTTGGGCATAAGTTTTCCAGTGTTAGTCGGATCTGAGGCTTCCGTGTCCCTTAGGACCAAGTCTCCTGCATGAAAATTTTTGACTCTGGATTTCTTGCTGAAGTGTTCTCTTGTTTTCTCCTTGTATTTCTCCATCCTTTGGATAGCTTGGTCCCGGATCTCATCAATGAGGTCAAGGTTGGTGCGCAATCCTTCTTCGTTTGCTATTTCGTCAAAGTTTATTACTCTGTGGGAGGGGGAACCTACTTCGATTGGCAACATTGCTTCGGTCCCATAAGCCAGTTTGAATGGTGTTTCTCCCGTGCTGGTCCTGGGGCTTGTTCTGTAAGCCCAGAGCACGTTGGGTAATTCTTCTGGCCATTTGTCCTTGCTTTCCTGCAACCTTTTTTCTATCCCTCGGAGAAGGATTCGGTTTGTTACTTCGACTTGCCCGTTTCCTTGGGGGTAGGCCACAGATGATTTTTTGTGTTTGATCCCTCGTTCCTTTAGATAATTCTCGAAAACTGATCCGATGAATTGAGGTCCATTGTCCGAGACCAGGACTCTTGGTATCCCGAATCTCATCAGTATATTGTCCATGAATCTGATGCAATCCCGCTGGTTGATGGTCCTCATTGCCTTGGCCTCAACCCACTTGGTCATATAGTCAATGGAGACGAGTAGATATCTTAGATCACCCTTTGCCCTTGGGAAAGGTCCCATGATGTCTATCCCCCAGACGACAAATGGGATCGGGGATAGGACGGATGATTGCAGGACTGGGCTTACTCTGGCGACATTGCTGAATAACTGGCAGTTTCTACATTTCTTGACGAAGTCGATTGCCTCCTGATGGATAGTTGGCCAATAGTAACCCTGCCTGATGATTTTGTAGGCCAGGGCTTTCGCGGACATGTGATCTCCGCAGATTCCCTCATGAACCTCCCTTAGGCAATATTCTGCCTCTTCCGGGCCAACGCATTTGAGGATGGGAGAAGAGTAAGTTCGGCGGAAGAGTGATCCTTCTTCGATGAAAAATTTTGCTGCCTTGGCTTTTAATCTTTGGGCCTTCCCCTTGTCCTCTGGTAGTTCTCCTTTTTCTAAATAATTGATGAGCGGGGTCATCCAATTCGGCTCGTTATTGATTTCCAAGATTTCTTCATATTCGGTTGCTGGCCTTTGTAACTCTTCGAAATAAACCGAGCTATCCAGATCGGATGAGTTTTGGACCAATTTTGAAAGAATATCTGCCTCGGTGTTTTCTTCTCTGTTAACTTGCAAAATCTGGTGGTGCGGGATTGTGGCTAAGTAACTTTGGACCAGGGTTTGATATTTGGTCAGGACCGGGTCCTTAGCTAGGTATTCCTTCCTTGTTTGTCTTACCACGATCTGGGAGTCACCGTAGATTTTGAGACTTTGGATTCCTAAAGTCTTTGCTAGCTTTAGTCCTGCTAAGAGTGCCTCATACTCGGCCTGGTTGTTGGTTGCTGTGAATTTGAAAGATATCGCCGTCCTGATTGTGAATCCGGATGGGCTTTTTAAGATGAGTCCCGCTCCTGACCTTTCTGTTGTAGATGATCCGTCGACGTGAAGGATCCAGGAATCTGAGAGAGGATCATGGTTGTCTTTCTGATCCCGGCTTTTGGGGTTTTGTACTTCTTCAGGAAAATTACATTCCGTGACAAAATCAGCCAGGATCTGGGCCTTGATTGCTGTTCTGGGAATGAAGGTCAGATTGAATTGGCTGAGTTCGATGGCCCAATTCACTAGTCTTCCTGAGATATCCGGTTTGTGTATAATTCTTCTTAAGGGTTGGTCTGTTACGATCCGGATCTCCCTTCCTTGAAAATAATGCCTGAGTTTTCTGGATGCGGTTATCAGGGCAAAGGCAAATTTCTCTAGATTTGGATACCGGGTTTCTGAGTCTTTAAGTACTTGGCTTACGTAGTAAACAGGCTTCTGTTGCCCTGATTCTTCTCGGATGAGTGCCGCTCCGATTGCCTGGGTCCCGGCTGAAAGGTAGAGGTATAGGGGTTTCCCAGGTTGAGCCTTAGTCAGGATTGGCGGCTTTGCGAGATATTTTTTGATTTCTTCGAAGGCTTTCTGACAATCCGGATTCCAGTCGACCTCCTTTTTGTTCTTGGCCCCTTTCAATAACTCAAAGAATGGAAGGCTTTTTTCAGCGAGCTTTGAGATGAACCTGCGCAATGCCGCGAGGGATCCTGCTAGTTTTTGCACTTCCTTTTGCGTTTTGGGTGGTTTCATTTCCTGGATTGCCCTTATCTTTTATGGGTTGGCCTCGATCCCTCTGTTGCTTATCATAAACCCTAGAAACTTTCCCGCTTCTACTCCAAAAGCGCATTTTTCTGGATTCAATTTTAACTTGTGTTTTCTCATGTTTTCGAAACATTCTTTCAAATCTGGGATGTGGTCCGGGATCGTCATTGACTTGGCTATTATGTCATCGACATAACATTCGAGGTTCCTTCCCAACTGGTCTTTGAATATCTCATTCATGGTTTTCTGGTATGTGGATCCCGCGTTCATAAGGCCAAACGGCATCAGCTTGTAGGCATAGACAGCTCTGTGCGTGATAAAAGCTGTCTTGGCGACGTCTGTTGGTTTCATCCTGATCTGGTTATATCCGGAGAAGGCGTCCATAAAACTTAGCATAAGGTGCCCGGAGGTGGCATCTATCAATTGGTCTATACTTGGTAGAGGATATGGATCTTTAGGGCATGCGGAATTCAGATCTGTGTAGTCCACGCACATCCTCCACTTGCCATTAGATTTCTTGACCATGACCACGTTAGCTAGCCATTCTGGATATTTAATTTCACAAATGATCCCTGCTTTGAGCAGTTTTTCTACTTCCTCGTCGATGGCCTTTTGTCTTTCTGGAGCGAAGTTCCTCTTCTTTTGCCTGATGGGTTTTCTGCTAGGATCTACATCCAAGCTGTGGAGAGCGAGTGATTCATCTAATCCGGGCATATCGCTGGGACTCCAGGCGAAGATATCTGCATAGTCTCGGAGAAGTTGGATTAATCCTTCCCTGAATTCCGCTTCCAGGCCTTTTCCTATTTTGATCTTGTGGGAAGGATCTCCTTCTTTTATGATGACTTCTTCTGTCTCAACTGCTGGTTCTACTTTGGCCAGTTCTTTCGCCGAGATCATTTGTTGAACTCGAGCTTCGGTATTTGTCTCAAAGAAGTTCTGAACTGCATCTGTGGTTGCTTGATTGCTTTGTTGAGATTCAGGTCTGGTTGCTCCCGGGTTGGATGTACCCGGGTTGAGATCAATGACCTGGATCTCCCTTTTTGAGTCCGTTCTTGGATATGGCCGATGCTTTTTGTTGCTCTTTTGCTTCTGAAAGATAGTTGCTTTTCTCTTTTTATCGAGGTGTGTTTCGGCCATGATCAGGGCTTGACTGTAGCACATCCCGGCTGTAACAGAGTCCCCTTTTACTTCCCCTACTCCAAATGGGGTCGAGAACTTGAACTTCAAATGAGTGATGGAGGTGATTGCTTCGACCTTGTTCAGGGCTGGTCGACCAAGGATTGCGTTGTAGGAGGAAGGTGTATCGGTCACATAGAATTTAATCATATGGTTGATCTGGTTCGGGGTCGTGCCGAATTGGACCGGGAGATAAAGTGTGCCAAGGATCGGGACAATGCTATTCCCGAATCCGTAAAGAGGGTCTTCCCTAAAATCATTTATCCGGATACTTTCCAACTGCATCCGGTCCACGGTGTGTTTGAATAGGATATTGGCCGAGGAACCGTTATCTACCAGGATCCTTCTGACTTCATTTTCGGCGATGTCCAAAGTTACCACTAAGGCTTCGTTGTGACCCCGGGTGACTCCCTCGAAGTCTTTGCTGCTAAAAGATATGACTTGTTCAGGGAAGGACTGGATGGACATTACTTCTTCGCATGAGTCCGGGCTCGGAGGAGGTGAGTAGGATCCTCCTAAGACCACATTGACTGCGTTTTTATGTTTTCCAGATCCTTCGCCTTTGTTTGCTGTGGTCCGGGTTATGTATTGTCCCAAGTTCCCTTTGCCAATCTGTTCTTCGATAAAGTACTTTAAGGACATGCAATTTTCCGTCTTGTGGCCGTGTGTTTCATGGTAGTCGCAGTGACGGTTCGTGGGCCTACTTTCCGGGGGTGTTTGCATTGGCTTAGGGGCGTAATAGAAGGGCTTGTCCCGGATCTCTTTCAGAATTTCTGCCCGAGACCGATTGAGAGGAGTCCATTCGGGTTCTGGTTTCGGTTCCCGGGTTGGTCTGTTGGGACCCGGATCGCTCCTCGAGCCTTGCCCGGGTTGGGTCGTCATGCGGGATCCGGAGCCTTGGATGAAGTTGGTTTGCCTTTCGGGTTTGAATTTTTTATCTTGGTGGTATTCTTTCCTTGGTCTCTCTTCGGCTTGTTTTCCTTTCGAGCTACCCTGCCGGGTCATCCTCATGGCTTGAAGGACATCAGTTTCCTTAATAAATTTTGCTGCCATGGCGTATGCTGCCGCTAGGCTTTGGGGTTCCTTGTTGATCAATTCCACAACATATCTCTCGTTGTGCTCCGGATCCAGGTTCCTCCGGAAGATACTCAAAGCTTCTCTCTCATCTAGGCTGGATATTTTGTTGATTGCTTCCTGGAAACGCCTCATGTAGTCCGCGAGTGTTTCATTGTCATATTGACGGATTGTTTCCAGGTGGCACATGTGAAGTTCGTGGGTCTTGTTGGCTCGGAACCTCCGGAGGAAGGCTTCTCTAAAATCTTTCCAGGATCGGATGCTTCGGGACGGGATTCGGCTGAACCATCTTTGAGCCCCTCCCTTGAAGGTAGATGCGAAGAATCGGCACTTGGTCAGGTCATTGTAGGAGTAGATTTGAGCTATTTGCTCAAAGTAGTGCAGGTGTTCCTCCGGGTCCCCTAGTCCATTGAAGGATTCGAAGTTGTAGTGTTTCAAGCCTTTCTGTCGGGGGATGGACTCTAGAGAGTGGCTGAAGGGAGTCAGGGTTTCTCTTGGTCGGGGTTTGCTAACATGCGCGTGACCAAGAAAATCATATTTGGGACTGTTTTGAGAGATTTGGTTGGTTTCGGGGTTTAGAGGGGTGATCGGGATTCGCTTTCCGGGAGTATTTTCCGGAGAAGGTGAGTCTAGTGGTAGCGTGACCACGAGACGGAGAGTAGTAGAAATCCCCTCCTTCTAGCGCCAAATGATAACTCCTTTTTCCGTTCCGGTCCTTCCTCCGCCGTGTATGGTTTCGTCGTGGTGTGGCTGCTGGTGGGATTCTGCAAAACAACACCGGAGGGGGGTTGTGGCCCCGCGGCGCCTCCGGCGTGAGAGTAAGTTGGTAGCTTTGGAAGGGGAATATGAAAATAGAAGATATCAGAAAATGTAGAGGGTGAGTGTGTGAGCTTTTGAGTGTGTATGTATTTCGTAACCCTTAAACCTTTGTTCCTTTCCCTATTTATAGGTGGAGGACTAGGGTTTAAGGGTTGGTACCTTTGATCCTGACCGTTCATCTGGGAACAGCTGTAGGTCCTGATCGCTTGACGCGTGTCCTGACTGCTGTGGTGGTCCAAGAAGGACATCCTTCATTAACCAGCGCCTTACACGTGTCCCGGTTGTTGAGGCTGAGGATGACTCCAAGAGTGTACTGATTCGTACGTTTGGCTGCATCCATTCCTCCGACCGTTACCAGCTGTTGTAACAGACATGTGGGGTCATGTTTGTTATATTTCTGGGATGTCTCAGAAGGGACTCTGTTGGCTTCTTGGATCGGGGTAGCGGGATTAGGTGGTCTTGTCCGGATTGTCGTAGCGGGATTGGACTTGTATTCGCGTTGCTGGGAGGAGAGTGATTCCAAAGGAGTGGTCGCAGCGGGATCTCCCGAAGGTGGTTTTGTAGCGGGATCAGTGTATTTTGGCCGGAATGGATTATATCCTATCAATGACAATATTCCTGAAGATGTTGATGATGATGATGCATTTGATTCTGCTTATTTTGAAGCTGAGGAAGAAGGTCGTTTCGAGGAAGGCTTTCTTTTCAATGAAGACCAGTCTGTGGACCCTGAACACATGGAAAAGGTCAAAATGTTTAAAGCTCAACATGAAGCTAGCAAAGCAAAGCTTCAGGAACTGCAGAAACTGGTGGATGAGAAGAGGACAACTGATGAGTTGGTCAAGCTGGAGAAACAGAAACTGTGGGATGCTAAGTGCAAGGAAAAGAGAGAGGATATCTCCAGGAAAGTTGGTGAAAGCTGGGATATTGCAAGACAAATCCTCTCTGGACCTCAAAGGGAACCTTTCAATGATGGTAAGTTCAAATCCTTCATTTATGACCTGAGAGAGGCTAACCCTAATGAAGATATGTTTATGCGTGCTCTTGCTCTCGAGTTAGAATATTTAACTATTGGTGTCAAGAATCTTCTCAATGAATGGGAGATCATTATTTCTACTCAGAGAAACGGAACATTCAGGGTTTCAATTGATTTATTCAAGTTTCTATCTCTAACTGAAATCTGGGTGATTCGTAACAAGATCAGACGCAGCTCAAATCTGAATGAACTCCTACGTGACAGACTTATGGATTGTGCAATTCATAACAGTCCACAAGTTGTTAGAAATCCATACTGTGTCAAGTTCATTCACGAGGGAAAGTTTGGAACCTTCTACCTGGACCACCAACATCTTTTTAAGTATGATGTTAGTCAGTTGGTTCTTGTATCAACAATTCTACGTACCAAGGGCTTCGCTACTAAGGCCAAAGCTGATGCTGATACTGAGATTGTAAACTACTGCACAAGGAGAAATATTCAACAATACTTCAGGAAGATGAAGTATATCAACCAATCTCAGCCAGCAGATTTCATCGAAGACCCTGTGGATATAGAGGTTCAATATCATCTTTCATTGGCTCGTGAAAGAAAGAAGCGTGGAGAATCCACTGCAGCTGAAGAGCCTACTCAGAATGAGCCTTCTACTCCAATTATTCACTGTTCAGATGCTGAAGAAGGAGAAGTCACTCGTTCTGAGTGAATAGATTGATTAGGATATTTGTTAGATATGTTCAAGGAACATCCTTTTGTAATCTATTTATGATCATGGTTTAATGTTTAATGCAAGCCATAAACTTTTGCTATTTACATTCCATTGTTTAAATCTTTGTCTTATCTATTAGTTGAGTTATCCTGTAGGAAATTTGCATGTTATGTTAACAAACAAATAGGGGGAGATTGAAAGGCATATGTTCAGCCTATTTGTATTTAAAGAGATACAACTCAACTCAGATAAGAAAGCTCAGTAAATAGCAAGTCAACGGAATCCGTACGAAGAACGTCAAATGATTTATGGGAATTATATGTCAGATAAATTCCAGGATGCTGCTGCACACCACTGAAAGAAGTTCATTAATATGTTCAAGCCTCAGTGCACAAATAATCTTTTGTGGCACGTCCAGGAGTTCAGAAGATATAAAGTTTCTATACTTTATTTTATCAGAAGATTCCATTTAATGAAGAAGTACTTACAAGACGAAGACTCGACGAACAAATCAATTTCCTAATGTTTATTTGACAAAGAATATTTGATTTAACTAGATACAGATGAACCAGACAGTACATCTGTGTATCAGTTATTCAAATTAAATATTTGAAGTCAAGCAGAGTTGGTGGTTCGTTCGTTCGACAGATCAAGACGAAGTTATTAATGTTTAAAGAAGACGGGAAACTGTTCTACTGAAGAATAGGTGATTAAATATTTAATAGATTATTATTTCACTTCACAAATAATTATATTAATTATGTAATTTATTTGTTAAGTTAATTCACTCATGAATTAATTTAATGTATGAATTATATGATTAATTTAATTAAGTGGATAATTTTCTATTTAATATATATCTTAAATTACATCCTTAAATCAACAAAACAAACTCAGTAAGACAATCCAAGATTGTCTTACCGAATCTGTTTCAAGGATGAATGCTGCAACAACCAAGACAATCAACCTTTGTCTTACCGAAGAAAGCAGGGAAGCATGCAAGACAAACCTAATTGTCTTACCGTTTCTTCTAGCCTCTGCCAAGACAATCACAATTGTCTTACCGATTGTGTGGTGTTGCCTGCAAGACAATGTCTGTGGCTTCCCAGACAATCTTGGATTGTCTGACCGAATGAAGCCTCCAAGACAATCCTTGATTGTCTGACCGAATGAAGATCAGCAAGACAATCTTTGATTGTCTGACCGAATGTAGATTGTCTGACCGAATGAAGATCAGCAAGACAATCTTTGATTGTCTGACCGAATGGAGATTGTCTGACCGAGCTCTGTATTGTCTTGCTAGCTATAAAATTGTCTTTCTGCTGTGTCTTGTGCTTGCAAGGCAATCTAAAATTGTCTTGCCCTTTCCACTTTGTCTTTGCTACTTACAATTGTCTTGTCTTACAAGTACAAATGCTTTGCCTATAAATATGGCTTTGCATTCTTCATTTTTAGTGTTCATCACTTTGTAAATCAAAGCATTTGTAAAGATTTCAAGTTGTTCGTAACTTGCTTGATCGTTATATCCACAGTTTTCTGTGCTTTGATAACCCGGTTGTTTTAATCACTAAAATCTAGAATATACCCTGTCGAATTTATTCTACGAACTTTTAGTGGACATTAAAACTGAACCATATTAATTATATAACGACTTCAAACATTGTTATATTAATTAATTATAATATGATTAACAAGTTATATTCAATCAAAATCACTTCCGCGACAATTTGGTATTGATTGTATTCAACCCCCCCCCCTTCTACAATCATATCTGGACCTAACACCGCTGATTATCATTGTAAACTATCATATATGTTAAGAACCAACCATGTTTCACAAGTAACATAGCATGCATTAATCAAAAACCAAGTTAGAAACTCCAAATCATCACATATAGCATCCATTCGAAAGTCATGGCATAAAATCACTAGTTTCACATATTTCTTGTACAAATCATAACATGCAAGCTCTAAAACTTTATAAAACATATGGTAAGGGATCAAATCTTCTCAAAACGATAAGTATAACATAATTTCATTCTCAAAACCAATCACCAAAAATCCATTTCATTCGGCTCCCTTAAAGGTCATGGCCGAATGTGATGAAACAAGCGTGTGTCTTGAACAAATGGAGGCATAAACCTCACCAAGAACACCTCAAGCTCATCTTTAGGAACCCCCAAAATGGTGACCCTAAGCTCATAAGAAGTAAGGCCCCATTTCGGCTCCAAATTCAACATGCAACATAAGTTCTAACCTCAAAATGAAGATACAAGCTTGGATGATGGAGTATGTGCCTTGACAAGCTTGAAAATGAAGAAGAAATGAAGAAAATGGTGGAGAGGTGTAGAGAGAGAGATTCGGCCGAGAGAGATGAGGGAGAGAAGAGAGGAGAGTGGAGAGGGTTTTGGTGAGTGAAAGGGGGTGTGACAAGTGGAGCCAAGTGCTTGCCTTGACCCTTCTTTTGACTAGAAATAAGTTAGCGGGGTTTGTAATGACTAGCTTGTCCTTGGAAGCAATGTAAGGGGTGTTTGCATGCAAGGGTAGAGTAGACATTTGGTAATTATTTAAAGTGTGATTTAAAAGTATTAAAAGAAAGAGTTTTAATAAATAAAGTACAAATCTATAAATCATGAAATTAATATCACAAATAATATGAGATTTTAGAAGTTTAATAAAATAGTTTTCAAAAATTTTGGACAAAGAATGAATTTTAAAGGATTTACTAAAAGTAGAGCTCTAATATTCACATTACACATAAATATAAAAACACGAATATGATACACGTAAAATCTCGAGAAGAGTATATATATCAAATCGTCATTTTACAAGTTAAGATCTATCGGCTACTCGCAATTTATCGAATATTACTAATGTTAGGTCCAAAGTATCGTAGAAGGGGGGGTTGAATACGATACTCACTACAATTTAAAATTCTTTCGAATCTTGCGGATAAATAAATTGCAGTCCTGTAATGTGTTTCGTGTTCCGGATATTTATTGGGTCAGTTTCTGAGGATATGAAAATATTAAACCAACACACAATATTTTCCAAGGTATATCTGTATATTGATAAATACCTCGAAGGTGCTACAAATCCAAACCCGAAGGTTGGCTACAATGACCACTCCTCTAAATATTACAAGCCCTATCCACTACAAATATTTATGGTACAAAACTAGGCTAGGGTGTGTGTATATTTGAGAGAGTTTGTGCATAGCACTTGGCCATCCATCCCGAAGGATGATGTGAATTGTGAGAACCACAATCACATATTTATAGGCTTTCATAAACTAACCATGGTTAACGAGTTCGTCCTGGACGACTTGAGTTCGTCCTGGACGGATTCGATTTAACAAAATAAATCTAACTCCCAAACATACTAGTGTTGGCGCCAATTACATATACATATATATATATATGAATATGTATAGCAGAGTTGCGCCAAAACAGTTGAACAAAGGAAAGTCAAAGTTTGCGCTTTGGTCAAACTTTGCGCTTCCCTTGAAGTTGCGCCAGGAGTGCCTCACAGTGTTTTTGACTTAGAGAAATACAACACTCCACAAACTTGCGCCTTGGATACAGTTTAGAGTCGCAACCTTTGACTTGGTCAAAGGTTGCGCTCCAACCCCACTGTGTTGCCCTCACTTAGAAAATTCTAAGTAAAAATTGTGTGAAGGTGAGTGTATGGACAGGAGGCGCAACATTTGACTTTTTAGGTCAAATGTTGCGCTCCATTCATCTGTACAGTGATTGCTTCACTTAGTCACTTTTCCAAAGAAGAAACCAAGCGCAAGTTTTGACTTTCAGTCAAACTTGGCGCCTGATTCTTTCTTCTCACAGGGTACACTGAGGTTGAGCACTTAGGAGAAATCTTCAGTCTTCAAAGTTGCGCCCCTACAGTGGAGAGCTCCACTGTTATCTCTTCTCCCTCACATGCAAACCCTAGGTTGCCCTAGACACCTGACATCATCACATGCATGCATAATATATATAATATAATATATTATGTTGTTATTATATTAATAAATAAAAATATATATAAATATATACACACATATATATTTTATTTATATGAACATATAATAATATATGTACATATATTTAAATATATTCTCATATATTTAAATATATATAATATATAATTATATGTAAATACAAATGTAAATATATATAAATATATATAGAGATATATATAGTTATTTATAAATATAAATATAAACATAAATATATATAAAGAAAAGTATATATAAATATATATACATATATATAATATTTATATAAACATATAGTAACATATATATACACATATATTTAAATATATTCTCATATATTTAAATATATATAATATACATATAACTATGTGTAAATATAAATATAAATATATATATATATAAAGATATATATAACTCTCTCTAAATATACATATATTTATGCACATAATATAATATATATATACACTTAATTATATAATTGCTTATGTAAAATATAAATACATATACTATATACATATATATTTATTTAAATATACATACATATAAATATACATATACATATGTTTAAAAAACATATATACATATATATTATATATATTATATTTAATTAAATATACATATATACATATATATAAATATATTTGTACATATACAAATATATAAGTGCACACATATAAAAGATAGGTCACCAGATATGGCTTTGTGTGGAAGCTTGACATATGGCATTTGAGCAGAGACTTGATACAGCTTGCAGAGGCTAGGCATTTGGCTTGGCTTGAGTTTGGAACAAATGACTTGTTATGACTGGATCAATTCTTCGATCGATAAATACTTTGCAAAGCTCCGTACGTGCTGACGCTTAGTGCACTGGTCTGGTTCACAAGCGACTAACACTGAAGTTAAACATTGTACCGTCTTTGTCAGCAAACATTGATCAGTCGGTTCCGGGTTAGTTTATGCTTCAGTTTGTTGATTATAAATAACCAACCAAGATATATATGTTGCACTGAAATCTTTCGAGTACTTGGACAACATCTTCATTGCTTCCACAATCTTGAATACTTCAATCTTTATTCTTCACTGAGGCATGAACATATTAATGAACTTCTTCCAGTGAACTTATTCCTTCAAGACTGTAGATGGCTTCTTCAACCTTTGTCTTCGTATCTTCCGATTCTGGTGCAGGCGTAGTGTTATTTACTTGTCTTGTTCTATTGTTGAGTTATCATCCCTATGTAACAGATAGGGTTGTCTTTACATTTAGACTTACAATCTCCCCCTATTTGTTTGTTAATCATAACAAGCAAATCCTCTGGAGGATAACTCAACTAACACTAGAAAAAGTAAAGTCCTGGACTAGTAAATAATGCTACAAAGTTTCTGGATCATATAATACATTTCCAGATTTCATGAATAGAAATAACAAATGTGCATATCACCTTTATTTCTCTGGTTCTTGCTTTCCTGCCAGATAATCCTCATAGTCTGTCTTGAAGAGAATTCAAAACATTCCGTTATGCAAAGAACAATCAGCAGCTTCATTGAATTCTTCAGTGGTAATGAATGAGTTCATGTCTACCACTTACTGAAGAATAAATGTATCACCTTATACTTCTCCTCCCGTTACCTTGATCAGGTTCCCCTTGGTGATAAGTAGCTATCTCCCCTTAGATGAAAGATCAATCCTCCTCCTTAGTTGAAAGAAGAATCTCCCCTTCACTAGTACACAGCTAAAGAGTAGTTTACTCCCCCTTAGTTGTAGACAACAGAAGAAAGCTAACTTACTTTTTCTTCCCCCTTTCATAAATTCTCCCCCTAAATATATTCTCCCCCTTAGTTGTGGAATCCTCCAAGGATATGTGGTATCAAATAGGTCAAGGAACGTGTCCAATACATCCTGTACCAAAAGATAATCTCCCCATAGAGAACTAAACAACACTAAAGCTGGGGTCGAAGAAAGAGTTCAGAAGAAGGGTTTACTTTAATTGGGTTGGTCCCTATACTGAAAGAATAGGTTCCAAACGGAAAAGTAATGAATAAGAACTGACATTCCAGTAACAACATCCACTTTGTCTTTAGGTATAAATTTGGTAATTGGTAGGTGTCTCACTAAAATGTTCTGCAGGTGTATCACTCAACACTCAATTTTCTCTCGGTTTTTGGGTAAGGGTGTCACTCACGAGTTCTGTAAGTGTATCTCTCCACACAAATACTGAGCTTCCAAAATGCTGAGTACCTGCAAGAAAATCACCTTAGCCACCCTTAAAGGGGGTCACCGGTGGTGCAATGGGAGTTCGTAATTCCCAGTCCCTACAGACTTATCAGATAAATCTGAATCATGGTCCACAAGTTGCCAACCACTAAGTGGCTTATCCAATTAAGGATCCAGAGTTGTTTGCTCTGAGAGGTTAGACAAAGGCTTAATTATGGCAAAGGCCTAAGTCCTCCTCAATGTCTGTGAAGACACTTGATTCAAGAGAATCATCAACCATAAGTTCACACCGTGAAATGGAATGAACCGTAGTTGCTTCCGTCAATTCTTTCAACAACTTGTGAGCTTTCAATACCAATTATTATTATATGTACCTCACAAGTGTTTCACTCTCCTCAAAATCCTATGTGTTTGCACTCACTTATGCTCACATATTTCTCATTCTAATATCTCACTGGTTCTTCTCAGAATCTCACCAAGTGTTTAACTCTCAGTGTTTGGCTCACAGTGTTTCTCTCAGCACTCAAAGTATGGTCTTCTGTACCTGCATGAGAAAATCACCATAGCCCCTTCAAGAGAGGTCACTGGCGGTGCAGTGGGGTTTCGTAAATCCCCGATCCTCAACCGACTCATCAATAAATTGACTCATAGTCAGAGAGTTGCCGATCTCCTATAAATAGGAAATCCATTCCGATTGGATCCAGATTTGTTCTTATCTGGGGAGGGAGACGAGAATCCTGAAGATTTGGCTATTGAGATCCTCGTTTCCTCCTTACACCTGTAAAGGCATCAACCATCTTATCTACCATAAAATGGTAAATGAAGAAGTTGCTTCTGGAACAAAACCTTTAACCTCACTGTGCACTCTCTTGTATCGTGTCTATAAGATTTCTGTTTAGGCTCTTCATCAGAGTGATTACTGATGATGTGCTTGACTCAATACAAGATGCTCTGGCTGACGAGCGAATTTCAATGGACTCATCCTTTTGAGAGAATGATTCCAGAGACTGTTTAATTGCCTTTTCAGCTCTATATTCTTTTGGGAGAATACAGATGAGCAACAGTTACCTCAAGTTTGAAAACACCTTTTCTCCTTGAGAGGTAGAGCTGTGGGTACACTATCCCTCACATCCTTATTTGCTGCAACGAGTACAGTTTCTCCCTCATTGACTTTTTGTTTGAAAAGTTCCTTATTACTCCAGGGGGAAAGTTGGGATGTGTTTTGAATTTGGTTTTATAGTCTGGGATAAAGATTGTTGGTTTTCAACCTTATGACTATCTAGGAAAGCCAAGAGGTTGATTAAGTTCCGAAGAACAGAAGGAGATATAAATGCATTTTAGAAAATCTATGATTTTGAATGAGAGCAATTGCATTTAATCTTTTGAGGAAAAATGAATTAGTTGTGATTGTAAAAATAATTTTCATAAAGAATGACAATCACAACCGATGAAAGAATCAAAGTTTTCCATTAAAAACTGGTTTGAGTACGAGAGTCTGAATCTATGCATAAAAGGTTTAAATGAACTTGTCTTTGAAAAAGACACAGACTCCTGTTTCTCACTACAATTTTAAAAAGAAAACAAGAAAAATTTATGCGCTACAGTGTATAAAGCACTCGCCACACTAATTAGTGAAAAGGCCTCATACTAGCACATCGTCAAAACAGACGCTGCAAGTGACAAAGATCACCAAGTACACAAATACAAGATAATCAATATCTCGTCTTATGACGCTACATGTATAGATGCAAAATATTCTAAGAAGTATTTATGAAATAGAGTAGTGGATACCAATTGTTGAAATCAATTGATAAGAAAATTTCTTTGAAGAAACTCACCACTCCAGAACATAAATATGAGACAGAATAAAGATTATGTTGTCTCCCTTGTACTCAGAATATTAAACACCTAAAATATATTAGCACCAGTGGTTTTAAGAAATATGCAACAATATTTCACCAGTGCCAATACATCACAATCAATTCACAAATAAAACATCAATAAAGCATCAGAAATACATACCAATTAAATATTTCAAAAATGAATTAATCATGCTTCTATTATTCTATCAAAGTCAATCATGAAACAAATAGGCATATAATTGTCATGGATCACAATTTAACTAAGATAAAATAATAATTACCTATGCAATATCATATAATTATCAGATCAGCATATAACAACTAAAATCATGACAATCATACAAAGATATTCGCAAGCCCGAGGGAAAGTTGAAGAAAAGTTCACGAGTCTTATATAGATAATCATTAAACATAAGTGAACTCACACAACTCCTCGCAGAAAAATATTAACAATTAATATTAGTGATCTACATATAAGCATGCAAAAATATCACTAACACTAAAAGTATCACAACTATATGCAGTTAGACATGAAATAAAATATCAATTAATAAATCATCAAATATCCAACACAAATAGTTATGCTTCATATATACAAACTAATACAAATGGATTCAGCCTAGAGAGAATCTAAGTAACTCCACAAATACTAGTATATCATGACTAAATTCTAACTAGATTCTAACCACATACCAATTACTGATACAAGTCACAAGTCTAGAAACAAATAAGTCATGCTTCAGATTTTATACCTATAAAAATGAATTCAACCTAGAAAATAATCCTAAGTATGTTCACAAATACAGATATATCACGACTAGATTATGACAAAGTTCTCTACTAGATACCAATTGTTGAAGAGGTATAGATCAAGAGAAATAACATAATTAAGTCATGCTTCATGTCATCTCTAATCATTTAAATCATGAACAAATAAGTCACTTAATTGTCATGCAACACAATTTAAATAATTTGAAATAACAAATACTCATGCTAAAACATATAATCACCATCTAAGCATGAAAATCAATAAACATGGCAATCATATATAATAGCAAAAAGCACGAGGTACTGGATTTTAAATAAATTCACAAGTCCTATGTATAGACAATTTAATACTCATGAATTCATTCAAGAAATACGATAGACATGCTCATGAAAGAAGTAATACCTTATAGAAAATATATCATGTGATCCACTTGCAGTTAAGTAAAGTGATAAGTTGAATACCTCTGAGACTTGACATTTCAGTTGATGTACCTTTCTTGTACTGATTAAGTCCAGTGGTTGTTGGCATAAGTCTTGGCAGGTCTAGAATCTTCCAAAATGCGCATATTCAAAAGATCCTTGACTTCTTTTTATTGCCATCATTCTTTAGGCTAACTAGTAGACCATGAAGAATTGCAACTTTCCAACAAACTTATCATATCACTAATCTGCATTCACTTAACAATTATCTTGCACAAGTGACATTAGTCCACATATAATATAATCATGGTATCACAGCACAGATAGTTGTATTGTGTGTGCCTTGTATCATGAGAGGTAATAATTTGGATACCAAATATGACTCTAGCAAACAGATATTAAAATAATATGCTAGTCAGAAGTCATACCATGTCCGTGACGATCATCAGGTCTTGGATGACAACTCATAGAGAGCTGGTGAAGAAAGAGCATACAAATTCTGTTGGATCTGCAACTGCAAAGTCCTTGAAATGTTGCATGAAGCTTCATCCTCTAGCTCACTGTAATATCCTGAACCCGAGTCTCGTCAATGGTGCTTTAGTTCAATAATGAAGATCGTTGAGTCCCTAAGATGTAGAGTCCTGAACTTGAAGATTCTGTTTCCATAATCTTCATAACCTTCTCCTTTGTAATAACCCTAAGCAACCAAATTGGCTTGTCCCTCGTAACAGAGCCAAAAACATCCAGTTGGAATCTGAATACCCGACAAGTACTAGGTACTGAATTGTCTTTAGGTCAGGGTATCAGAATCCACACAATCTGCTTTCCAACTTGATTGAGATCATATTGCTGTGCAATCACTCAATCTGGATCCATTTAAGAGCTTCTGAATCTTCCTCAAGTTTCACTTCAGATTGAAACCTAAAGAAATAACATCCTTTCACAATAGCTCTCCAATCTTCACTTCACCATTAGGAACATATAAGAACTAGAACCCGGGAATGATATTGACTTCAAACCCTTTGTCTAAGCAGATATGTTCTTGATATGTCCTGTTCATTCTTCAATGTAGTGTTGAGTTTGACTAGTGGATCCACCAAATGCTCCCCCTAAGCTGTTGCTGGGATTTCTTTAATAATCCTTATCCTTGCAAAGAGATTCTTCTTGGATCTGAATTATTATTATACCACTAATATCACCTTTAACAGCTTGGAGCAAAGTGTCGTTCAATGTCCTGTCCAGACTTACAATCACCTTCTGTTGAATAATCATAATCACCCTGTAGACTGTAGACCCCATTGAGTAGCCGAGGAAAATATTCTTTGAGCTTTAGATGCAAGACTTGCAAAGATGCATTTTCCTCCAAACACATACCAAAAGACAGTGTTTGCTACTGATTGGCTATTGGAAAGAATGGTGTCTTTCTGGATTTATCAATGATCAGGGTTCATCTTGATCAGCCTTCATTTGTGACATCTTGTCCTTCGAACGCATATGAACAACACAAATGACTCTAGAGTAGTCAATGATCATCACAAAAAGATATCTGGATTTGTTGTAGATATAACATTAACTGATCCGTAGAAATCCATATGTATCATCTGAAGCGGCTCAGTAATGTTGATCATATCTTTGCTTCTGTGCGATGCTCCTTCGACTTCCCTATTGACATACCTCATAAGTTTCATCCAATAGAATCCCAGATGAGGTAGTCCTCTCACCAATTCTCTTCTTATGAATAGAAAGAGCTCCTTGTTTTGACATACAAGTGCGAGAGCTTCAAGTGCCATAGCTAATACTCATCTGATGAGGCTTTACTATCGAAATAGCTCACTCTATCTTCAGTTGAAGTTCCATATTAGCTACGAGCAGATTCACATCTTTCCTGATTTGAGATAAAGCACTATTCCATGAACTGACATAATGTCCTTTGTCAGAGAACAGTCTGATACTCAGAATTTGTGTGCTTTGACTCTTCCAAGAAAGATATACTTCCATGATGACATTCCAGGAAAACAGGCATGTCCCGCAAGAGAATCTTTGTTGTCATCTTTCAAAGATTATTGACGGAACTGCTCACACGATCACATTTGCTAACAGGGTACTTTTTGTGAATCATATGATTTTAGCTACTCAGCAAACAGAGTGCACCAAAAATCATATGGATCATATGTAACCTGCAATCACAAATGGAAAGAGTTCTATGGTCCCCAATCATAACTGGGTCCGGATGGATTAGAGATTTTTCTTTAACAGTGGTAACAACAGAAGCAACCTTAACATGCTAATTCTTATCTAGACATTGCCCCAATGTGATTCTCAAACATGCTTTTCTAAATTCAATGCAAGTACAAAGAAATGCATTCATGACATGAAAATAAGCAGACATGATGTTGAATACACATGGCAAACAATCAAAGATAAGACAAGAGCAAGACAGGCAATTATGCAATTCAGAAGATTCAGTACTCTCTACTTAAACCAATTAACACAAGTGCAACAGGTAGCAAGTAGAATTACATATATTCAATAATCTTCGAAAAGCATATGGATTAAACACAAGAAATTAATAATCACATTATCAATTCATATTAATCCCAATCTGCTGTTATATGGCATTATATTATCTCTATTACCTAAGTCAGTTTTAGATCTAACATGAAGTTCTAAAAGTTCTACTGACACAAGGTAGACATTCCATCATAGAACAAAATAAAATCCTTAACAAACAATTCAGATTAGATAAGCAAATCTAATTGTACTAGGGAATCTGAAAGTAAGTGTTTTAACAAAGTTATACATGCTAGGATCATAACCCCTAAAACTAAGAGTTGTTTTCCAAAGGAAAGCTTCTAATCTCACCATTGCAAATAATCAAATCCTAAATATTCATACACATGTTAAGAATCTGCTAAAGACACATGCACAAGATTATCATCAATCCTAGTTACCAGAATAGTCATCTAGCATACTAGTTTAACATTATCTAATGTGATGCTATCATGCTTGTGCTTGTGTGTTAAACAATTCTACTCAGAGATTTATAACATGCTTTGAATATAAAGAAATAAGTATTGCATAGTTAGAAAAAATTCATACCTGAGAAGTGCGAGGTGAGTCATCTTCAGAGAATGCTAGGATAGCCAGATAACCATAATCATCCTTCTCATCAGCAATTGATCCATCTCACACCTTTCCTAAAATAGCATAAGAACTTGTTATGATGCTTCTTTCAAAACATCCACTTGAATTTCAGACAAGCCCTATCATCCTTGTTTGTCGAGGCTTCAAATATATGTAGCAATCCTTCTTTGCTAAAGATACCAAACAATATTGTGTGTACTGACCAAATCAGTTTTCAAACAACCTGTCGAACTGAACCCCAAAGAGTCACCACTTGAAACTAATGGATTCCATCTGAATCTGACATGACTAAACCTCTCAGACAGTGTTATGCTAATCCTTGAAGTTCTGTCCTCACATTCTTCAAAAGTGTTAACTTTCGTCGACTTGAGCTTCCTCAAATTCAGCAGTTACAAACTCTTCTGTTCAATTCTAAGGTTCTGACATAAATGCACGAAACTGATTTGGTGCGGTAGTAACTCAATAATTATATCCTTAAACCTCCACAGTTCTCTGTCTTTGGTTCAGTTGATTCTGGATGGATTTAGCATTGATACAATTCACTGAGTAATTGTATATCCCTGAATCACTAACTTAGATTGAAATCCCTTGAAAATTCTTCTGTAAAAACTTCTCTTTTCCTACTACTAGTGGTGCCATTCAAAGTTGACATTCCGAGCCCTGGAAAGATGCTCCATTGTAGATGTAGCAAATTCCCATCCTGATCTGGTGATCTGATAATCAAGTCGGAGTAATTACTCAGATCAAGGCCTGAAGTACCTTCTTCAAAATCCACTTTTAGTAGTACCAAATTAGTCTTCAATAGAATCTTCTTCGAATCACAATCAGCTTTGTCGAACATAGAAAACTGCTTCTAATAATCCTTTGAGAAATCAATTGGATTGGGTCATCAATGTACTTCCATCACCGGTTCTGAGAATCTGGTATTTGAAAGCCCGGTGTTTGTCTTGTAATCTGTTAGCCTGATCTGTCTCAACTAAATGTCAATCTGATTTGTCTTGGACTAGAATAATTAAAAAAGGTTACGGGACACTTGATTATTTAAACTAAGTTTAAATTATAAAGAGAATAAATTTAAAAATAAGCTTTAAAAGATAAAAGAAAATAAAGTATAAAATAAACTTAGTCAAATCTATAAAATAAATTTAATTATATTTAAAAAATAAATTCAAATAAATTTATAATAAACTGAATAAGTTTAGAACAAATTTATTTCAAATTCATTTTGTAAATATATTAAAATTTATTAGATAAATTTAATTTTTGAAAATATTCAAGTGTCTCGTCTCCAATTGAATCATAGCTTCCAGAACAAACTAAATTGAACCCTTGAACTTGAACTTATATCCATAATCAGTTAAATCCTCTTAAATTTATATTTTATATTTTAACTTAAATTTAAATCATAAACTATACAAATTTAAATAATAAATTTATAAAAATTTATGATAAACTTGATAAAGTCTAAGAGTAAACTTTACAAGTCTAAAATAAATTTAAGCAAATTTATTAAATGAATTTAGTAAAGTTTATAAAGTAAATTTAATAAAGTTTATAAGATAAATTTAATAAATTCATAATAAACTCAATTAATAAGTTTAAAATAAATTAATTCAAATTTATAAAATAAACTTATTAAAATTTAAAGTATAAATTTATAAGTCCCGGTCCAAAGTTCAGTATCCGACGGATAATCCTTGCTTAGGCCTACGGACAAATTTAGCAACACAAGCCGGAAGAACATTTCCCCTAATCAAATATCAAAAGCTAGGTTCTTGATTTTCCGTACGATAAGGATCCTGATTTGTATATCAATCAGCCTCGCTCTGATACCAATTGTTAGGTCCAAAGTATCGTAGAAGGGGGGGTTGAATACGATACTCACTACAATTTAAAATTCTTTCGAATCTTGCGGATAAATAAATTGCAGTCCTGTAATGTGTTTCGTGTTCCGGATATTTATTGGGTCAGTTTCTGAGGATATGAAAATATTAAACCAACACACAATATTTTCCAAGGTATATCTGTATATTGATAAATACCTCGAAGGTGCTACAAATCCAAACCCGAAGGTTGGCTACAATGACCACTCCTCTAAATATTACAAGCCCTATCCACTACAAATATTTATGGTACAAAACTAGGCTAGGGTGTGTGTATATTTGAGAGAGTTTGTGCATAGCACTTGGCCATCCATCCCGAAGGATGATGTGAATTGTGAGAACCACAATCACATATTTATAGGCTTTCATAAACTAACCATGGTTAACGAGTTCGTCCTGGACGACTTGAGTTCGTCCTGGACGGATTCGATTTAACAAAATAAATCTAACTCCCAAACATACTAGTGTTGGCGCCAATTACATATACATATATATATATATGAATATGTATAGCAGAGTTGCGCCAAAACAGTTGAACAAAGGAAAGTCAAAGTTTGCGCTTTGGTCAAACTTTGCGCTTCCCTTGAAGTTGCGCCAGGAGTGCCTCACAGTGTTTTTGACTTAGAGAAATACAACACTCCACAAACTTGCGCCTTGGATACAGTTTAGAGTCGCAACCTTTGACTTGGTCAAAGGTTGCGCTCCAACCCCACTGTGTTGCCCTCACTTAGAAAATTCTAAGTAAAAATTGTGTGAAGGTGAGTGTATGGACAGGAGGCGCAACATTTGACTTTTTAGGTCAAATGTTGCGCTCCATTCATCTGTACAGTGATTGCTTCACTTAGTCACTTTTCCAAAGAAGAAACCAAGCGCAAGTTTTGACTTTCAGTCAAACTTGGCGCCTGATTCTTTCTTCTCACAGGGTACACTGAGGTTGAGCACTTAGGAGAAATCTTCAGTCTTCAAAGTTGCGCCCCTACAGTGGAGAGCTCCACTGTTATCTCTTCTCCCTCACATGCAAACCCTAGGTTGCCCTAGACACCTGACATCATCACATGCATGCATAATATATATAATATAATATATTATGTTGTTATTATATTAATAAATAAAAATATATATAAATATATACACACATATATATTTTATTTATATGAACATATAATAATATATGTACATATATTTAAATATATTCTCATATATTTAAATATATATAATATATAATTATATGTAAATACAAATGTAAATATATATAAATATATATAGAGATATATATAGTTATTTATAAATATAAATATAAACATAAATATATATAAAGAAAAGTATATATAAATATATATACATATATATAATATTTATATAAACATATAGTAACATATATATACACATATATTTAAATATATTCTCATATATTTAAATATATATAATATACATATAACTATGTGTAAATATAAATATAAATATATATATATATAAAGATATATATAACTCTCTCTAAATATACATATATTTATGCACATAATATAATATATATATACACTTAATTATATAATTGCTTATGTAAAATATAAATACATATACTATATACATATATATTTATTTAAATATACATACATATAAATATACATATACATATGTTTAAAAAACATATATACATATATATTATATATATTATATTTAATTAAATATACATATATACATATATATAAATATATTTGTACATATACAAATATATAAGTGCACACATATAAAAGATAGGTCACCAGATATGGCTTTGTGTGGAAGCTTGACATATGGCATTTGAGCAGAGACTTGATACAGCTTGCAGAGGCTAGGCATTTGGCTTGGCTTGAGTTTGGAACAAATGACTTGTTATGACTGGATCAATTCTTCGATCGATAAATACTTTGCAAAGCTCCGTACGTGCTGACGCTTAGTGCACTGGTCTGGTTCACAAGCGACTAACACTGAAGTTAAACATTGTACCGTCTTTGTCAGCAAACATTGATCAGTCGGTTCCGGGTTAGTTTATGCTTCAGTTTGTTGATTATAAATAACCAACCAAGATATATATGTTGCACTGAAATCTTTCGAGTACTTGGACAACATCTTCATTGCTTCCACAATCTTGAATACTTCAATCTTTATTCTTCACTGAGGCATGAACATATTAATGAACTTCTTCCAGTGAACTTATTCCTTCAAGACTGTAGATGGCTTCTTCAACCTTTGTCTTCGTATCTTCCGATTCTGGTGCAGGCGTAGTGTTATTTACTTGTCTTGTTCTATTGTTGAGTTATCATCCCTATGTAACAGATAGGGTTGTCTTTACATTTAGACTTACAACTAAATCGTATCAATCTCTATTATTATTAAATCGGGTAGCGACAATGATCACATTTATTAATATTAAGTCAAAACCGTCGCAACTAGTAGTATCATTTAATCGCGTAGCGAGATTTATTCACCAAATATTAAACAAGTACATTCAAACTATAATCGGAAGTCACATAACAATAAACGAGTCAAATTCACATAATTTGGCAATTAAGACACGAAGATTTATATATTACCAAAAATGAAATACTGTAATATATATATAAGTCAAATATTACAGGCGTTACATCCTTCCCCCCTTAAAAGGATTCTGACCCCATAATCTAAATAAATAAATGAGGATACTTATCTAACATATCACTTTCTAATTCCCATGTTGATTCTTCAACCTTGGGATTCCTCCACAAAACTCTAACTAAAGGAACTGTTTTATTCCTTAACACCTTATTCTTTCTATCTAGAATGCTAACCGGTTGCTCGATATAAGACAAATCAGGCTCTATTTCAACTGGTTCATTCTCTATGATGCACTTGGTGTCGGGGTTGAACTTCTTAAGCAATGAGACATGGAAAACATTGTGAACGTGCTGCATTTGAGGCGGTAAGGCTAATTCGTATGCCACTTTCCCAATTCTGCTTAGAATCTCAAAAGGACCAATAAATCTTGGACTCAATTTCCCTTTCTTTCCGAATCTTGCTATTCCTTTCCAAGGTGACACTTTCAACAAAACAGCTTCTCCTACTTCATACTCAACATCCTTTCTATGCCGGTCAGCATACTTTCGTTGCCTGTCTTGAGCTGCAATCAGTCTGCTTCGAATCACATATACTGCTTCCTTTGTTTGCTGGATCAATTCTGGACCAATTACTTTCCTTTCTCCAACTTCATCCCAATATATCGGAGATCTACACTTCCTCCTGTAAAGAGCTTCGTACGGGGGCATTCCAATGCTGGCATGATAACTGTTATCATAAAAAAACTCAACCAAAGGCAAATGCTCATCCCAATTTCCTTTGAAGTCCAAAGCACAAGACCTTAACATGTCTTCGATAGTTTGAATTGTACGCTCGCTTTGTCCGTCCATTTGTGGATGATAAGCAGTACTCATCTTGAGTCGGGTTCCCAAATGTTCTTGAAATTGCTTCCAGAATCTAGAGTTAAAACGAGGGTCTCGATCTGACACAATAGATACTGGAACTCCATGACGAGTAACAATCTCTTTCAAATACATGTGAATCAGCTTGTCCATTGAGAATCTCTCGTTGATTGGCAGAAAATGAGCTGACTTGGTCAATTGATCAATGATTACCCAAATAACATCATGATTAGATTTTGTCCTTGGCAATCCAACTATAAAGTCCATTGCAATGTGCTCCCACTTCCATTCTGGTATCTCTAAAGGCTGTATCAATCCACTTGGCTTCTGATGTTCAGCTTTTACTCTTTGACAAGTGTAGCATTTACTGATCCATTGAGCAATTTCCTTCTTCATATCTGGCCACCAAAAGTTTTGCTTCAAATCTTGGTACATCTTTGTGCTTCCGGGGTGAATAGAAAATTCTGAATTGTGAGCATCCTTCAAAATCTCATTCTTCAATTCTTCCACATTTGGTATCCAAATCCTTGATGAAAACCTCAAGATTCCTTGGTTGTCTTTTTGTGTACGAATTTCTTCTCCAGTCAACTCATTCATCTTCTCATTCATTACTTCTTCTTGGCACTTCTTTATCTTTTCCATCAATTCAGGCTGAAAAGTCATGGTACAAATCATTTCTGTAGGTGCACTTGGAGCTCGAATTTCATTTCCCATCTTCTCAAATTCTTGTGATAACTCTTGAGCCATGGCCACCATATTCAACCTTTCTTTGCGACTTAACGCATCTGCTACCACGTTTGCCTTTCCGGGATGATAATTAATCGTGCAGTCGTAGTCTTTAATCAATTCCAACCATCTTCGTTGCCTCATGTTCAACTCTTTTTGCGTGAAAATGTACTTTAAGCTTTTGTGATCCGTGAATATTTCACACTTCTCGCCATAAAGATAGTGTCTCCAAAGCTTCAAAGCAAACACAATTGCTACCAATTCCAAGTCATGAGTCGGGTATCTTTGTTCGTGTGGCTTAAGTTGTCTTGACGCGTAGGCTATTACTTTCCCGTGTTGCATTAAGACACAACCTAATCCTTTATACGACGCATCACTGTAGATAACAAAATCTCCTTGATCATCTAGCAAAGCCAAAACTGGAGCGGTAACTAACTTCTGCTTCAACTCTTGAAAACTCTTTTCACATTTGTCGGTCCATTCAAACTTCTCGTTCTTCCGAGTCAATCTTGTCAACGGTACTGCAATCTTTGAGAAATCCTTCACAAACCTTCGATAATATCCTGCCAATCCTATGAAACTTCTAACTTCAGTTGGGGTCTTTGGCCTTTCCCAATTCATTACAGCTTCTATCTTCGCTGGATCCACTCGAATTCCTTCACTTCCAACAATATGCCCTGAAAACTGCACTTCTCGTAGCTAGAATTCACATTTAGAGAACTCTGCATATAACTTCTCCTTCCTTAAAGTTTCAAAGCTATCCTCAGATGTTCAGCATGTTCTTCTTCAGATTTCGAGTGTATGAGAATATCATCGATGAATACAATGATGAACTTATCTAAATACTTCTTGAATACACGGTTCATCAAATCCATGAAGGCGGCTGGCGCGTTTGTCAATCCAAATGCCATAACTAGAAACTCGTAATGTCCATACCGAGTTCTAAAAGCTGTCTTTGGGATGTCCTCCAGCTTAATCTTCAATTGATGATATCCCGAACGCAAATCAATCTTTGAAAAGTAAGTTGCTCCTTTGAGTTGATCAAATAAGTCGTCGATACGAGGCAAATGATACCTATTCTTGATTGTCAGCTTGTTCAATTCTCTATAGTCGATGCACAATCTCATGCTTCCGTCCTTTTTCTTCACAAAAAGAACTAGAGCTCCCCACGGGGATACACTCAGCCTTATAACTCCTTTATCTAACAACTCTTGTAATTGCTTGGCCAATTCCTTCATTTCTGCCGGTGCCATCCGATACGGTTGCTTCGAAACTGGTTCCGTGCCCGGCGCTAAGTCGATAGAAAACTCAATTTGACGGTCAGGCGGCAATCCAGGAAGATCGTCAGGAAATACATCAAGAAACTCGTTAACTATCGGAATACTTTCTATATTCGGCGTCTCTTTAGATCTATCAATCACATAAGCCAAATAACCTTCACAACCTTGTCTTAACAGTTTCTTAGCTTGAATTATCGTCAAAAATGTCTTAACTTGTTTCTGCCCTTTAAACTCTACTTTCTTGCCTTGAGGAGACTTAAGGATTATCTTCTTCTTACAATCTATTTGAGCACCTTTTTCTGCTAACCAATCCATACCTAATATGACATCAAATTCTCCTAATCGAAAAGGTATAAGGGAAGCAGAAAAACTAAAGCCAGAAATCTCTATAGTACACCGGGGGCAAATACTTTTAACAGATACTTGTTGTTGATTAGCAACAATGATAGAAAGAGGTTCAACTACTGGTTCAATTTCACAATTCAACTTGCCAACAAAAGATTCAGATATGAAAGATCTAGTAGCTCCGGAATCAAATAGCACTTTAGCATGGATGTTGTTGACAGAAAGCGTACCTGCCACAACCTCAGAACTCTGAACAACATCCTTGATATTCATGTTAAAAGTCCTTGCTTGAGCCGGATAAGAGGGATGGTAAACAGGAGTTGCAGACTCAAAAACTTGAGTAGAAGGTAATTGCAGAATCGGAGCAGAAGATGTCATTCCTTGATTGTATGGGGTAGCTGCCAATTGCATCAATTTGTTGGTTCCAGAAGCTTTACAATCCCTTGACATGTGACTGGTCTTTCCACACTTAAAAAACATGTAACAAAAGGCTTCGGGTTCTGGCACTCGTTTGCATAATGACCCTTCGAGTTGTACTTGAAACAGACAATATCAGCCTTATTACAATTTCCCGTGTGTTTCTTGTTACAGAACTTACATTCTGAAGTTGCTTGTTGACTCTTTTGACCACTTGGTCCTTGAATCTTCCTCACATTCCTATTATTACCTTTCTTGAAACCTCGGGGACCTGCTTGATTCTGAAATCCAAACTTCTTAAAATTCTTCCCCTTTTGGCTCCCTTGAGCCGAACCTTCACTATTATTCCCAAACTTCCTCTTCTTGTTGTCCTTCTTCTTCTGATTCTGATCACTTTCTCCTTCGATTACCATTGCCTTCTGGACCACTTCAGCATATGTGGCCAATTCAAAAGCAGCCACTCTGCTTCGTAGCCAAGGCTTCAATCCTTGTTGAAATATCTTTGCTCTTTTCTCATCCGTGTCCACATAATCTCCCACGAACCTTGCCAATTCTGTAAATTTCTTTTCATATTCTCCAACAGTCATTCCCTCCTGCTTTAATTCAAAAAATTTCAACTCCATTTGAGTTTGCATATACCTTGGAAAATAATTGTCTAGAAAAATCTTCTTAAACCTGTCCCAAGCAATAACATCACCTTCTTCTAAAGCACGTGCTGACTCCCACCAATAGTTTGCTTCATCTCTCAGAAAATAAGAGGCATACTCAACTTTCTATTCTTCAGTTACCACAGCCAATGTGAAAGCCTTCTCCATCTCCTTAAGCCAGGATTGAGCTTCAACAGGGTCTTGAGTTCCTCGGAACTCGGGTGGTTTCCACAGCCTGAAAAGATTTGAAGGTAGTAGGTGGTGGTGGAGGTGCTTGTTGTTGTTGCTGGAGTTTTTGTTGGAGTAATTGTTGTTGTTGAGCAAGGGTGACAGATTATTGGTGAAGAAGTTGCATAAGTTGAGCCAAGGTTGGTGGTGGTTCTTCGATATTTTCATTGTTGGTGTTGCGGGCTCTTCGAGGAGGCATGATTCTGAATGTAGACAAGAAAAGCTTATTCACAGTTCAATATATGCATACAAGTTATATTAAAGGGTAAATATTGGGTACATAGGTATTATTCAAGGATTATTCACAATGTAAAGGTTTATTGTTGTTATTAACATGGCATGATGGTATGTGGGTATATTATTAGAGTCTAAGGTATCACATAAAAAGGGTACAATCATTCGGTCAAGGTCATATTCATTGTATATTGGTAAAGTCTGAGTATAATCAAGTTCTAAAGGGTTTAACATGGCAAAATCTATCTAAGCATGGCATATTCAATGGTAATATGATGGCAAAATGAGATAAATAATCAAAATGCGAATGTTAAACATTAAGCCGAAATAAAGTGCAAGTCGAAGTACCAACAAAAAGTAAAATGCGAATAAGTCTTCCCGAAACAATCCGGGGTACAAGTACGAATAAAAGTCAAAGTACGGATAACACGATAACAGAAATAAATAGACTAAGAGATAGTCTAGGTGGATGATGATGATGCTGGTGAAGCTGGTGGACTGGCAACGGGCTCACGAAGACTGCTAATCACATGGCGGAGCTCGTCAGTAATGGCGGTCAAAGTGATGCGACTCTCACACTCGTGGTAGGGTGGAATAGCTGCCAAGCGGTCCTCAGCCATACGAATGATCTCCTCGACCCTAGCAATCAAACGGGGACGGTTGCCCTCATCATCAAAGTCCTCACGGTACAGCTGGTCAATCCGGTGCTGGAGAATCGTGTTCTGGCCCTCGAGTCGGTTAGTAAGCCTCACCATCTGCTCGTAAAGCGGGAACGGAACAGTAGCCGGGAATCCGTGACTAGACGAAGACGATGCCTGCCAACAGTTATATATATATATACGCGGTTATAGTAAATAGGGTGAGAAAACTTAAAAGATTCTAACGCCCCAAGTCCCACATGATCTAAGTTCATCTTAACCTCTAAATCCTATCTTATATTCATTTATCCCATGTTGTTCAGTGACTCAAACCTGTCGCTCTGATACCAACTGTGACGGACCCACCATAATTATCCGACTAAAGCATGCATAAAACGGTAAATGAACGAGCATTACAGAGTTATAATATATTAGAACTAAAATCTAAATCCACAATCCCCAGATCACCAGGAATGAGTATGAACAACATCTAAAGTATTAAAAACCCAAATTAAAGTCTAAGTCATTACTACACATTTTAAATCCCAAAAGTTTCTAAAAGATAAAATTAGGGAACTATGAGTTCCCAACCTGCTCCATCATACGGCGGTACGCAATCCCTGATCCTGAGGTGGACTTACGGGCGGTCTGCTTGAATCGTGCCATTCTCGGGTGTCACTGAAGGGTTATAATAAACAACAATATGTATGAGCAAAAAGCTCAGCAAGTGAAAGCAGTATAGTTCACAATATGCAATATAAACAAGTGCAAGAAACAACAATAGATATCACAAGGTATAATCACAAGTAAAGGTGCAAGTGAGATAGCAAATTTATTGGAATTGGAAACACACAGCGCTACGAGCATTGAGGGGTCATCAGCCCACACCAAGCTCCGAACCACATAAAGTGATTCAACCAGGGAGGATCCTCGGCACGCATTGGCCATAAACAGACATCAGGCTCCCCGCTACTGATGCTGCAATTAATTGACTGGCGTCTCAGTCTTAAATAAAAAATATTATCCAATTCCTTTTAAGGTCATATCAATTCAATTCATTTTCAAAAAGGGGTCTTGATCAAAGACAAGTCATAAGCAAGGGTATTTTCAAAATACAAGTGATCTTTCTAAATGAGGGAATGTTATTAAGATCAGGGTTCCAAAAGAGATAGTTCCGTTTAATGTGGGGTATGAAGTTCTCATTATTCATCATGGGACTATTAGAGTGTATTCATGTGGGTGTAAGGTGATATTATATGAAAAAGGTAATTCAAGTATTAAGGGTATTATTGGAATCCAAAGTTTTGACCATAAGGGGTGATAAGGTGATTCCATTCTAAGTAAACAGTAATTCAACATTCACAGGGTATACAATTATCAAGAAAGTATAAAGGAAGAGTTTCACTTGCCTGGACTAAGCTTACTGAGCTCTTGTATAGATGCTTCTAGGGGTTCCTTGCCTGGCCTCCTACTTTCACCTATAATCAATAGTATCCTCGTCACTACAATGCTAACTACCCTTTCGTGTATTATATATATATATATATATATATATATACATAAATAGATTTATACATATATATATATATATATATATATATACACTTAAACTTAATTAAAACAAGTAACATGTTCATCAAGTAATGCACATAACAAGTAAAGCATGGCATTTTATTACTTAACTATTATCACTTAATAATCCTCTAATTATACCTAAGTCACTTAAGCAATTAATCAAGTAACACATAAGGTCTAAGACCAACACCTCCTAACTATACTCTACTGACCTCAACTTAACCAATTAATAGTAAGGCACACTTGTGCCCCACCTCCCAAGACTTACAAGTGAAGTGCAACCTAAGTGACTTACTAGTATGCTTACCTTGGCGACACTTGTGTGCCTTAGTTAAAATAATGTATCTACACTAAGTGCATTGACTTAAACTAACTTGCACCATCTAATATGAATTAAAACTAACTCATGGACTCAATATGAGGTCAAGGCCTCACTGATGACACACTAAAATGCAATGCACCCTAAGTTGGTTCTAAATGTGAATCTATGTGTGACACTTGTGTTCTTTAGTGGGAATGAGGCATCTCCACTTAAGGCATTGACTCCAAACTAATTTCTACAGGTTGATATGATCCTAAACTAACTTTATGCAGTGGTGTGACTTAAAGGCCTTGCCTACAAGGGTCTTTAAAAACTAGTGTACTAAGGTGACCATTCTGCCTAGGCAGTTTGGCACCTCTTGGGGGTCTTGGCAAGAACAAGTGTTTCCACCATGTGCCTTGGTGAAATTGTGACTCCTATGGATACCTAAGACATAAATCTAAGTTGTGCACTTGGAATGACACTATGGCCTTGCTCAGGCCTCCTTGGGCCTCCATGCCAAGTTGGCACAGAACACCTTGACTTGCTGTAGGGACTGCCCTGATCTTACCAAATAGAAACTTACTAAACTCACCCAATACACCAATCCAATGACTCAATAAGCTTCCTAAGACTTCCCTAAACTCATCTAGATCAAGGCCCCATGAGGGCCTCACCAATGACATAGCTTTAACCACTCAAGGATGCAATTGATCCTAAAGTGCCATATTCTGCCCTGTACTCAAAAATGTGTGTGTGTACCTATGTAAATGGTTGTTTTTATGACTTTTATGGCTACTGGAGACTTGTATATACCAATTCCCATCTCCAGGTAACTTGGGCCTATGAGAGCCTAAGCTCATCTCCATTTTTCATGGTTTCTATAGTGTAAAAATCTGCTTTGGTGTGTGTGTGACTCCTTCCACCTTAACTCCCTTCCAAACGCCATATTCCAAGCAAACAAGCCACAAACCTACTCTACATGATACATATATCTACTGTCTATCCTCACCAAGCAAGATACCACAATTTTTAACCATATAAAATACAATGCCGAAGCAAAATAGTGAGCCAAAACAGAGCAGAATTTTCAGGGAGCATACATGAGCAAAATTTCGAATATATGAACATGATACTCTCGAAATAACCACTGATTATCATTGTAAATTATCATATATGTTAAGAACCAACCATATTTCACAAGAATCATAGCATGCATTAATCAAAAACCAAGTTAGAAACTCCAAATCATCACATATAGCATCCATTCGAAAGTCATGGCATAAAATCACTAGTTTTACATATTTCTTGTACAAATCATAACATGCAAGCTCTAAAACTTTATAAAACATATGGTAAGGGATCAAATCTTCTCAAAACGATAAGTATAACATCATTTCATTCTCAAAACCAATCACCAAAAATCCATTTCATTCGGCTCCCTTAAAGGTCATGGCCGAATGTGATGAAACAAGAGTGTGTCTTGGTCAAATGGAGGCATAAACCTCACCAAGAACACCTCAAGCTCATCTTTAGGAACCCCCAAAATGGTGACCCTAAACTCATAAGAACTAAGGCCCCATTTCGGCTCCAAATTCAACATGCAACATAAGTTCTAACCTCAAAATGAAGATACAAGCTTGGATGATGGAGTATGTGCCTTGACAAGCTTGAAAATGAAGAAGAAATGAAGAAAATGGTGGAGAGGTTTTGGTGAGTGAAAGGGGGTGTGACAAGTGGAGCCAAGTGCTTGCCTTGACCCTTCTTTTGACTAGAAATAAGTTAGCGGGGTTTGTAATGACTAGCTTGTTCTTGGAAGCAATGTAAGGGGTGTTTGCATGCAAGGGTAGAGTAGACATTTGGTAATTATTAAAAGTGTGATTTAAAAGTATTAAAAGAAAGAGTTTTAATAAATAAAGTACAAATCTATAAATCATGAAATTAATATCACAAATAATATGAGATTTTAGAAGTTTAATAAAATAGTTTTCAAAAATTTTGGACAAAGAATGTATTTTAAAGGATTTACTAAAAGTAGAGCTCTAATATTAACATTACACATAAATATAAAAACACAAATATGATACACGTAAAATCTCGTGAAGAGTATATATATCAAATCGCCATTTTACAAGTTAAGATCTATCGGCTACTCGCAATTTATCGAATATTACTAAATCGTATCAATCTCTATTATTATTAAATCGGGTAGCGACAACGATCACAATTATTAATATTAAGTCAAAACCGTCGCAACTAGTAGTATCATTTAATCGCGTAGCGAGATTTATTCACAAAATATTAAACAAGTACATTCAAACTATAATCGGAAGTCACATAACAATAAACGAGTCAAATTCACATAATTTGGCAATTAAGACACGAAGATTTATATATTACCAAAAATGAAATACTGTAATATATATATAAGTCAAATATTACAGGCGTTACAAGAAATACTAATTCTCAAATTTCTCGCAAATTTCAACTAATAATTAATACTTGATTAATTAATTAATAATTCAAAATATTAGAAAAATATCGAATTAAAAGTTAATTAATTTAAAATGGCACTAAGACAATTTAAACTCCAATAGATATCCACCAAACAATTCCTTAAGTCCAAATAATCCAGCTTTGCCAAACGCGTCCTTAAGTCCAAAAACCCCAAATTCAAATAATCACAAGCCAAACAAGCCCTTAAATTAAAAAGTCCCAAATCACTCCAAAAACCCTAAATCAATCACTCCTGTTTTCGATTTATGGGTTCAACAGCCGAATACAAATGTTTGGTCCAGTAAGTCGATCAAACTCAGAATCAAATCAAACAAAACGATCGAATAGCTCAAGGACACACAAACCCAATTCGAATTTTCGCAAAAATTTGGCAGAGTTTCGTTATAAATCGAACGAAATCGAGAGTAACCAGCAAGCTTAAGCTTGAAAAACGAATGATAGCAAGTTTTTGGTACAAACTTGAAAACCCAGTTCGGCAATGGCAGTGTGTGATCGTGTATATATGTGCGTGTAGGAGATGAAGTGTTGAGGCAAGACAAATAAATTGTCCTAAAAGGGGTGTGTATGTGTATTAGTAAGACAATCGATTGAGATTGTCTTACCGAGAATCACACGGAGAGTGATTAAACAGGTCAGTAAGACAATCGTAATTGTCTTACTGAAAGAAATAGCCGAGTAGAAAGACAATTTTCAATAAGACAAACTGAATTTGTCTGACCGAAACAACACAGACAATATAATTGTCTTACTGTGCGTGTAAAAACAGAGAAAAATGGCAAGACAATTTTGAAAAATTGTCTAGCCGAACCCTAAAACAGCCTAGTAAGACAAAACTGTTGTCTTACCGAGAATTAGATAAAAGAAGGAAATATATATATATATATGTATATATATATATATATATATATATGATTTTTGATTGAATTTAAATGGATAAAACATTTTGCAATTAAAATCAAAAATCTATAATAAAAGCAATACTATATATTACACAAATATTTTGTATATTTCAACTTTAATTAAATATAAATACTTATGAATTTAACTTTAATTCAATAAAATGAATTAACTTAAACTCAAATATTTATGCTTAATTAATTTTGAAAAATACAAAATAAATACAAATAATCATCTAAATGCTTAGAGAATATTACAGGGGAGTTCAAGAGCACTTAGAAAATTACAGATTAATGTACAAGCATGCATAACTACTCAGAATATTATCAGATAATATACAGAATATCATATAATATCTAATAACATACATATAATTACACAGAAAATTCACAAAAATATATAAAAAACATATAATACATATGAAAAATATATACAAGAGAACTATGTCATATTTAACATCCCTAACTCACAAACCAGCTTAGAGAAAGTGGATTCATCCAGTGGTTTCGTGAAGATGTCAGCAATTTGCTCAATCGTGGGTACAAAATGTAACACCACTGTACCATTCATGACATGTTCTCGAATAAAATGATACCTGATATCAATGTGCTTGGTTCTTGAATGTTGAACCGGATTGTTGGAAATGGCTATGGCACTTGTATTATCACAAAATATAAGAATTTTGTTTACTACAACACCATAATCATTCAGTTGATTCTTGATCCACAAGATCTGAGCACAGCAGCTTCCAGCAGCTATATACTCAGCTTCAGCAGTAGAAGTAGACACAGAGTGCTGCTTCTTGCTATACCAGGAAACCAACCGACGTCCTAGAAATTGACAGCTTCCAGACGTACTCTTCCTATCAATCCTGCATCCTGCATAATCAGAATCTGTATAGCCGGTTAAGTCAAAACCAGTATTCTTAGGGTACCAAATACCTAATCCAGGTGTACCCTTAAGATATCTAAAGATTCTTTTGACGGCTTGATTAGTCCATATTTTCGCATATTTAAGTGCCTATTTTTTGTTTATTTTCGTAGTATTAATCTCTTATTTATTTTATTTCAGGAAATTGTAGATAAATAAAGAAAGAAGAGAAAATGCAAGAAAAAAAAAAGAAAAGGAAAAGAAAAAAAGAAAAAAAGAATTGGCAAGTAAGGGACACTTGGAGGGCCACAATCTTCCCAACACACAAGGCACATGGATGGTCAAGATTGAGCCACCCTACCCCTAAACCCTAATTCTTTAGTTATAAATACCCCTTTCCTTTTACTTGTAATCACCAATCTAGCAACCTACCTCTTTTCTACCTAGTCATTTCTATAGTTAGTATCTTAGATAGATTTATATTTTGCTAGCCCCAATTTCCTTTCCAAGCTTGTATACACTTTTTAATTTCTATGCAAATCTCTTTTAGCTTAATCTTGTATTGTGTTTTTAATTTATATTCTTCAAGTTGAATGACTCTTCTAAAGTACCACCACATGCTTTTAAGCTTTTGGGAAATAAAAAATCATTGAGCTTGTGATTAGTATAGATTTGTGATCTTTTGAAATAGTCACTAAGTCCTAGCACGAAATCAATTTGTGTTAGGGTTTGGATTTAGAACCCCAAATTTTCTTATTCTTGCATTTATTGTTTAAATCACTAAGTAGTAATTTTAATAAAAATTAAAAATCAGATTTACAACCCTCGTTTTCACAGCCTCGGTTTACTCTGTTTCTTTTGTTTTAACAAAACATAAAAAAAGCACACCTCCCCTGTTCTTTATGTCATAAAACCAACCCCCTGTTTGTTTTCCTTTTTTGATAAAAAATTCCCTACAGCACTGATTTCGTTAGCCTCTCTTACTATGTTTGTTTCGACTGCTGTTTGTCTTTGTTTTTGCTGCGTTATCTTCGAGTTTTGTATTTCTAATTTCGAACTGAGTCATTTCCGAGTCAGGCGTGTTTATGTTTAATTTTATGCGTTTTTCTTGTTGATTTCTGCTGCATTTTCATTTTGCTGCCGAGTCCCGAGCTTGCTACTGTTCTGTTCTTTGTTCCTGAGTCGCGAGTTCGTTATGTCTGCTGGGTATACTTGGTTGATTTGAGTCGTTGTTTCATGTACTGCACTGAGTCGTGTCCGAGTCACCAACCCGAGTTCTGAGCTGGGTTCTGTGTTAGGCGTCCGAGTTCAGACCTTGTGCTGAGTTGGTTTAGGAGTTGGATTCTGTTTTCTTTGTTTGCTCTCGCCGAGTTGCAGCGAGTCATTGAGTCTGTTGCTTTCTCTTGCTTCGATTTCTTGGTTTTGTTTGTCCGAGTTTTCTATGTCGAGTTTAGTTGCACACCGAATCTGGGTTTTATACTGAGTCGATCAGCCGAGTCTGCCCTGTGTTACTGAGTTGGCGTCGATTCCTGTAGCGAGTCAAGCACTGTTGTTTGTCCGAGTCTAAGGCTGAATTTGTGTCTCTCTGGTTTCTGTTTTGATTTCGCCGAGTTGTAGAATCTGTTCTTAATCTTACTGGTGTAGTTTGATTGGTTCTTGCTGGGTTTGTTTAGTGGTGTGTTGGTGGTGTTTTGTCGAGAAGATTAAGTTTGCTACCTTCTTGTTCTGTTTTTCTATCTGTGACCGAGTATATTTGCTTTGTTTTCTGGATTAAAGAGTTGACTTCTCGTTTATGGCCAAGGGGAGCATTTGTTTTAGTTGGTTTTTAATCGCTATTAACTAAGTTTAACAGAAAAGTAGTTAGAGTTTTCTTAATCAATTCACGTGGCTATTAGCTCAGTAGTTTATATAAATTGTTTTATGTCTTGGATTTTTGCTTTGCCATTTTCTAACTGATCTTTAATTTAGTTTGTTTTTAGATTTAAACTTTTCGTTTTTGATTAATTAGATAAATCCAAATCATCCATAATTAATTGTTCTAATCCACCTAGGTTAATAATAATAGGTTGCGATAATAATTTTAATCTCTGTGGACGAATCTTAAATATTAAAACGGTGATCGTGCGCTTGCGATAAAAGATAATATTTTCTAGCACATCACGGCTATAAGATGTGATTCCTTAGGATCAGCTTGGAACCTAGCACACAAACATGTTGCAAACATGATATCTGGTCTACTTGCAGTAAGATAAAGTAAGGAGCCAATCATACCTCGATAGGTTGTGATATCAACTTTCTTACCAGATTTATCCTGGTCAAGCTTTGTGGCAGTGGCCATGCGTGTCTTTGCCGGTGAAGAGTCTTCTAGATTGTACTTTCGAAGAAGATCTCTAACATACTTGGATTGGCAAATGAATATTCCATCTTCCTTTTGGCTTACTTGAAAACCAAGGAAGTCGGACAGCTCACCCATCATACTCATCTCATAGTTACTCTGCATTAACTTAGCAAATCTCTTGCACAATTTATCGTTAGTAGAACCAAATATAATATCATCAACATATATTTGAACAAATATCATATCCTTATCATGCAATTTGTAAAAGAGAGTTTTGTCTATGACACCTCTAGTAAAATTGTTTTCAATTAAAAACTCAGAGAGAGTGTCATACCATGTTCTTGGTGACTGCTTGAGTCCATAGACAGCTATGAATAGGAAGTATACAAAATGAGCAAACTCTGGATTTTCAAAGCCAGGGGGCTGTTCTAGATATACTTCTTCTTCCAGCTTTCCATTCAGAAATGGACTTTTCACATCCATTTGATAAACCTTGAAGTTGGACTGTGCTGCCAATGCAAGAAATATTCTGATTGCTTCAAGACGAGCAACTGGAGCATAGGTTTCATCATAATCAATTCCTTCTTCTTGTGAATAACCTTTTACAACCACTCTGGCTTTGTTTCTCACAACAATGTCATCACCATCTAACTTGTTACGGAAGACCCATCTAGCTCCAATTATAGATTTTCATTTTGGCCTTGGAACCAGGGCCCAGACTTCTTGTCTCTCAAATTGATTGAGTTCTTATTGCATGGCAAGAACCCAATCAGGATCAGCAAGTGCTTCATCTATTTTCGTTGGTTCTAATTGTGATAGAAAACCAGAGAACATACATTCATTTGTCGTAGCACTTCTAGTCTTGACACCAACATCAGGATCACCAATAATTAAATCAAAGGGATGATCTCTGCTCCAAATCCTTTCCCTTGGGAGATGTGTCCTTGATGATTCAGCAGTATTGTCAGTAGGCTGAAATGTGTGACTAGTTGATCCACCAGCTCCCCCTGAGTTGTTGCTAGGTTGACTTGATGATCCACCACTAGCATTAGTGGAATCTCCAGTGTTTCCACCATTTCCTCCACCATTGGCTGGATCATCACCATCATTGTTGTCATCTCATGTTGCAACCTCAGGTGGCATATCATCATCTGAATCAGAATCTGGATAGTTGTCAAACTTCAGAGACTCAGATGGATCAGCAGATTGTAGACTTGGAAGTTTAGTGTCATCAAATGTAACATTGACACTAACTTTCACTGACAGAGTATCAATCACAAAACTCTATAAGCTATATTGGTATAACCAACAAAGATTGCTTCATATGCCTTTGGTTCAAACTTACTCAAATTCTCTTCACCATCTTTAAGAACAAAGCATTTGGCTCCAAAGACATGAAGATGTTTGACATATGGTTTCTTGTTGTTATACAGCTGAAAGAGAGTTTTCATGTGATCCTTATTGATCAAGGTTCTATTCTGGGTGTAGCAGGCAGTGCTCACAGCTTCAGCCCAAAAGTACAGAGGAAACTTTGCTTCAGCAATCATTGTTCTAGCAGCTTCAATCAGTGTACGATTCTTTCTTTCGCCGACTCCATTCTGTTGTGGAGTCCTTGGTGCTGAGTACTGTCTGTTGATTCCCTTTTCAGAGTAAAAGTTGACTAAGGTTTGATTCTTGAACTCAGTTCCATTATCTGACCTTATTGCTTTTACAGGAACACCCTTTTCCAATTCAACTTTCTTGATATGATCAACTACTGTCAGGGGAGTTTCATCCTTGGAAGCTAGGAAGTAAACCCAAGTAAATTTTGAGAAGTCATCCACAATGACCAAAGCATATCTTCCACCATCAATTGACATAATATTCACTGGGCCAAATAAATCCATGTGCAACAGCTGCAATGGATCAGTGATACTATTGATGGTCTTGCTTTTGTGAGATGCTCTCTTCGCTTTTCCTTTCTGACAAGCTTCGCAGAGATCATCAGATGTAAATTCCAGGGAAGGCAAACCTCTCACCAAATCTCTCTTGACTAGAGAGTTTATAGTTTTGAAGTTGAGGTGTGAAAGTTTCTTATGCCATAACTGACTATCTTCAGTAGATACTTTTGCATAGAAATAGTGATATTCATTTCCTAGTCCAGTAGATAAATCAGCTACGAATATGTTGCCTTTCCTGATGCCACATAGTGAAGGACGTTTATCCTTGGTATGTTTGATTATACATATTTCCTTTTCAAAGTGAATATAATAACCCTTGTCACAAAAATGGCTGACACTAAGGAGATTATGTTGTAGTCCTTCAACTAGTGCAATCTCTTCTATGATAATCCTTCCAACTTTGTACTTGCCATATCCAACAGTACGACCCTTGCTATTATCAACAAAAGTAACTGTAGGTCCAGTTGCCTCTCTCACTTCTATCAGCAGGGATCTATTGCCAGTCATGTGCCTTGACGCTCCACTATCAAGCACCCAAACAACTCGAACAATTCCACTGGCACCCTGCAAAAGACAACTTGATTAAACATTCTTTGGGACCCATACTTGATTGGGTCCAACAAACTTAATGAACTGATTTGTATCAGGTGTAACAATAGGGACTGATGCTTGGTTCAGACTTGACTGAACTTACTTCCTTAACAACAGCCTTATAAACCTTTGTTTTAGGCTTTGGAACATAAGTCTCCTTCCTAACACGAGGAGGAGTAGCAGTCTTTGTCCTAGCATACTTTTTGTTTGTGTGTTGTCTTGGTGACGTGTTTTCATTTTTAGCATGCAAATTCTTAAAATAAGCAGACATAGTATTGAAAGCACAAAGCATACAATTATCAACACCACAAAATTTATGGCATGCATCAAATACAGTAGCAACAGGAATATCAGTCACAATAGTAGGAACATCAACAGATTCTATTCTTACATTATTAACAGTTTTAAAATTCTCAGTAAATGGCATCTATTTTCTCTGTTTTTACTATTCACAAAGTTATCAGGCTTGTTGAACTTAGTTCTTTCTGAGTTGACACCTAAACCAGCTTTAGGCAACCTAACATTGCCTTTCACTTTGATTGGTTTCAGGTTTGTCAGAATCTCATCTCTCTTCTCATTACTCTCTTTCATTTTAAGGTCTTCCTGTTTGAGTTCATATTTAATGACAATAGGAGTTTTTAAAAGAGGTTCAGCTTCTGAGGATTTAAACAAAGGGTAAGGGGAATCTTTCAAAACAAAAGGAATCCCTCTCTCCTCAGCACTCTTCTTAAAGGGAGTAATGTTATTAGCCTTACCTACAGATTTGTTATAGTCAAAACCTATTCCAACAGTTCTCTTGATCTATTGTTTATCATTAAGCTCTTTGACTATAGTGGAGGCATCCTTGAAGGCTTTACATTTCCCTTTCTCTTCGTCTAACTGAAGTCTTAAAGCAATCTCACCTTTCTCTAGAACTCTGACTTTAGTACTTTGTAATCCTAAATCCATAGTCAGTTGTTCAATTGTAGGTTTTAATACTTTCATCTCATTCATTTTATAAGCATGAATATCTAAGACTAAAGTATCAATTCTAAGATTGGCAGCTTTCAACTTTTTAATAGCATCATCTCTTTCAAGTCCTAATTGCATAAAAAGTTTAGGGCATGTAGGATCTACCTGAACGCTTCCAGCAGGAGGAGGTGAAGATGATCCAGTATTAGCCATGAAAGCAACATTCCCTAGCTGCTCCTCTTCATCACTATCTGTATTATCCCAGCTTTTGCCTTCTGCCAGATATGATTCGCTTTTGAAGCTTTGACCTCCAGAAGTACCCTGATGCTTTCTTACCAAGGCATCATACTTCTGCTTCAGCTCGTCGTACGAATCCTTTCTCTTTCCTTGAACCTTGGGCTGCTTGCACTCAGTTGCAAAGTGTCCCGGTTCACCACAGTTGAAACATTTAAACTTACTTCTGTCCACCATCCCGATATTGTATCCTCCTTTGCATGTAGAAGATGAGTAACCTCCTTTTTGAAACCTGTTAACTGTAGGTTTGTACTTGTAGGAGGAGTTCTTCTTGAATCTCATGTTTCCAAATTTCTTGGCAAACAGTGATAGAGATTGATCTTCTAATTGTTCTAGCTCTTCCATTGTATAGAACTCTTCATCACCACTAGAAGAAGCAATCTGACCCATCTCAGGTACAACAAATTCCTGAATGGCCTTAGAAGGAACAACAACATCCTTCTTTTCTTCCGGTGTAGGTGATTCAACAACTAGAGCTCTTGAATGGTTCAGTGTTTTACCCCAGCCATATCTCTGCTTACTTTGAACTTGCTCCAGTTCATAAGTTTTCAAAACTCCATAGAGTTTCTCTAGAGTAATCTCATTCAGATCTCTACTTTCCCTGATAGCAGTGATTCTGTGTTCCAGATGTTCAGGAAGGGTTAAGAGAAACTTCATGTTGACCTCTTTCTTGTCATAGTATTTCCCATTCAGATTTAAATTATTTATCAAATTATTAAGTCTAATAAACACCTCTGAAATCCCTTCACCGGGATTGGAACCAAACTGTTCATACTGAGCCATCAGTATCTCTTTCTTGTTCTCTCTTACTTCTTCTGAGCCTTCGTTGATAATCTCTAACATATCCCAGATTTGCTTCGCGTTCGTACAATTAACAACAGCATTGTACATGACAGGATCTAATGATTAAACTAAGATCAGTTGAAGAGTATCATCTAAGTTCATCTGTTCATTCTCTTCTTCTTTATACTCAGAAAGTTCTTTTGGAAATGTCCGATGAGGTATTAACACACCATCCTCTTCGTGTGCTAATATGACATTCATCGGAGTAGAAACACCTTTGTTCAGAATCCCGATGTATTTTCTGTTCGCAGTGCGGAGGAATAGTAACATGTGCCTCTTCCATAGGCCAAAGTGTTCTTTGCTGAACGGGGGGATTTTAATGCTACTAATCATTTGTGTGCTCATTTTTAAGGATTTAAAGTGAATAGTGTTTGGATGAGATTTGGATTACTGAAAGAAAAATATTTTAAATCAAAATGAATTTTTGGAATAAAATTAATTCGAATAAAAAAATATTTGAAACGTTACAGAGTGTGTATACGATCTAATACGTTGTATTCGTATTAACCGCTCTGATACCAATTGTTAGGTCCAGATACGATTGTAGAAGGGGGGGTTGAATACAATCGATACCAAATAATCGCGGAAGTGAATCTGATTGGAATATGACTTGTTAATCATATTATAATTAATTAATATAACAATGTTTTAAGTCGTTATATAAATAATATGGTTCAGGTTTAATGTCCACTAATGTTCGTAGAATAAATTCGACAGGGTGTATTCTAGATTAGTGATTAAAACAACCGGGTTATCAAAGCACAGAAAACTGTGGATATATGTTAGGTCCAAAGTATCGTAGAAGGGGGGTTGAATACGATACTCACTACAATTTAAAATTCTTTCGAATCTTGCGAATAAACAAATTGCAGTTCTGTAATGGGTTTCGTGTTCCGGATATGTATAGGGTCGGTTTCTGAGGATATGAAAATATTAAACCAACACACAATATTTTCCAAGGTAAATCTGTATATTGATAAATACCTCGAAGGGTGCTATAAATCCAAACTCGAAGGTTGGCTACAATGGCTACTACTACGTACACTCACAAACCCTAGCTTCTAAATATATATATATATATATATATATATATATATATATATATTACAAAACTAAGCTATGATTTATTTGTGTGTAGTAGTGTGCAAGGCACAAAGCCATTCCACCATAAAGGTGGTGGAGAGTGTTATAAATGAGAAGAAAATCCATGGGTATTTATAGGCTTTTCATAAACTAACTATGGTTAAGGCAGGTGATCCAAGTTGCGCCAAATACAATATATATATATATATATATATATATATATATATATATATATATATATATATATATTGAACTTGCGCCAATGAAGAGTTTACTGTGTCCAGTGTTTGATCCCATGCAAACCCTAGGATGCCCTAGACACATGACATCATCTCAACATGCATGCATATATAATATAATATATTATGTTGTGTTTATATTAATAAATAAAAATAAATATAAATATACACACACACATATATATATTATTTATATGAACATATAATAATATATATACATATATTTAAATATATTCTCATATATTTAAATATATATAATATATAATTATATGTAAATACAAATACAAATATATATATATATATATATAAATATATATAGAGATATATATAGTTATTTATAAATATAAATATAAACATAAATATAGAGAAAAATATATATAAATATATACATATATATATAATATTTATATAGACATATAGTAATATATATATACACATATATTTAAATATATTCTCATATATTTAAATATATATAATATAAATATAACTATGTGTAAATATAAATATAAATATATATATATATATATATATATAAAGATATATATAACTTTCTCTAAATATATATTATATTTTTGCACATAATACAATATATATACACTTAATTATATAAATGTTTATGTAAAATATATATATACATATACTATATACATATATATTTATTTAAATATATATACATATAAATATACATATAAATATGTTTAAAAACATATATACACATATATTATATATATTATATTTAATTAAATATACATATATACATATATATAAATATATTTGTACATATACAAATATATAAGTGCACACATATATAGAAATGTCACTTCCCCATATGGATCTGTGTGGAAGCTTTGACATATGGAATTTGAGTAGAGACTTGGCATAGCTTGCAGAGACTAGGCATTTGGCTTGGCTTTGGAACAAATGACTTGATCAATTCTTCGATTGATAAATACTTTGCAAACTCCGTACGTGCTGACGCTTAGTGCACTGGTCTGGTTCACAAGCGACTAACACTGAAGTCACACATTGTACCGTCTTTGTCAGCAAACATTAATCAGTCGATTCCGGGTTAGTTTATGCTTCAGTTTGTTGATTGTAAATTAACCAACCAAGATATAGAAATATCTTGCTTCAGGGGTTGCACTGAAATCTTTCGAGTACTTGGACAACATCTTCATTACTTCCACAATCTTGAATACTTCAATCTTTATTCTTCACTGAGGCATGAACATATTAATGAACTTCTTCCAGTGAACTTATTTCTTCAAGACTGTAGATGGCTTCTTCAACCTTTGTCTTCGTATCTTCCGATTCCGATGCAGACGTAGTGTTATTTACTTGTCCAGTTCTATTGTTGAGTTATCATCCCTATGTAACAAATAGGGTTGTCTTTACATTTAGACTTACAATATAACGATCAAGCAAGTTACGAACGACTTGAAAGCTTTACAAATGCTTTGATTTACAAAGTGATGAACACTTAGAAATGAAAAAACTAAGCCATATATATAGGCAAAGCTTTGTACTTGTAAGACAAAGGAAAGACAAGACAAATACAAGTTGAAAAGACAATATAGCTTAGGCAAGACAAACTAAAAGCAAGGGAAGACAATTACAATTGCCTAAGAAGCTAAAAGCATGGCAGTAAGACAAATTTAGAAGGGCAAGACAATTCTGTGAAGGGGCAAGACAATTCATGGCAGGAAGACAATTTGTCTTGGCCACTCAAAGAATCGGTAGGACAATTTGGAATTGTCTTGCTGATTTATCCAAATTTCGCTAGGACAATTTCATGGAAATTGTCTTGCTGATTCATCCAAATTTCGGTAGGACAATTTTATGGACATTGTCTTGCTGCATCATATTTCATTCGGTAGGACAATTTCAAGGAAATTGTCTTGCTGGTCTTCTTTTATACTTGAAACACATTTGGTAAGACAATCTTGGATTGTCTTACAGAGTTTGTTTTGATGATTAAGGATGTAATTTGAAGTATATATTAAATAGAAAATTATCCACTTAATTAAGTTAATCATATAAATTCATAAATTAAATTAATTCGAGAGTGAATTAATTTAATAAATAAATTACATAATTAATATAATTATTTGTGAAGTGAAATAATAATCTATTAAATATTTAATCACCCAATCTTCAGTAGAGCTGCTTCCTGTCTTCTTTAAACTTTTAATAACTTCTTCTTGATTTGTCGAACGAACGAACTACCACTTCTGCTTGACTTCGAATATTTAATTTGAATAACTGATACACAGATGTACTGTCTGGTTCATCTGTATCTAGTTAAATCAAATATTCTTCGTCAAATAAACAATAAGAATTTGGTTTGTTCGTCGAGTCTTCGTCTTGTAAGTAATTCTTCATTGAATGGAATCTTCTGATAAAATAAAGTATAGAAACTTTATATCTTCTGAACTCCTGGACGTGCCACAAAAGATTATTTGTGCACTGAGGCTTGAACATATTAATGAACTTCTTTCAGTGGTGTGCAGCAACATCCTGAAATTCTTCTGATGTATAATTCCCATAAATCATTTGACATTCTTCGTACGGATTCCGATGACTTGCTATTTATTGAGCTTTCTTATCTGAGTTGAGTTGTACCTCTTTAAATACAAATAGGCTGAACATATGCCTTTCACTATTGGTGTAATCTTGGGACATAGGAAGGATGAAAAGCTTCATGACATTTATTAAACAAGTAAGACCTTGGATGGAGCTCAGATTAATTATGCAACAACGTCAAAGGAACTGTTAGCAGTGGTTTATGCTATGGGAAAATTTCAACCGTATCTTGTTAGCTTGAATGTTATTGTTTACACTGAATATGCAACACTAAAATACTTGATGAACAAGAAATATGCAAAGCCTCGCTTGATTTGTTGGATTCTCCTTCTTCAAGAATTTTGCATGGAAATTAAAGACAAGAAAGGGGTTGAGAACGTGGTTGCTAATCGTCTTTTGCGTCTTGTTCTTGATGGTGATTGTACTAATGACCTTCCAATTGATGATTCATTTCCTGATGATGATATATTACGCCTTGCAAGGATAGATGTTCCTTGGTTTGCTGATATAGATAATTATTTGGCTAGTGGTACTACTTCTCATGGGTATTCATCTCAACGGAAGAAGAATATTTTTCTATGATGCGAGGAAATACTCTTGGGAAGATCTTTTTCACTATAAATCTAGTGCAGATGATGTCATTAGATAATGTGTTCTAGAAAGTGAGATTAACTCTATAATCTTATATTGTCATGATTCACCATGTGGCGGCCATGCAAGCACTACTAAAACTGCTACAAAGATTCTTCAATGCGGTTTTTACAGGCCCACCCTCTTTCATTCAAGATGTGCATCTCTATGTTCATTCTTATGATTATGGTCAAACAACTGGAAATATCTCAAGGATAAATGAGATGCCTCTCAGTAATATACTAGAAGTAGAACCTATCAATGTTTGGGGAGTTGACTTTATGCGACCATTGCCTTCATCTTTTGGGATCAAATACATCTTACGTTGTTGACTATGTTTCCAAGTAGTTGAAGCCATTGCAAATCCCACTATTGACGAACGTGTTGTGAGCAAATTTTTCATGAAGATAATTTTCCCTAGAGTGGAATACCAAAGATTCTAATTCGTGATGGAGGAAAGCATTTTCTTAAAAATCGCTTTAAAACCTGAAGAAATATGGAGTACATTATAAGGTAAGACTTTCTTGTCATCCTCAAACTAGTGGTCAAGTTTAGATCTCTAATCGTGAAATTAAGACTATCTTGGAGAAGATAGTTGAAAAGTCAAGGAAGGATTGGTCTATGAAGCCTAATGATACACTTCAGGTGTATAGGATTACATTTAAAACTCCTATTGGAACAACTCCATACAGACTTGTTTTTGGGAAAGTCTGTCATCTTCAAGTTGAGTTGGAACATCGTGCATTTTGGGCTGTTAAAAGCTTAACTTGTGAATTATTCGCAGCTGTTGGGAAAAGACTTCTTCAACTTAATGAGCTCGATGAGCTTCGTTTTGAGGCTTATGAAATTTCTAAGCTCTACAAGAAGGCAAAAAGATGACATCGCTTCATTTAGAATTAAATAAAAGAACCAAATCATCTTCATTAAATTCCCTTCGCAATAGACCCATTGAATTATGAAATACAAGTTGTGGAACTTTTAAGGTGAACGGTCAAAGAGTGAAGCATAACAAAGCCAATGAGCCAATTAATGAGAAGGTGGAGATTCAACTTTCTGCCCATTTGTCATAATAACTTTTGAGGAGGTCGAGCTATAGACCTTAAAAAAGCGCTTCTTGGGAGGCAACCCATGATTTTGTAAAGTTAGGAAATTTTTATTTTATTTTTTATATATTTTCTAGCCAAGATTTGTTTATGCATTATATATATATTTTTACTCCCATAAGATGCCCTGATAATTTTTGTTTGAAGTGTTTAAGAAAAGAAAGAAATTTTATAGATGGAAAAGTGGATTTTGTTAAGTATATTCTTGCGAATAAAATAATAATCGAAGCTCAAGATGTGGAAAAAAGGAAGCGAGAGAATTTTTCAAAAGCTTAGAACGACCAACTTACAAAAATAAGTTGGGCGTCCACGCAACCGCTTGAGCAACTTTCACATTGAGTTAGATTTTTACAATTTCATATTTGGCGCTTTCACGAAGCTAGATAATAACTTAAATTGAGCCACACTTCACTCTCTTTTTTCAAGCGACACGTCATGCTTATGCACTAGGGGAGTGTTTCTAACCTTTCTTTGTATAATATTTATTTTATTCTTTTTATATTTTTAGGATTGTATTATTATTATTATTTGTTAGGTCCAGATACGATTGTAGAAGGGGGGGGGGGGTTGAATACAATCGATACAAAATAATCGCGGAAGTGAATCTGATTGAATATAATTTGTTAATCAGATTATAATTAATTAATATAACAATGTTTGAAGTCGTTATATAATTAATATGGTTCAGTTTTAATGTCCACTAAAGTTCGTAGAATAATTCGATAGGGTATATTCTAGATTTAGTGATTAAAACAACCGGGTTATCAAAGCACAGAAAACTTTGGATATAACGATCAAGCAAGTTACGAACAACTTGAAAGCTTTACAAATGTTTTGAATATCAAAGTGATGAACACTTGAAATGAAGAATACTAAGCCATATATATAGGCAAAGCATTGTACTTGTAAGACAATGCAAAGACAAGACAAATACAAGTAGAAAAGACAATCTAGCAAGGGCAAGACAATACATAAGCAAGGAAAGACAATTACATTTGCCTAGCAAGCTAAAAGCATGGCAGAAAGACAATTTTAGAGGAGCAAGACAATTCTGTGAAGGGGCAAGACAAATGCAAGGTAAGGGAAGACAATTCGATTGTCTTACAAGGTCTTTACACAAGGCAGTAAGACAATACACATTGTCTTGTCCACACACAGAATCGGTAGGACAATTTCTTTGAGATTGTCTTGCTGCTTTATTCAATCTTCGGTAGGACAATCTCTAAGGGATTGTCTTGCTGCTTTATTGAATCTTCGATAGGACAATCTCTTTGAGATTGTCTTGCTGCTTTACACATGCATTCGGTAAGACAAAACCGTTTGTCTTGCTTGAGTTGCACTGCCACTTGGTTAGACAATTGAGATTGTCTTTCGGGTGGCTTTTAACAAATGAAAGACATTTATTTGTCTTGGCAGATGGACTCCATTCGGTAAGACAATATCTGATTGTCTTGCTGAGATGGTTTAGGTGTTACATAATGTAATTTGTAATTTATATTAAATAGAAAATTATCCACTTAATTAAGTTAATTATATATATTCATAAATTAAATTAATTCGAGAGTGAATTAATTTAATAAATAAATAACATAATTAATATAATTATTTAAGAAGTGAAATAATAGTCCATTAAATATTCAAACACCCAATCTTCAGTAGACCGCTTCCTGTCTTCTTTAAACTTTAATAACTTCGTCTTGATCTGTCGAACGAACGAACTACCACTTCTGCTTGACTTCACATATTTAATTTGAATAACTGATACACAGATGTACTGTCTGGTTCATCTGTATCTAGTTAAATCAAATATTCTTTGTCAAATAAACATTAAGAAATTGGTTTGTTCGTCGAGTCTTCGTCTTGTAAGTACTTCTTCATTAAATGGAATCTTCTGATAAAATAAAGTATAGAAACTTTATATCTTCTGAACTCCTGGACGTGCCACAAAAGATTATTTGTGCACTGAGGCTTGAACATATTAATGAACTTCTTTCAGCGGTGTGCAGCAGCATCCTGGAATTTATCTGACATATAATTCTCATAAATCATTTGACGTTCTTCGTACGGATTCCGATGACTTGCTATTTACTGAGCTTTCTTATCTGAGTTGAGTTGTACCTCTTTAAATACAAATAGGCTGAACATATGCCTTTCAATCTCCCCCTATTTGTTTGTTAACATAACATGCAAATTTCCTAGAGGATAACTCAACTAACAGATAAGACAAAGATTTAAACAAAGGAATGTAAATAGCAAAAGTTTATGGCTTTGCATTAGACATTAAACCATGATCATAAATAGATTACAAAAGGATGTTCCTTGAACATATCTAACAAATATCCTAATCAATCTATTCACTCAGAACGAGTGACTTCTCCTTCTTCAGCATCTGAACAGTGAATAATTGGAGTAGAAGGCTCATTCTGAGTAGGCTCTTCAGCTGCAGTGGATTCACCACGCTTCTTTCTTTCACGAGCCAATGAAAGATGATATTGAACTTCTATGCCCACAGGGTCTTCGATGAAATCTGCTGGCTGAGATTGGTTGATATACTTCATCTTTCTGAAGTATTGTTGAATGTTCCTCCTTGTGCAGTAGTTCACAATCTCAGTATCAGCATCAGCTTTGGCCTTCGTATCGAAACCCTTGGTACATAGAATAATTGAAACAAGAACCATCTGATTAACATCATACTTAAGAAGATGTTGGTAGTCTAGGTAGAAGGTTCCAAACTTTCTCTCGTGAATGAACTTAACACAGTAGGGATTTCTGACAACTTGTGGACTGTTATGAATTGCACAATCCATAAGTCTGTCACGAAGGAGTTCATTCAGATTTGAGCTGCGCCTGATCTTGTTACGAATCACCCAGATTTCAGTTAGAGATAGAAACTTGAATAGTTCAATTGAAACCCTGAATGTTCCGTTTCTCTGAGTAGAAATAATGATCTCCCATTCATTGAGAAGATTCTTGACACCAATAGTTATGTATTCTAACTCGAGAGCAAGAGCACGCATAAACATATCCTCATTAGAGTTAGCCTCTCTCAGGTCATAGATGAAAGATTTGTACTTACCATCATTGAAAGGTTCCCTTTGAGGTCCAGAGAAGATTTGCCTAGCAATATCCCAGCTTTCACCAACTTTTCTGAAGATATCCTTTCTCTTCTCCTTGCACTTTGCATCCCATATCTTCTGTTTCTCCAGCTTGACCCACTACACCATAGATGCACTTACGCAACGTCAAAAAAATGTTGCAAAAAGCCAAAAAAATGTTGCTGTAACCCTGAAAAGGGAAACAACAACACTTTTTTGGTGTTGCCTTCAGCACCGCTGCCGTAGTGACATGTAGCAACAGTTTTGCAACACTATGATTGTGGTTGCAATATTTACTCAAGGCATCACTTCGTTTCACCTATAACAACATTCAGTAGTGTTGCAATAAAGTCTGAAATTCTCTGAAATATGGGCCCCACATGTGGGCCTCATTGGTGGGCCCTACATGTGCCCCCCATTATTTTTTGCAAGACTTTTAAGCGTAGATACTACGCCATTCTTATATCTACTATAACACTTTTCTAATAAAAATGACAGAAAATGCTTGTAAATTGGATTGCCCATAATGTTAAATACAAATCTGTTTACACAACCATTCAAATAAAAACTAGTCAGTACCAAGCCAAACAATTTACAACAGCATTACCCTCCACCCTTAACTTAACTACACCTGCTTCTAGAAGAATAGTTTAACTATCATCCAACATTAGCAAGCAACCCTTAGCTAGTTTCAAAATGATACTCCTACTTCGCATCGACCTTTAATAGCATGTGATCATCCTTCTTATAGCAGGCCATCAGCACCTTCAGCTGGTCCATCTAAGTTCCAATTAACCTTCATTGCTGGATCCTTTGCAACAAGACTGGATATCAACAGCTTCTAGTAAACCAGGCCTTGGAACAATTACTTTTATGAGAAAGGAAAGCTTAGCATAGATTATAAAATGTGAGACAGGGTCGAAAATTATCAAGGTAAGACTACAAGATTAAGGCTAGATGATTTAAAGCTTGGGCCACGTGATACCAGTGATAAGAAAAAGCAAATATAAATAACACATCTGACAAGAAACAACAAGAAATGTATCCATCTGCTAGAGTTCTCAGACTGTGCTGAGAAAGAAACTGGGAAAATTAGATGTTACCTTCTTAACATCAGCACCAGCTTGTATCTCCTTGGGAATGTCATCATAGCCCTGTATATATAATAAGACAGACATTAACTTTTACTGAATATCCGAGGTATAAGCATACAAAATTATATGTTCTGAAAATTTATGTCCGGTATATGTAATAAGCATAGCCCTGTATATAAAATAAGACAGTAACATAATTTTATAATATATAGTTACTAATACATATGTAAAAGGCCAGTAACATGTGAAGCTAGATTAGAAGTCAATTTCAGTCCAAAATAAAAGTTGCACTCTGCATGACATTGTGCTAAACATTTGAAGTTGAGGAGTTCAATATATATACCGGTGCTTGCAGCAATGTACTCTGGCCTAGGGTATCCACATTCGTCAGTGGGTAATTGCTTGACAACCTGAGTAACTTCTTTTGAGGCTTCACAGGCAGAAAATATATTTGCATTGCAAGAGAGAGAAGGATGGTTACCGTGCTCATTAGGCAGGAGATGCATGTCATTGGTCTTTTCACCACTCTCAATAGATCCTGCTCTGGCAAACCCAATAAGTTTCAAGCCACTGCCAGCCCTTTCTACAGGGTCCATCAAAAGATTATGAGGCTTCAAGTCTCTAAATTACATACATCAATAATCATAAGCACATAATCCCAAAAATTAAACAATACAGAATAAAACATCAAGGGAATGGCAATAACAATTATTAGTTACACTTGTCCAATACACTATGACCGTGGCAGAAGGCAACCCCTTTACAAAGTTGATACATCAAGCTCTACGTCAATAATCAAAAAAACCATCAGAAAACATTTCAATCAAAAAACAAACAAATTCAAAACCCTAAAAAACCAATTACAAAAACATTTCAAACAACACCCATATCATAAAAACCAATCAAATTGAAAATACCTTAACAGTGGGCGGAGGAATGTTTCTCTCCTGTTTGACGAAAAGACCAAATGAACTTGTTCAGATCAGTGTCCATGTACTCAAACACCAAGTACAAAACCGAATTCCCCGTCTTATTAGTCTCTTGTTGTTTCATATCCATCAGCCTCTAAAATCATAAACAACAACAAAACCCCCAAAAATTAAATCAACAAAACCCAATTAAAACCCTAATTGAATTAAAACACTGGTAAATAGATTTGACAATAGATTGGTTAAAAAGATTTACTTGACGATTTGGGGATCGCTAGAGAGCATATGCAGCAGCGAGAACTCGCGAAGAATGGTGGAAGGGACGTCTTCAGAATCCTCATAGAGTTTATCTTCTTAAGGGCTTTGCTACTGCTTTTCTCTCTTGCTCTGTACACTTTGTTAATATTTGTTTCCTGGGTCTTGGTTAATTTTCGTTCAAATACAGGGCGGTAAGATCCCCGCTTTAGACATTCACATGCCGCTTCAAATTTTTCACAAAATGGCTCATTCTTTATTATTTTATAATATTACTTTTTGTATTTAAAAAATCGTTAACTATTAAATTAATATAAAACATATTAATTTTATAAATTTGTCATAATTTCTAGAGTTTTTTTTCCAATAATAAACTTTTAACTTGTTTTTTGAAGGAATAAACTTTTAACTTTTAAATATTAAATTAGAATATTTTTCAAATTTGATTCATTTAAATAATTTTTTATTCAATTAGTTACTTTATTAAAAATTTGGTTTAAGTCAAAGTATCAAAAATATTATAATTTTTTAAAATGGCATGACTCTAGTAACCAATTTGTTACCTTTGAAAATTTAAAATATACTTTTTTAAAAATTAATGCATTTCAAAATATAATTATTTATTTTATTATTATTATCACTAAAAAATAATGTTAATGGCAATACTTCATAAGTGTTGAAATGTGTAACATTTCTTAAACCTATCACAACATCCCATTTATGTATACTGCAACGTTATAAACACAATGTTGCTGTAAGCATAAATTTTTGACCTACTACAACGTTTTTCAATGCAACACATGTTTTTGATGTTGCGTAGGTGCATCTATGGTGTAGTGACCAACTCATCAGTTGTCCTCTTCTCATCCACCAGTTTCTGTAATTCCTGAAGCTTTGCTTTGCTAGCTTCATGTTGAGCTTTAAACATCCTGACCTTTCCCATGTGCTCAGGGTCCACAGACTGATCTTCATTAAAGAGAAAGCTTTCCTCGAAACGACCTTCTTCCTCAGCTTCAAAATAAGTAGAATCAAATGCATCATCATCATCAACATCTTCAGGAATGTTGTCATAATCCTGATTAGTGAATATGTTCTCAGATTCAGGCATTTTGCCTTTAGACTTGTCATAACTTTTGTCAGCTGCAGAAGAATCCTTTTCACTTGCTCCATCTCCACCCTTATCACTCCTATCAGTATCTCCATCCTTATTACTCCTATCAGCAGCATCAACATTGCTGTGATCATCTTTGTCATCCTTATCATCCTTATCCTTCTCCTCCTTAGTTGAGGGATCCTCTGGAGTAGACTGAGATGTTGACGGATTAATCTTTAAGTGTTGAACAACTTGAGCCAGAGTTTGCTCCAAGTTGTCAAGCTTTGTCAGACAGAGCTCCTGAGTCTTATCAAATTTGTCCATCCTAGAGTGAATGCCCTTTACATGATCATCCAATTCCTTTTTCAGAGAAGTAAAGGAAGGATCAACAACTTTCTCTTGCAGAGTCACCAGCTCTCCACTTCTGAATCTGGCATTCTCAGCATTCAATTTTTCAATCTCAGCTTTCAGAGCAGCCATTTGTTCCTGTAACAGATCTGTGTTGGTGTGTGCACTCACCTCACGAACACTCAAAGATTTTTCACTATCCTCTCGTGCATGTGTTTCGCTCGGTATTTGCCTGATTTCACTCGTAGTTTTCACACCGTCCCCAGAACCTGTATATACAACCATAGTTCCCTGAGATGGAACTGTAGGAAGTGAAGGAACAAATTGTCCTTCAGATGCCTGTGAAGGCTGATGTACTTGCAGGTTGCCAAGTAGATCCTGATCCAAAAAGAAAGAGTGATCAGAAAATTTTTCATATGACATGTTTTGAAATTCTGTGCTCTCTCTAAGTGAAGAATCAAAAGACACAGGTTCAGTGTTTACTAGCGTGAGTGCTAGTTGTGTGCTTGACTCTTTACAGGATACCGCGGTCGGACGACCAATTTCAATAAATGCATTCTGTGGAGAGAATGAATCTAGAGACTGTATATTTACCATTTCAGTATCCAAATCCTTTTGGGAGGAAATGGATGCAGCTGCAGTTGTCTCTGGTTCTGCCACCCTTTGCTTCTTATGAGACAGAGCTGCGGGATCTCTCAAAATTGCACTCCCACTCCGTTTCCGGGCTACCTTTCTAACAATAGGGATTGAAGTAGTGTTGTTTGAAGTGTTTGATGAAGAATCAGTTGTTGAAATGGAAACGTCAGCTTGGATATGAACCTGGGTGTTTTCAGGTTCAATGCTGGGAGTCTGGAAATCAAATCCAATATCACAATCAAAATCTGCAATATCAATATTAAATGTGTCAGTGAGATTAGAAAGTACCTGAGCTACCTGTAAATCAGTCCTGAAATCCTGTAGGTCTGGATTGATTGCAGAATCAGCAGGCAGTGGCTGAGAGGTAGATTGTGGTTGAGGAATGGTATGTGTATGTGTAGGTGAGGGTATAGGTTAAGATTGAGAGGGAAAAATGGAGGCTTGTTGGTCTGGGAAGAAGTTGTAATGTGGAGGGGATTGGTTGTGAGATTGGTGAGGAGAGTTGTATGAAGATTGGTGAGGTGATTGATGTGGTGAATTGTAAGGAGGGTTGTAGGGAGAGTAATGTGAGGATTGGCTGGATGATTGATAGTCTTGAAGGAGTTGAAGTGGTTGAGGGTTTTGTGGAGGTGATTGTTGTTGCAGGTGTTCTTGTTGATTATCTGGATGAGCTTGTTGATGTTGATATTGTTGCTGTTGTAGAGGTTCATGAACTTGAATAGGTTGAAATGGAGCACTGAATTGCTCTAGCATGAAAGGAGTCACCACCAGTGGCACATTGTCATGCTTTTTCTTGTTTACCAGTCTGGTCTGGATCTTAGCACAAGTTCTCTGAATAGGAACAACAGGAGAATCGACGTACATGTTCCTATCAGCTTCATTCATCTTATCATTCAGAAATAACATCAGAAATCTTGGATAGAAGCATTCAACCTTCTCATTCTGATGAATTGATCGCTGTGTAACAGACCCCATCTTTCTTATAATCTCCCTCAGCAATATCTTTCCAAAGTTGATCCGTCTGTTATAAGCTATGCTGAATCCAAAGATTTGCAGCATCGAAGATATATTGCCAAAATTCTTTCGATTAGTGGGAGCAAACACCTTTGCCAGGGTGTCGAAGAACACATCCCATTCAGCCTTCAGATTTCCCTTAGACATCTTATGGAGAAAGATCTGAGCTTGATAGTGAATATCCTGAAAGAATTGCCTGATTTCATCATCTGTAGGATCTGGCTCAAAATTTTCCCTTGGAAATCCTAGGATCCTGTTCACATCATCGACAGTGATGACAATCCTTTTCCCGTTAGGTAGATCCCCTATTATCTTGTAGTTTTCCAGGGTCGTAGAGTTGACAACATTTGAGTAGAAGTCAAACAGAGGTTGCAGCTGGACTGGAATATCTGCTGTCAGTGCGGTAATGGCCAAACACTGTCTCGAAAGAAATCTGAGCCAAGTCCGGAATCTATCTGAGCAGTCATCAGGGTTAAGGCTGGCACAATAGTTAGTCTCAGCGATCACAAATTCTCCGGCCATTTTTTTTAATAATTAAAAATTGAATTAAGCGAGAATTTTTCAAATAAAATGTTAATTCTCAAATTTCTCGCAAATTTCAACTAATAATTAAAACTTGATTAATTAATTAATAATTCGAAATATTAGAATAAAATCGAATTAAAAGTTAATTAATTTAAATGGCTTTAATCAACTTAAATCGACACTTAGCAAGGAATCCAAACACCGCCTTAAGATCACAAGATTAAACTAACTCCAAGTAGACACAATCCAAACGGTCCCTTAAGTCCAAATTAACCCCAAATTAAACAAGGAACCCTAATCAAGGAACAAAGACAATCGGCTGTTGATTAACCAAATACTTCAACACAAACGATATCTCAGATCATCCACACGAGATTAAGCTACGAGATTAGTCAATCCAATCAAGAAACCACCACGAATCGCAGAGGTACAGTTCGAAAAACGGGGAGAGGTTCGACTGAAATCGGAGTTAGAAACGTAACCAAGCAAGCGTTTTAAGCTTGAAATACAAGAATCCAGCAAGTTTTCGGTAAAAACTTGAAAACCCAGATCAAATGCGTGTATATATGTATGTATATGCAAGGGAGGAAGAAGAAGCTTTGGGCAAGACAATATGAATTGTCTTGCTCAATTGTCTAACGGGGATATATATACAGGCACAGCAAGACAATAACGAGTGAAGTCTCGGTAAGACAATTTAAAATTGTCTTGCCGAGATTTAATGAAGCAGATAAAGGATGTGTCAGTAAGACAATTATATTGTCTTACTGATACATAAAGCGGCTAAAGGCATACTCGGGAAGACAATGTAATTGTCTTGCCGAGTTTCTGAAGAACAGCGAAAAAACCAGTTCAGCAAGACAATTAAATTGTCTTACCGAGCCAAACTGTAGACAATTCCATTGTCTTGTTGAATTCAAGTAAAACTAATATGATTTTTGATTATTTTAAAAGATAAAACATTTTGCATTTAAAATCAAAAAGCTATAATAAAACAATAATATATATTACACGAATATTTTGTAAATTTCAACTTTAGTTAAATATAAATATTTATGACTTTAACTTTAATTCAATAAAATGAATTAACTTAAACTCAAATATTTATGCTTAATTAATTTTTGAAAAATACAAAATAAATACAAATAATTATCTAAATGCCTAGAAAATATCACAGGGGAGTATAAGAGCACTTAGAAAATTACATATTAATGTACAAGCATGCATAATTACTCTGAATATCATCAGATAATATACATAAATTAATATAAAATCTAATAATAAAGATATAATTACACAGAAAATCCACAAAAAAATATATGAAAACATATAATGCATATGAAAAAATATATACAAGAGAACTATGTCATATTTAACATCCCTAACTCACAAACCAGCTTAGAGAAAGTGGATTCATCCAGTGGTTTAGTGAAGATATCAGCAATTTGCTCAGTCGTGGGTACAAAATGTAACACCACTGTACCATTCATGACATGTTCTCGAATGAAATGATACCTGATATCAATGTGCTTGGTTCTTGAATGTTGAACCGGATTGTTGGAAATGGCTATGGCACTTGTATTATCACAAAATATGGGAATTTTGTTTATTACAACACCATAATCATTCAGTTGATTCTTGATCCACAAGATCTGAGCACAGCAGCTTCCAGCAGCTATATACTCAGCTTCAGCAGTAGAAGTAGACACGGAGTGCTGCTTCTTGCTATACTAGGAAACCAACCGACGTCCTAGAAATTGACAGCTTCCAGACGTACTCTTCCTATCAATCCTGCATCCTGCATAATCAGAATCTGTATAGCCGGTTAAGCCAAAACCAGTATTCTTAGGGTACCAAATACCTAATCCAGGTGTACCCTTAAGATATCTAAAGATTCTTTTGACGGCTATAAGATGTGATTCTTTAGGATCAGCTTGGAACCTAGCACACAGACATGTTGCAAACATGATATCTGGTCTACTTGCAGTGAGATAAAGTAAAGAGCCAATCATACCTCGATAGCTTGTGATATCAACTTTCTTACCAGATTTATCCTGGTCAAGCTTTGTGGCAGTGGCCATGGGTGTCTTTGCCGGTGAAGAGTCTTCTAGATTGTACTTTCGAAGAAGATCTTTGACATATTTGGATTGGCAAATAAATAATCCATCTTCCTTTTGGCTTACTTGAAGACCAAGGAAGTAGGACAGCTCACCCATCATACTCATCTCATAGTTACTCTGCATCAACTTACCAAATCTCTTGCACAAGTTATCGTTAGTAGAACCAAATATAATATCATCAACATGTATTTGTACAAATATCATATCCTTATCATGCAATTTGTAAAAGAGAGTTTTGTCTATGACACCTCTAGTAAAATTGTTTTCAATTAAAAACTCAGAGAGAGTGTCATACCATGTTCTTGGTGACTGCTTGAGTCCATAGACAGCTATGAATAGGAAGTATACAAAATGAGCAAACTCTGGATTTTCAAAGCCAGGGGGCTGTTCTAGATATACTTCTTCTTCCAGCTTTCCATTCAGAAATGCACTTTTCACATCCATTTGATAAACCTTGAAGTTGGATTGTGCAGCAAATGCAAGAAATATTCTGATGGCTTCAAGACGAGCAACTGGAGCATAGGTTTCATCATAATCAATTCCTTCTTCTTGTGAATAACCTTTTGTAACCAGTCAGGCTTTGTTTCTCACAACAATGCCATCACCATCTAACTTGTTACGGAAGACCCATCTAGCTCCAATGGTAGATTTTCCTTTTGGTCTTGGAACCAGGGCCCAAACTTCTCGTCTCTCAAATTGATTGAGTTCTTCTTGCATGGCAAGAACCCAATCAGGATCAGCAAGTGCTTCTTCTATTTTCTTTGGTTCTAGTTGAGATAGAAACCCTGAGAATAGGCATTCATTTGTCGTAGCACTTCTAGTCTTGACACCAACATCAGGATCACCAATAATTAAATCAAAGGGATGATCTCTGCTCCAAATCCTTTCCCTTGGAAGATGTGTCCTTGATGATTCAGCAGTATTATCATTGAGCTGAAATGTGTGACTAGTTGATCCATCAGCTCCCCCTGAGTTGTTGCCAGGTTGACTTGATGATCCACCACTGGCACTAGTGGAATCTCCAGTGTTTCCACTATTTCCTCCACCATTGCCTGGATCATCACCATCATTCTTGTCATCTCATGTTGCAATCTCAGGTGGAATATCATCATCTGAATCAGAGTCTGGATAGTTGTCAAACTTCAGAGACTCAGATGGATCAGCAGATTGTAGACTTGGAAGTTTAGTGTCATCAAATGTAACATTGACACTAACTTTCACTGACAGAGTGTCAATCACAAAAACTCGATAAGAAATTTTGGTATAACCAACAAAGATTGCTTCATATGCCTTTGACTCAAACTTACTTAAGTTCTCTTCGCCATCTTTAAGAACAAAACACTTGGCTCCAAAGACATGAAGATGTTTGACATATGGTTTCTTGTTGTTATACAGTTGAAAGGGAGTTTTCATGTGATCCTTATTGATCAAAGTTCTGTTCTGGGTGTAGCAGGCAGTGCTCACAGCTTCAGCCCAAAAGTACAGAGGAAGTTTTGCTTCAGCAATCATTGTTCTAGCAGCTTCAATCAGTGTACGATTCTTTCTTTCGACGACTACATTCTGTTGAGGAGTTCTTGGTGCTGAGTACTGTCTATTGATTCCCTTGTCAGAGTAAAAGTTGATTAAGGTTTGATTCTTGAACTCAGTTCCATTATCTGATCTTACAGCTTTTACAGGAACACCCTTTTCCAACTCAACCAACTTGATATGATCAATTACTGTCAGGGGAGTTTCATCCTTGGAAGCTAGGAAGTAAACCCAAGTAAACTTTGAGAAGTCATCCACAATGACCAAAGCATATCTTCCTCCATCAATTGAAGTAATATTCACTAGGCCAAATAAATCCATGTGCAACAGGTGCAATGGTTCAGTGATACTATTGATGGTCTTGCTTTTGTGAGATGCTCTCTTTGCTTTTCCTTTCTGACAAGCTTCACAGAGATCATCAGATGTAAATTCCAGGGAAGGCAAAACTCTTACTAAATCTCTCTTGACCAGAGAGTTTATAGTTTTAAAATTGAGGTGTGAGAGTTTCTTATGCCATAACTGACTGTCTTCAGAAGATGCTTTTGCATTGAAACAGTGATATTCATTTCCTGGTCCAGTAGATAGATCAGCTACAAATATGTTGCCTTTCCTGATGCCACATAGTGAAGGACGTTTATCCTTGGTATGTTTGATTATACATATTTCCCTTTCAAAGTGAACATAATAACCCTTGTCACAAAACTGGCTGACACTAAGGAGATTATGTTGTAGTCCTTCAACTAGTGCAATTTCTTCTATGATGATCCTTCCAACTTTATACTTGCCATATCCAACAGTACGACCCTTGCTATTATCAGCAAAAGTTACTGTAGGTCCAGTTGCCTCTCTAACTTCTGTCAGCAGGGATCTATTGCTAGTCATGTGCCTTGATGCTCCACTGTCAAGCACCCAAACAACTCGAACAACTCCACTGGCACCCTGCAAAAGACAACTTGATTAAGCATTCTTTGGGACCCACACTTGATTGGGTCTAGCAAACTTAAAGAACTGATTTCTATTAGGTGTAACAACAGAGCCTCTTGGACTGATACTTGGTTCAGACTTGACTGAACTTACTTCCTTAACAACAGCCTTATAAACCTTAGTTTTAGGCTTTGGAACATAAGTCTCCTTCCTAACACGAGGAGGACTAGCAGTCTTTGCCCTAGCATACTTCTTGTTTATTTGTTGTCTTGGGGACGTGTTTTCATTTTTAGCATGCAAATTCTTGAAATAAGCTGACATAGTATTGAAAGCACAAAGCATACGATTATCAACACCACAAGATTTATGGCATGCATCAAACATTGGGGCAACAGGAGTATCAGTCACAATAGTAGGAACATCAACAGATTCTACTCTAACATTATTAACAGATTTAAAGTTCTAAGTAGAATGGCATCTATTGTTTCTGTTCTTACTATTCACAAAGTTATTAGGCTTGTTGAACTTAGTTCTTTCTGAGTTGACACCTAAACCAGCTTTAGGCAACCTAACATTGCCTTTCACTTTGATTGGTTTCAGGTCTGTCAGAATCTCATCTCTCATCTCATTATTCTCTTTCACTTTAAGGTCTTCCTGTTTGAGTTCATATTTAATGACGACAGGAGTTTCTAACAGAGGTTCAGCTACTGAGGATTTAAACAAAGGATGAGGGGAATCTTTTAGGACAAAAGGAATTCCTCTCTCCTCAGCACTCTTCTTAAAGGGAGTAATGTTACTAGCCTTACCTACAGATTTATTATAGTCAAAGCCTATTCCAATAGTTCTCTTGATCTCTTGTTTATCATTAAGCTCTTTAACTATAGTGGAGGCATCCTCGAAGGCTTTACATTTCACTTTCTCTTCGTCTAGCTGAAGTCTTAAAGCAATCTCACCTTTTTCTAGAACTTTCACTTTGGCAAATTGTAACCCTAAATCCATAGTCAGTTGTTCAATTTTAGGTTTCAATACATTCATCTCATTCATCTTATAAGCATGAATATCTAAGACTAACGTATCAATTTTAAGATTGGCAGCTTTTAACTTCTTAATAGCATCATCTCTTTCAAGTCCTAATTGCATAAATAGTTTAGGGCATGTAGGATCTACCTGAAAGCTTCCAGTAGGAGGAGGTGAAGATGATCCAGTATTAGCCATGAAAGCAACATTCCCTAGCTGCTCCTCTTCATCACTATCTGTGTCATCCCAACTTTTGCCTTCTGCCAGATAAGATTTGCTTTTGAAGTTTTGACTTCCAGAATTACCCTGATGCTTTCTTACTAAGGCATCATACTTCTGCTTCAGCTCGTCATACGAATCCTTTCTCTTTCCTTGAACCTTGGGCTGCTTGCACTCAGTTGCAAAGTGTCCAGGTTCACCACAGTTGAAACATTTAAATTTACTTCTATCCACCATCCCAGTCTTGTATCCTCCTTTGCTTGTAGAAGATGAATAACCTCCCTTCTGAAACTTTCTAGCAGTAGGTTTGTATTTGTAGGAAGGGTTCTTTCGGAATCTCATGTTTCCAAACTTCTTGGCAAACAGTGACAGAGATTGATCTTCTAACAGTTCCAACTCTTCCATTGTATAGAATTCATCATCACCACTGGAAGAAGCAGTCTGACCCATCTCAGGTACAACAAAATCCTGAGTGGTTTTAGAAGGAACAACAACATCCTTCTTTTCTTCCGTTGTAGGTGATTCAGCAACTAGAGCTCTTGAGTGGTTCTGTGTTTTACCCCATCCATATCTCTGCTTTGTCTGAACTTGTTCCAGTTCATAAGTCTTCAGAACTCCGTAGAGTCTTTCCAGAGATATCTCATTCTGATCTCTGCTTTCCCTGATTGCAGTGATCCCGTGTTCCAGATGTTCGGGAAGGGTTAAGAGAAACTTCATGTTGACCTCTTTATTGTCGTAGTATTTTCCATTCAGATTTAAGTTGTTAATCATATTATTAAGTCTGATAAATACATCTGAAATCCCTTCTCCGGGATTGGAACCAAATTGTTCATACTGAGCCATCAGTATTTCTTTCTTGTTCTCTCTTACTTCTTCTGAGCCTTCATTGATGATTTCTAGCGTATCCCAGATTTGATTTGCATTCGTACAATTAACAACAGCATTGTACATGACAGGATCTAGGGATTCAACTAAGATCAGTTGGAGAGTGTCATCAAGGTTCATCTGTTCACTCTCTTCATCCGTGTACTCAGAAAGTTCTTTCGGAACAGTTTTATGAGGCATTAACACACCATCCTCTTCGTGTGCTATTATAAGCTTCATCGGAGTAGAAACACCCTTGTTCAATATCCCGATGTATTTCCTGTTCGCAGTTCAGAGGAATAGTAACATGTGCCTCTTCCATAGGCCGAAGTGTTCTTTGCTGAACGGTGGGATTTTAATGCTACTAATCTTTTGTGTACTCATTTTTAATGATTTAAAGTGAATAGTGTTTGGATGAGATTTGGATTACTGAAAGAAAAATATTTTAAATCAAAATTAATTTTAAAAAAAAATTAATTCGAATTAAAATATTTAGATTTGAAGTGAATAGTGTTTGGATGAGATTTGGATTTTTGAATGAAAAATATTTTTAATCAAAATCAATTTTTGGAATAAAATTAATTCGAATAAAAAATATTTGAACGTTATAGAGTGTGTATAGGATCTGATACGGAAAAATGGTATCAACTGCTCTGATGCCAATTGTTAGATCCAGATACAATTGTAGAAGGGGGGGTTGAATACAATCGATACCAAATAATCGCGAAAGTGAATCTGATTGAATATAACTTGTTAATCAGATTATAATTACTTAATATAACAATGTTTGAAGTCGTTATATAATTAATATGGTTCAGTTTTAATGTCCACTAAAGTTCGTAAAATAAATTCGACAGGGTATATTCTAGATTTAGTGATTAAAACAACCGGGTTATCAAAGCACAGAAAACTGTGGATATAACGATCAAGCAAGTTACGAACAACTTGAAAGCTTTACAAATGCTTTGAATATCAAAGTGATGAACACTTGAAATGAAGAATACTAAGCCATATATATAGGCAAAGCATTGTACTTGTAAGACAATGCAAAGACAAGACAAATACAAGTAGAAAAGACAATCTAGCAAGGGCAAGACAATACATAAGCAAGGAAAGACAATTACATTTGCCTAGCAAGCTAAAAGCATGGCAGAAAGACAATTTTAGGGGAGCAAGACAATTCTGTGAAGGGGCAAGGCAAATGCAAGGTAAGGGAAGACAATTCGATTGTCTTACAAGGTCTTTACACAAGGCAGTAAGACAATACACATTGTCTTGTCCACACACAGAATCGGTAGGACAATTTCTTTGAGATTGTCTTGCTGCTTTATTCAATCTTCGGTAGGAAAATCTCTAAGGGATTGTCTTGCTGCTTTATTGAATCTTCGGTAGGACAATCTCTTTGAGATTGTCTTGCTGCTTTACACATGCATTCGGTAAGACAAAACCGTTTGTCTTGCTTGAGTTGCACTGCCACTTGGTTAGACAATTGAGATTGTCTTTCGGGTGGCTTTTAACAAATGAAAGACATTTGTTTGTCTTGGCAGATGGACTACATTCGGTAAGACAATATCAGATTGTCTTGCTGAGATGGTTTAGGTGTTACATAATGTAATTTGTAATTTATATTAAATAGAAAATTATCCACTTAATTAAGTTAATTATATATATTCATAAATTAAATTAATTCAAGAGTGAATTAATTTAATAAATAAATAACATAATTAATATAATTATTTAAGAAGTGAAATAATAGTCCATTAAATATTCAAACACCCAATCTTCAGTAGACCGCTTCCTGTCTTCTTTAAGCTTTAATAACTTCGTCTTGATCTGTCGAACGAACGAACTACCACTTCTGCTTGACTTCACATATTTAATTTGAATAATTGATACACAGATGTACTGTCTGGTTCATCTGTATCTAGTTAAATCAAATATTCTTTGTCAAATAAACATTAAGAAATTGGTTTGTTCGTCGAGTCTTCGTCTTGTAAGTACTTCTTCATTAAATGGAATCTTCTGATAAAATAAAGTATAGAAACTTTATATCTTCTGAACTCCTGGACGTGCCACAAAAGATTATTTGTGCACTGAGGCTTGAACATAATTTGAGCCCACAAGTGACTTAGTAAATTAAGTGGGTGACCACTTAAATGAGGCCAATCTTGTAACTGAGATGCTGAGGCACGAGGGCCTAGCTAGAGAACAAGCCCTTGGGGGGTGACCCCTAAGTTAGTAATCTTCAATAATAGCGACCCCAAGACAAATGAAGCCTCGAGGCAGTGAGGTCATGAGGTAGCGACTCCAGGGCGACCCTGGGTAAAGCGACCCCAGAGATCAGCAAGGCCTAAGCCGCAAGGCCTAGGTAGCGGCACTTATCTGCAGCGACCTCGAGGTTCATCATGGGCACTTGAAGCGATCTATTCCCTGGGGCTCGCTAATAGAACGACCCAACAAAATAACGGTTGGGGCCGGTCTCATTACATATTGGGATGGAGAGCAAATACCTTTCTTAGATTGAGGAAAATAAGTCCACCTTATCGATCCATATCTGAATATGGATTTGCCGAGGCCCATGCCAATTTTGGATATAACAACCACCCCCCGATTCTTGTTCGCGATTAGAGATGCGATGAGGAATCCTAGCAAGGCCTTCCAAGAATTTAAGTAAATGTATTTAATGAGGCCAAGAAAACGACCCTAAGGATGACAAGGCCACGGTTAGTGACCGTAATGAGCCTCATTTTGCATATTTACTTTCTTGCCTTGCAAATTTTGACACGTTTATAACTTTTTTCTCCTCATTTTTGCAGTTATTTCTCGCTTTAACAGCTGGGGCCCTCCTCATTTCACCACCAAGTGCTTGAATAAGCCTGAGGTGGTTGGTGTTAGGGAGACTCATGTCAAACCTGGTGGGCTAATGGCTGATGCTCGTAAGAGGCTCAATCCAGAGGTGCCTTCAAAGAGGCTGAAAGTGGACAAGACTACCCAGGAGGAGTCGACCTTTCAGGTGGCCAATGTTGGTGTAGCTCATTCCACTAACAATGCGGCCCAAGCTTTTGCTAAGCTCGATACTCTTGTCAGCGAGCAGGAGATGGTCTCCTTGACCACTTGCACGAGGAAGGAGAATAATGTTGCTCTCCCCAAGTGCCTCGCTGAGGATAGTTCCAATAAGATGACCAAGTTGAAGGAGGCCTATAAAGAGGAGCTGAAGAGGGAGAATGGCTAACTGCGTGATGAGATTCACAACACCAACAAAAAGGTCGCAGAATTAGAATAATCTGAGGGTTCGCTAGTCTAAGAGAGGGCTGGCTTTAAGAAGGACGTTGCTGATCTCAAGGCTGAGAAGGCAACTCTGGTCGCTAAATCCACTATGGAAGGGCAAGTTACTTTCATGAAGCAAATCCCTTATTTCGAATGGGGCCAGCTCGGACCTGAGACCCAGGACTATGCTTAAGAGCTTCGATAGGAGATAGAAGACGAGCCCCCCAAGCTCGCAACAGAATCGAGTCGCGGGCAATCTAGTAATGCTCAGAACGACCCTTAAACTTCTAATTCCTTCGTCGCCTTTATGAGTCGCGGGCAATCTAGTAATGCTCAGAACGACCCTTAAACTTCTAATTCCTTCGTCGCCTTTATGAACAATTTTGAATTCGAACAAGGCGATGGGCATCCTAAATGCTCCATAATTGTATTTGATATTTTGAATCTTGTTTGCCGACAACTGGATTCCGGTCATTATTTGTTGGCCCCATTTAAATTTAACTATTTTGTCATTCACTGTCTTGTCCTTGTATAAGCATCCCCATGTTTACATAATTGTATTTCCAAGTAGTTTGTCTTCGTCATTTACAAGTTATGCGACCCGGGCAATAAGGTCGTATAGTAGTAAGGCACGACCTCTCCTAACAAAGAGGGGGTCGCACTAGCACGTCATCTAACCATTCATTGCAGGTGTTACAAATCCAGAATAGTCACGAGTATGTCGGGGTCGCATAGAGAGCCCGAGATTGGGGTCATTTAGTGGGCCCAAGATTGGGTTCGCTTAGCTAACCCGGTATAGGGTCGCCTAGCGAGCCCAGTTGTCATGGGGGTCGTTCCACAAATCCCAAATGGGGGTCGTTCCACGAACCTTACACCCACATCTATACATATTTGTATACACAATCCCATACATCCTTAAAACTGCAATGAACCACCTTAGAACAAGATCACCAACACGAAGGAGACGATTCTTGACTTTCCCATCGTAGTGCCTGGAAGTCCTTTGTTAATAGGAGGCCAACCTTATTTGTGTATTCGCCCGCACTTCTTCAATCATATCCAAATAGAGACAGTGATTAACTTCATTAGTCTCAGGGTCATATTGCTCCCGGCGGAAAGAACCATCTCCCACTTCAACCGGTATCATGGCCTCACAGCCATATGTGAGCGAGAAAGGGGTCTCGCCGGTTGTACTCCGGGGTGTCGTAGTGTAGGACTACAGTACTCGTGGGAGCTCTTCTGGCCAGTCACCCTCGGTCCCCGCTATCTTGGCCTTGAGGGTGTGCTTGATGATTTGTTGAAGGCCTCGTTCTAGCCATTTGATTGAGAGTGGCATACCGCAGTGTAAAGCATAATGTAAAGTAAATGTAATTACGATAACTCAACACAACAAAAGACAGGAAACAATACGTAAGTATAATACAGGAATCTACAGGCTGGAGATTCGATACGAACAGACAAAGACAATCAAGATATCTTAGACCAGAAGATTCCAGTATATTTAATTTGATTATTTATAATCAAATTTATCGAAGCAACAACTAACCCGGAATGACTGATCAAGTATATTATCAAGCAAAAGAATTCAAGGGATTATTTCAGTTCGAGTCATTCGTGAACCAGACCAGTGCACAGGACGTCAGGACGTACGAAAGTATTCAGTGGATTCGATCAACGAATTAATTGATCAAGTCAATTGAGCTGTTTCAGAAAGTGACTTCAGGGAATTGTATCTAAATGTTTATAAATATAAATATATATATATATATATATATATATATATATTTATTTATATATGTGATATTAATTGATTATTACTTGAATAAGCAATTAATTCAAGTAATTATTAAATCAATTAATGTGACGCCCCCAGATCTACATCTTGTAGATCTGGTCCGCCATTAAACATCTGGCTCAAAACCACACTTGCATTATATATTGATATTACATAATCTAACTCTTGCCCCACAAGTCCAGGGTCGATCGTCTTACAACATTACTATCGAGTCTAATTTTGTTACATAAAGGGAAGTCTGATTTCAGACCATTATAATAACCATAGCTCGTACTAACAAGCAGCGTAGTCTAGCAGTCTCAGCTTGGGTGATGCGCCTTTTCCCTGCCTTTGTCAAAAACCCAATTCCGGGCGGTTCTCTTGAGTTGTGCCATACTCAATATTTACTGCTCAAAAAGGAATAAAATAGATGCAAGAATGAGCAATCAAATTGCTCAACAAGTCCACATAGAACAAAACAACAATCAACAGAATGTGCACGTAAGGCATAGAAAACAATTCAAGTCAAAGCAACAAAGCAGCTACCGTCAAATGACAACACAAGTTCAAGTAAAGAAAACGCTGGTCTTCCACCTTTCGGTAACACTACATGGCTCGATCAGCACCATTTCGTGAATACCGTTCTCCTGTGTGACCTTTGCAGTCTGATCGTAACCGCACAAGACACACCTACCACTCTCATTTGCTAGCACAAGGGTTAACATTTGTAACCCTAAACTATCTGCCTTACCAGATAGTAAATTATCAACTCTACCACGAATTTAATAAATTCGTGTTGACCAGCTTGAACAGATTCCTCCGAATACAAAGAAATTCTTCCAAACAAACACTCCTCAATCAAAACTACTTGTCTCAACCAAAGAAGTGCGAACAATGCACCCTTTCAACAAAGATTACTCGAAGGTAGAAGTGAAGGACAATTAAAAGAATTAAATTTCAAAGAATAAGATGATCTCCAAAAAAAGGAGTAAGTTAATTGTGGTGAGATCATCGCTGCAATGTATTCACTTCAAGTTTCGAAAATTCAAAATATTATCGTTATAAGATCAGCTCATTCCCGAACAATGGGAGGGCTCGAATTATAGAAAGTGATCATATGTGAACAATATCTTTAAAGACTTCAAAATGAAACGGAGACATTTTCTCAATTCACAATGGTACGAAATGAAATATTTTCACAATCAACACTTATCACAAAATTATGAAATAGACACGAAAAATTTCACGTCGAGACAAGGATAGTGAACTTGCCTGGCTTCTTTAGCTTGAATTATTTCCGAAATTTAAGTTGAATAATCAAGCTCGCCTTCCAAATAATCAATCTTCCATATCACAAAATAATAGATTTAGATAATGATTTCGGAGAATCCACTAAATTAAAAATGTCTAATAATATGTATCTCGTTTGTTCTTTATTTCTCTTTATAGCAATTAAATAAACATTTCTTAAATCCTTGAATAATGGATTTCAATAATTTAAACAACTCTTTTATTGACCGCCCTTAACCGATTATAATTTTTTTATTCTTGGATATATTCAATCCTGAACGGAGATTAATATTTATGTATATACTTTCCTCCCGACTTATTCTTATTAATTACTCATTTCTCTTTTATAAATCTAAATATTCTATTCAAACCCATTATTACTAAACCTCATTTATTACCATAAGTTTATCTTCAACAAGTAGTTCATCAAATATTTTTTAATTTACCTTATACTTATAAGATCTACTTCTGCAAAGTCTCACTTTCTCTAATTCCACCATTTAATAAATTATTCATTATTAACCACTAACTAAACTCTTGAATTTATCTTTAAATCCCCAAAATTTACCAACTTATAAATTAATAATGAAATCCTTTTTCTCTTTAATTGATTCAACTCTTTCATAATCTCTTCATTTATTATTATAATTTTACTTAAATTTTATCCCCAATAACTATCCAAATAAATAATTATCTATTTGATACAAAATCTGTCTTCTCTCTAATTTTCTCCACTTATTCGTCGACCAAAGATATTCATTAATTTATTTAAATGATAACTCAATTATTAAATAATCTATAAATTTCAATCCCATTTAAATATCTCATTCAACTCGATTATTTTTTTAACTAAATCAATTCTTTATTCTTTAACACTAACCATTCATCAAATAATTTTAATTTCTACATTTTAAGTCCCACCCACAACTCTTCACCAAATACTCCCTCCGTTTGCGCCGCCGCGGAATCCGTCGGCGATGCCGACGCGAGCTCCGGCCGAAACACCACCACCATCCCAACACCCTGTTTACTCTTCTCCACCCCACAACTCAGTTCAACAATCAGGCAATTTTTAAGTGAATCAACCAATTACTCAGTTACAAAGCTCCTAAATACTAAATCCCTAATTTGCTGGATAACCCCAATTTAACACATAAACGTTAGCTTATTTTAATGGTTGAAAAAAACTAAATAATATTGCATAGGTATGTATACAATCGGTGACATATAGCTTAAGCTTGATGCTTTATCATGGTGGGGTCAACATATTTTTATAAAACAAAATATGAACTTAAGAATTTTGTGAGTGTGCCAGCTTGTAGGAAGAAGTGATTACCTTATTTATAGCCAATTATTACTCCTTCCTTCTTACCAACCATTCTCCTTTGCTCCTGCTTATCTCATTTTTCTCTCCTCTTGCATATGTGCGTAATCAAAGTCCTTTACTATGAGCTTTTATACCCGATTCACTAATGACAATTATCACCTAATGGCTTCATAAGACTTTGTTAATCAAATAATTACTTGGGCGCCAAGTAAGATTACTTGGGCTCCAAGTAATTTTACTTGGGGTGCAAGTACCGCTACGCTAAAAAATATTAAATATTCCGCTCAGCTCGATTATTCTCTATCGGTTTTAATAAACATGACTATTTAATAATTAAATAATTATATAATGTACAAAAATCATTAAATAAATGAGCTATTAATTATTTTTAATATTTTCTGGCCAATCCCCAGATTTATAAAATAATAAAGATAAAATAATCATCCCGACTAAAACGTAATATTTATTCACGAGTCGATAAATAAATAAATATTCGCGTCTACTATAATTTCCGTATAAACACAACTCTCGGTTAACGTGCACTGTAAATTAAAGGTTGGCCCATGCTACGTGTTTACAGTATTTCTCGTAGCTATGACAAATTTTAAAAAAAAACATTTCTCGTATCATAAATTTTTATTACATCCGAGACTAATAAAATAGTCTTTTTACACAGTAAATAACTAAATTAAATAATTATATTTTTACGTATTTGTGAATTTTCACGGTTGTTACATTCTTCCCTCCTTAAAGGATTCCGTCCTCGGAATCATCATTTGTGCCAAACAACTCTGGATAGCTATTTCTCATTCCATCTCCTAACTCTCACGTGGCCGGTTTCGCTAAATCACCTTAATTTCACTTTCTTATTCCTCAACTCTTAAAACTTTGAATTGACTATTTCTACTGTTTTCTCTTTGTATATTAAATTAGACTGAATACTTCATGGCTCATAGTTCAGAACATGATGATTATCGGTTTTGTTGGCCTTTAATAAAGATATATGCAATACGCCATGTATATGTTGTAGGTCTGGGGTAAAACCAATTGATAAGAAACATACCCAACTTCCCGAAGAATCTCAAATGGTCATATATATCTCGGATTCAACTTACTTCTCCTCCCAAATCTAATCACTCTTTTCCAAGGTGACGCTTTTAAAAGCAATTTTTCTCCCACATTAAACGCTTTCTCTTTTCGTTTTAAATCTGCATATTTCCTTTGTCATCTCGAGTTACAACCAGTCTTTTTCGTATATTTTTAATTGATTGCTTAGTATGCTGAACTAGCTCTGAACCTAAGATCTTCATCTCTCCAACTTTATCCCAACAAAAGGGTGATCTACACTTTCTACCATATAATGCTTTGTAAGGTTTCCCAATACTAGATCGATAACTATTATTATAAAACTCTATTAAAGGTAAATGATCAGTCCAACTTCCTTTAAAATCCAAAGAACAAGCTATTAACATATCTTCTATTGTCTGAATCGTCTTTTCACTATGTACATCCGTCTTGGGGTGATACACAATACTCAGTTTAAGCTTAGTTCCAAAATATTCCTGAAATGTTTTGCCAAAATCCTGATGTAAATCTCACATCTCTATGCGAAACAATTGATACTGGCACTCCATGTTTATATACCACTTTATTCATATACATTTTAACTAACCTCTCGAGGGTATATTTCCCACTGAATAAAATGAAAATGCGCAGATTTTGTCAACCTATCAACAATTACTCAAATAGCGTCATAATTGGCTTGAGTTCTAGGTAAATCTACTGTGAAATCTACAGAAATGTGTTCCCATTTTCATTCTGGGATCTCTAATGGTTGCAACAACATACTAGGTCGGTGTTTTGCTTTTACTTTCTAATATATCAGACATTTACTTACCCACTCAGCCATCTCACTTTTCCTATTAGGCCACCAATAGTTCCTTTTACAATCTTGGTATATCTTGGTACTTCCTGAGTGTATAGAGTATCTCGATTCATGAGCTTCACTCAAAGTATCGTGTTTAAGTTCTATCACATTAGGAATCCAAATCCTATTGATAAATTTCCCAATTCCTTTCTCATCTTTTACACTAAAGTACTAATCGCCTGTTACTTCAGATCGTCTCCTTTCAATCATTAATTCTTGACTCTTATTGATTCTTTCTGCTAACCTTGGTTGCACTAACATCTCAAAAATTCTTTCATCCTTTCTGAATCCTTAATCTCTCATCATAACTTTTCCATCTCTCTTACAATTCCTTTGGTAAAGACATTACATTAACTCTTCCTTTTCTCCTTAATGCATTAACAACTACATTCGCTTTTCCTATGTAATAGTTAATTGTACAATCATAATCCTTTTTCAATTTTTTTAACCACCTCCTTTTTCTTATATTCAACTCTTTCTGAGTAAACAAGTATCTTAAACTCTTATGATCTGTATATATCTCACACCTCTCACCATACAAGTAATGTTACTAAACCTCTTATAGCAAACACTATAGTAGCTAATTCTAGATAATGGGTAGGGTGTATCAATTCATAATCTTTAAGCTGTTTAGAAGCATACACTATGACGTTTCCGTGTTGCGTAAGAACACATCCTAGTCCCTTATGAGATGCATCACCATAGATTATACAATTTCATGTCTCTTCAGGTAGAGTTAACATAAGGACCATTTAAGTCGCTTCTTTAATTCCTGAAAATTGTCTTTGCACTTAGGGGTTCATTCAAACTTCTTTTCTTTCCTAGTCAACTTGGTCAAATAAATCGCAATCTTAGAGAAATCTTTTACGAATCTTTTATAATATCCTTCTAATCCAAGGGACTTCTCACTTTTGTTGGGTCCTTAGTTTTTCTCAATTTGATATTGCCTCAGTCTTTGCGGGGTCTACCGATATTTCTTTCTTGGAAACTATATGCCCTAAAACTGTACTTGCTTTATCAAAATTTCGAAAATTTTGCATATCACTTTTCTTTCCTCAAAATATCCAAGTTATCCTAAGATATATGCTCTTCTTTTGTCTTAGAATAAATCAAAATATCATTGATAAATAATAATGAACTTCATCCAAATATTTTTTTAGATACTCTATTCATAATATCTATAAAAGTTTCAGGGGCATTAGCCAATCCAAATGACATCGTTAAGAACTCATAATGTCTATATCAGGTTCTAAACGCCCTCTTAGGTACATTCTCAGACCCAATTCTTTAGCTCATGGTATACAGATCTCAAGTCAATCTTAAAAGTAAGATGCTCTCTTTAACTGATTAAACAAATCATCAACTCTACGTAAAGGGTCGACTTATTCAACTCTCGATAATCGATGTAACAATCCTCAAATTCGAGGGTCTGAATTTGATGTCTCCATACAAGACCTTCTTGAAACACCTTTAAAAGAAAATTGTATTTTTGAAAAGAACAAAATCAAAGAATTTGAAATCTGAGCATTTTGAAGAGAACTCAAAAGAAATAAGAATTATAAAACTTTCTTGGATATATAGGAGTCTTTCACAGTGGTAATCACCGATCAATGATTTTTCAAAATAGCTTTCATTTGAATTAAAAGGATGATTGGGAGCCTAATACGATCAAATGAACTAAGTGTTGCGTGTCCAAATTAAGACACTACTAAAGGTTGTTAACCTTCTTGTAATTACAACACACACAAGTGATGGCGTCCCATCCAACTCCTATCACACAGATAGGTATACCTTGTGTCCCCTATAATTAGGGTTGTTCATCCCAATCACATTGAAGAAATATCAAAGAAGATTTATTTCAAAGGTTTGCTTTTGAATCGTTATTTCACAATTTAGACAACCTTGATCTACCATAATTATTTCTCAACACACTTCTTCCAAGGAATGCGAGCAATGCATCCTTTAATCACAATTCAAGGATTTTCAGTGGATAAAATCAGAAATAGAATCAAATACGAGACGATCTCTTAGAATTATTAGATTGAGATCATCATTGTGGTGTATATTTCTTCCGATTCTTGAATCATGAATCACAGAAGATTTTGTAACATCAAAGAAACATTGATTATTAGGAGTAGTCGCTTCCGAACAAAGGAAGGACTCAAGATACAGAATAAACTTCTCAGTTTTCAAAATGAGATTTGATGTCAACTTGAGCTGAAATAGTGTGAAACACAATATTATTCATAAATAGCGTATTCTACAGATATTCTACTGAGGCAACGAGGATCTCCCTTGTAACGCATTCACGGTTTGCGAAGTTCTAAACCTTTGATTTGCTTCTATTTCACCTATATTCTCTGCTCGCGGCATATCTTATTTCACAAAAGCTTTCTTCACATCATGAGTCCAACGTTTCTTTTCTATATTTTGATTTTTTTTTTGCAGGGTTTCCGTTTCCTATCGATAATCTCTATGTTAAACAACTCATTGCTTGCCTCAACTATACAAGTTTTGTACACTTACGTCGCATAGCTAGCAATCTTGAGAACAGTTACCCTACTCTGAATCCAGGGCTTTAAGCCCGGTTGTAAACGTTTAGCTTTCTTTTCGTCCGTATTTACTCGATGTGGAATAAATTTCGAAAGTTCGATAAACTTAGTTTCATGTTCATCTACTAACATACTCTCTTGCTTGGGTTCCAGAAATTTGAGCTCTATATGATTCTCTAGGTGTTTAGGAACATACTTCTCTAGGAATAACTTTGTAAACCTAGTCCTTGATAACACACTAGACTCTTCTAGAACTTGTTTAGCTTCCCACCAATAATTAGCCTCTTCATTAAGTAGCAAAGATAGTTTTCTTATCATCTTCTTCACCAACTATTTCAAAAAAATTTTCTATTTCTCTTAGCCATATCTTGACTTCAACGGGATCTATAATCCCTTTGAACTTTTAGGGTTGCAAAAATTTGAAAGATTTTATTGGAAGGGTAAGTTTGATAAGTTGGCTCGAAGAACTTCTCTCAGGATTGCTTTCAAAATTCTGGGTATATATATGTTGTTGAAAAAGATCAACAAGTAATTGAACAAGATTTGTTCTGGGTTGAAATCCAGGTTGAGCATCTGGTATTGATTCATCAACAGGGTTGTCATTCAGGTTTGAATCCGTCTCAATATATAAGGGTAGACGAAACAGTCTAATAGGTCTAATCATTATACAAAATACAAGGTTTATCCAAAGATACAACAAGGTGAAATTTTGTAAAATACACAGTATATAACTTTTGAACACAGGTTCCACATTTTGGTTGAAAATACAAGTTGTACCAACGTTGCATATTTTTGAAAAACTTTTAGAAACTTTAAAGGTTGCATCTTTTCTTTTGAAAACTCTAAAACTTTAGAAATTTGAACATTTCTCTTTTTGAAAACCTCTAAAAACAACTTTAAAAGGTGGAATAAATACACACATTAAAATTTCACATTGGATCATTGATGTAGCAGATGCAAGATAGGTTGACAGGAATGAAACAGGTCAAAAGTAGTTGACAAGTGTAAGAAGCATAGGGAAGGTATAGACAAAGAAAGAGACAACAATATGTCAAAAAGATTGATCATCCTTCCCAAAGTGGTCATAATATCCGAAGCTTTTAGGGTACAAGTCATGATCTGGTCATCATCCTACTACATCAAATCTAATCTGGGCATCACTATACAAAAGGTCACTTATATACATCTCTACTACCCGAATGATATACTGATCGAAACTGTAGCATCTGTATCTAATATAAAAAGAAGTGCACGATCCTCTATTTAGATACTATACAGTGCCTCTATATCTTCTAAATACATCATATACTATAACTGAGATACACATAGACTACATGTGTTATCTCTCAAAAACAGCAAATCTATCAACCAATTATCTCTGAGACCCTATGCTGGAACTCATAAAAGGCTCTATTTTTCAGCATTGTAACAAGTGTAATATTTACATATCCTAAGATGATGGAGAGTATCAGTTTGGAGTCCCTCAAATACAGAAACAGAAATCTGATGCACAATATCCATACTAAACTCTCGGGCAAGAAAATCTGAATCCGTAGAAACAGACATAGGATCATAAGATCCTAGAATCCCACATCCACAGTCATAATCAGACTCTCTCACTGTTGGTACTAGTGAACCAAAGACATATATTCTGAAAGTGGTACAAAGTTACCGCTCGGAGGTATAAAATCTGATACGAAAGAAGATCCACTAATATGAAAAGGAGTAGTTTGAGGTGCAGAAAACTAGAATAGTGGATAAAACTGTAAATGATACGAAAGAATCACAAAGTGGTAACAATGGTGGAACTTGAACTCGAGGCTCAGGATAGTGTATAAACAAAAGTGTGGCTATATTAGTCCCAAAATTATAACAATTAGAAGTATGTGTGGTATTAGGACTATAAGGAAGTGGTGTAGGCTCAAAATGTTGAATCAAGTCTAAAATGAAAAGGTCTCCATTCTCAAAAACAGGTGGAGGTACAGTAGAAGTGGTAACCAAAAGGTCAAAGTAGAAACAGAAGTCAACTCAGGTAAAGACGGAAAGATATCTATCCCATTACTCTTAGTGAACTCAAAAGATTCCCTATCCATGATCTCCTTAGATGCTAAAGTTAATGATCTCAGGTGCTAGTGATTCTAATATCTGTATAGACGAGATCTTATACTCGCTATCTATCTCAATCTCCGTCAATGGATCAGAATCAAAATTAGCCTCATAACCTGACATCTACACATTATATACATAAATTACTCAAAGTTGCTCAGGGTTTATACATAAGCATATAACTTTATAGAGTCCATTGACTCTACTGGTCTGTATGTTCTTTTACATATATACATATAAATATACATTTCAATAGGGTCTACTAACCCTTTTGCTAAAAGTTTACTTGGCACGTACGTACTATAACATACGGAGATAGGTTTAACTAAAGCACCCATCTTAAACTTCTTATCGTCCTCGCTCGTTATATTCCTAGGGTTTCTCGTATCCTAAGGATATAACTACAGCTCTGATACCAAATCTGTGACGCCCCCAGATCTACATCTTGTAGATCTGGTCCGCCATTAAACATCTGGCTCAAAACCACACTTGCATTATATATTGATATTACATAATCTAACTCTTGCCCCACAAGTCCAGGGTCGATCGTCTTACAACATTACTATCGAGTCTAATTTTGTTACATAAAGGGAAGTCTGATTTCAGACCATTATAATAACCATAGCTCGTACTAACAAGCAGCGTAGTCTAGCAGTCTCAGCTTGGGTGATGCGCCTTTTCCCTGCCTTTGTCAAAAACCCAATTCCGGGCGGTTCTCTTGAGTTGTGCCATACTCAATATTTACTGCTCAAAAAGGAATAAAATAGATGCAAGAATGAGCAATCAAATTGCTCAACAAGTCCACATAGAACAAAACAACAATCAACAGAATGTGCACGTAAGGCATAGAAAACAATTCAAGTCAAAGCAACAAAGCAGCTACCGTCAAATGACAACACAAGTTCAAGTAAAGAAAACGCTGGTCTTCCACCTTTCGGTAACACTACATGGCTCGATCAGCACCATTTCGTGAATACCGTTCTCCTGTGTGACCTTTGCAGTCTGATCGTAACCGCACAAGACACACCTACCACTCTCATTTGCTAGCACAAGGGTTAACATTTGTAACCCTAAACTATCTGCCTTACCAGATAGTAAATTATCAACTCTACCACGAATTTAATAAATTCGTGTTGACCAGCTTGAACAGATTCCTCCGAATACAAAGAAATTCTTCCAAACAAACACTCCTCAATCAAAACTACTTGTCTCAACCAAAGAAGTGCGAACAATGCACCCTTTCAACAAAGATTACTCGAAGGTAGAAGTGAAGGACAATTAAAAGAATTAAATTTCAAAGAATAAGATGATCTCCAAAAAAAGGAGTAAGTTAATTGTGGTGAGATCATCGCTGCAATGTATTCACTTCAAGTTTCGAAAATTCAAAATATTATCGTTATAAGATCAGCTCATTCCCGAACAATGGGAGGGCTCGAATTATAGAAAGTGATCATATGTGAACAATATCTTTAAAGACTTCAAAATGAAACGGAGACATTTTCTCAATTCACAATGGTACGAAATGAAATATTTTCACAATCAACACTTATCACAAAATTATGAAATAGACACGAAAAATTTCACGTCGAGACAAGGATAGTGAACTTGCCTGGCTTCTTTAGCTTGAATTATTTCCGAAATTTAAGTTGAATAATCAAGCTCGCCTTCCAAATAATCAATCTTCCATATCACAAAATAATAGATTTAGATAATGATTTCGGAGAATCCACTAAATTAAAAATGTCTAATAATATGTATCTCATTTGTTCTTTATTTCTCTTTATAGCAATTAAATAAACATTTCTTAAATCCTTGAATAATGGATTTCAATAATTTAAACAACTCTTTTATTGACCGCCCTTAACCGATTATAATTTTTTTATTCTTGGATATATTCAATCCTGAACGGAGATTAATATTTATGTATATACTTTCCTCCCGACTTATTCTTATTAATTACTCATTTCTCTTTTATAAATCTAAATATTCTATTCAAACCCATTATTACTAAACCTCATTTATTACCATAAGTTTATCTTCAACAAGTAGTTCATCAAATATTTTTTAATTTACCTTATACTTATAAGATCTACTTCTGCAAAGTCTCACTTTCTCTAATTCCACCATTTAATAAATTATTCATTATTAACCACTAACTAAACTCTTGAATTTATCTTTAAATCCCCAAAATTTACCAACTTATAAATTAATAATGAAATCCTTTTTCTCTTTAATTGATTCAACTCTTTCATAATCTCTTCATTTATTATTATAATTTTACTTAAATTTTATCCCCAATAACTATCCAAATAAATAATTATCTATTTGATACAAAATCTGTCTTCTCTCTAATTTTCTCCACTTATTCGTCGACCAAAGATATTCATTAATTTATTTAAATGATAACTCAATTATTAAATAATCTATAAATTTCAATCCCATTTAAATATCTCATTCAACTCGATTATTTTTTTAACTAAATCAATTCTTTATTCTTTAACACTAACCATTCATCAAATAATTTTAATTTCTACATTTTAAGTCCCACCCACAACTCTTCACCAAATACTCCCTCCGTTTGCGCCGCCGCGGAATCCGTCGGCGATGCCGACGCGAGCTCCGGCCGAAACACCACCACCATCCCAACACCCTGTTTACTCTTCTCCACCCCACAACTCAGTTCAACAATCAGGCAATTTTTAAGTGAATCAACCAATTACTCAGTTACAAAGCTCCTAAATACTAAATCCCTAATTTGCTGGATAACCCCAATTTAACACATAAACGTTAGCTTATTTTAATGGTTGAAAAAAACTAAATAATATTGCATAGGTATGTATACAATCGGTGACATATAGCTTAAGCTTGATGCTTTATCATGGTGGGGTCAACATATTTTTATAAAACAAAATATGAACTTAAGAATTTTGTGAGTGTGCCAGCTTGTAGGAAGAAGTGATTACCTTATTTATAGCCAATTATTACTCCTTCCTTCTTACCAACCATTCTCCTTTGCTCCTGCTTATCTCATTTTTCTCTCCTCTTGCATATGTGCGTAATCAAAGTCCTTTACTATGAGCTTTTATACCCGATTCACTAATGACAATTATCACCTAATGGCTTCATAAGACTTTGTTAATCAAATAATTACTTGGGCGCCAAGTAAGATTACTTGGGCTCCAAGTAATTTTACTTGGGGTGCAAGTACCGCTACGCTAAAAAATATTAAATATTCCGCTCAGCTCGATTATTCTCTATCGGTTTTAATAAACATGACTATTTAATAATTAAATAATTATATAATGTACAAAAATCATTAAATAAATGAGCTATTAATTATTTTTAATATTTTCTGGCCAATCCCCAGATTTATAAAAAAATAAAGATAAAATAATCATCCCGACTAAAACGTAATATTTATTCACGAGTCGATAAATAAATAAATATTCGCGTCTACTATAATTTCCGTATAAACACAACTCTCGGTTAACGTGCACTGTAAATTAAAGGTTGGCCCATGCTACGTGTTTACAGTATTTCTCGTAGCTATGACAAATTTTAAAAAAAAACATTTCTCGTATCATAAATTTTTATTACATCCGAGACTAATAAAATAGTCTTTTTACACAGTAAATAACTAAATTAAATAATTATATTTTTACGTATTTGTGAATTTTCACGGTTGTTACAATTAATAATATATATAAATATACATATGTATATGATACAAAAAGAAATTCCAGGTCAATTCAGTCAACTGAAAGACAACAAGGAGAAAAGGGGCGCAAGTTTGATTTACTTAGAAATCTTTCTAAGTACCACTACAGTGAAGAGGTACTACTCTGGAGGTCAAAGCGCAACCATTGACTTAGTCAAGGTTTGCGCCTTTGACCCCCTAAAGAAGAAAAGCGCAACTCCTTGAAATTAACTAACTCATTTGCCTACAGTGGAGTCACCACAGCATTAGAGCGCAACCTTTGACCAAGTCAAAGGTTGCGACTCCCATTCATATCTCAATCGCAACTTCAGAAATCTGTCTAAGGCATCACTGTGGAGCACTGTAGTGCGCAAACTTTGACCTGGTGGGTGTCAACTTTGACTCTCACAAGTGAAGCAACTGTTATATACATATATGTGTATATGGAGCGCAACTTAGCTATACATATATATATATATATGTATGTATATGAAAGTGGCGCCTTCTCCTGTGTTCATAGGAGTTAGATTTATTTTTATAAATCTAATCCGTCCTGAACGAACTCAAGTCGTCCAGGACGAACTCGTTAACCATGGTTAGTTGTTGGAAAGCCTATAAATATAGGTTGATGTTTTTATTTGAAAACAACTACATACTTTGTAAGTGCACACACTATACACATTCTCGAGAGTTAAATTAGAATATCGTTTTTATCGAGAGTTTGTATTAGAGTTGTTAGGTCCAATCAGACGTAGAAGGGGGGGGTTGAATACGTCGTACCAATTTCTTCGATTTAATTTAATTGCGGATAATCTTTGTTTCAGTCCATGTTAAATCAATCGTAAATAAATAACTCCAGCAAGTCGGGGAATATTCTTATATTAGAAATAATCCTCGGGTGCTACAAATTCCAACACAAGTGTCGGCTGCAGAGACTACAATCACTCTATTACAAACTCTCGATAAAAACGATCTTCTAATTTAACTCTCGAGAATGTGTATAGTGTGTGCACTTACAAAGTGTGTAGTTTTTTTCAAATGAAAACATTAACCTCTATTTATAGGCTTTCCAACAACTAACCATGGTTAACGAGTTCGTCCTGGACAACTTGAGTTCGTCCTGGACGGATTCGATTTATAGAAATAAATCTAACTCCCAGAATGTAATTGAAGTGGCGCCAGTTATATATATACACATATATATCACAAACTTGCGCTTGAGGATGTATATATGTATATATATGAGTGAGGTCAAAGGTTGCGCCACCAGGAGGAGTCAAACTTGGCGCCAGGACTTTCCAGTCAATACTTGCGCTCCACATTGCTCACAGTAGAGGAGAGTGATTTGTCCTTAGAATTAATCACTCAAACTTGCGCTTTAGAATCTCCAATGTACGTAGCGCCATCTTTGACTTGGGGTCAAAGTTTGCGCCATAAAGCTTATTCTCAGTGTAGCTGTGAGCACTTAGAAAATTTCTAAGTGGAGAGGGATGTCGAGGCGCAAACTTTGACTTGGTCAAAGTTTGCGCTTCAACATAGTTGATGCCTTCCCTGTACAAAGTACTTAGACAGAATTGTGCATCTTTGGCTGAGGTTGACCTGAGTCAAAGTTTGCGCTTTGACTCTTGGTCAAACCTTGCGCCTAGTGCACCTGTAGTAAACTTTGTGACTTAGACAGATTTGCACCATTATATATATATATATATGTATATTATTAATTGTGTTAATTTAATTACTTGAATTATTTAAATTCAGGTAATTCACAATTAATATATATATATATATACACATAACAATGAGTTCTTTGACAATATATCCTGGAGTAGCTCGATTGACTTGATCAATTAATTCGTTGATCGAATCCACTGAATACTTTCGTATGTCCTGACGTCCTGTGCACTGGTCTGGTTCACGAACGACTCGAACTGAAATAATCCCTTGAATTCTTTGCTTGATAATATACTTGATCAGTCATTCCTGGTTAGATGTTGCTTCGATAAATTTGATTATAAATAATCAAATTAAATATACTGGAATCTTCTGGTCTTTGATACTTGATCTTCAGGCAATCTTGATAGTAGAAACATTTTGAACTTTATTCTTCACTGAGGCTTGAACATGTTAATGAACTTCTTCCAGTGGACGGATGCTCGTCTCAGATATCTTGATTGTCTTTGTCTGTTCGTATCGAATCTCCAACCTGTAGATTCCTGTATTATACTTACGTATTGTTTCATGTCTTTTGTTGTGTTGAGTTATCGTAATTACATTTACGTTACATTATGCTTTACAATCTCCCCCTATTTGTTTGTTAGAGTTCGACAAGCAAATCCTTTAAGAGGATAACTCAACTGACACAATGAAAAAGCATACTAATTTAAACAGGAAATAATACTAAGTACAGTCTGGATCATATCTTACAATTTCCAGAAATCAAAAGTAAATACAAGCAGCCATTGTTCCTCTAGCCTGAACTAATCTCTCCTTGGTTTCTTGGCTCTTGCATTAATCAGCTTCTGCTCTGCTTTTCTCTTTGCAGCTTCCTCCTCTTTCTTCTGAGTGAGCTTGCTCTCAATTTCTTCAATCCTAGCAGTGATGGTACTCAGTGCCACTTGCTCCAGTGTGTTCTCAGGTGGAGGTTGCTCTAGATTCTTCTTCATCTTCTCTAATGTCTGGACATGAACCATTTTCTTCAACTTCTTAAAGGTGACATTCATCTCCATTCCTTCAATTTTCATGATGATTCTTGATGGATGAGCACGAACCCTTGAAGTGTTATGGACAGTCTCTACAGCTTTTCTTATTTCTAGAAGATCAACTAAATCTTTGAGCACACTCTTGTCTTCTTTCACCACTGATAACTTGACAGCAGCAACAGCACGAATGATTCTTTTGGAAGAGAATTTTCCAATTTCTGTCAGTGGTATAGCAATGGCCTCAGAGTCTTTCTTCTTCTTGAATATCACAGAAGTAGGATTGTAAGTTACAACAGGTGCTTTTGGATTTTCAGGAATTTCAGGATTGAGTGGTGGCAGTGGATAAGGTGGTTGACGATTGATTGCTGATAAGTCTAAGTCTCTCAGAGCAGCAAAGTTCAGACGATAGGCATATAGCAGTTCTGCAGTTAGTCTTCCCTTGCTAGTCCTTGAGCACTTCTCCCTGACTTGAGTTTCCAGATATTTCAGTATACGAGGATTGTATGTTGACAATGCTTCATCAGTGAGTCCAATACTCTGAATCATACCATCCTTGAAATACTTGATAACTGAAGGTTTGTCATGAATTTCAACTCCAATATCAGTGATCCATTCTTCCACCATATCTCTGAATACTTCATTATGCTTTCTGCCGGTTGAGATGATCTTATTTCTTACCACAAACAGCTCAGTTAAAGATAGATCTCTGAGAAACTGACTTGACACATGCTTGAGTCCATGGCCTTCTCTTTGTAGCTCAAATGACATGTTTACCATCCATCCTCTTCTGGGAAGCACAGCAACAGACACAGTAGAAATGATATCATTTAACACCTCGTGATAATCATGTAAATCCTTGTAATTGTTCCTGAAGGAGTCAAAGATATCTTTCACTTCGTCATCATTGTTTTCTTGAGTGACCTCTGGGAAATCAAACACAGATCTAGCAATGTCCCATTCAGCTCCATTTTTATGTAAGTTGGCAAGTCTCCTTTCCCTTCGAATTCATCTTTGATTTTCTAACTTCTCCCTTGCTCTCCTTTGCTCAGCATAATCCTTAGAAACCTCAGCAATGTCTTGTGGATTTGCAATTTCAAATTCTTGAGGAGGGAAGATGTCATTGTGATATGCAAGTTCATCAGCAAAGACTTCTTTGTCTGGGATTTCTCCTTCTTCCAGATCATCATCATCAATCATCCTTATCACCCTGTCATCCACAAACTCAGGGATGTATTCATCATGACTGTAACTGAATTGATGTTTAAGAGCAGAATCAATCAGTTCTTCAGACACCCCTGTGATCACCCTTTTTCCTTTTGCTTTTTCTGCTGCTCTCTCCCCCTCAGTTGAGTAATCCTCTCTGGAAGTTTGAGATGCCGGCAATTTAGCTTCAAGTGCAGCCAACCTTTGTTCCATTGTTGATTTGATTTCCACTAACTCCTCCCGTAGAACAAGATTCTCAGCTTCAAGATGTTGAACTTTGAATTTCAGAGCTTCAAATTCTGTCACAGATACAGTTGGAATAGCAGATTCAATTGTAGGTGGGGCTGTTGGGTTCTCACTTGTTCGTTCTGCAGGTGTTTCTCTCATTTCACTCAACACTAGAGCACTCAGTGGGGCAGAGGGTTTCTGTATAACTGGTTCTGTAAGTGTTTCCCTCTCACTCAAAGAAGCTCCAGCTTCTGTGGATGTACCTGCAAGAGAAATCTTCTTAGCCTCTTCTAGAGAGGTCACAGAAGGTGCAATGAAGGTTCGTGACCCTTCGTCCTCAGTTTCCTCGTCAGATGAATCTGAGTCATTAGAAACAAGTTGCCAACTACTTGAATGTAGTGAGTCCTTTGATGGATCCTGAGTTGGAATCTCAGGGTGGGTAGACACAGGGCTCGAAGGATGTGATCCTTGAATAGGCGAAGCACCCTGGTTTCCCACAACTGCCTTTGACGGCGAATGACTTTGTGACAAGTCCTCTATAACTGGCACACTTCCTGAAATGAAGGGCTCAGAAACAGATTGCCGTTCACCTTCGAGAGGTGAAGAGTCCCTTAGGGGATCTGGGAATGTTCCTCCCAGGGGGGTAGACAAGGATGTAGAATGTGGCATTTCATCCAAGTTTCCCCCAGAAGCCTGTGAAGGCACTTGACCCTGAATAGGATCAGAAACAACAGTGTCTATCCCTGACATGGACGACAAAGTGTTAGCAACCGTCAATTCTTCAACTGTGTGTGCAACCTCACTATGCATTGTAGTATCATGTGGCTGAGGTGGTGAAGAAATAGACATGTCTGCAATTGTCTCAGGTTCTATTCTCCTTTCCTGACTAGGAGACAGAGCTGCAGTTTTAGAAACAATCTCCTTATGTGGTGCACTTAAGGCACTTTCTCCCTCTCTCTCAGAAATATGAAGTGGTTGGCTGAGGGGTTGAGAAGTTTCTGCTACAATTGTTTGTGAAGTGGTGCCTTGGTTATGAATTTGGGGGATTTCAAATTCATTGGCACTTGTGATAGGAGGTGAAAGCTGATTGGAATCCAAAAGATTCTGAACCCAATCAGGTGCACTGAAGGACAAGTTGTCAGAGTCAGAAGGGATACCTGACTGTAGCAGTGGATTGTAAGTGTTGGTGAAGAGTTCATCAATATCCACCATCACATCAGCTGCAGTGGTTTGAACAGGAGTATTCACTTCATCTTCAGAATCAGTGGAGTTGTCTTGCAGTGAATCCTCTCCTTCAGATTGAGCATTGTCATCTGAGGATGTCTGTGCATCTTCCACTATCACTTCCTCTTCCATTTGAGAAGTTTGAGTCTCAGGGATATCAGCTTGATGAGATGACTCAGGGACTTCTGCACTTTGTGTTTCAGGGGCCTCCTCTTCCTGAACCACTGGATCAGCAACATTTTGAATGTGTGGTGGAGGCAAGTTCTGGTTATTTAAGAATTCTTGCATTGCCTCCGGAAGAACCACATCCTCATTGTTTGTGTAGTTCTGATGATTCTCCAGCATAGATATCACCCTTGTAGTCATGAAAGAGCATATAACATTGTCTATATTTGGATAGACAGCTCTCTCAGCAGGAGTCAGCATTTGATTTAGCACAATCTGGAAGAACCTAGGATAGAGGAGTATATTTCTGTTTTTCCTTAGGGAGTCCTAAAAAGCTCCCATGATCAAGTGTCCCAGATTTATCCTTGTGTTCTGTGCGATTGCAATTCCAATTTCCTGGTTGAAGATAGTAATTCCATGGAACCCTCCAGTCTTTGGTGCAAATACATGAGAGATGGAATTAAAGAAGAAATTCCATTCTCGAGGTAAATGCTTGACGCACATTTTTCCTGGAAGATCACCATTCTCCCTCTGGCAGTGAATAGCAAAGAAAAAGTTTGTCCTTTCAGCCCTGTCGGGAACAGCTTCAAAATTGTCAGTTGGCAGATGGAGTGCATTGTTCAGAGTTTGTTCAGTTATCATCAGTGTTCGTCCCTGAATAACACACTTGAGTCCAAATACCTGTCCTTCATTTACAACAGAAACAGAAGACAGAAAATCTCGAAGTAGAGATTTGTTAAGATAAACAGACTCTGTTATAGCAAATCGTGCAAATGAGAATTCTGACATATATCTAACCCAGCGTCGATAATTCGCTTGCGTAATTAAATTAATTTTTTCAACAATAGTGAAATTTGTTTTCGGAATCTCAAAATTTGCAGCCATTTTTAATTAGAATTAAAAATGATTATAAATTTCGTTTCACGAATAATAACGAACAAATTTCAACTTATGTCACAAAAATAATTAATTAATAACGCTCCGTAAAACCCTAAATTCTAGAATTTCAGATTTCGATGAAATTACAGTATGTTATACTCCTTGAAATTCTAAGAATTATGGTATCGGTTACGCAAATTTTCGATGCCAAAAACACGTAAAAATTCGTCCGAGAAGATGAAAAGGTTCGAAAAACCCTTACGAAAAACGGTCACGGATCGTAAAAAGATTTAGATGAAATTGAAGTGCTCGTCAAGGGGATCACGATTATACTCTCAGATTTTCAAATGGACAAGGATTCGTTTGTGTTTGAGGGATTAAACAACTCGAGTTCTTGAGTTTTGAATGGCAGTGGTTCGTCTGTGTGTGTATATGCGTGTGTATATGAAGAAGAAATAACAGAAACGGCTAAGTGTATAACATATATACACAGATATAAGTGAGGCGCAACTTGGTGAATTACCAAGTTGCCCTCGATAGAGTACACAGAGAGGTTGGCTCGGCGCCACCAATGAAATGACAAGTTTGCCCCTTATACACATACAGTGTATAAGTGGCGCAACTTGAGGGACTTAGTCAAAAACTAAGTCGAGGTCACTTATACAGCCAAGCCACAGATCAGAGGCGCAACGTTTGACTGAGAAAAAGTCAAAGGTTGCGCTTGATTTTAGAGAATAAAATTCTCAGAACCGAATGTCCATTTATCATTTTAACAAATATATTTTGATTGAATCAAAATAATTCAATATTATGATAAATTAATCACAATTAATCTAATAATGTTAAACTAAATTAAAATTAGTCAAACAATATCTAAATTAATTATGCTGCAATTATTTTAATTAAGATTTAATTAATGGAAAACTTAATATTATTTGAATTGCTTCAAATCCATTAATCAAATATAACTAAAATATGAATTAAGTAAATACTAATATTCATTAATTGAATATAAGCACTTAAATAATTCAAGAAAATTAATTCTAAATATCTACCACTTAGCAATTAATCACATAATCATGCAAATCATATAAATCATGGCAAATAATTAAAACTAATTATCAGATTAATATGTAAAATACTGGATGCACTTTGTAAATTCACAAGTCCTGAAAATATGTACATTTTAAAACTTGTGAACTTACAAACAAATTGCAGTTATTTCTTGTCTAATTAATTAGACATATTTAACATCCCAAGTTCACCAACCAGTCTAGAGAAAGTGGATTCATCTAGTGGTTTAGTGAAGATGTCTGCAATTTGTTGATCAGTAGGTACGAAGTGTAACTCTACTGTTCCATTCATGACATGCTCGCGGAGGAAATGATACCTGATATCAATATGCTTTGTCCTGGAGTGTTGAACAGGATTGTTGGCAATAGCAATGGCACTCGTGTTATCACACAGAATCGGAATTTTATTCAACATGAGTCCATAATCTTGTAGTTGATTCCTCATCCACAAGATTTGAGCACAGCAACTTCCAGCAGCTATGTATTCAGCTTCCGCTGTAGACGTAGACACGGAGTGTTGCTTCTTGCTATACCATGACACCAACCTTCGTCCAAGAAACTGACAGCTTCCTGAAGTACTTTTCCTATCAATCTTACATCCTGCAAAATCAGAATCTGTATAGCCAATCAGATTAAAACCTGTATCTTTAGGGTACCAAATCCCTAGATTGGGGGTTCCCTTAAGATACCTAAAAATACGCTTAACAGCTATAAGATGTGACTCTTTAGGATCAGCCTGGAATCTAGCACATAAACAAGTTGCGAACATGATATCTGGTCTACTAGCAGTTAAGTATAAGAGAGAGCCAATCATACCTCGATACTTCGTGATGTCAACTGACTTACCAGATTTGTCCTGATCAAGTTTGACAGCAGTTGGCATAGGGGTTTTGGCAGGAGATGCTTCTTCCATTCCATATTTCTTCAGAAGATCCTTGATGTATTTAGATTGGCAGATAAAAATACCGTCAGGCTTCTGAATGACTTGAAGTCCTAGGAAGAAGGACAATTCTCCCATCATGCTCATCTCATACTTGCTCTGCATTAACTTAGCAAATCTCTCGCACAAAAGATCATTAGTAGAACCAAATATAATGTCATCGACATATACTTGTACAAGAATTATATCATCCTTATGCTTTCTATGGAAAAGAGTTTTATCGATGATACCTCTGGTGAAACCATTTTCAAGTAAGAACTTGGAAAGAGTGTCATACCAGGTTCGAGGGGCTTGCTTCAGGCCATAGAGTGCTTTGAAGAGAAAGTATACGAAGTCTTCAAATTCTTTGTCTTCAAACCCAGGGGGTTGTTCAACATAGACTTCCTCTTCCAGATCACCATTCAGGAATGCACTTTTCACATCCATCTGATATACTTTGAAGTTGGAGTGTGCAGCAAATGCTAAGAACATCCTGATTGCTTCAAGCCTAGCAACTGGAGCATAGGTTTCATCATAATCAATTCCTTCTTCTTGTGAATAACCCTTTGCAACCAGTCTTGCCTTATTCCTCGTAACAATACCATCTTCATCCAGTTTGTTTCTAAAAACCCATCTAGTGCCAACTATAGATTTTCCTTTAGGTCTTGGCACCAGCTTCCAAACTTTCTGCCTTTCGAATTGATTGAGTTCTTCCTGCATTGCAGATACCCAATCTGGATCACTTAGAGCCTCTTCAACTTTCTTTGGTTCTGTCTGAGACAAGAATCCAGCAAAGTTGCATTCATTCTGAGTTGCTCTTCTAGTCTGCACTCCTGTGTCTGGATCACCAATGATTTGTTCAACAGGATGGTCTCTACTCCATACCCTTTGTCTTGGCAGATTCAATCTTGATGATTCACCAAAATCATAGTTGTGTTGAGTGTGATGACTAGTGGATCCACTTTGACTTACTCCCCCTGAGCTGATATAGATTCTATTTGATGATCCTCCACTTTGACCACTGTGACCATGATGATCATTTGTATTGTTGCCAATACTTCCTCCAGATGGTTCAGGATCAGCATTTCCTTCATTTGAATTAGGTTCCCTTATATCAGCTTCAGGTTGATCTTCTCCTAAATAGATGTCTTCTAAATTCTCAAACTCCAGAGAATCAGATTCATTTTCTTTTTGGAGACTTGGGAGTTTGGTATCATCAAATCTTACATTGATGCTTTCAATCAGTTTGACGTCATTGATTAGATAAACCCTGTAGGCCTTAGACTCCAAAGAATAACCCAGAAATATGCCTTCTTCAGCTTTGGCATCAAACTTTCCCAAATGCTCTTCTTTTAACACAAAGCATTTTGCACCAAACACATGAAAGTAACTCAGTGATGGTTTTCTGTTGGCCATTACTTCATAAGGAGTCTTATCCAAATCCTTGTTAATCAGGGTACGATTTTGAGTGTAGCAAGCAGTGCTTACAGCTTCAGCCCAGAAATAGATTGGAAGTCTTGATTGACTAATCATAGTCCTTGCTGCTTCAATCAAGGTTCTGTTCTTCCTTTCTACGACACCATTTTGTTGTGGAGTCCTTGGAGCTGAATACTGACGAGAGATGCCCTTATCAGTACAGAAGTCATTAAGAACAGCATTACGAAATTCTGTTCCATTATCTGATCTGATTGCCCTTACTGGCAGATCTGCTTCCTTTTCAATCTTCTTGATATGATCAATGATGACGAGTGCTGCTTCATCCTTTGAATGTAAGAATAATACCCATGTGTATTTTGAGTAGTCATCGACGATCACAAGAGCATATCTTTTCCTTGATATAGAAGGAATGTTGACTGGTCCAAACAGATCCATATGAATCAGTTGAAGGGGTGAACCAATATCTGTCATGCCTTTGCTCCTGTGTGATGCTTTCTTTGACTTCCCTTTTTCACATGCATCACAGAGTCCTTCTTGACAGAATTCTTTCTGTGGCAATCCTCTCACAAGTTCCCTTTTGACTAAAGAGTTCATAGTCTTAAAGTTCAAGTGTGAGAGCTTCCGATGCCATAACCAACTATCATCAGCAGAGGCCTTGGTGTAGAAACACTTGACCTCCCCCTTACTTGCTGAGTCTATGTCGGCTATAAACAAACTTGATTTTCTTACACCACGTAGTGTAAGATCCTTGTTCTTTGTTCGCAAAAATCTACACGCAAGCGCACGTGATCACAAGTAATATATTAAGTTCGATCCCACAGAGACTGGTGAATTAAGAATACGCACCTATGCAACAATGTATGATCAATTATCACTGCCAAGACAATTAACAAAGATGGTTTCTTTTATACTAATAACTAAAATTACTAATCAAATTCAGAATAGGAAAACACATGGGATTCTAACTTCATTATCGAATTCATCTAGAATTGAAATTACTGATTAACATGCGACTGTTGATCCTAATCAGACAACACGAAAGTAATACATGCCAACTCTCGTTGCACACATAATATACCAATCAAAATCCGCAATTAAGACAGAAATCTCATGGACACCAACAAAGCTCAGACCCTATATCTCTATAGCGGTAGTGTAAGCAGAGAGGTTTAATAACAAGTCGTCTATCGTGATTACACAGGGTGATAAAAATAGTTCAAGTCTACCACAAATTATGTTTCATTCACACAATCCTATGTTTACATGGCATAGTTCTAAATTCAATCATCCACTCTCGCTTCAGAAAGAATTAACAAACAACTTAGAAGTTAGCTACGCTCCTAAGAAGAATAAGCACGGCTCATGCAAAGAAATCAACGTACGTCACAAAATCAATCAAACAATCTCGTTACTAAACTACATCGATAAATCCATTAGACTCCCATGAAGGCGGTTAGTTCATAATCGAACTAATCGACATCATGGGTTCTAACGAAAACATGATAAATAAAAGACGAGAATTAAACGGAGTAAAAGTACTTGAATTAATAATAAAGAACACAACGTTACAGATTTGATGTTCACGATCTCGCTCGAAACTGTCACTTCCTCGCGAAGAACGATCCAATACAAAACTGATAATGTGCTTGATTACAAGAGAAAAACTGATAAAACTATAATCCGATATTCTACGATACTAAAACTACTTGGAGGCTAGGGTTTTTACACTTGAGAAATTAAAATGCTTTGACTAAGTCAACCGGGCCTCGTCCGCTGCGAAAATCCATCAAAAAAGCTGTAAAAATCGGCCCGGAGCACTTCTGGAGGGCGCGGCCGCGCTAAACTAGCGCAGGCGCGCTAGTGGCAGCAATAGGTAGCGCAGGCGCGCTAGAGGTTAGCGCGGGCGCGCTACCGTCTGCCACTGGCAGCCCTATTCTTCGTTTTTCAGCTCGTTCTCGCGTGCATGTCCTTCCTCGCTCTAGTACCACTTCCGTAGGTGATCACGGTTGCATTTAGCACATGCAACAAGCCCTTTAAACCCCTAGATAGCTCTAGTGGACGACTGTGTTCTCGTGAGGGTTTGTAGAAGATGTACCCACAAAATCCCAAGTCGTGATGAATCCACAATTCTCTATTCTTGCAAATAATGCACCAAAAACAACCTAAAATGATAAAAAATCACTTCATCACCTCAACTCGTGACCTGCACAGAAAAACACTAAAAACACATCAAAAGACACTAAACACTTAAGTACAACCAACCAATTTAAGTGGAAATGAAGGCCTATAAGTGTGTATAAATACCACTTATCACACCCCCAAACTTAAACTGATGCTTGTCCTCAAGCGTCAACGACACTATACAATAATACAATGCAATGCATGAATGCAACTACGTGATGAATGAGTAAACTATGAAGTAATTGCCTTGCCAATTATAATACCTCAGATTGTGCTAATGTTCTCGAATTTCACTTCTCTCGCTACCAAGTCAATTACTCTTCCATTTACAACTGTGGAGTACCAATGTGTGCAAGCATGCTCTTATATTGAGACAAGACAAAAACTACTACTCCCACGGAATCCCAATCAAGAATCGTAAAAGTTTAAAACTAACACCCCGTCACTCAAGTCCAACTAAAAGCCAAGGTCCCAAAGAATGTCCACACCCTTCTATTTTATTCACTATATATTTTTTATTTTTTTTTTCTTTTTATTGGTGATTAATTGCTCGGTCTAAGGACAGAGCGCTTCGCAGTGTAAATGCGTCACGAACACCACAAGACTTCACACACCAATTATTCACCTTATTCTAGTGGTTTATTTAACCGTGCAATGGTTGAGATCCCTAAAGATTTATGCACTAGTACCCATGTAGCGAGCGTTGGGTCAACAATCCCAAACCACGAAGGGCTTTAGGTTGTTAGGCACAAAGTCCCCTCAGACTTAATTACTCGAGTACTAATGAGCTCAACCTAGCTAATTCTACCACTTATTTTTTTTTAGTGAATTTATTTACTACTATTTTTTTTCTTTTTTTTTTTTTTTTTTTTTTAAGAAAGATATATCTACTCCTCAGTTCCCCCAAACTTAAGATTTACAGACCTAAGCTGAAGGGTGTTCAATTCAATCCTAGAATTCATGGAATTTCGTCTAAATCCTATCTCAAGAACATATGTGAATTACAATTTCCAACACAAGCAATTTCCAAGTACTAACCTAGCATTGCAATTGAAACTACTAATCAAGAACTACGCACATAGCTCATCATAGGCAATTAACTTGGCTTAACTTCATAATTCATGCAAATGCTCGTGATACTAACTACGACAATTACCACTAAACATGAAAAATAAAAAAAATGAAAAAAATAGAAATAAAACGTGAGAAATAATCAAAACAAAATAAAAAATAAAAAATAAAAAAAACGTGAACTACATGAACTAACTAACACATGCAATAGTAAACAAAATAAAATAACATGCTCTTCCTTAGATTACCACCCCCAAACTTAAAATTTTCAATGTCCCCATTGAAAGTGATAAAAAGGCTAGAGCACACACGTACCTAATCGGAGTCCTCCCCCTCCTCTGCCGGAGGTGAATCCGGTGGAGGATATTGCTTAGGTTTAAGAAATGGGGTATCCACTTTCTCAAACAAAATCTCGCCACCACAAATAAAATCAAGAGCATCAAATATTGTCTTTGTCCTGCAGAAAGTCTCCAAACAAACGTTAGTAAACTTAATTGTCACTTCAAGAAGTAACCATTGATCGACATTTATACTTTCAGAGAACTTTGTGATAAAACAACGAAAAAATTCACATCCATTAAAGGACCGAACTCCTTCGACTTTCACACAAGGTGGAGGCTCGGGTGGTGGTTTTTCAGAACTCTTCACTTTCACAGGAGTCATAAGAACTTCTTGGCCTTTCATGTCACTGAATAAAGAGATGAAATTGCTATCCTCTTTTTCCAAGAGTTGAAGTGTAAGAGCCTTTTGGACTGGATAACCCACCAGATTTTGTGTAAGATCATCTTGGACAATCATCATGTCAGCTTTAAAACATGTACTCTCAAGTATAGGGGTAGAGGTTGGATTGAAATCCAAATTTTCAATATCAGAACATGGAGCAACCTTGATTGAGCTAATCCCCTTCAGGAAATGTAATTCAAGCACACCTGGTGTAGGAGAAACTACGATCAACTCGATATTGCTTTTTTCACGCACCTCATCATCGCCCACACGGTCCACAACAACAACTTCATCGATTTTGCCGTCAGCGACACGATCTTCCTCTTTATTAATAGGCACATCATCATCCCAGGTCGAAAAACTATCACAATCTCCATCATTTGTAAGAATGGTAGCATTTATGTCATCTTCAACTTGGGTGGCTATAAGTGGAGAAGAATCGGGTTGTTCGACAGTAAAAGAACTAGCTAACCGCTCAAGTCGAGCCTCCATCATCAGTTGTGTAGCTTTGAGTTCCTTAAGCGTCTTGTTTATGTTTACCAACATATCATATACCTCATTTGTTTGATCAGAAAGTACTTCTACAGTGGGTTGAGGAACCTGTAGCTCTTGTACTTGAGGATATTGATACTGTTGAGATTGTGGTTGCTCATATTGAGGCTGATAATACTGTTTCTCAAACTGATCATATTGTTGCATTGGAGGTTCTTCATAACATTGTTGCTGAAATTTTTGTTCTTGAAATTGATGTTGACCATGATATGGGAAATCACCAAAATTGTTGTCCATGTAAGAGAAATCTGGTTGATCCATCCATTCTTGATCACAAGAATTAGAATACTGATTGTACTCATATCCTTCTTGATAATTATATCCATGTCCCGACTGAGTATTCTGAGAGTTGAAGTGGTTATAAGAGCATTCATAACTATAGTGACCCTGAACACCACAAACTTGACAGAAGCTGTATGTTGTAGGGGCAACTTGTGACATCTCATCGACACTCATCGGATACAAGGTCGGCTCTGTAGCTTTCGACGAATATGCCTCAACTATGGAAGATAGAAGTGCAAAGGTATCGACTTCTTCCATTGTAACCCTGTAACAGCACAAACACAGCCAAGAACGCAGTAAAAGCTACCTCACTTGGAACTGAAGTCCCAAGGAGGCAAAGGAAACATTATAAATAACTAAACAAAAACAATAGATACAACAACAACTAAGAAAAGTGAGAAAAGAATCCGAGTCAGTGAATTTTAATGCACACTGATGACAAGTACATAAACTAATTAATTAACACCGAGTCCCCGGCAGCGGCGCCAAAAACTTGTTCGCAAAAATCTACACGCAAGCGCACGTGATCACAAGTAATATATTAAGTTCGATCCCACAGAGACTGGTGAATTAAGAATACGCACCTATGCAACAATGTATGATCAATTATCACTGCCAAGACAATTAACAAAGATGGTTTCTTTTATACTAATAACTAAAATTACTAATCAAATTCAGAATAGGAAAACACATGGGATTCTAACTTCATTATCGAATTCATCTAGAATTGAAATTACTGATTAACATGCGACTGTTGATCCTAATCAGACAACACGAAAGTAATACATGTCAACTCTCGTTGCACACATATCATACCAATCAAAATCCGCAATTAAGACAGAAATCTCATGGACACCAACAAAGCTCAGACCCTATATCTCTATAGCGGTAGTGTAAGCAGAGAGGTTTAATAACAAGTCGTCTATCGTGATTACACAGGGTGATAAAAATAGTTCAAGTCTACCACAAATTATGTTTCATTCACACAATCCTATGTTTACATGGCATAGTTCTAAATTCAATCATCCACTCTCGCTTCAGAAAGAATTAACAAACAACTTAGAAGTTAGCTACGCTCCTAAGAAGAATAAGCACGGCTCATGCAAAGAAATCAACGTACGTCACAAAATCAATCAAACAATCTCGTTACTAAACTACATCGATAAATCCATTAGAATCCCATGAAGGCGGTTAGTTCATAATCGAACTAATCGACATCATGGGTTCTAACGAAAACATGATAAATAAAAGACGAGTATTAAACGGAGTAAAAGTACTTGAATTAATAATAAAGAACACAACGTTACAGATTTGATGTTCACGATCTCGCTCGAAACTGTCACTTCCTCGCGAAGAACGATCCAATACAAAACTGATAATGTGCTTGATTACAAGAGAAAAACTGATAAAACTATAATCCGATATTCTACGATACTAAAACTACTTGGAGGCTAGGGTTTTTACACTTGAGAAATTAAAATGCTTTGACTAAGTCAACCGGGCCTCGTCCGCTGCGAAAATCCATCAGAAAAGCTGTAAAAATCGGCCCGGAGCACTTCTGGAGGGCGCGGCCGCGCTAAACTAGCGCAGGCGCGCTAGTGGCAGCAGTAGGTAGCGCGGGCGCGCTAGAGGTTAGCGCGGGCGCGCTACTGTCTGCCACTGGCAGCCCTATTCTTCGTTTTTCAGCTCGTTCTCGCGTGCATGTCCTTCCTCGCTCTAGTACCACTTCCGTAGGTGATCACGGTTGCATTTAGCACATGCAACAAGCCCTTTAAACCCCTAGATAGCTCTAGTGGACGAGTGTGTTCTCGTGAGGGTTTGTAGAAGATGTACCCACAAAATCCCAAGTCGTGATGAATCCATAATTCTCTATTCTTGCAAAAAATGCACCAAAAACAACCTAAAATGATAAAAAATCACTTCATCACCTCATCTCGTGACCTGCACAGAAAAACACTAAAAACACATCAAAAGACACTAAACACTTAAGTACAACCAACCAATTTAAGTGGAAATGAAGGCCTATAAGTGTGTATAAATACCACTTATCATTCTTCCGGTTCTGTATTAAGCAAACTTCCTTCTGAAAGATTACGTCGTATCCTTTGTCACAGAACTGACTGATACTCAGTAAGTTGTGCTTAAGTCCTTCCACCAGAGAGATATCTTCAATGATGACATTTCCAACTTTCAGCTTACCATATCCCATTGTAAATCCTTTGCTGTTATCTCCAAAGATTACAATTGGGCCGGTTCTCATCACCACATCTGTGAGCAGGGACTTTTCTCCAGTCATGTGTCTTGAACAACCACTATCAAGAACCCACACAACTTTACTTTTTCTTCCTGTGCCCTGCATTCACAAATGGATTAAACTTTCTTTGGTACCCAGACGTTCTTGGGTCCAGGTGATTTAGTAGAAACAGGATTATCAACAGAAACTTGTTTAACATGTGCTTGTTCAGGGGTGACTGGACTCTTCTCCTTTTTAGTCTTAGCAGAAGTGCTTTTAGACTTGGAGTTGGGAGTTTCCTTCTTCTTAGAAGGACTAGCAGTCTTTGCCACAGGGGCAACAGAAGGTGCAGGCATATTCATATTCATGGTAGATGGTGCAGAAAAAGATGCATTCAACATGGTAAAGCATGCAGACATCATATTCATAGCACATAGCATGCAACCTACTCTACCACATGGCAAATGAACAGCATTCATGTTAACAGTGTTAGGCATGCTAGAAACAGAATTATCTACTTTAATCACTTTACATGCATGAGTAAGATGATTAGTAGAATTGCAATTATTACAAACCTTTCTAGCATTAGAATTCCTAGAATTGGTGTTCTTAGGATCTAACTTGCCATTCCTGTTGTTCTTCTTTTTGTTGGAACTAGTACTTCCTAATCCAGTTTTATCTGAGTCATCTCTGACTTGGGAATTAGAAGGTACATCTTGTGATTCCTGTTTTACTTGAGGCTTAACAACTTCCTCATTTTTCAACTCTTCCTTGATGACAAGGTCTTCTTCTATCAGAGGTTCTGTTTGTGCCATTCTAAAGATAGGGGTCTTGGTGTTCTTCAGAATTTTAGGTATATTTGTTCCTTCAGGAGCATTCTCAGTTCCTGCTGAAACAAATATGCCTTCATTCTCTTTTCTCTTCTTTCTTTTAGCACTTTCCAAAGAACTATAGTCAAGGCCAATAGCAACCTTCTTATCAACCCTTTGACTATCCAAGATCTCTTTCTGTAGAAAAGCAGAATTCTGATTGGCCCTAAGCTTAGTTTCTAGGTCAGCAATCTGAGACCTAAGGGACTCCTCGATTTCTGCACTACACTTCTCCTTATTCTCTAGATATTCAATTCTATCTTTAAGGTTAGTGTTCATGAGTTTCTCTAAAGCTATTTCATCTACTCTTTCTTCAAGTTTAGCTATCTTTAGAGAAAGACTACAGTTGTCTGATTCTGAAGCTAATAAACTAGTGTGCAAGTTATACATCTCTTGACCTAGTTCATTTATAGTCTTTTTATAATCAGCAGTAGTCATGTCATCAACAGAAATTTCAGGAGATACCTGAGATGGAGATTCCTCGACAGTGTCAGCCATTAATGCAAATGCATAATTGCTCTGAACAGGTTCATCATCAGAATCTGTGTCATCCCAGCTTTTTCCCTCAGCAATGTAAGCCCTTCCTTTGTGCTTGGCCACCATTGCTTCCAACTTAGCTTTTAGCATCTCATTCTCTTTCTTCAGATCCTCATAAGAATTTTTCTTATCATATGAGTTGCTTCTGACAGGAGCCGCTTTGGGTTTCCTGCACTCTGTTGCAAAGTGCCCTAAGTCATTGCAGTTGTAGCATCTGACCTTGCTCTTGTCATACATGTTTGGTTTGAAACTGCCAGTACTCTTTGACCCTGTCCCTGAGTATCCTCCTTTACCCTGAAACTTGTTCCCTGAAGCTTTCTTGTACCGGGGGTTCTTCCTGAACTTGATATGCTTGAACCTTGCAGCCATATGTTAGGAATCAATAATTTTTGATGATAACATGAACATTTTGTAACATGTCTTACTTAGAATCTTTATCAAATTTCAGTTGTAATTGTTACATTTCTTGTCTTTGGGAATTATCAACGGATGGGTAGAATAGGATGGCTAATTGTAAATATCCAATGCCATGTAATTTTATCTAAGTGAAGGATATTCAACTGATGAGATGTAACTGTTCAACTGATAAAGACTGGATGATGTTTCAACTGATGAAAATCAAGCATTCAACTGAAGACAAAGTGTTCAACGGATAATGCTGAGGAATTCAACTGATGAGACTGGAACAGCATTCAACTGATGGAGTTTGTAATTCATTCAACTGATGAGCCAGGCATTCAACTGATAAAGTCAATAGCAGTTGAAAGCAACCAGAACCTTCAACTGATGAAGCAAAGAGCAGTTGAAAGTGACTAGAGCTTAAGTCTGACAAATCACATGGATCGAATTACACTAAAATAGACATGGAAGCCTAATTAGGAAAATAAAGAAGAAGCAGAAACATACTTATCTCATGCAGTGCAATCTGGATCAAAGCATTGTTTTTAGATTAGAGTGCATTTTGTAATCTAGCTAAAAGCTTTGTAAAACTTGGAGTATATAACCAAGTTAGTAGCATCAGTTGAACTTGTTCAAATTACTTGAGAGAAAAATCTGAGAGTTAGAACTTGTTTTGAGTGATGAACCAGCAGCTGTGCGAATTGTAAAACAATCCACAGATTCTTCTATATAAAATCTCACGGGTGGATCATTCAATCCACCCGTATTTTTAATACTTGGTGTTTTTCTGTTTATTGTGTTCTTAGTGTATTGTTCTTGAATCTTTTAAATTTGTAAAAGATTGTATTCAACCCCCCCCCCTTCTACAATCTTTCTCATAGTTGGTGTAAAATAACAATTGGTATCAGAGCGAGGTTCCCAACAAACAGGGAAAAAGATCAACACTGCTAGAGAAAGATGGGAAAGAAGGATGCTGGAGTGAAGATTCCTGTCCTTGACAAAGACAACTATTTTCACTGGAAAGTGAGAATGCATCTGCATCTGTTGTCCATTGATGAAAGCTATGTGAACTGTATTGAAAAAGGACCTCATGTCCCCATGAAGGTCTGCACAAGTATTGGAGCTGATGGTGAAGACATGGTAGGTAAGATGATTCCAAAACCTATCCATGAATATTCTCAAGAAGATACTGAAGAAGTGCACAAGGACAAGAAAACCATGAATCTTCTGTTCAATGGTTTGGATCAAGAAATGATTGATAGTGTTATTAGCTGCACAAGTGCCAAAGAAGTTTGGGACACCATCAGGACCATCTGTGAAGGGAATGAGCAAGTGAGAGAGAACAAGATGCAGCTTCTGATTCAACAACATGAGTCATTCCATTTCAAGGCTGGTGAAAGTTTGAGTGATACATTTAACAGATTTCAAAAACTGTTAAATGGTCTAAAGCTCTTTGGTAGAGTATATCAAGTTAAGGATTCAAACTTGAAATTCTTAAGAGCTCTTCCTAAAGAATGGAAGCCCATGACAGTCTCTCTCAGAAATACACAAGAGTTTAAAGACTATACTCTAGAGAGACTGTATGGAACCTTAAAAACTTATGAGCTTGAAATGGAGCAAGATGAAGAGATTGAGAAAAGCCAAAAGAAAGGGCATTCATCTGTGGCTCTAGTTGCATCTCTGGAGGATACTGTCAAGGACAAGGGAAAGTCTCAAGTTGAAGAAACTGAGAAGTTGGTCAAAGAGGAGAGCTCAGAGTCAAGCAAAGGAAGAAGAAAGGAGAAAGAAGTAGCTGATTCTGGTGAAGAAAGTGATGGAATTGATGAACATCTAGCCTTCCTGTCAAGAAGAATCGGTCACTTTGCAAATGAGTGCAGAAAGCCTAAAGTTGAGAAGAAGTCAAGTGAAAACATTGACTACAAAAAGAAATATTATGAACTTCTCAAACAAAAGGAAAGAGCATTCATCACAAAGGATGATTGGGCAGCTGGAGATGATTCTGATGAAGAGGAGGAGTTTGTCAATCTAGCTCTAATGGCCAACTCCACAGATCAAGAAGAGAACACTGGAAGCAGTAGTCAGGTATTCACTACAAACTTAGTTGAGTTAACTAAGGATGAATGCAATGCTACTATTAATGAAATGTCTACAGAATTATATCATTTGCATGTTTCTTTAAAATCTCTTACTAAGGAAAATAGTAGAATTAAGGAAGCTAACACCTTTCTTAGTGATAGAAACAGTGCCTTAGAAGCTCAATTTATTGAGTTTGAGAAGCTGAAAATTGAGTGTCAGACAGCCAAGGATGATCTCTTGGTTGTTCTGAAAAGAGAAGAGATCATAAGAAAGCAGCTTGATAAGGAACAAGAGATTATTGCCAAATGGAAATCTGGTAGGGATGTTTCCACCAATATCATCAACATGCAAGGTAGAGAGACCTTTGTAGAGAATGAATGGAAGAGGAATAAGAAAGTGCTTGAGAAATATGGGAGCAGTTCAGGTGATGAGAATACGGATGATGATCATCAATTGAAGAACAAAGTCTCAACTGATGAGAGTCATCAGTTGAACAAAAACTCATCAGTTGACAAGAGTGTTCTCAAGAAGCTTAACAAGAAATATGGTCCTGTTAAAAAGAATTTTGTTAAAGGTGAGAATAGTTCTTCTGAGACCAGTGATAGTGTTAATAACACTCTTCATTCTAGTAACAAGAACAAGAAGAAGTTGGATACTAGTGAGCATAAATCTGAGGAGACTAAAAAGAAGAAAGGAAATAGAAATGGCAAAATAGGAGTTAACAAGCACACCAATTACACTCCCAATGCTAGTGCTCTTAGGAAAACCTGCAGTAAGTGTGGTAGTGTAAATCATTTATCTGCTAATTGTAAAACTGTGGTTCCTCCTAATTTATCCTTGCCTATTCCTATGACATCTGTTCCTCACATGAATTTATCTGCTATGAATATGATGCCTGGTTTATTGCCTCACAATCCTTACTCTCAGCCTAACATGCCATATATGTTCAATCCTTACTTCAATGCCTTTAACATGCCTCAATTTCATTCAAATTTGCATGGAATGAACAATTTATGCATGTCTCAAAGGCCTGTGTTTGAAAACAGAGTTGATGTTCCAATTTCTCAACCAAAACCAAAGATTGAACCAATTCAATCCAAGGAAAAGGTTGAGAAAGTGGAAAAGGCTGCTAAGACTAACAAATCTGGACCCAAAGCAATTTGGGTACCAAAATCAACTTGATCTGTTTGTGAAATGTGTGCAGGGAAACCACAAGAAGAATTTGTGGTACTTGGATAGTGGATGCTCCAGGCACATGACTGGTGATTCCTCCCTGCTCACAAAGTTTGTGGAGAAAGCTGGCCCTAGCATTACCTTTGGAGATGACAGCAAAGGATATACTATGGGATATGGCTTGATTGCAAAAGAGAATGTCATCATTGATGGAGTTGCATTGGTGTCTGGTCTTAAGCACAACTTGCTTAGCATCAGTCAGCTCTGTGACAAAGGTTACAAAGTTAATTTCACTCCTGCAGCCTGTGTTGTCACCAAAGAAGATGACAACAGTGTGGTTCTGATTGGACAAAGGAAAGGAAATGTGTATGTAGCTGACTTCAATTCTGTAAAGTCTGAATCTATCATTTGCCTTCTCAGCAAAGCAAGCTCAGATGACAGTTGGCTATGGCATAAGAGATTGTCTTATCTAAATTTCAAAACCCTGAATGAGTTAGTAAAGAAGGACTTGGTAAGAGGTCTACCCAAGCTGGAATTCTCCAAAGATGGATTATGTGGAGCCTGTCAGCTAGGAAAGCAAAAGAGAAGCTCTTTCAAAAGCAAAACTCTTTCATCAATTGTGAAGCCCCTTCAGCTCTTGCATATGGATTTGTTTGGACCAGTCAACATCATGTCTATTTCAAAGAAGAAATATTGCCTAGTGATTGTTGATGATTTTTCAAAATTCACTTGGACTTTCTTCCTGCATTCTAAGGATGAAGCTGGGAAAATCATCATCAATCATATCAAGGCATTAAACAACAATCCAGATGTCAAAGTTGGAAGGATAAGAAGTGACAATGGAACAGAATTCAAGAACTCTGTGATGAAAGAATTTTGTGAAGAAGAGGGAATTATTCATGAGTTCTCTGCACCAAGAACTCCACAACAAAATGGTGTTGTTGAAAGGAAGAATAGAACTCTTATTGAGGCTGCAAGAACCATGATTAATGAAGCTCAACTTCCAACCTATTTTTGGGCTGAAGCTGTGAACACTGCTTGTTTCACTCAAAACATTTCACTAATTACCAAACCTCATAATCTAACTCCCTTTCAACTCTTCAAAGGAAAGAAGCCAACAATTAGCTTTCTTCATGTATTTGGATGCAAGTGTTATGTTCTAAGAAATCAAGGTGAAAATCTTGGAAAATTTGAGGCCAAGGCAGATGAAGCTATTTTTGTTGGATACTCTGATGGAAAATCATTTAGAGTATATAATCTGAGAACCAACATTGTTATGGAATCAATCCATGTGGTTTTTGATGATAAGAAGATTCAAGGATTCTCAGATGAAGGATTTCATGATAATCTCAGATTTGAAAATGAAGGTGAAGGTGATCTGTATGACAGTGATGATGATGATGACATTATTCAAAATGTTGGAATTAATCCTGGAATTAATATTCCAACTGATGACCCTCTGGTGCAAGAAACAACTGCAATTGGAAATTCAACTGAAGCATCAGTTGAAACTACATTGGAGGGATCAGTTGAAACACCTCAAGGATCATCAGTTGAAAGAATGTCTCAAAGTTTCAATCAGTCTAGAAATAATGAGATGTCAAATTTAGGGGGAGCTTTCCAACATGGAAACCTGAACTTCAATAATGAAGCCACATCATCAAGACAATCACTTCCACCACAAAGAAAGTGGACAAGGGATCACCCTTTTGAGCTAATTATTGGAGATGCAAATGCATCTGTACAAACAAGAAGAGCAACTCAAGATGAGTGTTTGTACAGTGCATTCCTTTCACAGGATGAACCTAAAGTCATAGAAGATGCTCTCAAAGATGCTGATTGGGTTCTTGCTATGCAAGAAGAATTAAATCAATTTGAGAGAAACAATGTATGGAAGCTGGTACCCAAACCTAAAAACAGAACTATTGTAGGAACAAGGTGGGTATTCAAAAACAAGGTGGATGAGAATGGAGTTGTCACCAGAAACAAGGCAAGGCTTGTTGCTAAAGGATACTCTCAATCTGAAGGAATTGATTTTGATGAGACCTTTGCACCAGTTGCAAGACTGGAAGCAATAAGAATCTTCCTGGCCTATGCTGCTCATGCAAACTTTAAAGTTTATCAAATGGATGTCAAGAGTGCTTTTCTAAATGGTGAACTGGAAGAGGAGGTATATGTCTGTCAGCCTCCTGGTTTTGAAGATCCAGAATTTCCAGAGTATGTTTACTTTTTATTAAAAGCACTCTATGGACTAAAGCAAGCACCAAGGGCATGGTATGGCACTCTGTCTCAATTCTTGTTAGACAATCATTTTTCCAGAGGAACTGTGGATAAAACACTATTTTACAGAAATGTAAATGGTGCCTTTATTCTGGTTCAAATTTATGTAGATGATATAATCTTTGGTTCTACAGATGAGAAACTTTGCAAGAAGTTTGCTAATCTAATGAAAAGTCAGTATGAAATGAGCATGATGGGAGAGCTCACCTACTTTCTTGGTTTACAAGTTAAACAAGTAAAGGAAGGTATATTCATAAATCAAACTAAGTACATTTATGATCTACTTAAAAAGTTTGATTTATTGGATTGCAAAGAAGCTAAGACTCCCATGCCAACAGCCACCAAATTAGAGTTAAGTCCTAATGAGAAATCTGTGGACATCTCTAATTATAGAGGCATGGTTGGTTCTCTTTTATATTTGACAGCTAGTAGACCAGATATTATGTTTTCTACATGCCTCTGTGCTAGATTTCAATCTGATCCTAAAGAATCACATCTTATTGCTATAAAAAGAATATTCAGATATCTTAAGGGAACACCAAATCTTGGTATTTGGTACCCTAAAGACTCTGGATTTGATCTTATTGGATATTCAGATGCTGATTTTGCAGGATGCAAAATTGATAGAAAAAGTACAACAGGCACCTGTCAATTTCTTGGTGACAGATTGATTTCTTGGTTTAGCAAAAAGCAAAACTCTGTATCAACCTCTACAGCTGAGGCTGAGTACATTGCAGCTGGAAGCTGTTGTGCACAATTATTGTGGATGAGAAATCAATTACTTGATTATGGATTAAATCTCTCAAAAATCCCAATATTTTGTGACAACACCAGTGCTATTGCTATAACTGAAAATCCAGTACAACACTCAAGAACCAAGCACATTGACATCAAATACCACTTCATAAGAGAACATGTGATGGCTGGTACTGTTGAAATGCATTTTGTTCCAAGTGAAGAACAGATTGCAGATATTTTCACAAAGCCTCTTGATGAATCCACATTCACAAGGTTGGTAAGTAAATTAGGTATGTTAAATTTCTCCTAATTTAGAGTGAATTTTTCTGTAATTTGGCAGCCAGAATTTGATTAATTTTGATTTATCAAAATTGAATTAATTATAATTCTGGATGAAGTCTATAATATTTCAACTGATGAACTAGTGAAATTGTTTCAACTGATGCTTGTGTAAGTCTAAATGTAAAGACAACCCTATCTGTTACATAGGGATAATAACTCAACAATAGAACAGGACAAGTAAATAACACTACGCCTGCACCGGAATCGGAAGATACGAAGACAAAGGTTGAAGAAGCCATCTACAGTCTTGAAGGAATAAGTTCACTGGAAGAAGTTCATTAATATGTTCATGCCTCAGTGAAGAATAAAGATTGAAGTATTCAAGATTGTGGAAGCAATGAAGATGTTGTTTAAGTACTCGAAAGATTTCAGTGCAACCCCTGAAGCAAGATATTTCTATATATCTTGGTTGGTTATTTATAATCAACAAACTGAAGCATAAACTAACCCGGAATGACTGATCAAGTATATTATCAAGCAAAGAATTCAAGGGATTATTTCAGTTCGAGTCGTTCGTGAACCAGACCAGTGCACAGGACGTCAGGACGTACGAAAGTATTCAGTGGATTCGATCAACGGATTAATTGATCAAGTCAATCGAGCTGCTCCAGAATATTGCCAAAGGAACTTATTATTATTATATATATGTATATATATATATATATATTAATTGTGAATTACTTGAACATATATAATTCAAGTAATTATTTAAACACAATTAATTCTATATATATGTATATATATATTTTAATAAGTGATACAAATGGGAAGTCTAAGGCAAAATCTTCAAGGTATACAATCATTGTATACACTGTGAATAAATCAGGCGCCAAGTTTGACCAGAAGTCAAAACTTGCGCTTGGTTTATTCATCAGGATTTTGGCTAAGTGAAGCTATCAGTATACTGAAGGAAGGAGCGCAACATTTGACTAAAGTCAAATGTTGCGCCTCCTGTCATTGCACAAGGCGCAACTCTTCCCTTGGATTAATTCTCTAAGTCCATTCACTTGCTTACAGTGGAACATTGGCGCAAGTTTTGACTCACCTAGTCAACACACATGTACATACACTGAAGCCAAAGGAGTAACACTTGGAGCGCAAACTTTGACTTAGTCAAAGTTCGCGACTCCAAGTACCACCTTGATCTCTGCTTAAATTTTCTAAGTCACAACAGATGTACATACAGCCAACACTTGGAGCGCAACATTTGACCGAGTCAAATGTTGCGACTCCAAGTCATTCTCATCCATGACTTAAAAATTCTAAGTCATCTCAAGTCACAGGGCTACACTGTAAAGCGCAATGTTTGACTAAGAGGGGCGCCAACTTTGACTTTCACTACAGGCGCAACTTTGGTATCCTTGGAGTTAGATTTATTTTCATAAATCGAATCCGTCCAGGACGAACTCAAGTCGTCCAGGACGAACTCGTTAACCATGGTTAGTTATGAAAAGCCTATAAATATGTGACTTGTGTTCTCACAATTCATTGAACATCCTTCGGGATGGATGACCAAGTGCTTTGCACAAACTCTCTCAAATATACACACACCCTAGCCTAGTTTTGTACCATAAATATTTGTAGTGGATAGGGCTTGTAATATTTAGAGGAGTGGTCATTGTAGCCAACCTTCGGGTTTGGATTTGTAGCACCTTCGAGGTATTTATCAATATACAGATATACCTTGGAAAATATTGTGTGTTGGTTTAATATTTTCATATCCTCAGAAACCGACCCAATAAATATCCGGAACACGAAACCCATTACAGGACTGCAATTTATTTATCCGCAAGATTCGAAAGAATTTTAAATTGTATTGAGTATCGTATTCAACCCCCCCCTTCTACGATACTTTGGACCTAACAATTGGTATCAGAGCCAGGCTGATTGATATACAAATCAGGATCCTAATCGTACAGAAAATCAAGAACCTAGCTTTTGATATTTGATTAGGAGAAATGTTCTTCCGGTTTGTGTTGCTGAATTTGTCCGTAGGCCTAAGCAAGGATTATCTGTTAGATACTGAACTTTGGACTAGGACTTATAAATTTATATTTTAAATTTTAATAAGTTTATTTTATAAATTTGATTTAATTTATTTTAAACTTATTAATTGAGTTTATCATGAATTAATTAAATTTATTTTATGAACTTAATTAAATTTATTTTATAAACCTTATCAAATTCATTTAATAAATTTGTTCAAATTTATTTTAGACTTGTAAAGTTTACTCTTAGACTTTATTAAGTTTATCATAAATTTTATAAATTTATTATTTAAATTTCTATAGTTTATGATTTAAATTTAAGTTAAAATATAAAATATAAATTTAAGAGGATTTAACTGATTATGGATATAAGTTCAAGTTCAAGGGTTCAATTTAGTTTGTTCTGGAAGTAATAATTTAATTGGAGACGAGACACTTGAATATTTTCAAAAATTAAATTTATACAATAAATTTTAATATATTTACTAAATGAATTTGAAATAAATTTATTCTAAACTTATTCAGTTTATTATGAATTTATTTGAATTTATTTTTTAAATATAATTAAATTTATTTTATAGATTTGACTAAGTTTATTTTATACTTTATTTTCTTTTATCTTTTAAAACTTATTTTTAAATTTATTTTCTTTATAATTTAAACTTAGTTTAAATAATCAAGTGTCCCGTAACCTTTTTAATTATTCTACTCCAAGACAAATCAGATTGACATTTAGTTGAGACAGATGAGGCTGACAGATTACAAGACAAACACCGGGCTTTCAAATACCAGATTCTCAGAACCGGTAATGGAAGTACATTGATGACCCAATCCAATTGATTTCTCAAAGGATTATTAGAAGCAGTTTTCTATGTTCGACAAAGATGATTGTGATTCGAAGAAGATTCTATTGAAGACTAATTTGGTACTACTAAAAGTGGATTTTGAAGAAGGTACTTCAGGCCTTGATCTGAGTAATTACTCCAACTTGATTATCAGATCACCAGATCAGGATGGGAATGTGCTACATCTACAATGAAGCAATTTCCAGGGCTCGGAATGTCAACTTTGAATGACACCACTAGTAGTAGGAAAAGAGAAGTTTTTGCAGAAGAATCTTCAAGGGATTTCAATCTAACTCAGTGATTCAGGGATATACAATTACACAGTAAATTGTATCAATGTTAAATCCATCCAGAATCAATTGAACCAAAGACGGAGAACTGTGGAGGTTTAAGGATATAATTATCGAGTTACTACCGCACCAAATCAGTTTCGTGCATTTATGTCAAAACCTTAGGATTGAACAGAAGAGTTTGTAACTACTGAATTTGAGGAAGCTCAAGTCGACGAAAGTTAACACTTTTGAAGAATGTGAGGACATAACTTCAAGGATTAGCATAACACTGTCTGAGAGGTTTAGTCATGTCAGATTCAGATGGAATCTATTGGTTTTAAGTGGAGACTCTTCAGGGTTCAATTCAACAGGCTGTTTGAAAACTGAGTTGGTCAGCGCACACAATATTTTTGGTATCTTTAGCAAAAGAAGGTTGCTATACATATTGAAGCCTCGACAAACAAGGATGATAGGGCTTGTCTGAAATTCAAGTGGATGTTTTGAAAGAAGCATCACAACAAGATCTTATGCTACATAAGGAAAGGTGTGAGATGGATCAATTGCTAATGAGAAGGAAGATTATGGTTATCTGGCGATCCTAGCATTCTCTGAAGATGACTCAATTCGCACATCTCAGGTATGAATTCTTTCTATCTATGCAATACATATTTATTTATATTCAAAGCATGTTATAAATCTCTGAGTAGAATTGTTTAACACACAAGCACAAGCATGATAGCATCACAATAGATAATGATTGGACTAGTATGCTAGATCACTATTCTGGTAACTAGGATTGATGATAATCTTGTGCATGTGTCTTTAGCAGATTCTTAACATGTGTATGAATATTTAGGATTTGATTATTTGCAATGGTGAGATTAGAAGCTTTCCTTTGGAACACGACTCTTAGTTTTAGGGGTTATGATCCTAGCATATATAACTTTGTTAAAACACTTACTTTCAGATTCCCTAGTACAATTCGACTTGCTTATTTATCTGAATTGTTTGTTAAGGAATTTATTTGTTCTATGATGGAATGTCTACCTTGTGTCAGTAGAAATTTTAGAACTTCATGTTAGATCTAAAACTGACTTAGGTAATAGAGATATTATAATGCCATATAACAACAGATTGGAATCAGATCCTTATGCTCTTAGAAGATTATTGAATATATGTAATTCTACTTTATACCTGTTGCACTTGTGTTAATTGGTTTAAGTAGAGAGTACTGAATCTTCTGAATTGCATAACTGCCTACCTTGCTCTTGTCTTATCTTTGATTATTTGCCATGTGTACTCAACATCATGTCTGTTTATTTTCATGTCATGAATGCATGTCTTTGTACTTGCATTGATTTTAAAAAAGCATGTTTGAGAATCACATTAGGGCAATGTCTAGATAAGAATTAGCATGTTAAGGTTGCTTATGTTGTTACCACTGTTAAAGAAAAATCTCTAATCCATCCGGACCCAGTTATGATTGGGGACCATAGAACTCTTTCCATTTGTGATTGCAGGTTACATATGTTCCATGTGATTTTTGGTGCACTCTGTTTGCTGAGTAGCTGAAATCATACGCTTCACCAAAAGTACCCTGTTAGCAAATGTGATCATGTGAGCAGTTCCGTCAATAATCTTTGAAAGATGACAACAAAGATTCTCTTACGGGACATGCCTGTTTTCCTGGAATGTCATCATGGAAGCATATCTTTCTTGAAAAGAGTTAAAGCACACAAATTCTGAGTATCAGACTGTTCTCTGACAAAGGACATTATGTCAGTTCATGGAATAGTGCTTTATCTCAAATCAGGAAAGATGTGAATCTGCTCGTAGCTAATATGGAACTACAATTGAAGATGAAGTGAGCTATTTCGATAGTAAAGCTTCATCGGATGAGTGTTAGCTATGGAACATGAAGCTCTCACACTTGTATGTCAAAACAAGGAGCTCTTTTTATTCGTAAGAAGAGAATTAGTGAGAGGACTACCTCATCTGGGATTCTATATGGATGAAGCTTATGAGGTATGTCAATAGGGAAGTCGAAGGAGCATCACAAAGAAGCAAAGATATGATCAACATTTCTGAGCCGCTTCAGATGATACATATGGATTTCTACGGATCAGTTAATGTTATATCTACAACAAAGCCAGATATCTTTTTGTGATGATCGTTGACTACTCTAGAGTCTTTTGTGTTGTTCATATGTGTTCGAAGGACAAGATGTCACAAATGAAGGTTGATCAAGATGAACCCTGATCATTGATAAATCCAGAAAGACACCATTCTTTCAGTGGTCAATCAGAAGCAAACACTAACTCTTGGTATGTGTTTGGAGGAAAATGCCTCTTTGAAAGTCTTGCATTTGAAAATCAAAGAATATTTTCCTCAGCTACTCAATGGAGTCTATAGTCTACAGGGTGATTATGATTGATCAACAGAAGGTGATTGTAAGTCTGGATGGGACGTTGAACAACACTTTGCTCCAAGCTGTTCAAGGTGATATTATTGGTATAATGATGATTCAGATCCAAGCGGAATCTCTTTGCAAGGATAAGGATTATTAAAGAAATCCCAGCAACAGCTTAGGGGGAGCATTTGGTAGATCCACTAGTCAAACTCAACACCACACAAGATGAACAGGACATATAAAGAACGTATCTGCTTAGACAAAGGGTTTGGAGTCAATATCATTCCCGGGTTCTAGTTCTTAAATGTTCCTAACGGTGAAGTGAAGACTGGGAGAGCTATTGTGAAAGGATGTTATTTCTTTGAGTTTCAATCTGAAGTGAAACTTAAGGAAGATTCAGAAGCTCTTAAAGGGATCCAGATTGAGTGATTGCACAGCAAGATGATCTCAATCAATTTGAAAAGCAGATTGTGCGGATTCTGATACCCTGACCTAAAGACAATTCGGTACCTAGTACTTGTCGGGTATTCAGATTCCAACTGGATAATTTTGGCTCTGTTACGAGGGACAAGCCAATTTGGTTGCTAAGAGTTACTACAAAGGAGAAGGTTATGAAGATGATGGAAACGGGATCTTCAAGTTCAGAACTCTACATCTTAGGGAACTCAACGACCTTCATGATTGAACTAAAGCACCATTGACGAGACTCGGGTTCAGGATATTACAGTGAGCTAGAAGATGAAGATTCATACAATATTTCAAGGACTTTGCAGTTGCAGATCCAACGGAATTTGTATACCTATTTCTTCACCAGCTCTCTATGAGTTGCTATCCAACACCTGATGATCGTCACGGACATGGTATGACTTCTGACTAGCATATTATTTTAATATCTCTTTGCTAGAGTCATATTTGGTATCCAAATTATTACCTCTCATGATACAAGGCACACACAATACAACTATCTGTGCTGTAATACCATGATTATATTATATGTGGACTAATGTCACTTGTGCAAGATAATTGCTAAGTGAATGCAGATTAGTGATATGATGAGTTTGTTGGAAAGTTGCAATTCTTCATGGTCTACTAGTTAGCCTAAAGAATGATGGCAATAAAAGGAAGTCAAGGATCTTTTGAATATGCGCATTTTGGAAGATTCTAGACCTGCCAAGACTTATGCCAACAACCACTGGACTTGATCAGTACAAGAAAGATACATCAACTGAAATGTCTCAGAGGTATTCAACTTATCACTTTACTTAACTGCAAGTGGATCACATACTATATTTTCTATAAGGTATTACTTCATTCATGAGCATGTCTATCGTATTTCTTGAATGAATTCATGAGTATTAAATTGTCTATACATAGGACTTGTGAATTTATTTAAAATCCAGTACCTCGTGCTTTTTGCTATTATATGTGATTGCCATGTTTATTGTTTTGCATGCTTAGATGGTGATTATATGTTTTAGCATGAGTGTTTGTTATTTCAAATTATTTAAATTATGGTGCATGACAATTAAGTGACTTATTTGTTCATGATTTAAATGATTAGAGATGACATGAAGCATGACTTAATTATGTTATTTTTCTTGATCTATACCTCTTCAACAATTGGTATCTAGTAGAGAACTTTGTCATAATCTAGTCGTGATATATCTGTATTTGTGAACATACTTAGGATTATTTTCTAGGTTGAATTCATTTTTATAGGTATAAAATCTGAAGCATGACTTATTTGTTTCTAGACTTGTGACTTGTATCAGTAATTGGTATGTGGTTAGAATCTAGTTAGAATTTAGTCATGATATACTAGTATTTGTGGAGTTACTTAGATTCCCTCTAGGATGAATCCATTTATATTAGTGTATATACTTGAAGCATAACTATTTGTGTTGGATATTTGATGATTTATTAATTGATATTTCATTTCATGTCTAACTGCATATAGTTGTGATACTTTTAGTGTTAGTGATATTTTTGCATGCTTATATGTAGATCACTAATATTAATTGTTAATATTTTTCTGCGAGGAGTTGTGTGAGTTCACTTGTGTTTAATGATTATCTGTATAAGACTCGTGAACTTTTCTTCAACTTTTCCTCGGGCTTGCGAATATCTTTGTATGATTGTCATGATTTTTGTTGTTATATGCTGATCTGATAATTATATGATATTGCGTAGGTAATTATTATTTTATCTTAGTAAAATTGTGATCCACAATTATATGCTTATTTGTTTCATGATTAACTTTGATAGAATAATAGAAGCATGATTGATTCATTTTTGAAATATTTAATTGGTATCTATTTTTGATGCTTTATTGATGTTTTATTTTTGAATTGATTGTGATGTATTGGCACTAGTGAAATATTGTTGCATATTTCTTAAAACCACTAGTGCTAATATATTTTAGGTGTTTAATATTCTGAGTACAAGGGAGACAACCAAAATCTTTATTCCGTCTCATATTTATGTTCTGGAGTGGTGAGTTTCTTTAAAGAAATTTTCTTATCATTTGATTTCAACAATTGGTATCCACTACTCTATTTCATAAATATTTCTTAGAATATTTTGCATCTATACATGTAGCGTCATAGGACGAGACATTGATTATCTTGTATTTGTGTACTTGGTGATCTTTGTCACTTGCAACGTCTGTTTTGACGATGTGCTAGTATGATGCCTTTTTACTAATTATTGTGATGAGTGCTTTATACACTGTAGCGCATAAATTTTCTTGTTTCCTTTTTAAATTGTAGTGAGAAACAAGAGTCTGTGTCTTTTTCAAAGACAAGTTCATTTAAAACTTTTATGCATAGATTCAGACTCTCGTACTCAAACAAGTTTTTAATGGAAAACTTTGATTCTTTCATCGGTTGTGATTTTCATTCTTTATGAAAATCATTTCACAGTCATAACTGATTCATTTTTCCCAAAAGATTAAATGCAATTGTTCTCATTCAAAATCATAGATTTTCTAAAATGCATTTATATCTCCTTCTGTTCTTCGGAACTTAATCAGCCTCTTGGCTTTCCTAGATAGTCATAAGGTTGAAAACCAACAATCTTTATCCCAGACTATAAAACCAAATTCAGAACACATCCCAACTTTCCTCCTGGAGTGATAAGGAATAACTTATTAGACTAAAAGTCAATGAGGGAGAAACTGTACTTGTTGCAGCAAATAAGGATGTGAGGGATAGTGTACCCACAGCTCTACCTCTCAAGAAGAAAAGGTGTTTTTGAACTTGAGGTAACTGTTGCTCATCTGTATTCTCTCAAAAGAATATAGAGCTGAAAAGGCAATAAAACAGTCTCTGGAATCATTCTCTCAACAGGATGAGTCCATTGAAATTCGCTCGTCAGCCAGAGCATCTTGTATTGAGTCACGCACATCATCAGTAATCACTCTGATGAAGAGCCTAAACAAAAAATCTTATGGACACAATACAAGAGAGTGCACAGTGAAGTTAAAGGTTTTGTTCCAGAAGCAACTTCTTCATTTACCATTTTACGGTAGATAAGATGGTTGATGCCTTTACAGGTGTAAGGAGGAAACGAGGATCTCAATTGCCAAATCTTCAGGATTCTCGTCTCCCTCCCCAGATAAGAACAGATCTGGATCCAATCGGAATGGATTTCCTATTTATAGGAGATCGGCAACTCTCTGACTATGAGTCAACTTATTGATGAGTCGGTTGAGGATCGGGGATTTACGAAACCTCATTGCACCGCCAGTGACCTCTCTTGAAGGGGCTATGGTGATTTTCTCATGCAGGTACAGAAGACCATACTTTGAGTGCTGAGAGAAACACTGTGAGCCAAACACTGAGAGTTAAACACTTGGTGAGATTCTGAGAAGAACCAGTGAGACATCAGAATGAGAAATATGTGAGCATGAGTGAGTGCAAACACATAGGATTTTGAGAAGAGTGAAACACTTGTGAGGTACATATAATAATAATTGGTATTGAAAGCTCACAAGTTGTTGAAAGAATTGACGGAAGCAACTACGGTTCGTTCCATTTCACGGTGTGAATTTATGGTTGATGATTCTCTTGAATCAAGTGTCTTCACAGACATTGAGGAGGACTTAGGCCTTTGCCATAATTAAGCCTTTGTCTAACCTCCCAGAGCAAACAACTCTGGATCCTCAATTGGATAAGCCACTTAGTGGTTGGCAACTTGTGGACCATGATTCAGATTTATCTGATGAGTCTACAGGGACTGGGAATTACGAACTCCCATTGCACCACCGGTGACCCCCTTTAAGGGTGGCTAAGGTGATTTTCTTGCAGGTACTCAGCATTTTGGAAGCTCAGTATTTGTGTGGAGGGATACACTTACAGAACTCGTGAGTGACACCCTTACCCTAAAACCGAGAGAAAATTGAGTGTTGAGTGATACACCTGCAGAACATTTTAGTGAGACACCTACTAATTACCAAATTTATACCTAAAGACAAAGTGGATGTTGTTACTGGAATGTCAGTTCTTATTCATTACTTTTCCGTTTGGAACCTATTCTTTCAGCATAGGGACCAACCCAATCAAAGTAAACCCTTCTTCTAAACTCTTTCTTCGACCCCAGCTTTAGCGTTGTTTAGTTCTCTATGGGGAGATTATCTTTTGGTACAGGAAGTATTGTACACGTTCCTTGACCTATTTGATACCACATATCCTCGGAGGATTCCACAACTAAGGGGGAGAATATATTTAGGGGGAGAATATATGAAAGGGGGAAGAAAAAGTAAGTTAGCTTTCTTCTATTGTCTACGACTAAGGGGGATTAAACTACTCTTTAGCTGTGTACTACTGAGGGGGAGATTCTTCTTTCAACTAAGAGGGAGGATTGATCTTTCATCTAAGGGGAGATAGCTACTTATCACAAAGGGGTACCTGATCAAGGTAATGGGAGGAGAAGTAATAACAACTCATGTACACCTCACCACTGTGTTGTATCTTTATTCAGGTGGTACGTGGTATGATTCCTAAGAAACAGTGGTATTGGTTCACCACTATCTCTGACAGAGGGAGAAGCATAAGCAAAGACTTGTTCTTTACTTGTGAGGATTCATGGTGATACATCTATTCTTCAGTAAGTGGTAGACAGGAACTTATTCATTACCACTGGAGAATTCAATGAAGCTGCTGATTGTTCTTTGCATAATGGAATGTTTTGAATTCTCTTCAAGACAGACTATGAGGATTATCTGGCAGGTAAGCAAAAACCAGAGAAATGAAGGTGATATGCACATCTGTTATTTCTATTCATGAAATCTGGAAATGTATTATATGATCCAGAAACTTTGTAGCATTATTTACTAGTCCAGGACTTTACTTTTTCTAGTGTTAGTTGAGTTATCCTCCAGAGGATTTGCTTGTTATGATTAACAAACAAATAGGGGGAGATTGTAAGTCTAAATGTAAAGACAACCCTATCTGTTACATAGGGATAATAACTCAACAATAGAACAGGACAAGTAAATAACACTACGCCTGCACCGGAATCGGAAGATACGAAGACAAAGGTTGAAGAAGCCATCTACAGTCTTGAAGGAATAAGTTCACTGGAAGAAGTTCATTAATATGTTCATGCCTCAGTGAAGAATAAAGATTGAAGTATTCAAGATTGTGGAAGCAATGAAGATGTTGTTTAAGTACTCGAAAGATTTCAGTGCAACCCCTGAAGCAAGATATTTCTATATATCTTGGTTGGTTATTTATAATCAACAAACTGAAGCATAAACTAACCCGGAATGACTGATCAAGTATATTATCAAGCAAAGAATTCAAGGGATTATTTCAGTTCGAGTCGTTCGTGAACCAGACCAGTGCACAGGACGTCAGGACGTACGAAAGTATTCAGTGGATTCGATCAACGGATTAATTGATCAAGTCAATCGAGCTGCTCCAGAATATTGCCAAAGGAACTTATTATTATTATATATATGTATATATATATATATATATTAATTGTGAATTACTTGAACATATATAATTCAAGTAATTATTTAAACACAATTAATTCTATATATATGTATATATATATTTTAATAAGTGATACAAATGGGAAGTCTAAGGCAAAATCTTCAAGGTATACAATCATTGTATACACTGTGAATAAATCAGGCGCCAAGTTTGACCAGAAGTCAAAACTTGCGCTTGGTTTATTCATCAGGATTTTGGCTAAGTGAAGCTATCAGTATACTGAAGGAAGGAGCGCAACATTTGACTAAAGTCAAATGTTGCGCCTCCTGTCATTGCACAAGGCGCAACTCTTCCCTTGGATTAATTCTCTAAGTCCATTCACTTGCTTACAGTGGAACATTGGCGCAAGTTTTGACTCACCTAGTCAACACACATGTACATACACTGAAGCCAAAGGAGTAACACTTGGAGCGCAAACTTTGACTTAGTCAAAGTTCGCGACTCCAAGTACCACCTTGATCTCTGCTTAAATTTTCTAAGTCACAACAGATGTACATACAGCCAACACTTGGAGCGCAACATTTGACCGAGTCAAATGTTGCGACTCCAAGTCATTCTCATCCATGACTTAAAAATTCTAAGTCATCTCAAGTCACAGGGCTACACTGTAAAGCGCAATGTTTGACTAAGAGGGGCGCCAACTTTGACTTTCACTACAGGCGCAACTTTGGTATCCTTGGAGTTAGATTTATTTTCATAAATCGAATCCGTCCAGGACGAACTCAAGTCGTCCAGGACGAACTCGTTAACCATGGTTAGTTATGAAAAGCCTATAAATATGTGACTTGTGTTCTCACAATTCATTGAACATCCTTCGGGATGGATGACCAAGTGCTTTGCACAAACTCTCTCAAATATACACACACCCTAGCCTAGTTTTGTACCATAAATATTTGTAGTGGATAGGGCTTGTAATATTTAGAGGAGTGGTCATTGTAGCCAACCTTCGGGTTTGGATTTGTAGCACCTTCGAGGTATTTATCAATATACAGATATACCTTGGAAAATATTGTGTGTTGGTTTAATATTTTCATATCCTCAGAAACCGACCCAATAAATATCCGGAACACGAAACCCATTACAGGACTGCAATTTATTTATCCGCAAGATTCGAAAGAATTTTAAATTGTATTGAGTATCGTATTCAACCCCCCCCTTCTACGATACTTTGGACCTAACAGCTTGAAACAATATCCTCTTGCGTTGTTTTTCATTCAACTGATGACACCAGTTGAAGACGCCTTCAACTGATCTTCATCAGTTGAATAGGAAGTTTAAAGAGGCGCTTATTTCATCCGTTGAAGGTATTATCAGATCTGAGCCGTTGAAATTTCTTTTGTCTCTCACCTACTTTATACACACGATCGTGTGTGTAATTTTTGTAGAGATAAATAAGAGTAATTTCTTCTCAACGGTAATTTCTCAGCCAATCACAGCAATTTTCTGAGAAAGTATTTAAGTGTTTTAATTTATTTTCATTTCTTTTCATCTCACTCTTTCGAATTCTCAAAGTTCTCTTCTCTCTCTGTGCAAAAACAAGTTCTAATTTCTCTTCAAACTTTCTCTGTAACTGCAATGGCACCAATGAAGAAGTATACTGCACCAAGTGGGTTTATTTATGAGAAGAACAACTTTGCGTCATTTGTGGATACCAAGGCTGTGGAGGAGAAGGAGTATCACAGGATGATGGAGTTCATCAAGTCAAGCCAGCTCTCTTATGCTATGACTGAAGCTCCTACCATCTACCATGAAATAGTGGAGGAGATGTGGACCTCTGCAGAGTTTAATAGTGAGAATGAAACTCTAACTTTCTCTATTAAAAATGAAACTCATTCTGTTAATGCTGATATTATGAAAGCATGCTTTAAGATTCCTGAAGATACTGTTTTATCTTTGCCTAGTGATGTTCAGTTGGTTAATTTACTTTATGCCATGAATTATGTTTTACCAACGGATGCCTTAGGTAAAATAGAAAGAAGGGGTCTTAGGAGAGAATGGAGTTATTTATGTGATGCATTTATTAAAGCATTTTCTGGTAAAATTAGTAATTTCAATGCTCTTACTTCCCAGATTTTACAAATGCTTTACATGTACCTGACTAATGAATATTTCAACTTTGGTGGTTTGATGATCCAAGAAATTGGGGAGAAACTAGGTGATAAAACTGATAGACCTAGGAATATTTATTATGTCAGATTTCTTATGATGCTAGCTAATCATCTCAATGATAAGCTAGTTATTACTAACAAGGAAGCCAAGCTTCCCAGTTTTGTGCAGGAAAAGAGAGTCTTTAAAGACCTCTTTAGGATGAATTTATACCCCTCCTTGGAGGTGGTGTACCTGCCAACAATGGAGGCTGGAAAGCACAAAGAGGTACATGGCTTTCCTACTACTCTTTCTCAACCCTCACCTTCTTTGCTTTCTGCCATCAGGGCTGTTGAAGAGGCCCATCAACAGTCCACACAAGTGGCAAAACCTTCTAAAAACAAGTCTTCTAAACCAACCTCAGATGCCTCCCAAAAGACATCTGTTGTAAAATCCAAGAAACACAAACCTGAGGGGAGTGTGATTGGAGGTTGTGAGGGGGAGGGAAAAGGTGAACATAAAAGAAGCCCTAAGAATAAGGATGGAGAGATGTGTGTTGACCAGCCTGACCACTCTGCAGTCTCCCAAAAGACTGTAGATGTTAATATGGAATTAAACTCATCCCTAGCAGCATCCTCCCAAAAGGATGTTGCTATTGAAAATAGTCCTCAACCAGGGACACAGTCAAAAAGGGGGAGGGACACCACTTCTTCACCAATAAAAGCTTATGGGAGAAAGAAGCTGAGAAGTGAAAAACTGAAGCACTCTGCACACACACAGGCATCCATTCTGGATTTTATGCCTTTAACTTATCAAAGTCAGATTGATGTGACTCCAATAAATGTGGAGTCACAGCCCCCTTCTTCATCTCAACCAATCACTCATATTTATGATCTTACCATCTCTACTCCTCAAACACAATCCCCAACCTCTTCTGTGGATGTGGAATTAATTCACACCACACTTGTAAATTCTCCATCTTTGGATTTCATGGAGAAGCCCCCATCTGAGATTGATCATCATCATTTTGATGATTTGTTGGATCTTTCTCTTCCATTTCCTTCTTCTGTGACAGTGTGTTCTGTGGATTTTCCTTTAAAATCAATCACCACAGACTCAACTATCACAGCCTCTAAACCTATTTCTTCATTTTCTTCAACCGATCTCCCTCATCAGTTGACAAGTGTTTGTCCTTCAACTGATCTGCTTAACAGCTCTCATCAGTTGAATTCCTCCTCTACTAATGTTTCAACTGATGTCTCTCATCAGTTGACAGCTGCTGCTACTTCAATTACTTTACCTCTTTCTACAGCAGTTGATCACATGGTAGCACAAACACTTTTAGGATTGAGTGGAGTGAGCTATGGAGTGGAGAGGCAGCCTAGTGAGCTGGCAAAAGGAGAGGGTGTGGAGAGTCTGGCATTTTCTTCTAGCCAGGAAAAAGGAGAGGATAAGAGTGACCCTTTAGTAAGGGTAAGTGAGGGAGAGGTGAGTTGTGTGGTGAGCCAAGGGGAGCCCTTGATGCAAGAAAAGAGAGAAATTGAGAGAAATGCAGGTGTCAATGAAGGGTTTAGTGAACAAGAGTTTCAAGCTGAATACAGATCCATATTGGATAGTGTTTCACTAGACCCTGAGACTTTTACTCATGGGATGTCCTCTATTCAAGAATTTGCCAGATTGGACAATCAAGCAGCTGAGAGGCACCTCAATCTGATTCACACTACATCTTCAATGCTTAGAGCAAAGGAGGCATTTACAGCTCTGCCTGCCAATGCTGGAGATGATTTTCATTATGATGATAGTGATGAAGACCTCAATGATGCTCTTGAGGAATCCCTTGTTGAACAACCTACAACTTCTCTACCTTCATGGCTCTCCATGCAGTCTGCCAATGCAACTGTTGTTAGCATGGAGCTGGAAAGGCAAGCCTCCACCACTCTTCAATCACAACCTGGAAGCTCATCCTCTTCTCCAGTCATCTCTGCCACCATTGCCAGTCAAGCACTAGACAATCTCAAGCTTCACAAGTTTCAATCTCTCCATTTTCAGCATGAGATAGAGCATCTCAATTCTCTTATTGCCTCTGTTAAGACTGATCTGACCAAGCAAATTGATGAAAAGCTTCCAGCTCAGGTCAAATCAGCTCTTTCTGCATCTGAGCAAAAACAACTACAATTGGAGAAGCAAGTGGAAGCTCTGGAAGGAAATGTCTACACCTTAAACTCTAGAATGGATGAGATGTTGCAGCATCAAAGAATTCAGACTGGACTGCTTCAACATCTTCTTCTTGCCTCTGGTGTTTCACTTCCCAGTTCATCCCCTACACTTGCTGCTAACAAAAAGGGGGAGAAAGAATTACCAACTCCTGCAGAATTGATCAGTCAAATTCCTCCCCCTTTCCACACTGAAAGGGAAAAGCAGAAGATTGCAAGGATGAAAGAATTGGACTCCATTGCAAAGAGAGTGGCTCAACTGGGCAAGAAATCATCTACATCTTCTACAGCCACCACAGCTCAAATCTCTTTTCCAACCACAACCACAATTCTCAGGGTAATTACACCTGAGATTGTTATTCCCTCCAAGACAGAAAAGGGTGAGCCATCATTTTATAATGAGTTCAAGCCCATTTTGTTTCCAAACAATTGTGGTTACTCCAAGCCTGGAAAAGACTCAAGCTCAATCTACTTTCCACTAGCCAGGCCTGACAAAAATGAGTACAAGCTTTTGGGCCAAGAGATCAAAAGTTACAAAGACTGTGCAGATGTGGTTTTAAAAGCTCATTTTGCCATCATCTACAGAGAAGGCCAGAAGCTGTTTATTGGAACTGGCCATCCTCACTACTCATTTGCAAAAGCTGAAGAGGTGGCCAGAGAATGTGAAAAAGAGGAGTTTGAATCCCAACTCTCTTTGAATCAAATAGAGGTTGATGAAAGGTATGCTATTGAGCTGGAAGAGGAGTTGGCAGCTGAGCTTCTAAATGAGAAAAGATTGCCTCTTGAATCTTCTCCAAAGAAAAAGAGAGTCAAATCTAAAACTAAGATGCCTGAGGCAGCCAAGAGAAGAGAAGAAGTGCCAGAAAAGCCTATCTCAAAGCCTTCTTCTCCAATCAAGGATACCACAGTAGTACATCCAGATGTCAACTTCCATGATGAGCCAATAATGCCAAAGGAAGATATCCCAATTCCAGCTTTTCTTGTTCAAGAATCTTCTAAGCCAAAGAAGAAAGTCAAGTCTGTGGCTAAGAGGATGGCTAACCCTCCTAAACCTCCAAAAGAACCTGAAAATCCTGATGACTATCTCATCATTGCTAACATTGAAGAAATTTCTGAGTTGGATCTGGAGCTGGATGGTCTTCAAGAAGTAAGAGGAATAGAAGCAACTTCAAAGTTACCTGAAAGATTGGTATTCTCTTACAAAAACAAGGGTGATGTCATCTGGCCTCTTCACAGAGTTCTGAATTCTGAGGGATTCAGTTCTCTAACAAAAATATATGGATCTATGAAGAGGACTGGAGGATTTACACCACCTGCAAAGCAAATGGTACTAAAGAGAATCCTTGAGATCAGGAAGGAATGGAACTCAGATGCTAGTCTACAAAGAAGGCTGAAAATTCCCTACACTGGAAAGAAAATTCATCATGAACCTACTCCAGTCATGGAATTTAGGGACAATCAAGGTGTTAGGAGATTTTTCAGACCTAAAGATCAACTCAAGGTTGCTAGCTTGAATACTCTGAAGACTCTCCAATCCAAGCTCAACAGACAAGATAGTGATGAAGAATGGTTCTACAGGATCTTTCAGAAGCAGATTAATATTCTTGAAGAAAAACTTAAGTCCAGAAGAAGAAGATCTTCTAGGAACAAGTAACTGCTCAGTCTAGAGGAGCATAATCATCTGTAATCTTTTCTAACTCTTGTATTTAAATTCTGCATTTTATTTTATTAATGTTTTGTTATCATTAAGTGTAGAATATATGTCTGCATCTTCTCCAGTCATAAATTGGGGGAGATTGTTAGGAATCAATAATTTTTGATGATAACATGAACATTTTGTAACATGTCTTACTTAGAATCTTTATCAAATTTCAGTTGTAATTGTTACATTTCTTGTCTTTGGGAATTATCAACGGATGGGTAGAATAGGATGGCTAATTGTAAATATCCAATGCCATGTAATTTTATCTAAGTGAAGGATATTCAACTGATGAGATGTAACTGTTCAACTGATAAAGACTGGATGATGTTTCAACTGATGAAAATCAAGCATTCAACTGAAGACAAAGTGTTCAACGGATAATGCTGAGGAATTCAACTGATGAGACTGGAACAACATTCAACTGATGGAGTTTGTAATTCATTCAACTGATGAGCCAGGCATTCAACTGATAAAGTCAATAGCAGTTGAAAGCAACCAGAACCTTCAACTGATGAAGCAAAGAGCAGTTGAAAGTGATTAGAGCTTAAGTCTGACAAATCACATGGATCGAATTACACTAAAATAGACATGGAAGCCTAATTAGGAAAATAAAGAAGAAGCAGAAACATACTTATCTCATGCAGTGCAATCTGGATCAAATCAAGATGATGGTCAAAGATGAAGACATCTCAGAAAGCATGCATAAGACAAAGTTGTGCAGCATTGTTTTTAGATTAGAGTGCATTTTGTAATCTAGCTAAAAGCTTTGTAAAACTTGGAGTATATAACCAAGTTAGTAGCATCAGTTGAACTTGTTCAAATTACTTGAGAGAAAAATCTGAGAGTTAGAACTTGTTTTGAGTGATGAACCAGCAGCTGTGCGAATTGTAAAACAATCCACAGATTCTTCTATATAAAATCTCACGGGTGGATCATTCAATCCACCCGTATTTTTAATACTTGGTGTTTTTCTGTTTATTGTGTTCTTAGTGTATTGTTCTTGAATCTTTTAAATTTGTAAAAGATTGTATTCAACCCCCCCCCCCCTTCTACAATCTTTCTCATAGTTGGTGTAAAATAACACCATATAAGCCATTGACTTATCTTCTAGCTGCTCCAGCTCTTCCTGAGTGTAGAACTCATCCTCCGGTTCTCCAGAAACTTCATCAATTTCAGCTTCTACAATCTCAGTATTGGTAGAAGGATAGTCAGCTTTGATGGATGAACAATCACTCTGAGCAACAGTGTGATCATTGATACCATATTCAACTAATTGTTGATAACCAAAGTATGGTTGATCAGCAATGAGTGCAGTGGTCTTCTGTAAGGCTATACTCTTGGATTCTATTGATCCACCACCATATATAATCTTTCTTTGTTCAAGTTCCATCTCAAATGTCTTCAGTTTCCCAAACAGCTTTTCCAAAGTCATAGTTCTGAAGTCGCTTCTTTCCCGGATGGTCTCTGTCTTTACAACTAGATGGGGTGGCATCACAAATGAGAACTTTCTGTTAATCTCCTTCTGTGGATAAGTCTTTCCATGTAGGGTGAGTTCATTCAACAACAGCATGAACCTTTCATAGATTTGAGAAATGTTCTCTCCAGGTATTGCCTGAAATGCTTCAAATCTGGCAATTAGCATATCGTATCTATTTTCCCTGACTTCTTCAGATCCCTCCATCAATGCCTCAATAGTGTCCCACATCTGCTTTGAAGTTTTCAGACTTAGTATCAGATGTGTCATTGTCTTGGTCATTGATTCAACAATTATGAGTTGCAGATTATGATCATGTGCAACATATTCCTTATCAGTGTCAGTGTATTTACTTTTCTCTTTGGGAACAGACTTCTGTGGAATACGAACACCATTTTCAACAGATTCAGGAATAATTTTCATAGGCACAAATGGACCATTTTCCAGAATCCCAATGAACATGGGATTAGCAACTCTGATGTACAGCAACATCTTCATCTTCTAGTTGTTGTAGTCATCCTTGTCAAATGGAGGTACTTTGATTCCTAACTTGTGTGTCGACATTGTTATCAGATAAAATTACGATTGTACGGACAGCTAGCTTTTCAGATTGGTTACGGATCTCAGATCTGTATATCGATCAGCTAAGCTCTGATACCAATTGTTAGGTCCAATCAGACGTAGAAGGGGGGGGTTGAATACGTCCTACCAATTTCTTCGATTTAATTTAATTGCGGATAATCTTTGTTTCAGTCCATGTTAAATCAATCGTAAATAAATAACTCCAGCAAGTCGGGGAATATTCTTATATTAGAAATAATCCTCGGGTGCTACAAATTCCAACACAAGTGTCGGCTGCAGAGACTACAATCACTCTATTACAAACTCTCGATAAAAACGATCTTCTAATTTAACTCTCGAGAATGTGTATAGTGTTGTTCGGTGAAATCTACACGCAAGCGCACGTGATCACAAGTAATATATTAAGTTCGATCCCACAGAGACTGGTGAATTAAGAATACGCACCTATGCAACAATGTATGATCAATTATCACTGCTAAGGCAATTAACAAGGATTGGTTTCTTTTATACTAATAACTAAATTTACTAATCAAAATCAGAATAGGAAAACACATGGGGTTCTAACTTCATTATCGAATTCATCTAGAATTGAAATTACTGATTAACATGTGACTGTTGATCCTAATCAGACAACACGAAAGTAATACATGCCAACTCTCGTTGCACACATATCATACCAATCAAAATCCGCAATTAAGACAGAAATCTCATGGACACCAACAAAGCTCAGACCCTATATCTCTATAGCGGTAGTGTAAGCAGAGAGGTTTAATAGCAAGTCATCTATCGTGATTACACAGGGTGATAAAAATAGTTCAAGTCTACCACAAATTATGTTTCATTCACATAATCCTATGTTTACATGGCATAGTTCTAAATTCAATCATCCACTCTCGCTTCAGAAAGAATTAACAAACAACTTAGAAGTTAGCTACGCTCCTAAGAAGAATAAGCACGGCTCATGCAAAGAAATCAACGTATGTCACACAATCAAGTAATTAATATTCGATACTAGATTACATCGATAAATCCATTAGAATCCCATGAAGGCGGTTAGTTCATAATCGAACCAATCGACATCATGGGTTCTAATGAAAGCATTATAGAATAAAGACAAGAATTAAACGGAATAAAAATGCTTGAATTAATAATAAAGATCACACGTTACAGATTGAAGTTTACGATCTCGCTCGAAACTGTCACTTCCTCGCGAAGAACGATCTAATACAACTGATAATGTGTTTGAATACAAGAAAACTAACTCTTTTTTGATATTCTAACTACTTGGAGGCTAGGGTTTTACACATGAGAATTTAAAATGCATTGACCAAGTCAACCGGGCCTCGACCGCTGCGAAAATCCATCAGAAAAGCTGTAAAAATCGGCCCGGTACACTTCTGCTGGGCGCGGCCGCGCTAAACTAGCGCAGGCGCGCTAGTTGCAGCAGACTGTAGCGCGGGCGCGCTAGAAGTTAGCGCGGGCGCGCTACTGTCTGTCATGGCAGCCTCGTTTCTTCGTTTCTCGCTCGTTCTCGCGTGCATGTCCTTCCTCTCTTCTAGTACCACTTCCGTAGGTGATCACGGTTGCATTTAGCATATGCAACAAGCCCTTTAAACCCCTAGATAGCTCTAGTGGACGAGTGTGCTCTCGTGAGGGTTTGTAGAAGATGTACCCACAAAATCCCAAGTCGCGGTGAATCAACAATTCTCTATTCTTGCAAATAATGCACCAAAACCAACCTACAATGATAGAAAATCACTTCATCACCTCAACTCGTGACCTGCACAGAAAAACAATAAAAACACATCAAAAGACACTAAACACTTAAGTACAACCAACCAATTTAAGCGGAAATGAAGGCCTATAAGTGTGTATAAATACCACTTATCACACCCCCAAACTTAAACTGATGCTTGTCCTCAAGCGTCAAAGACACTAACAATAATACAATGCAATGCATGAATGCAACTACGTGATGAATGAGTGAACTATGAAGTAATTGCCTTGCCAAATATAATACCTCAGATTGTGCTAATGTTCTCAATTTTCATCTCTCTCGCTACTAAGTCAATTACTCTTCTATTTACAAGTGTGGAGTGCCAGTGTGTGCAAGCATGCTCTTTTATTGAGACAAGACAAAAACTACTACTCCCACAGAATCCCAATCAAGAATCGTAAAAGTTTAAAACTAACACCCCGTCACTCAAGTCCAACTAAAGCCAAGGTCCCAAAGAATATCCACACCCTTCTATTTTATTACCTATATATTTTTTTTTTCTATTGGTGATTAATTGCTTGGTCTAAGGTCAGAGCGCTTCGCAGTGTAAATGCGTTACGAACACCACAAGACTTCACACACCAATTATTCACTTTATTCTAGTGGTTTATTTAACTGTGCAATGGTTGAGATCCCTAAAGATTTATACACTAGTACCCATGTAGCGAGTGTTGGGTCAACAATCCCAAACCACGAAGGGCTTTAGGTTGTTAGGCACAAAGTCCCCTCAGACTTAATTGCTCGAGTACTAATGAGCTCAACCTAGTTAATTCTACCACTTATTTTTTTGGTGAATTTATTTACTACTATTTCTTTTTTTCTTTTTTTTTTCTATATTTATTTTTTTCTTTTTTTTTTTAGAAAGGTATATCTACTCCTCAGTTCCCCCAAACTTAAGATTTACAGACCTAAGCTGAAGGGTGTTCAATTCAATCCTAGAATTCATGGATTTTCGTCTAAATCCTATCTCAAGAACATATGTGAAGTACAATTTCCAACACAAGCAATTTCCAAGTACTAACCTAGCATTGCAATTGAAACTACTAATCAAGAACTACGCACATAACTCATCATAGGCAATTAACTTGGCTTAACTTCATAATTCATGCAAATGCTCGTGATACTAGCTACGACAATTACTACTAAACATGTAAAAATAAAAAAATTATGAGAAAAATAGAAAAACGTGAGAAATAATCAAAGCAAAATAAAAAAAACGTGAACTACATGAACTAACTAACACATGCAATAATAAACTACATACATGCAATAATAAACTACATAATAATATGCTCTTCCTTAGATTACCACCCCCAAACTTAAAAATTTCAATGTCCCCATTGAAAGTGATAAAAAGGCTAGAGCGCCCACATACCTACTCGGTGTCTGAGTCCTCCCCCTCCTCTGCAGGAGGTGAATCAGGTGGCAGATACTGCATCCCCGCTCCGAATACTGGCCACTGAACTGTGACCCCCTGTGCCTGGAAAGCACTACCTAGAGCCTGTGTCAAGTCAAAAGCAAACCTCTGGTGGATGTCATGCATGGTATCCATCCGTCTCGCTAGGCGGCGATAATGAGCATCTCCCATCGGTTCGGAGCTCCTCTCCGTCTGTGAAGTACCAGCTCCAGAAGCTCTAGGCTGCTCCCTCCTCACAAATGCTGGACGTCCCCCTGGCACCTCATCATATATGTACCCGAGGCCTCGAGGGTGGGGAACTCCTCCATCCCACTCCGTCATCCGACTGATCGCCGAATGGTCAATAGGTGTTCCCGGCAACTGTAGTTGCTCGTTGGCTGGCCAACGAACACCGCTTGATCGACAGAGCTTCGTAACAATTGTGCCATATGGAATGGCACCAGTGGTTCCTCCCCGTAAGAACCTCAGCATCCCCTGATGAATAACATGTCCCAGATCAATATACTTGCCTGAGACAATCCCAAAGAGCAGAATCGCTCTATCCACTGTCACCTCATGCCCATGAGAAGATGGCATGATGTTAGCACAGATGAAGGCATTCCACGCCTTCGCATACCGGTTCAAAACGGCTGCAGGAAAAGAAACATGTGCCGGCAAGGGAGGTGCAGTCATCTTCCAATGCGTGTCCGGTACACACATGTCATACACCAACCGCTCAAGATCAATCGGATCATCATCAAACCGGCGTTTGGCACGCCCAATCCTCTCAACAACCTAATCTTCTTCATTACGGCGCTTGGCACGCCCCCCAATCACCCTACGGATCGCCTCCGCACTATAATCAACTCGGATTCCCCGCACCACCGTGAATCCATCGCGATTCTCCTTGGCATTAGCATAAAACTCTCGAATAATAGCCAAGGGAACCGCCTCCGGAGCCTCGCAAAAAGACTCCCAACCCCGCTCTTGAACCATGTTCAAAAGCTCACCATCTTCCGCCGTGGGTAAGAATCCCCTCTCCTTGACTAACGACTTATTCATAAGCCGTTGAAACTCGGTTCGTGCTCCATCGGAAGTGAACTCAACCTCACCCATCGAGGAAGAATCGCTAGATGTAGGGGCTTGGGTGCTTGTTCCTTGTGATCTTCGGGCTCTTTTTGGTGCCATTGGTAGAGATTTAGAGTTGCAAGAGATTTGTGTGTAGTGGGTTTGAGAGATTGGATGAAGGTTGTGTGTATGGATGTGTATATATAATTAGGGTTTAGAGAATTATAATGGGATTTGGAGATGGGTTTTGTGTTTATATAAGGATTGGAGAGCTGAGTTAGGGTTTAATAAGATGTATTTCGGGCTAGGCATGCAAAATTAGGATTGTGGGCTTTTAAAAACGAAAAGAAAATATTTTTGGGAGAAAAATCGCCTGGCTCGGCAGTCAGTAGCGCGGCCGCGCTAAGTATAGCGCGGGCGCGCTGACACTAGCGCGGGCGCGCTAGTGTCTGACACCCGGGGGCTGAATTTTTCGATTTTTGTGTTTTTGAGGTTTACAATGGTACAATGCGGTTCCAATGCGTGGGTTGCCTCCCACGAAGCGCTTGTTTAACGTCGTTAGCTCGACGTGAAGTCCAGAATTAATCCGATTCTGATTGAAGAATCGTGGTTTGTACCTCACGATTCACATTTCCGCCAAAGTAAGGTTTCAACCGTTGACCATTAACTTTAAATGATTCATCCGGTGATTTGGCATAGATTTCTACTGCACCGTGGGGAAATACCGTCTTGACTGTAAATGGTCCCGACCAGCGTGATTTGAGTTTCCCTGGAAATAGCTTCAACCGAGAGTTATACAATAGAACCAATTGACCAACCACAAACGATTTTTGTATCAGCCGCTGATCATGCAATCTTTTCACCTTTTCTTTGTAGAGTTTGTTATTTTCATAAGCACGGAGGCGAAACTCTTCCAACTCATTGAGTTGAATCATGCGTTTTTCTCCAGCTAACTGTAAGTCGAAATTCAACTTCTTTAGTGCCCAATAAGCTTTATGTTCCAACTCTACTGGTAAGTGACAAGCTTTCCCAAACACTAGCTGAAATGGAGAAGTACCTAACGGTGTTTTGTAAGCTGTTCGATAAGCCCAAGCAGCCTCATCTAATCGTAAGGACCAATCTTTTCTAGAAGGGTTAACCACCTTTTCTAATATGCGTTTGATCTCTCTGTTAGACACTTCAGCTTGACCATTCGTTTGAGGATGATAAGCAGTAGCAACCCGGTGATTGATATTATACCTCGTCATCAAGGTTGTGAATTTCCGATTGCAGAAATGAGAGCCTTCATCACTGATAATGACCCTAGGGACTCCGAAACGGGTAAAGATTTGTTTTTGAAGAAATTGCAAGACCACCTTAGCATCATTTGTAGGTAAAGCTTTTACCTCCACCCATTTAGACACATAATCCACTGCCAATAGAATATACTGGTTGTTGCAAGATGAAACGAACGGTCCCATGAAGTCGATACCCCAAACATCAAATATTTCGACTTCTAAGAGCATTTTAAGAGGCATTTCATTCCTCCTAGAGATATTTCCTGTACGTTGACATCGATCGCAACCCAACACATACTGATGAGCATCTTTAAATAGAGTTGGCCAGTAAAAACCCGCTTGAAGTACCCTCTTTGCTGTTTTCTCTCCGCTGTAATGGCCCCCATAACCAGTGGAATGGCACTCGCTTAAAACTCCCTCAACTTCATTATTGGGAATACATCGTCTGAGAATTTGATCGACTCCTTGTTTAAACAGAAAGGGTTCATCCCAAATATACCATTTCACATCGTGAAGGAATTTCTTGCGTTGAGCATAAGAGAATTCTGGAGGAATGATCTTACTCACCAGATAATTTACAATGTCAGCAAACCATGGCTCTTCTGCCTCAACTTCAAACAACTGTTCATCTGGGAAGAATTCATTGATTAGCGTGTTGTCGGTGGTTTGTTTGCTGTGATCTTCCAGTCGGGATAAATGATCAGCTACCTGATTTTCTGTGCCCTTCCGATCTTTAATTTCCACATCAAATTCTTGGAGTAATAGAACCCAGCGAATTAGTCTTGGTTTAGAATCCTTCTTTGAGATGAGATACCGAATGGCTGCATGATCAGTGTATACCACTACCTTTGTTCCAAGAAGATAAGACCTGAACTTCTCAAAGCTAAAGACAATAGCTAGAAGTTCTTTTTCAGTAGTAGTGTAGTTCAATTGTGCATCATTTAATGTTTTGCTGGCATAATAGATAACATGAAACACATTACTTGTACGCTGGCCCAGTACCGCTCCTACAGCATAATCGCTGGCATCACACATTAATTCAAATGGTTTACTCCAATCAGGTGCAGTAATGATAGGTGTTGATGTCAACTTCTTTTTCAAAATTTCATATGCTTCCAAGCACTTTTCATCAAATTTGAATGGGATGTCTTTCTCTAGCAGATTGCAAAGAGGTTTAGAAATTTTTGAGAAGTCCTTGATGAACCTTCGATAGAAACCTGCATGACCAAGGAAGCTTCGGATGCCTTTAACCGAGAGTGGTGGAGGTAGATTTTTAATTGTTTCCACCTTCGCTTTATCAACTTCCAGTCCGTTGGCAGATACCTTATGTCCCAAAATGATTCCTTCTTGCACCATAAAATGGCATTTTTCCCAATTGAGAATCAGATTAGTTTCCACACAGCGCTCAAGAACCATTCTCAGATTCGTGAGGCATTCGTCATAAGATGTTCCAAATACAGAAAAGTCGTCCATGAATACCTCCACATTGATGCCGATCATCTCTGAGAATATTGCCATCATGCACCTTTGAAACGTGGCTGGTGCACCACATAAGCCAAAAGGTACTCTTCGGAATGCGAAAGTACCATAAGGGCATGTAAAGGTTGTCTTTTCTTGATCCTCCGGAGAAATAGCAATCTGATTATAGCCAGAATACCCATCTAACAGACAATAGAACTCATGGCCAGCCAACCTGTCAAGCATCTGATCAATAAAAGGCAGAGGGAAGTGGTCCTTTCTTGTAGCTTTATTCAGCTTTCTGTAGTTCATGCAAATCCTCCAACCGGTGACAGTTCGAGTTGAGATGAGTTCCCCTTTTTCGTTGGCTACTACTGTCATGCCTCCTTTCTTAGGCACACATTGTACTGGGCTCACCCATGAGCTGTCAGAAATTGGATATATGATACCTGCATCGAGCCATTTAAGAATCTCTTTCTTTACAACCTCCTTCATGATAGGATTTAATCTTCTTTGTTGTTCCACTGAAGGTTTGCTTCCTTCTTCAAGAAGAATTTTGTGTTGACAAAATGATGGACTGATTCCCTTGATATCAGCTATAGTCCACCCAATTGCTGTTTTGAATTCCCTTAGCACCCTCAAAAGTTTTTCCTCTTCCTCACCTGACAAGTTAGCGGCAATAATAACAGGAAGAGTAGAATGTTCACCAAGAAAGGCATACCTCAAGTGATCCGGTAGCGGTTTAAGTTCAAGTTTAGGTGCTTCGATCACTGATGGTTGTAGTGGTTTGTGATCTTCCTTTAATTCTTTCAAGCCAAGAGATTCGACAGGTGGTTCAAAATTCCTTCGCCAAGGTGATGAGTTAAGATGATGGATTTCTTCCAATTCTTCTTCACTGTCCAATTCCTCATCATTGGTTAGGATTGCTTCCAATGTATCATTCTGTAAAACCCGCTGGCTATTAGCTTCTGCCGTAGTATCAAGTACATCCATACTGAAACAAGATTCCTCATCAGTTGGTAATTTCATTGCATTGAATACGTTGAACGTGACCGTCTGATCTTGTATTTTCATTGTAAGTTCCCCTTTTTGTACATCGATCAAGGTTTGTCCGGTGGCTAAAAAGGGTCTGCCCAAGATGATAGGAATTCTTTTGTCTTCTTCAAAATCAAGAATCACAAAGTCGGCTGGGAATATTAATTTATCAACCTTGACCAGCACATCTTCAATTATACCCCTCGGATATGTGATCGAACGATCAGCTAGCTGCAAAGACATGTTTGTCGGCTTGAGCTCTGGCAGGCCAAGTTGTGTGAAGATCGATAGAGGCATCAGGTTGATGCTAGCTCCCAAATCGCACAGACACTTATCAAAAGAGAACTTCCCAATAGTGCAAGGGATAGTAAAGCTTCCCGGGTCTTTCAGCTTAGGTGGTAATTTCTGTTGAAGCACAGCACTACATTCCTCTGTTAAAGCCACTGTCTCTAACTCTTCGAGCTTTAGCTTTTTCGAAAGAATACCCTTCATGAATTTGGCGTAGCTAGGCATTTGCTCGAGTGCTTCAGCAAACGGAATGTTGATGTGAAGCTTTTTAAATACTTCTAGGAATTTACCAAATTGTTTATCCAGCTGCTGTTTTTTTAACCTCCTAGGAAATGGAGGTGGTGGATATACTGGTTTTGACATCGGAGCAGCTGCAGGACTAGCCTTATCCTTTTCAACAGTAGTGTTGATGCCAATTGTGTTCGAAGGAAGTTCTGTTAGAATTTCTTGCGGTTCATCACCTTGATCTTGTACTGATGTTGAGGTAGACCCTGTTGTAGTTTTTCCCGATCTCAGCGTAATGGATTGGACTTGCTCTTTAGGGTCCCTCTTACCTGGTACCTCTGTATCACTAGGGAGATTCCCCTGTGGTCTGCTTAATAAAGCGTTAGCCAACTGACCGACTTGTGTCTCCAAGGCTTTTAAAGTTACTGCCTGAGTCTTGTACATGAGTCTTAGCTCTTCCATGTCAGACCTTTCGTTATTTGTTTGCCCATGATTCTGAAATCCCGGAGGGTGATATGACTGTTTAGGTACATACTGTTGTGAAGTCCCAGCCTGACTATACTGTTTAGGTCCCTGTTGAAATCCTTGTTGAGGCTGATTATAACCCTGATTATTACTCCAGCTGAAATTCGGATGATTTCGGTTGTTAGGGTGGTAAGTAGCTGGAGCAGGCTGTTGACCTCTCTGAAAGTTGCTCACAAATTGTGCTGATTCACTAGAAATGGCACACTGATCAGTAGCATGAGTACCAGCACATAATTCGCAAATAGAGATTGGCTGTTGAATTCCTTGGTGAGCCAAAGACTCGACTTTCATCGTGAGAGCCTTAAGTTGAGCTGCTATAGCTGTAGACGTATCAAGATCAAGAATTCCGGCTACCTTTCCTTGAGTAAGTCTTTGAGTAGGGTTCTGATATTCATTAGCAGCCATCATTTCAATAAGATCATAAGCTTCTTCATAACTCTTAGCCCATAGCGCACCTCCAGAAGCAGCATCAAGCATAGGTCTGGATTGAGGTCCAAGACCATTATAGAAACAGTTTATTTGCATCCAATCCGGCATGCCATGATGGGGACACTTCCTTAGCATCTCCTTATATCGTTCCCAGGCTTCACAGAATGTTTCTCCTGATTGTTGAGAAAATTGAGATAGAGCATTTCGTAGTGCAGCAGTCTTTGCCATGGGGAAGAATTTAGTGAGAAATTTCTGAGCTAGATCTTCCCATGTAGTAATCGAACCAGATGGTAAAGAATGTAACCATCCCTTAGCCTTATCTCTCAGTGAAAATGGGAAAAGCCTTAGCTTCACAGCTTCATCAGAGACATCATTGAATTTGAAAGTGTCACAGATCTCTATAAAATTCCGTATATGCATATTGGGGTCTTCAGTAGGAGAACCCCCATACTGTACCGAGTTCTGGACCATTTGAATAGTTCCTGGTTTGATTTCAAAGGCTTTGGCTGTGATTGCAGGCCTGACGATGCTTGATTGGATATCATCGATCTTTGGCATAGAGAAATCCTTTAATGCCTTACTGTCTGGTTGTGCTTCAGGTTCTGTCATTGTTTCAGAATCAGAAGAAGAAGATGAAGATGAATCAATTGCTTTTCTTTTACGGGTTTGAGAACGTGTTTGCATAAACGCGATCCAAGTACCTGAAATAAAGAAAAGAAGAAAAGTGAGAAGAGAATAGAATCCTAGTCAGTGAATTTTAATGCACACTGATGACAAGTACATAAACTAATTAATTAACACCGAGTCCCCGGCAGCGGCGCCAAAAAACTTGTTCGGTGAAATCTACACGCAAGCGCACGTGATCACAAGTAATATATTAAGTTCGATCCCACAGAGACTGGTGAATTAAGAATACGCACCTATGCAACAATGTATGATCAATTATCACTGCTAAGGCAATTAACAAGGATTGGTTTCTTTTATACTAATAACTAAATTTACTAATCAAAATCAGAATAGGAAAACACATGGGGTTCTAACTTCATTATCGAATTCATCTAGAATTGAAATTACTGATTAACATGTGACTGTTGATCCTAATCAGACAACACGAAAGTAATACATGCCAACTCTCGTTGCACACATATCATACCAATCAAAATCCGCAATTAAGACAGAAATCTCATGGACACCAACAAAGCTCAGACCCTATATCTCTATAGCGGTAGTGTAACCAGAGAGGTTTAATAGCAAGTCATCTATCGTGATTACACAGGGTGATAAAAATAGTTCAAGTCTACCACAAATTATGTTTCATTCACATAATCCTATGTTTACATGGCATAGTTCTAAATTCAATCATCCACTCTCGCTTCAGAAAGAATTAACAAACAACTTAGAAGTTAGCTACGCTCCTAAGAAGAATAAGCACGGCTCATGCAAAGAAATCAACGTATGTCACACAATCAAGTAATTAATATTCGATACTAGATTACATCGATAAATCCATTAGAATCCCATGAAGGCGGTTAGTTCATAATCGAACCAATCGACATCATGGGTTCTAATGAAAGCATTATAGAATAAAGACAAGAATTAAACGGAATAAAAATGCTTGAATTAATAATAAAGATCACACGTTACAGATTGAAGTTCACGATCTCGCTCGAAACTGTCACTTCCTCGCGAAGAACGATCTAATACAACTGATAATGTGTTTGAATACAAGAAAACTAACTCTTTTTTGATATTCTAACTACTTGGAGGCTAGGGTTTTACACATGAGAATTTAAAATGCATTGACCAAGTCAACCGGGCCTCGACCGCTGCGAAAATCCATCAGAAAAGCTGTAAAAATCGGCCCGGTACACTTCTGCTGGGCGCGGCCGCGCTAAACTAGCGCAGGCGCGCTAGTTGCAGCAGACTGTAGCGCGGGCGCGCTAGAAGTTAGCGCGGGCGCGCTACTGTCTGTCATGGCAGCCTCGTTTCTTCGTTTCTCGCTCGTTCTCGCGTGCATGTCCTTCCTCTCTTCTAGTACCACTTCCGTAGGTGATCACGGTTGCATTTAGCATATGCAACAAGCCCTTTAAACCCCTAGATAGCTCTAGTGGACGAGTGTGCTCTCGTGAGGGTTTGTAGAAGATGTACCCACAAAATCCCAAGTCGCGGTGAATCAACAATTCTCTATTCTTGCAAATAATGCACCAAAACCAACCTAAAATGATAGAAAATCACTTCATCACCTCAACTCGTGACCTGCAAAGAAAAACAATAAAAACACATCAAAAGACACTAAACACTTAAGTACAACCAACCAATTTAAGCGGAAATGAAGGCCTATAAGTGTGTATAAATACCACTTATCAAGTGTGTGCACTTACAAAGTGTGTAGTTTTTTTCAAATGAAAACATTAACCTCTATTTATAGGCTTTCCAACAACTAACCATGGTTAACGAGTTCGTCCTGGACGACTTGAGTTCGTCCTGGACGGATTCGATTTATAGAAATAAATCTAACTCCCAGAATGTAATTGAAGTGGCGCCAGTTATATATATACACATATATATCACAAACTTGCGCTTGAGGATGTATATATGTATATATATGAGTGAGGTCAAAGGTTGCGCCACCAGGAGGAGTCAAACTTGGCGCCAGGACTTTCCAGTCAATACTTGCGCTCCACATTGCTCACAGTAGAGGAGAGTGATTTGTCCTTAGAATTAATCACTCAAACTTGCGCTTTAGAATCTCCAATGTACGTAGCGCCATCTTTGACTTGGGGTCAAAGTTTGCGCCATAAAGCTTATTCTCAGTGTAGCTGTGAGCACTTAGAAAATTTCTAAGTGGAGAGGGATGTCGAGGCGCAAACTTTGACTTGGTCAAAGTTTGCGCTTCAACATAGTTGATGCCTTCCCTGTACAAAGTACTTAGACAGAATTGTGCATCTTTGGCTGAGGTTGACCTGAGTCAAAGTTTGCGCTTTTACTCTTGGTCAAACCTTGCGCCTAGTGCACCTGTAGTAAACTTTGTGACTTAGACAGATTTGCACCATTATATATATATATATGTATATTATTAATTGTGTTAATTTAATTACTTGAATTATTTAAATTCAGGTAATTCACAATTAATATATATATATATATATATATATATATATATATATATATACATAACAATGAGTTCTTTGACAATATATCCTGGAGTAGCTCGATTGACTTGATCAATTAATTCGTTGATCGAATCCACTGAATACTTTCGTATGTCCTGATGTCCTGTGCACTGGTCTGGTTCACGAACGACTCGAACTGAAATAATCCCTTGAATTCTTTGCTTGATAATATACTTGATTAGTCATTCCTGGTTAGATGTTGCTTCGATAAATTTGATTATAAATAATCAAATTAAATATACTGGAATCTTCTGGAATCTTCTGGTCTTTGATACTTGATCTTCAGGCAATCTTGATAGCAGAAACATTTTGAACTTTATTCTTCACTGAGGCTTGAACATGTTAATGAACTTCTTCCAGTGGACGGATGCTCGTCTCAGATATCTTGATTGTCTTTGTCTGTTCGTATCGAATCTCCAACCTGTAGATTCCTGTATTATACTTACGTATTGTTTCCTGTCTTTTGTTGTGTTGAGTTATCGTAATTACATTTACGTTACATTATGCTTTACAAGAGTGATTTTAGTCTCTGCAGCCGACACTTGTGTTGGAATTTGTAGCACCCGAGGATTATTTCTATTACATAGAATATTCCCCGACTTGCTGGAGTTGTTTATTTACGATTGATTTAACATGGACTGAAACAGAATTATCCGCAATTAAATTAAATCGAAGAAATTGGTATAGACGTATTCAACCCCCCCTTCTACGTCTGATTGGACGTAACAATTGGTATCAGAGCGACGCTGATCGATTTACAGATCTGAGATCCGTTACCAAATCCGAAAAGCTAGCTGTCCGTACAATCGTATTTTTATCTGATAACAATGTCGACACACAAGTTAGGAATCAAAGTACCTCCATTTGACAAAGATGACTACAACAACTGGAAGATGAAGATGTTGCTGTACATCAGAGTTGCTAATCCCATGTACATTGGGATTCTGGAAAATGGTCCGTTTATGCCTATGAAGATTATTCCTGAATCTGTTGAAAATGGTGTTCGTATTCCACAGAAGTCTGTTCCCAAAGAGAAAAGCGAATACACTGAAACTGATAAGGAATATATTGCACATGATCATAATCTGCAACTCATAATTGTTGAATCAATGACCAAGACTATGACACATCTGATACTGAGTCTGAAAACTTCAAAACAGATGTGGGATACTATAGAGGCATTGATGGAGGGATCTGAAGAAGTCAGGGAAAATAGATACGATATGCTAATTGCCAGATATGAAGCATTTCAGGCAATACCTGGATGGAACATTTCTCAAATCTATGAAAGGTTTATGTTGCTGTTGAATGAACTCACCCTGCATGGAAAGACTTATCCACAGAAAGAGATTAACAGAAAGTTCTCATTTGTGATGCCACCCCATCTTGTTGTAAAGACTGAGACCATCCGAGAAAGAAGCGACTTCAGAACTATGACTTTGGAAAAGCTGTTTGGAAAACTGAAGACGTTTGAGATGGAACTTGAACAAAGAAAGATCATATGTGGTGGTGGATCATCTGAAGCCAAGAGTATGGCCTTACAAAAGACCACTGCACTTATTGCTGATCAACCATACTTTGGTTATCAACAATTAGTTGAATATGGTATCAATGATCACACTGTTGCTCAGAGTGATTGTTCATCTATCAAAGCTGATTATCCTACTACCAATACTGAGATTGTAGAAGCTGAAATTGATGAAGTTTCTGGTGAACCGGAGGATGAGTTCTATACTCAGGAAGAGCTGGAGCAGCTGGAAGATAAGTCTATGGCTTATATGGCTGCAAGGTTCAAGCATATCAAGTTCAGGAAGAACCCCCGGTACAAGAAAGCTTCAGGGAACAAGTTTCAAGGTAAAGGAGGATACTCAGGGTCAGGGTCTAAGAGTACTGGCAGTTACAAATCAAACATGTACGACAAGAGCAAGGTCAGATGCTACAACTGCAATGACTTAGGGCACTTTGCAACAGAGTGCAGGAAACCCAAAGCGGCTCCTGTCAAAGAAAGGAGCAACTCATATGATAAGAAGAATTCTTATGAGGATCTGAAGAAAGAAAATGAAAAGCTGAAAGCTAAGCTGGAAGCAATGATGGCCAAACACAAAGGAAGGGCTTACATTGCTGAGGGAAAAAGCTGGGATGACACGGATTCTGATGATGAACCTGTCCAGAGCAATTATGCATTTGCATTAATGGCTGACACTGTCGAGGAATCTCCATCTCAGGTATCTCCTGAAATTTCTGTTGATGACATGACTACTGCTGATTATAAAAAGACTATAAATGAACTAGGTCAAGAGATGTATAACTTGCACACTAGTTTATTAGCTTCAGAATCAGATAATTGTAAAATCTCTCTAAAGATAGCTAAACTTGAAGAACGAGTAGACGAATTAGCTTTAGAGAAACTCATGAACACTAACCTTAAAGATAGAATTGAATATCTAGAGAATAAGGAGAAGTGTAGTGCAGAAATTGAGGAATCCCTTAGGTCTCAGATTGCTGACCTAGAAACAAAGCTTAGGGCCTATCAGAATTCTGCTTTTCTACAGAAAGAGATCTTGGATAGTCAACGGGTTGATAAGAAGTTTGCTATTGGCCTTGACTATAGTTCTTTGGAAAGTGCTAAAAGAAAGAAGAGAAAAGAGAATGAAGGCATATTTGTTTCAGCAGGAACTGAGAATGCTCCTGAAGGAATAAATGTACCAAAAATTCTAAAGAACACCAAGACCCCTATCTTTAGAAAGGCACAAACAGAACCTCTGATAGAAGAAGACCTTATCATCAAGGAAGAGTTGAAAAATGAGGAAGTTGTTAAGCCTCAAGTAAAACAGGAAACACAAGATGTACCTTCTAATCCCCAAGTTAGAGAAGATTCTGATAAAACTGGATTAGGAAGTACTAGTTCCAACAAAAAGAAGAACAACAGAAATGGTAAGCTAGATGCTAAAAAAACCAACTCTAGAACTCCCAGTGCTAGAAAGGTTTGTAATAATTGCAATTCTACTAATCATCTTACTCATGCATGTAAAGTGATTAAAGTAGATAATTCTGTTACTAGCATGCCTAAAACTGTTAACATGAATGCTGTTCATTTGCCATGTGGTAGAGTAGGTTGCATGCAATGTGCTATGAATATGATGTCTGCATGTTTTACCATGTTAAATGCATCTTTTTCTGCACCATCTACCATGAATATGAATATGCCTGCACCTTCTGTTGCCCCTGTGGCAAAGACTGCTAGTCCTTCTAAGAAAAAGAAAACTCCAAACTCCAAGTCTAAAAGCACTTCTGCTAAGACTAAAAAGGAGAAGGGTCAAGTCACCCCTGAACAAGCACATGTTAAATCAGATTTTGTTGATAATCCTGTTTCTACTAAACCACCTGGACCCAAGAGTGTCTGGGTACCAAAGAAAGTTTAATCCATTTGTGAATGCAGGGCACAGGAAAGAAAAGTAAAGTTGTGTGGGTTCTTGATAGTGGTTGTTCAAGACACATGACTGGAGAAAAGTCCCTGCTCACAGATGTGGTGATGAGAACCGGCCCAATTGTAATCTTTGGAGATGACAGCAAAGGATTTACAACGGGATATGGTAAGCTGAAAGTTGGAAATGTCATCATTGAAGATATCTCTCTGGTGGAAGGACGCAAGCACAACTTACTGAGTATCAGTCAGTTCTGTGACAAAGGATACGACGTAATCTTTCAGAAGGAAGTTTGCTTGATCCAGAACCGGAAGAACAAGGATCTTACCCTCCGTGGTGTAAGAAAATCAAGTTTGTTTATAGCCGACATAGATTCAGCAAGTAAGGGGGAGGTCAAGTGTTTCTACAGCAAGGCCTCTGCTGATGATAGTTGGTTATGGCATCAAAAGCTCTCACACTTGAACTTTAAGACTATGAACTCTTTAGTCAAAAGAGAACTTGTGAGAGGATTGCCACAGAAAGAATTCTGTCAAGAAGGACTCTGTGATGCATGTGAAAAAGGGAAGTCAAAGAAAGCATCACACAGGAGCAAAGGCATGACTGACATTGGTTCACCCCTTCAACTGATTCATATGGATCTGTTCGGACCAATCAACATCCCTTCTATATCAAGGAAAAGATATGCTCTTGTGATCGTCGATGACTACTCAAAATACACATGGGTATTATTCTTACATTCAAAGGATGAAGCAGCACTCATCATCATTGATCATATTAAGAAGATTGAAAAGGAAGCAAATCTGCCAGTAAGGGCAATCAGATCAGATAATGGAACAGAATTTCGCAATGCTGTTTTTAATGACTTCTGTACTGAAAAGGGCATCTCTCGTCAGTATTCAGCTCCAAGGACTCCACAACAAAATGGTGTCGTAGAAAGGAAGAACAGAACCTTGATTGAAGCAGCAAGGACAATGATTAGTCAATCAAGACTCCCAATCTATTTCTGGGCTGAAGCTGTGAGTACTGCTTGCTACACTCAAAATCGTACCCTGATTAACAAGGATTTGGATAAGACTCCTTATGAAGTAATGGCCAACAGAAAACCATCACTGAGTTACTTTCATGTGTTTGGTGCAAATTGCTTTGTGTTAAAAGAAGAGCATCTGGGAAAGTTTGATGCTAAAGCTGAAGAAGGCATCTTTCTGGGTTATTCTTTAGAGTCTAAGGCCTACAGGGTTTATCTGATCAATGACGACAAGCTGATTGAAAGCATCAATGTAAGATTTGATGATACCAAACTCCCAAGTCTCCAAAAGGAAAATGAATCTGATTCTCTAGAGTTTGAGAATTTAGAAGACATCTATATAGGAGAAGATCAACCTGAAGCTGATATAAGGGAACCTAATGCAAATGAAGGAAATGTTGATCCTGAACCATCTGGAGGAAGTATTGGCAACAATACAAATGATCATCATGATCACAGTGGTCAAAGTGGAGGATCATCAAATAGAATTAACATCAGCTCAGGGGGAGCAAGTCAAAGTGGATCTACTAGTCATCACATTCAACACAACTATGATTATGGTGAAACATCAAGATTGAATCTGCCAAGACAAAGGGTATGGAGTAGAGCCCATCCTGTTGAACGAATCATTGGTGATCCAGACACAGGAGTGCAAACTAGAAGAGCAACTCAGAATGAATGCAACTTTGCTGGCTTCTTGTCTCAGACAGAACCAAAGAAAGTTGAAGAGGCTCTAAGTGATCCAGATTGGGTATCTGCAATGCAGGAAGAACTCAATCAATTCGAAAGGCAGAAAGTTTGGAAGCTGGTGCCAAGACCTAAAGGAAAATCTATAGTTGGCACTAGATGGGTTTTTAGAAACAAACTGGATGAAGATGGTATTGTTACGAGGAATAAGGCAAGACTGGTTGCAAAGGGTTATTCACAAGAAGAAGGAATTGATTATGATGAAACCTATGCTCCAGTTGCTAGGCTTGAAGCAATCAGGATGTTCTTAGCATTTGCTGCACACTCCAACTTCAAAGTATATCAGATGGATGTGAAAAGTGCATTCCTGAATGGTGATCTGGAAGAGGAAGTCTATGTTGAACAACCCCCTGGGTTTGAAGACAAGGAATTTGAAGACTTTGTATACTTTCTCTTCAAAGCTCTTTATGGCCTAAAGCAAGCCCCTCGAACCTGGTATGACACTCTTTCCAAGTTCTTACTTGAAAATGGTTTCACCAGAGGTATCATCGATAAAACTCTTTTCCATAAAAAGCATACGGATGATATAATTCTTGTACAAGTATATGTCGACTACATTATATTTGGTTCTACTAATGATCTTTTATGCGAGAGATTTGCTAAGCTGATGCAGAGCAGGTATGAGATGAGCATGATGGGAGAATTGTCCTTCTTTCTAGGACTTCAAGTTATTCAGAAGCCTGACGGTATTTTTATCTGCCAATCTAAATACATCAAGGATCTTCTGAAGAAATATGGAATGGAAGAAGCATTACCTGCCAAAACCCCTATGCCAACTGCTGTCAAACTTGATCAGGATAAGTTTGGTAAGTCTGTTGACATCACGAAGTATCGAGGTATGATTGGCTCTCTCTTGTACTTAACTGCTAGTAGACCAGATATCATGTTCGCAACTTGTTTATGTTCTAGATTCCAGGCTAATCCTAAAGAGTCTCATCTTATAGCTGTTAAGCGTATTTTTAGGTATCTTAAGGGAACCCCCAATCTAGGGATTTGGTACCCTAAAGATACAGGTTTTGATCTGATTGGCTATACAGAGTCTGACTTTGCAGGATGTAAGATTGATAGGAAAAGTACTTCAGGAAGCTGTCAGTTTCTTGGACGAAGGTTGGTGTCATGGTATAGCAAGAAGCAACACTCTGTGTCTACGTCTACAGCAAGAGCTGAATACATAGCTGCTGGAAGTTGCTGTGCTCAAATCTTGTGGATGAGGAATCAACTACAAGATTATGGACTCATGTTGGATAAAATTCCGATTCTGTGTGATAACACGAGTGCCATTGCCATTGCCAACAATCCTGTTCAACACACCAGGACAAAGCATATTGATATCAGGTATCATTTCCTTCGCGAGCATGTCATGAATGGAACAGTAGAGTTACACTTTGTACCTACTGACCAACAGATTGCAGACATCTTCACTAAACCACTAGACGAATCCACTTTCTCTAGACTGGTTGGTGAACTTGGGATGTTAAATATGTCTAATTAATTAGACAAGAAATAACTGCAATTTGTTCGTAAGTTCACAAGTTTTAAAATGTACATATTTTCAGGACTTGTGAATTTACAAAGAGCATCCAGTATTTTACATAATTATCTGATTAGTTTTAATTATTTGCCATGATTTATATGATTTGCATGATTTTATGTGATTATGTGATTAATTGCTAAGTGGTAGATATTTAGAATTAATCTTCTTTGAATTATTTAAGTGCTTATATTCAATTAATGAATATTAAGTGTTTATTTGATTTATATTTTAATTATATTTGATTAATGGATTTGAAGCAATTCAAATTATTTTAAGTTGTCCATTAATTAAATTCTAATTAAAATACTTGCAGCATAATTAATTAAATATTGTTTGACTGATTTTAATTTGGTTTAACATTATTTGAATTAATTGTGATTTATTTATCACATTATTGGATTATTTTGAGTCAATCAAAATTTATTTGATAAAGTGACAAATAGAATGTATACTTTTGAGAATTCTCCCTTACAATTCTTTTAAGTACATATTTCCCTCTGTTGAGAGAAGACATTAGCGCAACATTTGACTAAGTCAAATGTTGCGCCAAGTGTTCCTAAGGGCACCATATGCAGGGTTCAACTTCAAATTTCTTCTAAGTCAGAATTTCAGCGCAACATTTGACTTTCCAGTCAAACGTTGCGCCCCTGAGCCTTTTCATACATGTATCTACTGTTGTCTGACTTAGAAATCTTCTAAGTGAATGAAAGTTGCGCCTCTATACACTGTGCCGTGTATAGAGGGCATTTTCGTCTTTTCATTTGTTGCGCCATATATCGTGCACTGTATATACAATGAGGGGCAAGTTGGTCTTTAACCAACTTGCGCCTTCTGTTATTTGTGGATATATATAAACATACACTTATCTTTTTCTTCAGTTTATTCACAATACACACGCATATATACACGCATCCAAACCCTCTCCTTTATTCAAAAAACTGCCGAGTTTTTGAATTTTTAATCGAACTAAAACCCTTCAAAATCTCATCCATTTGATTATCTGAGACCAGTTTTAGATTCTCTGAGACGAAAGCTTTCATTTGATACCAGATTCTCAGCGATCCGTTGTTAGTTTTCGAAAGGTTTTTTTCGAAACTTTTCGTATTCTAGGCTAGTTTTGAACGTGATTCGTGTGTCAATAATTTGCATAACCGATCCCATAATTCATAGAATTTCGAGAGGAACAACGTACGTTAATTTCATTGAAATCTGAAATTCTTGGAATTAGGGTTTTACGGAGCTTTATTAATTAATTATTTTCGTAACATAAGTGAAAATTTGTTTGTAATTATTCGTGAAACGAAATTTATAATTTTTTTTAATTCTAATTAAAAATGGCTGCAAATTTTGATATTCCGAAAACAAATTTCACAATTGTTGAGAATAATAATTTAATTACGCAAGCAAATTATCGACGCTGGGTTCGATATATGTCTGAATTTTCTTATGCAAGATTTGCTATGACAGAGTCAGTTTATCTTAACAAATCTCTACTTTGAGATTTTATGTCTTCTGTTTCTGTTGTAAATGAAGGACAGGTATTTGGACTCAAGTGTGTCATTCAGGGACGAACACTCATTATAACTGAACACACCCTGAACAATGCACTCCATTTGCCAACTGAAGACTTTGAAGCTGTTCCAGATAGGGCTGAAAGAATCAACTTCTTCTTTGCTATTCACTGCCAAAGGGAGCCAAATGGTAATCTTCCATCAAAGATGTATGTCAAGCACTTACCTCGAGAATGGAATTTCTTCTTTAATTCCATCTCTCATGTATTTGCACCAAAGACTGGAGGGTTCCATGGAATTACTACCTTCAACCAGGAAATTGGGATTGCAATAGCACAGAATACAAGGATCAATCTGGGGCATCTGATAATGGGAGCTTTTCAGGACTCTCTAAGGAAGAACAGAAATGTACTTCTCTACCCTCGGTTCTTCCAGATAGTGCTGAATCAGATGATGTCCCCTGCTGAAAGAGCTGTCTATCCAAATATAGACAATGTCATCTGCTCTTTCATGACCACAAGAGTAATCTCTATGCTGGAGAGCCATCAGAACTACACCAACAATGAACATGTGGTCCATCCGGAGGCAATGCAAGAATTTCTAAACAACCAGAACTTGCCTCTTCCACATGTTCAGAATGTTGTTGTTCCTGAGGTTGCTGAGGAGGTCCCTGAAGAACAAACTGAGCAAGTCACTGAGCCACTTAGTCAAGCCAATGTTCCTGAGGCTCAAACTTCTCTAGTTGAAGAAGAGGTGATAGTGGAAGATGCAGAAACATCCTCTGACAACAATAATCAATCTGAAGGCGAGGATTCATTACAGGATAATTCCACTGATTCTGAGGATGAAGTGAATAGTCCTGTTCAAACCACTATAGCTGCACCTTCTGATGATCTCATGATGGATGTTGATGAGCTTTTCACCAACACCTACAATCCACTGCTTCAGTCAGGTATCCCTTCTGACTCTGACAACTTGTCATTTAGTGCACCTGATTGGGTTCAGAATCTTTTGGATTCCAATCAGCTATCACCACCTATCACAAATGCCAGTGAATTTGAAATCCCCCAAATTCATAACCAAGGCATCACTTCACAACTCCATGAGGCAGAAACTTCTCAACCCCTCAGCCAACCACTTGTTATTTCTGAGAGAGAGGGAGAAAGTGCCTTAAGTGCACCACACAAGGAGATTGTTTCTGAAACTGCAGCTCTGTCTCCTAGTCAGGAAAGCAGAATAGAACCTGAGACAACTGCAGATATGTCTATTTCTTCACCACCTCAGCCACATGATATTCCAATGCACAGTGAGGTTGCACACACGATTGAAGAATTGACGGTTGCTAACACTTTGTCGTCCATGTCAGGGATACACACTGTTGTTTCTGATCCTATTCAGGATCAAGTGCCTTCACAGGCTTCTGGGGGAAACTTGGATGAATTGCCAAATTCTCCATCCTTGTCTACCCCTTGGGAGGAACATTCCCAGATCCCTTATGTGACGGACCCAACATAATTAACCGACTAAAGCATGCATAAACGATAAATAAACTAGAATTATAGAGTTACGAAATATTAGAACTAAAATCTAAATCCACAATCCCCGGATCACCAGGAATGAGTATGAACAACAACTAAAGTTATTACAACCCAAATAGAAATCCAAATCAAGTCTAAGTCATACTACAGTTTTTAAATCCCAAAAGATTAGAAGAAATTAACTAGGGAACTACGAGTTCCCAACCTGCTCCATCATACGGCGGTAAGCAATCCCGTTGCCTGAGGTGGATTTACGTGCGGTCTGCTTGAAACGGGCCATTCTCGGGTTTCACTGAAGGGTTATAACAACAACAATATATATATGAGCATAAAGCTCAGCAAGTGAAAGCAGTAATAAGACAGTCCACAATATGCAATATAATCAAGTGCAAAAGCAGCAATAGATATCACAAGGTATAAACACAAGTAAAGGTGCAATGTGGGATATCAATTTATTGGAATTGGAAACACACAGCGCTACGAGCATTGAGGGGTGATCAGCCCACACCAAGCTCCGAACCACATAAAGTGATTCAACCAGGGAGGATCCTCGGCACACATTGGCCATAAACAGACATCAGGCTCCCCGCTACTGATGCTGCAATAATTGACTGGCGCCTCAGTCTTATAAAATTATTAACCAATTCCTTTTAAGGTCATTTCAAATCAAATCATTTTCAGAAAAGGGGTCTTGATCAAAGACAAGTTATAAGCAAGGGTGTTTTCAAAATACAAGTGATCTTTCAAAAGTAAAGGATGTTATTAAGATCAGGGTTCCAAATGAGATAATTCAGGTTAATGTGGGGTATCAAGTTCTCATTTATTCATCAAGGGACTATTGGAGTATAATCATGTGGGTGTAGGGTAATATCACATGAAAAGGTAATTCAAATGTTAAGGGTATTATTGGAATCCAAAGTGATGATCATGAGGGGTGACAAGGTAATTCAGTCCTAAGTAAACAGTAATTCAACGTTCACAGGTATACAATCATAAAGCAAGTATAAAGGAAGAGTTTCACTTGCCTGGATAAAGCTTACTGCACTCTTGTATAGATGCTTCTAGGGGTTCCTTGCCTGGCCTCCTACTTGCACCTATAATTAATAGTATCCTCGTCACTAACTACCCTTTCGCGTATAAATGTATATACATATATATATAAATAAATATATATACATATATATTAAATATACACTTAAACTTAATTAAAACAAGTAACATAATCATCAAGTAATGCACATAACAAGTAAAGCATGGCATTTAGTTACTTAACTTATATCACTTATTAATCTCTAATTATTCCTAAGTCAATTAAGCATTTAATCAAGTAGCACATAAGGTCTAAGACCAATACCTCCCAATCATACTCTACTGACCTCAAATTAACAAATTAATAGTAAGGCACACTTGTGCCCCACCTCCCAAGACTTATAAGTGAAGTGCAACCTAAGTGACTCACTAGTATGCTTACCTTGGCACCACTTGGAGTGCCTTGGTAAAAGAATGCATCTACACTAAGTGAATTGACTTAAACTAACTTGCACTCTCTAATATGACTTAAAACTAACTCATGAACTCAATATGAGGTCAAGGCCTCACTGATGACACACTAAAATGCAATGCATACTAAGTTGGTACTAGAATGTGACTCCATGTGTGACACTTGTGTTCTTTAGTGGAAATGAGGCATCTCCACTTAGGGTATTGACTCCAAACCAATTTCTAAAGGTTGACACAATCTTAAACTAATATTATGAAGTGGTGTGACTCAAAGGCTTTGCCTATATAGGTCCTTAAAAACTAGTGTACCTAAAGTGACCATTCTGCCTTGGCAGTTTGGCACCTCTTGGGGGTTTTGACAAAAACAAGTGTTTCCACTATGTGCCTTGGTGAAATTGTGACTCTACTGGATACTTAAGACTTAAATCTAAGTTGTGCACTTGGAATGACACTAAGGCCTTGCTCAGGCCTCCTTGGGCCTCTAAACAAAGTTGGCACAGAGCACCCTGCCCTGCTGTGGGGACTGCCATGAACTTACCAACTTGAGACTCACTAATCTCACTCACTACACCAATAAAATGACTCAAATAGCTTCCTAATACTTCCCTAAGCTCATCTAAATCAAGGCCCCATGAGGGCCTCATCATTGACAAGGTTTTTAACACTCAAAAGTGCAAATGACACAATTGTGCCCTGTTCTGGGGTGTACTCTGAAATGTGTGTGTGCATCTATGTAAATGATGGTTTTTGTGACTTTTAAAGCTACTGGAGACTTGTATACATCAAGTCCCAACTCCAGGAGACTTGGGCCTATGAGGGCCTAAGCATGACACTTCCATTCCACTAGTTTTCTAAGGTGTAAAAATCTGCCATGGTGTGTGTGTGACTCCTTCCACCTTAACACCCTCCAAAACTCCATATACCAACAAACCAAGCCACAAATCCTACCCTACAATATACATGCACCTACTGACTAGCTACTCCAAGCAAGATATCACAAAATCCAACCTCATATAAGCATAAAACCGAGGCATTTGTAGAGCAAAAACAGAGCAGAATTTCAGGAGCAGTTTTTAAGCACTTTCCAAGCCAATGCACATACATACAAGTTTATTAATCATCAAAACTAAACATAATACATCAAGACACCATCTACATTATCATTTTATGGCAAAAACCGAAACATGCATTGATCAAAAACCAAGTTAAAAGCTCCAAATCATCACATATAACACCCATTCGAATATCATGGCCTAAGATCACTAGTTTCACATGGTTCTTGTATAAATCATAACATGCAAGGTCTAAAACTTTGTAAAACACATTGTAAAGGATCAAAACTTCTTGAAACCATATCAAAACATCACACCATTTCGAATTTTAAGGCATGAAAACAACCCATTTCCTTCGGCTCCCTTGAGGGTCATTGACGAAGGTGATGAAGCAAGTGTATTTCGGCCAAATGGAGGTATAACCTCCACCAAAATCACATCAAGCTCATCATCTAGGAACCCCTGAAATGGTGACTCTAAGTCCATAAGAATTAAAGCCCCATTCCGGTTCCAAGTGACACATGCAAGCCAAGTCTAACCTTGAGAGAGAAGATACAAGTGTGGGTGATGAAGATCTTGGCAAGACAAGCTTGATTCTTGAAGAAGATGAAGAAATCGGCAATGGAGGAGGGTTTAGAGAGAGAGAGCCGAGAGGAGAGGTGAGGGAGAGAGAAGAGAGAGATGAGAGAAGTGGGTTTGATTTTAGTTGGTGTGTATGAATGAGTGAAGTGTGGAAGTATGTAATATTTTGTTCTCTTGTGTTTTGACTTGACCAACTAGTGGTAGTGGAAAGTAGAAATGACTAGCTTGTCCTCTCTTCAAGTGTTGGTGTAAAATGCATGCAAGGGTAATGTAGACATTTGATAATTAATAAAAGTGTGATTAAAAAGATATTAAAAGAATGAGTTTTAGTAAATAAAGTACAAATCGATAAATCATGAAATTAATATCACAAATAATATGAGATTTTAGAAGTTTAATAAAATAGTTTTCACAAATTTTGGACAAGAAATGAATTTTAAAAGAAATATTACAAGTAGAGCTCTAATAGTCACATTTCACATAAATATAAAACACGAATATAATACACGTAAAATCTCGAGAAGAATATATATGCCAAACGCTATTTTACAAGTTAAAGTTTATCGGCTACTCGCAATTTATCAAATATCACTAAATCGCATATATCTCTATTATTATTTAATCGGGTAACGGCAACGATCACATTTATTAATGTAAAGCCAAAACCGTCGCAACTAGTAATATTATTTAATCGCGTAGCGAGAATTATTCGCCAAAAGTCATATAAGTACATTATAACGACATATGAAAGTCATGTAACGATAAACGAGTCAAATTCACATAGTTTGGCAATTAAGACACGAAATTTTATATATCACCAAAATGAAATACTGTAATATATATAAGTCAAATATTACAGGCGTTACATCCTTCCCCCCTTAAAAGGATTCTGACCCCAGAATCTAAGTAAACAAATGAGGATACTTATCTAACATATCACTTTCTAATTCCCACGTTGATTCTTCAACTTTGGGATTCCTCCACAATACTCGAACTAAAGGAACTGTCTTATTCCTTAACACCTTATCCTTTCTATCTAGAATGCTAACCGGTTGCTCGATATAAGACAAATCGGGCTCTATCTCAACTGGTTCATTCTCTATGATGCACTTGGTGTCGGGGTTGAACTTCTTAAGCAACGAGACATGGAAAACATTGTGAACGTGCTGCATTTGAGGCGGTAAGGCTAATTCGTACGCCACTTTCCCAATTCTGCTTAGAATCTCAAAAGGACCAATAAATCTTGGACTCAATTTCCCTTTCTTTCCGAATCTGGCTATTCCTTTCCAAGGTGACACTTTTAGCAAAACGGCTTCTCCAATTTCGAACTCAACATCTTTTCTGTGCGGGTCAGCATACTTTCGTTGTCTATCTTGAGCTGCAATCAATCTATTCCGAATCACTTCTACTGCTTCTTTCGTTTGCTGGATCAATTCTGGACCAATTACTTTTCTTTCTCCAACTTCATCCCAATATATCGGGGATCTACACTTCCTTCCATAAAGAGCTTCGTACGGGGGCATTCCAATGCTGGCATGATAACTGTTATTATACGAAAACTCAACCAAAGGCAAATGCTCGTCCCAATTTCCTTTGAAGTCCAAAGCACAAGACCTCAACATGTCTTCGATAGTTTGAATTGTACGCTCGCTTTGTCCGTCCGTTTGTGGATGATAGGCAGTACTCATCTTGAGTCGGGTTCCCAAATGTTCTTGAAATTGCTTCCAAAATCTCGAGTTAAAACGAGGGTCTCGATCTGACACAATAGATACTGGAACTCCATGACGAGTAACAATCTCTTTCAAATACATGTGAATTAGCTTGTCCATTGAGAATCTCTCGTTAATTGGCAGAAAATGAGCCGACTTGGTCAACCGATCAATTATTACCCAAATAGCATCATGATTAGATTTCGTCCTTGGCAATCCAACTATAAAGTCCATTGCAATGTGCTCCCACTTCCATTCTGGTATCTCCAACGGCTGTATTAATCCACTTGGCTTCTGATGTTCAGCTTTTACTCTTTGACAAGTGTAGCATTTACTGATCCATTGAGCAATTTCCTTCTTCATATCTGGCCACCAAAAGTTTTGCTTCAAATCCTGGTACATTTTTGTGCTTCCGGGGTGAATAGAAAACTCTGAATTGTGAGCATCCTTCAAGATCTCATTCTTCAATACCTCCACGTTTGGTATCCAAATTCTTGATGAAAACCTCAAGATTCCTTGGTTGTCTTTCTGTGTACAGATTTCTTCTCTGGTCAACTCATTCATCTTTTCGTTCATTACTTCTTCTTGGCACTTCTTAATCTTCTCCATCAATTCAGGCTGAAAGGTCATGGTATGAATCATTCCTGTAGGTGCACTAGGAGCTCGAATTTCAATTCCCATCTTCTCAAATTCCTGTGATAGTTCTTGAGCCATAGTCAACATATTCAACCTTTCTTTGCGACTTAACGCATCTTCCACTACGTTCGCCTTTCCGGGATGATAATTAATCGTGCAGTCGTAGTCTTTAATCAATTCCAACCATCTTCGCTGCCTCATGTTCAACTCTTTTTGCGTGAAAATGTACTTCAAACTTTTGTGATCCGTGAATATTTCACACTTCTCGCCATAAAGATAGTGTCTCCAAAGCTTCAGAGCAAACACAATTGCTGCCAATTCCAAGTCATGAGTCGGATATCTTTGTTCGTGTGGTTTGAGTTGTCTTGACGCGTAGGCTATTACTTTCCCGTGTTGCATTAAGACACAACCTAATCCTTTGTATGACGCATCACTGTAGATAACAAAATCTCCTTGATCATCTGGCAAAGCTAGAACTGGAGCAGTGACTAACTTCTGTTTCAACTCTTGAAAACTCTTTTCACATTTTTCGGTCCATTCAAACTTTTCATTCTTCCGAGTCAATCTTGTCAACGGTGCTGCAATCTTTGAGAAATCCTTCACAAACCTTCGATAATATCCGGCCAATCCCATGAAACTTCTAACTTCAGTTGGGGTCTTTGGCCTTTCCCAATTCATCACAGCTTCTATCTTCGCTGGATCCACACGAATACCTTCACTTCCAACAATATGCCCTAAGAACTGTACTTCTCGTAGCCAGAATTCACATTTAGAGAACTTTGCATACAGCTTCTCCTTCCTTAATGTTTCCAAAGCTATCCTCAGGTGTTCAGCATGTTCCTCTTCAGATTTCGAGTATATGAGAATATCGTCGATGAATACAATGACGAACTTGTCTAAATACTTCTTGAATACACGGTTCATCAAATCCATGAAGGCGGCTGGTGCGTTTGTCAATCCGAATGCCATAACTAGAAACTCGTAATGCCCATAACGAGTTCTAAAAGCTGTCTTTGAATTGTCTTCCGGCTTAATCTTCAATTGGTGATATCCCGAACGCAAGTCAATCTTCGAAAAGTAAGTTGCTCCTTTGAGTTGATCAAATAAGTCGTCGATTCGAGGCAAAGGATACCTATTCTTGATTGTCAACTTGTTTAATTCTCTATAGTCGATGCACAATCTCATGCTTCCGTCCTTTTTCTTCACAAAAAGCACTGGAGCTCCCCACGGGGATACACTCGGCCTTATAACTCCTTTGTCTAACAACTCTTGCAATTGCTTGGCCAACTCCTTCATTTCTGCCGGCGCCATTCGATACGGTTGCTTTGAAACTGGTTCCGTGCCGGGTGCTAAGTCAATAGAAAACTCAATTTGACGGTCGGGAGGCAATCCAGGAAGATCGTCAGGAAATACATCAAGAAATTCATTAACTATCGGAATGCTTTCTATATTCGGCGTCTCTTTAGATCTATCAATCACATGAGCCAAATAACCTTCACAACCTTGCCTTAACAACTTCTTAGCTTCAATTATCGTCAAGAATGTCTTAGTTTGTTTCTGCCCTTTAAACTCTACTTTCTTGCCTTGAGGAGACTTAAGGATTATCTTCTTCTTCTTACAGTCTATTTGAGCACCATTTTCTGCTAACCAATCCATACCTAATATAACATCAAACTCTCCTAATCGAAAAGGTATAAGGGAAGCAGGAAAACTAAAGCCAGAAATCTCTATAGTACATCGGGGGCAAATACTTCTAACAGATACTTGTTCTTGATTAGCAACAATGATAGAAAGAGGTTCATCTAACGGTTCAATTTCACAATTCAACTTGCCAACAAAAGATTCAGATATGAAAGATCTAGTAGCTCCAGAATCAAATAGCACTTTAGCATGGTTGTTGTTGACAGAAAGCGTACCTGCCACAACCTCAGAACTCTGAATAGCATCTTTGATATTCATGTTGAATGTCCTTGCTTGAGCCGGATAAGAGGGATGGAAAACAGGAGTTGCAGACTCAAAGACTTGAGTAGAAGGTAGTTGTAGAATCGGAGCAGAAGATGTCATTCCTTGATTGTAAGGGATAGCTGCCAATTGCATCAACTTGTTGGTTCCAGGAGCTTTACAATCTCTTGACATATGACCGGTCTTTCCACACTTGAAACATGTAACTGAAGACTTCGAATTCTGGCACTCGTTTGCATAATGACCTTTCGAGTTGCACTTGAAACAGACAATATCAGCCTTATTACAATTTCCCGTGTGTTTCTTGTTGCAGAACTTGCATTCTGAATTTGCTTGTTGACTCCTTTGACCACTTGGTCCTTGAATCTTCTTCACATTCCTATTATCACCTTTCTTGAATCCTCGGGGACCTCCTTGATTCTGAACTCCAAACTTCTTGAAATTCTTTCCACTTTGGCTCCCTTGAGCCGAACCTTCACCTTTATTCACAAACTTTCTCTTCTTGTTATCCTTCTCCTTCTGGTTCTGATCACTTTCTCCTTCAATCACCATTGCCTTCTGGACCACTTCAGCATATGTGGCCAATTCAAAAGCAGCCACTCTGCTTCGTAGCCAAGGCTTCAATCCTTGTTGAAATCTCTTCGCTCTTTTCTCGTCCGTGTCCACATAATCTCCCACGAACCTTGCTAATTCTGTAAACTTCTTTTCATATTCCCCAACAGTCATTCCCTCTTGCTTCAATTCAAAGAACTTTAACTCCATCTGAGTTTGCATATACCTTGGAAAGTACTTGTCTAGAAAGATCTTCTTAAATCTATCCCAAGCAATAACATCTCCTTCTTCTAAAGCACGGGCGGACTCCCACCAGTAGTTTGCTTCATCTTTCAGAAAATAAGAGGCATATTCAACTTTCTTATCATCGGTTACAACAGCCAAGGTGAAAGCCTTCTCCATCTCCTTTAGCCAGGATTGAGCTTCAACAGGGTCTTGAGTTCCTCGGATGTCGGGTGGTTTCACAGCTTGAAAAGATTTGAAAGTAGTAGGTGGTGGTGGTGCTTGTTGTTGTTGCTGGAGTTGTTGTTGAAGTAATTGTTGTTGTTGAGCAAGGGTGACAGATTGTTGGTGAAGAAGTTGCATAAGTTGAGCCAAGGTTGGTGGTGGTTCTTCAGTATTTTCATTGGTGGTGTTGCGGGCTCTTCGAGGAGGCATGATTCTGAATGTAGACAAGAAAAGCTTATTCACAGTTCAATATATGTATACAAGTTATATCAAAGGGAAAGTATTGGGTACAAAGGTATTATTCAAAGGTTATTCACATGGTAAAGGTCTATGGTAATTATTATGGCATCATGGTATGTGTGTGTATTATTAGAGTCTAAGGTATCATATTGCAAAGGTACAATTATTCGGTCAAAGTCATATCATGGTATATTGGAAAAGTTTAAACATGATCAAGTTCTAAAGGTTTAACATGGCAATTTCTGTCTAAGCATGGTATATATGTAATGACAAGATGAGATAAATAGTCAAAGTGCGAGATTAAACATTAGTTCAAATGATAAGTACGGAACAGTACGAACGGAAATAAAGTGCAAATAAAAGTCTTCCCGAAACAATCCGGGGGTACAAGTACGAAATGGAAAGTCAAAGTACAGATAACATGATAACGGAAATAAAATAGACTAAGGAATAGTCTAGGGGGATGGTGATGATGCTGGTGAAGCTGATGGACTGGCAACTGGCTCACGGAGACTGCTAATCACACGGCGGAGCTCGTCAGTAATGGCGGTCAAAGTGATACGGCTCTCACGCTCGCGGTAGGGTGGAATAGCTGCCAAACGGTCCTCGGCCCTGCGAATGATCTCCTCGATCCTAGCAATCAAACGGGGACGGTTGCCCTCATCATCAAAGTCCTCACGGTACAGCTGGTCAATCCGGTGCTGGAGAATCGTGTTCTGGCCCTCAAGTCGGTCAGTAAGCCTCACCATCTGCTCGTAAAGCGGGAACGGAACAGTAGTCGGGAATCCGGGACTAGAAGATGACGATGCCTGCCAACAGTTATATATATATATACGCGGTTATAGTCAAAAGGGTGAGAAAACTTAAAAGATTCTAACGCCCCAAATCCCACATGATCTAAGTTCATCTTAATCCTCTAAATCCTATCTTATATTCATTTATCCTATGTTGTTCAGTGACTCAAACCTGTCGCTCTGATACCAACTGTGACGGACCCAACATAATTAACCGACTAAAGCATGCATAAACGATAAATAAACTAGAATTATAGAGTTACGAAATATTAGAACTAAAATCTAAATCCACATTCCCCGGATCACCAGGAATGAGTATGAACAACAACTAAAGTTATTACAACCCAAATAGAAATCCAAATCAAGTCTAAGTCATACTACAGTTTTTAAATCCCAAAAGATTAGAAGAAATTAACTAGGGAACTACGAGTTCCCAACCTGCTCCATCATACGGCGGTAAGCAATCCCGTTGCCTGAGGTGGATTTACGTGCGGTCTGCTTGAAACGGGCCATTCTCGGGTTTCACTGAAGGGTTATAACAACAACAATATATATATGAGCATAAAGCTCAGCAAGTGAAAGCAGTAATAAGACAGTCCACAATATGCAATATAATCAAGTGCAAAAGCAACAATAGATATCACAAGGTATAAACACAAGTAAAGGTGCAATGTGGGATATCAATTTATTGGAATTGGAAACACACAGCGCTACGAGCATTGAGGGGTGATCAGCCCACACCAAGCTCCGAACCACATAAAGTGATTCAACCAGGGAGGATCCTCGGCACACATTGGCCATAAACAGACATCAGGCTCCCCGCTACTGATGCTGCAATAATTGACTGGCGCCTCAGTCTTATAAAATTATTAACCAATTCCTTTTAAGGTCATTTCAAATCAAATCATTTTCAGAAAAGGGGTCTTGATCAAAGACAAGTTATAAGCAAGGGTGTTTTCAAAATACAAGTGATCTTTCAAAAGTAAAGGATGTTATTAAGATCAGGGTTCCAAATGAGATAATTCAGGTTAATGTGGGGTATCAAGTTCTCATTTATTCATCAAGGGACTATTGGAGTATAATCATGTGGGTGTAGGGTAATATCACATGAAAAGGTAATTCAAATGTTAAGGGTATTATTGGAATCCAAAGTGATGATCATGAGGGGTGACAAGGTAATTCAGTCCTAAGTAAACAGTAATTCAACGTTCACAGGTATACAATCATAAAGCAAGTATAAAGGAAGAGTTTCACTTGCCTGGATAAAGCTTACTGCACTCTTGTATAGATGCTTCTAGGGGTTCCTTGCCTGGCCTCCTACTTGCACCTATAATTAATAGTATCCTCGTCACTAACTACCCTTTCGCGTATAAATGTATATACATATATATATAAATAAATATATATACATATATATTAAATATACACTTAAACTTAATTAAAACAAGTAACATAATCATCAAGTAATGCACATAACAAGTAAAGCATGGCATTTAGTTACTTAACTTATATCACTTATTAATCTCTAATTATTCCTAAGTCAATTAAGCATTTAATCAAGTAGCACATAAGGTCTAAGACCAATACCTCCCAATCATACTCTACTGACCTCAAATTAACAAATTAATAGTAAGGCACACTTGTGCCCCACCTCCCAAGACTTATAAGTGAAGTGCAACCTAAGTGACTCACTAGTATGCTTACCTTGGCACCACTTGGAGTGCCTTGGTAAAAGAATGCATCTACACTAAGTGAATTGACTTAAACTAACTTGCACTCTCTAATATGACTTAAAACTAACTCATGAACTCAATATGAGGTCAAGGCCTCACTGATGACACACTAAAATGCAATGCATACTAAGTTGGTACTAGAATGTGACTCCATGTGTGACACTTGTGTTCTTTAGTGGAAATGAGGCATCTCCACTTAGGGTATTGACTCCAAACCAATTTCTAAAGGTTGACACAATCTTAAACTAATATTATGAAGTGGTGTGACTCAAAGGCTTTGCCTATATAGGTCCTTAAAAACTAGTGTACCTAAAGTGACCATTCTGCCTTGGCAGTTTGGCACCTCTTGGGGGTTTTGACAAAAACAAGTGTTTCCACTATGTGCCTTGGTGAAATTGTGACTCTACTGGATACTTAAGACTTAAATCTAAGTTGTGCACTTGGAATGACACTAAGGCCTTGCTCAGGCCTCCTTGGGCCTCTAAACAAAGTTGGCACAGAGCACCCTGCCCTGCTGTGGGGACTGCCATGAACTTACCAACTTGAGACTCACTAATCTCACTCACTACACCAATAAAATGACTCAAATAGCTTCCTAATACTTCCCTAAGCTCATCTAAATCAAGGCCCCATGAGGGCCTCATCATTGACAAGGTTTTTAACACTCAAAAGTGCAAATGACACAATTGTGCCCTGTTCTGGGGTGTACTCTGAAATGTGTGTGTGCATCTATGTAAATGATGGTTTTTGTGACTTTTAAAGCTACTGGAGACTTGTATACATCAAGTCCCAACTCCAGGAGACTTGGGCCTATGAGGGCCTAAGCATGACACTTCCATTCCACTAGTTTTCTAAGGTGTAAAAATCTGTCATGGTGTGTGTGTGACTCCTTCCACCTTAACACCCTCCAAAACTCCATATACCAACAAACCAAGCCACAAATCCTACCCTACAATATACATGCACCTACTGACTAGCTACTCCAAGCAAGATATCACAAAATCCAACCTCATATAAGCATAAAACCGAGGCATTTGTAGAGCAAAAACAGAGCAGAATTTCAGGAGCAGTTTTTAAGCACTTTCCAAGCCAATGCACATACATACAAGTTTATTAATCATCAAAACTAAACATAATACATCAAGACACCATCTACATTATCATTTTATGGCAAAAACCGAAACATGCATTGATCAAAAACCAAGTTAAAAGCTCCAAATCATCACATATAACACCCATTCGAATATCATGGCCTAAGATCACTAGTTTCACATGGTTCTTGTATAAATCATAACATGCAAGGTCTAAAACTTTGTAAAACACATTGTAAAGGATCAAAACTTCTTGAAACCATATCAAAACATCACACCATTTCGAATTTTAAGGCATGAAAACAACCCATTTCCTTCGGCTCCCTTGAGGGTCATTGACGAAGGTGATGAAGCAAGTGTATTTCGGCCAAATGGAGGTATAACCTCCACCAAAATCACATCAAGCTCATCATCTAGGAACCCCTGAAATGGTGACTCTAAGTCCATAAGAACTAAAGCCCCATTCCGGTTCCAAGTGACACATGCAAGCCAAGTCTAACCTTGAGAGAGAAGATACAAGTGTGGGTGATGAAGATCTTGGCAAGACAAGCTTGATTCTTGAAGAAGATGAAGAAATCGGCAATGGAGGAGGGTTTAGAGAGAGAGAGAGCCGAGAGGAGAGGTGAGGGAGAGAGAAGAGAGAGATGAGAGAAGTGGGTTTGATTTTAGTTGGTGTGTATGAATGAGTGAAGTGTGGAAGTATGTAATATTTTGTTCTCTTGTGTTTTGACTTGACCAACTAGTGGTAGTGGAATGTAGAAATGACTAGCTTGTCCTCTCTTCAAGTGTTGGTGTAAAATGCATGCAAGGGTAATGTAGACATTTGATAATTAATAAAAGTGTGATTAAAAAGATATTAAAAGAATGAGTTTTAGTAAATAAAGTACAAATCGATAAATCATGAAATTAATATCACAAATAATATGAGATTTTAGAAGTTTAATAAAATAGTTTTCACAAATTTTGGACAAGAAATGAATTTTAAAAGAAATATTACAAGTAGAGCTCTAATAGTCACATTTCACATAAATATAAAACACGAATATAATACACGTAAAATCTCGAGAAGAATATATATGCCAAACGCTATTTTACAAGTTAAAGTTTATCGGCTACTCGCAATTTATCAAATATCACTAAATCGCATATATCTCTATTATTATTTAATCGGGTAACGGCAACGATCACATTTATTAATGTAAAGCCAAAACCGTCGCAACTAGTAATATTATTTAATCGCGTAGCGAGAATTATTCGCCAAAAGTCATATAAGTACATTATAACGACATACGAAAGTCATGTAACGATAAACGAGTCAAATTCACATAGTTTGGCAATTAAGACACGAAATTTTATATATCACCAAAATGAAATACTGTAATATATATAAGTCAAATATTACAGGCGTTACATCCTTCCCCCCTTAAAAGGATTCTGACCCCAGAATCTAAGTAAACAAATGAGGATACTTATCTAACATATCACTTTCTAATTCCCACGTTGATTCTTCAACTTTGGGATTCCTCCACAATACTCGAACTAAAGGAACTGTCTTATTCCTTAACACCTTATCCTTTCTATCTAGAATGCTAACCGGTTGCTCGATATAAGACAAATCGGGCTCTATCTCAACTGGTTCATTCTCTATGATGCACTTGGTGTCGGGGTTGAACTTCTTAAGCAACGAGACATGGAAAACATTGTGAACGTGCTGCATTTGAGGCGGTAAGGCTAATTCGTACGCCACTTTCCCAATTCTGCTTAGAATCTCAAAAGGACCAATAAATCTTGGACTCAATTTCCCTTTCTTTCCGAATCTGGCTATTCCTTTCCAAGGTGACACTTTTAGCAAAACGGCTTCTCCAATTTCGAACTCAACATCTTTTCTGTGCGGGTCAGCATACTTTCATTGTCTATCTTGAGCTGCAATCAATCTATTCCGAATCACTTCTACTGCTTCTTTCGTTTGCTGGATCAATTCTGGACCAATTACTTTTCTTTCTCCAACTTCATCCCAATATATCGGGGATCTACACTTCCTTCCATAAAGAGCTTCGTACGGGGGCATTCCAATGCTGGCATGATAACTGTTATTATACGAAAACTCAACCAAAGGCAAATGCTCGTCCCAATTTCCTTTGAAGTCCAAAGCACAAGACCTCAACATGTCTTCGATAGTTTGAATTGTACGCTCGCTTTGTCCGTCCGTTTGTGGATGATAGGCAGTACTCATCTTGAGTCGGGTTCCCAAATGTTCTTGAAATTGCTTCCAAAATCTCGAGTTAAAACGAGGGTCTCGATCTGACACAATAGATACTGGAACTCCATGACGAGTAACAATCTCTTTCAAATACATGTGAATTAGCTTGTCCATTGAGAATCTCTCGTTAATTGGCAGAAAATGAGCCGACTTGGTCAACCGATCAATTATTACCCAAATAGCATCATGATTAGATTTCGTCCTTGGCAATCCAACTATAAAGTCCATTGCAATGTGCTCCCACTTCCATTCTGGTATCTCCAACGGCTGTATTAATCCACTTGGCTTCTGATGTTCAGCTTTTACTCTTTGACAAGTGTAGCATTTACTGATCCATTGAGCAATTTCCTTCTTCATATCTGGCCACCAAAAGTTTTGCTTCAAATCTTGGTACATTTTTGTGCTTCCGGGGTGAATAGAAAACTCTGAATTGTGAGCATCCTTCAAGATCTCATTCTTCAATTCCTCCACGTTTGGTATCCAAATTCTTGATGAAAACCTCAAGATTCCTTGGTTGTCTTTCTGTGTACAGATTTCTTCTCCGGTCAACTCATTCATCTTTTCGTTCATTACTTCTTCTTGGCACTTCTTAATCTTCTCCATCAATTCAGGCTGAAAGGTCATGGTATGAATCATTCCTGTAGGTGCACTAGGAGCTCGAATTTCAATTCCCATCTTCTCAAATTCCTGTGATAGTTCTTGAGCCATAGTCAACATATTCAACCTTTCTTTGCGACTTAACGCATCTGCCACTACGTTCGCCTTTCCGGGATGATAATTAATCGTGCAGTCGTAGTCTTTAATCAATTCCAACCATCTTCGCTGCCTCATGTTCAACTCTTTTTGCGTGAAAATGTACTTCAAACTTTTGTGATCCGTGAATATTTCACACTTCTCGCCATAAAGATAGTGTCTCCAAAGCTTCAGAGCAAACACAATTGCTGCCAATTCCAAGTCATGAGTCGGATATCTTTGTTCGTGTGGTTTGAGTTGTCTTGACGCGTAGGCTATTACTTTCCCGTGTTGCATTAAGACACAACCTAATCCTTTGTATGACGCATCACTGTAGATAACAAAATCTCCTTGATCATCTGGCAAAGCTAGAACTGGAGCAGTGACTAACTTCTGTTTCAACTCTTGAAAACTCTTTTCACATTTTTCGGTCCATTCAAACTTTTCATTCTTCCGAGTCAATCTTGTCAACGGTGCTGCAATCTTTGAGAAATCCTTCACAAACCTTCGATAATATCCGGCCAATCCCATGAAACTTCTAACTTCAGTTGGGGTCTTTGGCCTTTCCCAATTCATCACAGCTTCTATCTTCGCTGGATCCACACGAATACCTTCACTTCCAACAATATGCCCTAAGAACTGTACTTCTCGTAGCCAGAATTCACATTTAGAGAACTTTGCATACAGCTTCTCCTTCCTTAATGTTTCCAAAGCTATCCTCAGGTGTTCAGCATGTTCCTCTTCAGATTTCGAGTATATGAGAATATCGTCGATGAATACAATGACGAACTTGTCTAAATACTTCTTGAATACACGGTTCATCAAATCCATGAAGGCGGCTGGTGCGTTTGTCAATCCGAATGCCATAACTAGAAACTCGTAATGCCCATAACGAGTTCCAAAAGCTGTCTTTGAATTGTCTTCCGGCTTAATCTTCAATTGGTGATATCCCGAACGCAAGTCAATCTTCGAAAAGTAAGTTGCTCCTTTGAGTTGATCAAATAAGTCGTCGATTCGAGGCAAAGGATACCTATTCTTGATTGTCAACTTGTTTAATTCTCTATAGTCGATGCACAATCTCATGCTTCCGTCCTTTTTCTTCACAAAAAGCACTGGAGCTCCCCACGGGGATACACTCGGCCTTATAACTCCTTTGTCTAACAACTCTTGCAATTGCTTGGCCAACTCCTTCATTTCTGCCGGCGCCATTCGATACGGTTGCTTTGAAACTGGTTCCGTGCCGGGTGCTAAGTCAATAGAAAACTCAATTTGACGGTCGGGAGGCAATCCAGGAAGATCGTCAGGAAATACATCAAGAAATTCATTAACTATCGGAATGCTTTCTATATTCGGCGTCTCTTTAGATCTATCAATCACATGAGCCAAATAACCTTCACAACCTTGCCTTAACAACTTCTTAGCTTCAATTATCATCAAGAATGTCTTAGTTTGTTTCTGCCCTTTAAACTCTACTTTCTTGCCTTGAGGAGACTTAAGGATTATCTTCTTCTTCTTACAGTCTATTTGAGCATCATTTTCTGCTAACCAATCCATACCTAATATAACATCAAACTCTCCTAATCGAAAAGGTATAAGGGAAGCAGGAAAACTAAAGCCAGAAATCTCTATAGTACATCGGGGGCAAATACTTCTAACAGATACTTGTTCTTGATTAGCAACAATGATAGAAAGAGGTTCATCTAACGGTTCAATTTCACAATTCAACTTGCCAACAAAAGATTCAGATATGAAAGATCTAGTAGCTCCAGAATCAAATAGCACTTTAGCATGGTTGTTGTTGACAGAAAGCGTACCTGCCACAACCTCAGAACTCTGAATAGCATCTTTGATATTCATGTTGAATGTCCTTGCTTGAGCCGGATAAGAGGGATGGAAAACAGGAGTTGCAGACTCAAAGACTTGAGTAGAAGGTAGTTGTAGAATCGGAGCAGAAGATGTCATTCCTTGATTGTAAGGGATAGCTGCCAATTGCATCAACTTGTTGGTTCCAGGAGCTTTACAATCTCTTGACATATGACCGGTCTTTCCACACTTGAAACATGTAACTGAAGACTTCGAATTCTGGCACTCGTTTGCATAATGACCTTTCGAGTTGCACTTGAAACAGACAATATCAGCCTTATTACAATTTCCCGTGTGTTTCTTGTTGCAGAACTTGCATTCTGAATTTGCTTGTTGACTCCTTTGACCACTTGGTCCTTGAATCTTCTTCACATTCCTATTATCACCTTTCTTGAATCCTCGGGGACCTCCTTGATTCTGAACTCCAAACTTCTTGAAATTCTTTCCACTTTGGCTCCCTTGAGTCGAACCTTCACCTTTATTCACAAACTTTCTCTTCTTGTTATCCTTCTCCTTCTGGTTCTGATCACTTTCTCCTTCAATCACCATTGCCTTCTGGACCACTTCAGCATATGTGGCCAATTCAAAAGCAGCCACTCTGCTTCGTAGCCAAGGCTTCAATCCTTGTTGAAATCTCTTCGCTCTTTTCTCGTCCGTGTCCACATAATCTCCCACGAACCTTGCTAATTCTGTAAACTTCTTTTCATATTCCCCAACAGTCATTCCCTCTTGCTTCAATTCAAAGAACTTTAACTCCATCTGAGTTTGCATATACCTTGGAAAGTACTTGTCTAGAAAGATCTTCTTAAATCTATCCCAAGCAATAACATCTCCTTCTTCTAAAGCACGGGCGGACTCCCACCAGTAGTTTGCTTCATCTTTCAGAAAATAAGAGGCATATTCAACTTTCTTATCATCAGTTACAACAGCCAAGGTGAAAGCCTTCTCCATCTCCTTTAGCCAGGATTGAGCTTCAACAGGGTCTTGAGTTCCTCGGAACTCGGGTGGTTTCACAGCTTGAAAAGATTTGAAAGTAGTAGGTGGTGGTGGTGCTTGTTGTTGTTGCTGGAGTTGTTGTTGAAGTAATTGTTGTTGTTGAGCAAGGGTGACAGATTGTTGGTGAAGAAGTTGCATAAGTTGAGCCAAGGTTGGTGGTGGTTCTTCAGTATTTTCATTGGTGGTGTTGCGGGCTCTTCGAGGAGGCATGATTCTGAATGTAGACAAGAAAAGCTTATTCACAGTTCAATATATGTATACAAGTTATATCAAAGGGAAAGTATTGGGTACAAAGGTATTATTCAAAGGTTATTCACATGGTAAAGGTCTATGGTAATTATTATGGCATCATGGTATGTGTGTGTATTATTAGAGTCTAAGGTATCATATTGCAAAGGTACAATTATTCGGTCAAAGTCATATCATGGTATATTGGAAAAGTTTAAACATGATCAAGTTCTAAAGGTTTAACATGGCAATTTCTGTCTAAGCATGGTATATATGTAATGACAAGATGAGATAAATAGTCAAAGTGCGAGATTAAACATTAGTTCAAATGATAAGTACGGAACAGTACGAACGGAAATAAAGTGCAAATAAAAGTCTTCCCGAAACAATCCGGGGGTACAAGTACGAAATGGAAAGTCAAAGTACAGATAACATGATAACGGAAATAAAATAGACTAAGGAATAGTCTAGGGGGATGGTGATGATGCTGGTGAAGCTGATGGACTGGCACCTGGCTCACGGAGACTGCTAATCACACGGCGGAGCTCGTCAGTAATGGCGGTCAAAGTGATACGGCTCTCACGCTCGCGGTAGGGTGGAATAGCTGCCAAACGGTCCTCGGCCATGCGAATGATCTCCTCGATCCTAGCAATCAAACGGGGACGGTTGCCCTCATCATCAAAGTCCTCACGGTACAGCTGGTCAATCCGGTGCTGGAGAATCGTGTTCTGGCCCTCAAGTCGGTCAGTAAGCCTCACCATCTGCTCGTAAAGCGGGAACGGAACAGTAGTCGGGAATCCGGGACTAGAAGATGACGATGTCTGCCAACAGTTATATATATATATACACGCGGTTATAGTCAAAAGGGTGAGAAAACTTAAAAGATTCTAACGCCCCAAATCCCACATGATCTAAGTTCATCTTAATCCTCTAAATCCTATCTTATATTCATTTATCCTATGTTGTTCAGTGACTCAAACCTGTCGCTCTGATACCAACTGTGACGGACCCAACATAATTAACCGACTAAAGCATGCATAAACGATAAATAAACTAGAATTATAGAGTTACGAAATATTAGAACTAAAATCTAAATCCACAATCCCCGGATCACCAGGAATGAGTATGAACAACAACTAAAGTTATTACAACCCAAATAGAAATCCAAATCAAGTCTAAGTCATACTACAGTTTTTAAATCCCAAAAGATTAGAAGAAATTAACTAGGGAACTACGAGTTCCCAACCTGCTCCATCATACGGCGGTAAGCAATCCCGTTGCCTGAGGTGGATTTACGTGCGGTCTGCTTGAAACGGGCCATTCTCGGGTTTCACTGAAGGGTTATAACAACAACAATATATATATGAGCATAAAGCTCAGCAAGTGAAAGCAGTAATAAGACAGTCCACAATATGCAATATAATCAAGTGCAAAAGCAACAATAGATATCACAAGGTATAAACACAAGTAAAGGTGCAATGTGGGATATCAATTTATTGGAATTGGAAACACACAGCGCTACGAGCATTGAGGGGTGATCAGCCCACACCAAGCTCCGAACCACATAAAGTGATTCAACCAGGGAGGATCCTCGGCACACATTGGCCATAAACAGACATCAGGCTCCCCGCTACTGATGCTGCAATAATTGACTGGCGCCTCAGTCTTATAAAATTATTAACCAATTCCTTTTAAGGTCATTTCAAATCAAATCATTTTCAGAAAAGGGGTCTTGATCAAAGACAAGTTATAAGCAAGGGTGTTTTCAAAATACAAGTGATCTTTCAAAAGTAAAGGATGTTATTAAGATCAGGGTTCCAAATGAGATAATTCAGGTTAATGTGGGGTATCAAGTTCTCATTTATTCATCAAGGGACTATTGGAGTATAATCATGTGGGTGTAGGGTAATATCACATGAAAAGGTAATTCAAATGTTAAGGGTATTATTGGAATCCAAAGTGATGATCATGAGGGGTGACAAGGTAATTCAGTCCTAAGTAAACAGTAATTCAACGTTCACAGGTATACAATCATAAAGCAAGTATAAAGGAAGAGTTTCACTTGCCTGGATAAAGCTTACTGCACTCTTGTATAGATGCTTCTAGGGGTTCCTTGCCTGGCCTCCTACTTGCACCTATAATTAATAGTATCCTCGTCACTAACTACCCTTTCGCGTATAAATGTATATACATATATATATAAATAAATATATATACATATATATTAAATATACACTTAAACTTAATTAAAACAAGTAACATAATCATCAAGTAATGCACATAACAAGTAAAGCATGGCATTTAGTTACTTAACTTATATCACTTATTAATCTCTAATTATTCCTAAGTCAATTAAGCATTTAATCAAGTAGCACATAAGGTCTAAGACCAATACCTCCCAATCATACTCTACTGACCTCAAATTAACAAATTAATAGTAAGGCACACTTGTGCCCCACCTCCCAAGACTTATAAGTGAAGTGCAACCTAAGTGACTCACTAGTATGCTTACCTTGGCACCACTTGGAGTGCCTTGGTAAAAGAATGCATCTACACTAAGTGAATTGACTTAAACTAACTTGCACTCTCTAATATGACTTAAAACTAACTCATGAACTCAATATGAGGTCAAGGCCTCACTGATGACACACTAAAATGCAATGCATACTAAGTTGGTACTAGAATGTGACTCCATGTGTGACACTTGTGTTCTTTAGTGGAAATGAGGCATCTCCACTTAGGGTATTGACTCCAAACCAATTTCTAAAGGTTGACACAATCTTAAACTAATATTATGAAGTGGTGTGACTCAAAGGCTTTGCCTATATAGGTCCTTAAAAACTAGTGTACCTAAAGTGACCATTCTGCCTTGGCAGTTTGGCACCTCTTGGGGGTTTTGACAAAAACAAGTGTTTCCACTATGTGCCTTGGTGAAATTGTGACTCTACTGGATACTTAAGACTTAAATCTAAGTTGTGCACTTGGAATGACACTAAGGCCTTGCTCAGGCCTCCTTGGGCCTCTAAACAAAGTTGGCACAGAGCACCCTGCCCTGCTGTGGGGACTGCCATGAACTTACCAACTTGAGACTCACTAATCTCACTCACTACACCAATAAAATGACTCAAATAGCTTCCTAATACTTCCCTAAGCTCATCTAAATCAAGGCCCCATGAGGGCCTCATCATTGACAAGGTTTTTAACACTCAAAAGTGCAAATGACACAATTGTGCCCTGTTCTGGGGTGTACTCTGAAATGTGTGTGTGCATCTATGTAAATGATGGTTTTTGTGACTTTTAAAGCTACTGGAGACTTGTATACATCAAGTCCCAACTCCAGGAGACTTGGGCCTATGAGGGCCTAAGCATGACACTTCCATTCCACTAGTTTTCTAAGGTGTAAAAATCTGTCATGGTGTGTGTGTGACTCCTTCCACCTTAACACCCTCCAAAACTCCATATACCAACAAACCAAGCCACAAATCCTACCCTACAATATACATGCACCTACTGACTAGCTACTCCAAGCAAGATATCACAAAATCCAACCTCATATAAGCATAAAACCGAGGCATTTGTAGAGCAAAAACAGAGCAGAATTTCAGGAGCAGTTTTTAAGCACTTTCCAAGCCAATGCACATACATACAAGTTTATTAATCATCAAAACTAAACATAATACATCAAGACACCATCTACATTATCATTTTATGGCAAAAACCGAAACATGCATTGATCAAAAACCAAGTTAAAAGCTCCAAATCATCACATATAACACCCATTCGAATATCATGGCCTAAGATCACTAGTTTCACATGGTTCTTGTATAAATCATAACATGCAAGGTCTAAAACTTTGTAAAACACATTGTAAAGGATCAAAACTTCTTGAAACCATATCAAAACATCACACCATTTCGAATTTTAAGGCATGAAAACAACCCATTTCCTTCGGCTCCCTTGAGGGTCATTGACGAAGGTGATGAAGCAAGTGTATTTCGGCCAAATGGAGGTATAACCTCCACCAAAATCACATCAAGCTCATCATCTAGGAACCCCTGAAATGGTGACTCTAAGTCCATAAGAACTAAAGCCCCATTCCGGTTCCAAGTGACACATGCAAGCCAAGTCTAACCTTGAGAGAGAAGATACAAGTGTGGGTGATGAAGATCTTGGCAAGACAAGCTTGATTCTTGAAGAAGATGAAGAAATCGGCAATGGAGGAGGGTTTAGAGAGAGAGAGCCGAGAGGAGAGGTGAGGGAGAGAGAAGAGAGAGATGAGAGAAGTGGGTTTGATTTTAGTTGGTGTGTATGAATGAGTGAAGTGTGGAAGTATGTAATATTTTGTTCTCTTGTGTTTTGACTTGACCAACTAGTGGTAGTGGAATGTAGAAATGACTAGCTTGTCCTCTCTTCAAGTGTTGGTGTAAAATGCATGCAAGGGTAATGTAGACATTTGATAATTAATAAAAGTGTGATTAAAAAGATATTAAAAGAATGAGTTTTAGTAAATAAAGTACAAATCGATAAATCATGAAATTAATATCACAAATAATATGAGATTTTAGAAGTTTAATAAAATAGTTTTCACAAATTTTGGACAAGAAATGAATTTTAAAAGAAATATTACAAGTAGAGCTCTAATAGTCACATTTCACATAAATATAAAACACGAATATAATACACGTAAAATCTCGAGAAGAATATATATACCAAACGCTATTTTACAAGTTAAAGTTTATCGGCTACTCGCAATTTATCAAATATCACTAAATCGCATATATCTCTATTATTATTTAATCGGGTAACGGCAACGATCACATTTATTAATGTAAAGCCAAAACCGTCGCAACTAGTAATATTATTTAATCGCGTAGCGAGAATTATTCGCCAAAAGTCATATAAGTACATTATAACGACATACGAAAGTCATGTAACGATAAACGAGTCAAATTCACATAGTTTGGCAATTAAGACACGAAATTTTATATATCACCAAAATGAAATACTGTAATATATATAAGTCAAATATTACAGGCGTTACACCTTAAGGGACTCTTCACCTCTCGAAGGTGAACGGAAATCTGTTTCTGAGCCCTTCATATCAGGAAGTGTGCCAGTTATCGAGGACTTGTCACAAAGTCATTCGCTGTCAAAGGCAGTTGTGGGAAACCAGGGTGCTTCGCCTATTCAAGGATCACATCCTTCGAGCCCTGTGTCTACCCACCCTGAGATTCCAACTCAGGATCCAACTAAGGACTCACTACCTTCGAGTAGTTGGCAACTTGCTTCTTATGACTCAGATTCATCTGACGAGGAAACTGAGGACGAAGGCTCACGAACCTTCATTGCACCTTCTGTGACCTCTCTAGAAGAGGCTAAGAAGATTTCTTCTGCAGGTACATTTAAGGATGCTGGAACTTCTTTGAGTGAGAGGGAAACACCTACAGAACTTGCTATACGGAAACCCTCTGACCCACTGAGTGTTCTAGCTTTGAGTGAAACGAGAGAAACACCTACAGAACGAACAAGTGAGAACCCAACAGCCCAACCTACACTTGAATCTGCAATTCCAACTGTATCTGTGACAGAATTTGAAGCTCTGAAGTTCAAAGTTCAACATCTTGAAGCTGAGAATCTTGTTCTACGGGAGGAGTTAGTGGAGATTAAATCTACTATGGAACAAAGGTTGGCTGCTCTAGAAGCTAAGTTGTTGGCATCTCAACCTTCCAGAGAGGATTACTCAACTGAGGGGGAGAGAGCAGCAGAAAAAGCAAGAGGAAAAAGGGTGATCACAGGGGTGTCTGAAGAATTGATTGACTCTGCTCTTAGAGATCAATTCAGTTACAGTCATGACGAGTGCATCCCTGAGTTTGTTGATGACAGGGTGATAAGGATGGTTGGTGCTGATGATGATGATGATCTGGAAGAAGGTGAAATCCCAGACAAGGAAGTCTTTGCTGATGAACTGGCATATCACAATGACATCTTCCCTCCTGAAGAGTTTGAAATTGCAAATCCTCAAGATATTGCTGATGTCTCTAGGGATTTTGCTGAGCAAAGGAGAGTGAGGGAGAAGTTAGAAAACCAAAGACGGATTCGTAGGGAAAGGAGACTTGCCAACTTACACAAAGATGGAGATGAATGGGATATTGCCAGAGCTGTGTTTGATTTCCCAGAGGTCACTCAGGAAAATAATGATGACGAAGTAAAAGATATCTTTGACTCCTTCAGGAACAACTACAAGGATCTACATGATTATCACGAGGTGTTAAATGATATCATTTCTACTGTGTCAGTTGCTGTTCTTCCAAGAAGAGGATGGATGATCAACATATCATTTGAGCTAAAGAAGGAAGGCCATGGACTCAAACATGTGTCAAGTTAATTTCTCAGAGATCTCTCTCTGATTGAGTTGTTTGTGGTAAGGAATAAGGTCATTTCAACCGGGAAGAAGCATAATGAAGTATTCAGAGATATGGTGGAAGAATGGATCACTGATATTGGTCTAGAAATTCATGACAAGCCTTCAGTTATCAAGTATTTCAAGGATGGTATGATTCAGAGTATTGGACTCACTGATGAAGCATTGTCAACTTACAATCCTCGTATACTGAAATATCTGGAAGCTCAAGTCAGAGAAAAGTGCTAAAGGACAAGCAAGGGAAGACTAACTGCTGAATTGCTATATGCTTATCGTCTAAACTTTGCTGCTCTTAGAGACTTGGACTTAACAGCCATCAATCGTCAACCACCATATCCATTGCCTCCACTCAACCCTGAAGTACCTGAGAATCCAAATGCTCATGTTGTCACTTACAATCCAACATCCATTATATTCAAAAAGAAGAAAGACTCTGAGGCCATTGCTATACCACTTACAGAGATTGGAAAATTCTCCTCCAAAAGAATTATTCGTGCAATTGCTGCTGTTAAGTGGTCAGTAGTAAAAGAAGACAAGAGTGTGCTCAAAGATGTGATTGATCTTCTGGAGATAAGGAAAGCTGTAGAGACTATTCACAACACTTCAAAGGTTCGTGCTCATCCATCAAGAGTCATCATGAAAATTGAAGGAATGGAGCTGAATATCACTTTTAAGAAGCTGAAGAAGATGGTCCATCTACAAACTTTAGAGAAGATGAAGAAAAATCTGGAGCAAGTGGCACTGAGTACCATAACTGCAAGGATTGAAGAAATTGAGAATAAACTCACTCAGAAGAGAGTAGAGGAAGCTGCAAAGAGGAGAGCTGAGCTCATCTGATGAATGCAAGAGCCAAGAAGCCAAGGAAAGATTAGTTCAGGCTAGAGGAACAATGGCTGCTTGTATTTACTTTTGATTTCTGGAAAGTGTAAGATATTATCCAGACTGTACTTAGTATTATTTCCTGTTTAAATTAGTATGCTTTTTCATTGTGTCAGTTGAGTTATCCTCTTAAAGGATTTGCTTGTCGAACTCTAACAATCAAATAGGGGGAGATTGTAAAGCATAATGTAAAGTAAATGTAATTACGATAACTCAACACAACAAAAGACAGGAAAAAATACGTAAGTATAATACAGGAATCTACAGGTTGGAGATTCGATACGAACAGACAAAGACAATCAAGATATCTTAGACGAGCATCAGTCCACTGGAAGAAGTTCATTAACATGTTCAAGCCTCAGTGAAGAATAAAGCACAATCAGTTTCTGCTATCAAGATTGCCTGAAGATCAAGTATCAAAGACCAGAAGATTCCAGTATATTTAATTTGATTATTTATAATCAAATTTATCGAAGCAACAACTAACCCGGAATGACTGATCAAGTATATTATCAAGCAAAAGAATTCAAGGGATTATTTCAGTTCGAGTCATTCGTGAACCAGACCAGTGCACAGGACGTCAGGACATACGAAAGTATTCAGTGGATTCGATCAACGAATTAATTGATCAAGTCAATTGAGCTGTTTCAGAAAGTGACTTCAGGGAATTGTATCTAACTGTTTATATATATATATAGATATATATATATATATATATATATATATATATATATATATATGTATATATATATATGTATATATATATATATATATATATATATATATATATATATATATATGTATATATATATGTATATATATATATATTTATATGTATATATATATATGTATATATATATATATATATATTTATATATGTGATATTAATTGATTATTACTTGAATAAGCAATTAATTCAAGTAATTATTAAATCAATTAATAATATATATAAATATACATATGTATATGATACAAAAAGAAATTCCAGGTCAACTCAGTCAACTGAAAGACAACAAGGAGAAAAGGGGCGCAAGTTTGATTTACTTAGAAATCTTTCTAAGTACCACTACAGTGAAGATGTACTACTCTGGAGGTCAAAGCGCAACCTTTGACTTAGTCAAGGTTTGCACCTTTGACCCCCTAAAGAAGAAAAGCGCAACTCCTTGAAATTAACTAACTCATTTGCCTACAGTGGAGTCACCACAGCATTGGAGCGCAACCTTTGACCAAGTCAAAGGTTGCGACTCCCATTCATATCTCAAGCGCAACTTCAGAAATCTGTCTAAGGCATCACTGTGGAGCACTGTAGTGCGCAAACTTTGACCTGGTGGGCGTTAACTTTGACTCTCACAAGTGAAGCAACTGTTATATACATATATGTGTATATGGAGCGCAACTTAGCTATACATATATTTATATATATATATATGTATATGAAAGTGGCGCCTTCTCCTGTGTTCATAGGAGTTAGATTTATTTTTATAAATCTAATCCGTCCTGAACGAACTCAAGTCGTCCAGGACGAACTCGTTAACCATGGTTAGTTGTTGGAAAGCCTATAAATAGAGGTTGATGTTTTCATTTGAAAACAACTACACACTTTGTAAGTGCACACACTATACACATTCTCGAGAGTTAAATTAGAATATCGTTTTTATCGAGAGTTTGTATTAGAGTGATTGTAGTCTCTGCAGCTGACACTTGTGTTGGAATTTGTAGCACCCGAGGATTATTTCTAATACAAAGAATATTCCCCGACTTGCTGGAGTTGTTTATTTACGATTGATTTAACATGGACTGAAACAGAATTATCCGCAATTAAATTAAATCGAAGAAATTGGTATAGACGTATTCAACCCCCCCTTCTACGTCTGATTGGACCCGACACGCAGAGAAATCCTTCTTGATACCAAGAGCCTCACAAAACTCTCGCAAATCCTTGATGTCGAACTGCATGCCATTATCAAATATGAGCTTGTAGGGGTCCCATAACGGCACACAATGGATTTGTGCACAAAGTCCTTAATCTATTTTGCAGATATTGTAGCTACAGGCTCAGCTTCTGCCCACTTGGTGAAGTATTCCATGACCATCACAACATATTTGATACCCCCTTGGCCTTGGGTAGTTCACAAATCAAGTCAATGCCCCACATTGAAAAGGGCCAAGGGCTAGAGAGGGAGGTGCGTCTAGTGGCAGGAGAGTTACAGTAATTGACATACCTTTGGCATTTGTCACAGGCACAAGCAAAATTCTAAACATCTTGTCTGATAGTGGGCCAATAGTACCCTTGGTGCACAATTTTCTGAGCGAGGGATCCGCCCCCGAGTGATTGCCACAAATTTCAGTCTATCTGGCACGATTCCCGTTCTAGGGACTAGTACTTTCACTAGATTTTTGTTAAAAAGTCGTACAAGATAAATTTATTATTTTCTGATTATTTTTTTACATGACTAAAATTACTGGGTATTAACATCCATACGGTTGGATCATTGAAAAATTGATTTCAGAAAATATTTCAGTCATTCTCGCACGATTCCCGTTTAAGGGACTAGTATTTTCACTAGATTTTCGTTAAAAAGTCATACAAGATAAATTTATTATTTTTTGATTATTTTTTACATCCCTAAAATAAGTGGGTATTAACATCCGTACGGTTGGATCATTGAAAAATTGATATCAAAAAATATATCAGACAATCTGGCTCGATTCACGTTTTAGGTACTAGTACTTTCACTAGATTCTTATTATAAAGTCTTACAATATAAGTTATTTATTTTTTGACTATTTTATTAAATGACTAAAATAAGTGGGTATTAACATCCGTACTGTTGGATCATTGAAAAATTGATTTTAAAAAATATTTCAATCAATATGACACGATTCCTGATATAGGGACTAGTACTTTCACTAGATTATTATTAAAAAGTCTTACAAGATAAATTTATTATTTTTGATTATTTTTTAACATGACTAAATTTTAATTCACACAAAAAAATCAATCAAAAATAATATTTTTAACTACCCGGTCAAAGCACTTAAAAGTATGTGTCAAAAGTCAGAGCGTCAAATTATAAAAAATAGAGGGAGTATGAAACTATCAGTTGAACTACTAACCTTATAATTGTTGCCAAAAAAATTCCGACAATTTTGATATGACTTACTCTTTTAATTTTCGTATCAACTACATAGAATTTCAATATATTAGATTTTTATTGTTAATTTAAAATATTAGATGATTATTACTTTGATACAGTATGTTATAATATTGACTTGTTATAAAATTTAAATTTTTTATCATTAGTTTTATGAGCTTGTTGATTAAGAATTTTAATGATTTTTCATTTAATTATTTTAAACCAGATCTCAAACAAATGATTTTTTAGAATATCAAATAGCAAAAAGAGAGTAGATATGAGTTAAGATCAAGTTCAAAAAAATATGAAATATTTAGCTTAATTAGTTGTTTAGTTACTTATTTAGCTTTGCGCAAACTCATATTTTTAAATATTTTTATACACGTATTTTTTAGGGGTGAGCAATCTGTAATATAATGTTCAATTGTTATAGATCAAATCAGATATTTGATATTCTGGATAATGAACAAACTATTCATATTCAAGTTCCATTTAATTAGATATTAGTTTTAACCATCTCGCGTCGGATTATCCGGTCCAGAATTAATAATATTTTATCAGTTTAATTTGTAAATGATTAATTAATTTAATTTTGGTTTGAATCATTTTATTTAACTGGTATGTTATATATTGATTGATGGCATATTAAAAATTATAGTCTTAAGACTTTAATATAAATAATTTATTTCTCTGTGTTATTTTATTTTAACCAAGTAAAATTTATAACTCAATTATTTTTAGTAGGTTTCGTAAACGCTTTTTATTATTATTTGGTTGACTTTTGATTAACAACATAGAATTTTTCTATATTCACATTTTTATCACAAGTTATAATATTTCAAATTCATATTTAATCAAAATTATATCATTTAGATATATTTTCTAGCACCAAATTGATGTCTTTGTCACTATTCTTATATCTATAATTTTTAAAGAAAATTTACACGTTGAATTCTAAATTTATAAGTTTAAAATAAAAATATTCTAAATAAGAATAAATTTTCGGTTACTTTATTTCGTGTTCTCCAAAATATTGTAATCTCTTTATAAATCACCTTTTATAATAAAAAAATAATATGGCATAGTCCATGTTGAAAATCCATCAATTTTTCCTTTTAAAGATGCTCACTGTAAAATTAGGTTTTGTGCTTATTTCTCACATTCATGCCTTAAAATTTCTATAATATTGTATTGGTACACGTTTAAACTATTATTCGAATATGAATTTTATCTATTTTCAGAAATCTGAATCATGGTTCAAGCCCAATTATTCAGATTCTTTTTCTACTTATAATTTATTTACGTAAATAAATAATTTATAGATAGTAATGCATCATGTAAACAATATATGAGACTTAGCTGAATTAATAACTTATCTCAAATAAATAAGATATTGAAGAGAATATAAATACAACCGTTTTAATGTATGTGGTTAGTGCTTTTGAATAAAAAATTAATTGCTTGTGTAGCTCAAGTGGTTTTAGTGATGCATCTGCATTGGAGAGGTCTTGGGCTTAAGTCTTATCAATAACATATTTTCATGTATGAACAGGAAGGAGGCTTGACATGCAAAAAATAGACCATAATAAATTTATCTACATTTAGTGACAGTTTTGGTACAGCCACTTCGACTTTTTCTGATAAAAACCCGGCTTTTACATTTCTTGACCTATTTGTGTAAAAAATCAGAAGCACTTATAAAAAGCTGAGAATGCTAGCTTTTGTTTCAGGACTTCTGCTTATTTTCCAAACAGTTTAATCACTTATAAGTTTTAATTTAATTCACACGTCTAGTTCACTTATTTGCTTTAATTAAGAAGCATTTTTTTAAAATTTACTCAAACGGTCTCTTAATCCATTTTAAAAGGCTCATACTAAATAGCCAGGTACTGCAGAAGAAAAAACTGCAAAATCCGATCCAATTTATCGTAATCGATTAGTTAACATGTTGGTTAACCGTATTCTGAAACACGGAAAAAAATCATTGGCTTATCAAATTATCTATCGAGCCGTGAAAAAGATTCAACAAAAGACAGAAACAAATCCACTATCTGTTTTACGTCAAGCAATACGTGGAGTAACTCCCGATATAGCAGTAAAAGCAAGACGTGTAGGTGAATCGACTCATCAAGTTCCCATTGAAATAGGATCCACACAAGGAAAAGCACTTGCCATTCGTTGGTTATTAGCGGATACATAGAAATATTATACCTTGGAAAAGGACAATATATTCTGGACAGAAAAACTTAAATTGAATAGAGTAACTTGATAAAAAATAAAGGGAGTGTTTGGCCGGCTTTAAAAAATCGATTTTTTGGTTTACGAGTTAGAAGCACTTATTTATACCGTTTGTATAACAAGTCAAGAATCACTTATAAGAAGTTGAGAATACTGTGGATGTTTGGTTTGCAGATATAGCGACTTCTTTTAAGTACCCAATTGAGAAGCCTAACCAGTGTTTGGGAAAAAAAACTCTTTTTGAAATTATACACCTAGAGGGGGGTGAATAGGTGTTATGGCTAATATACCGATTTTTAAATGTTACCGAATAATTAAACTGTCAAAAACAGCCTACTGTTAAGTTTCAGAGTAAGTAGTCAGCTAGCTATCACTATAAATGCAGTGCAGAAAATATAAAAGCAGTAAGGTAGCAACACAGAGAATTTTAGCCAGGTTCGACCCCTAACCCTATTGGTCTACATCATGGTCCCCTACCAACTGGTAAGAGATTATATTATTAATCGAGAAATATCAACGATTACAAGATTCAATACTATAACTCCCTTCAACCCTTGTTCATGTTATCAGCCTGCTCAAATCCCTGAACCACGAACCAAAAGCCTACCAAGACCTATACTTCCCAAGTACTCCCTCTGTTAGGATATAACAGACGCTTTAGAAAAAGTGGGTTGTTATTTTATATTAGTCGTTATCCTTTTCCAAAAGAGTATTAAAGGTATATATTTATGTTTTACACTTAGTTTTATAAGTCAGTCAACTTCAAAAAACTCAACACTTATTAACATAATAAATAACTTTCACCTACCATCTAACTCTATTACTTTAAAATCATATCTTACTATAGGTTTTTCTATGTCAATATTTTCTTTCTTTCTATCTTTCTTTGTGTACAATGAATTTTAATGAACAATCTCAAAAACAAAACGAAGGAAAATTGGAAGCAAAGAAGCAAGTTTATATGAATAGAGAAGATGATTTCCAAGACAAATCTGATAGCAAAAGGACTTCACAAAGAGGTAATTATCATGTTAGAAATATATTTTCCAGTGATAACACCATTTTTACTACAGCCTCAGCAAAACATTGAAGAAGAAGAAGAAGAAAAACTTTTGGTGAAAGCTCCACCGCACAATTATGAGAAAAAGAGTTTGATGAAAGATTCACATGAGAACAACAAAAATGTAAATTATGGAATTGATTTGAATATGCCTCCACAAGAATGAATTATTGCAAAAACATTATTTATAAAATATTTGATGAGATAATTGTGAAGTATTGCACAAATATTTTTTGATTTTGATTTAGATATTTTGTTTGTCAGATACAATTTTTTTGTATACATATGTTTGACGTATATGAAATTTTTAATCTATTAAAGTAAATTTGTGCTAGTGCTAGCATGTGGAATCTGAGGCTGTTTTCGTAATTTCCCATGTGTTTTTGGGTAAATGGGTCGATCTTGGATTATCCATACAGATCCATGAACCTATGGATTAATCTACTTGCCAGTAACATTCATATTTAAATTTCATCTTAAAACTAGTTCCTCAAATCTTGCATTCTTTGTAGCTTACTTCCTTTTTACCTATGGCGCCATGAACACCTAAGAACGTTCAAAGTATTAGGAGACCATGTTACCTTTTTCAGCTTGATTATCTACCATTTTCGGTCCATGATTTTTCCGCCGATGGACGATCGAACGAGTTTCAGAGTATTTAAAAACTATTTCCGGGATATTATGTTGTTTTGAATCATTCACCGATTTCTTCTATCCTTTTCGTGTTTGATGTTGCAGAAGAGAGTGATTGTGATAACGTATACGTTTGAGCAGACTGCTTTTCATTCAAATTCAATATTATCGACATCTGCATTGTAATCGAAGTCTCTCACTGCGATGTTTAGCCTCAATCAATAGTTGCGTAAGTGTTCGACTTTTTTACAAGTACTTATGGACGACACTGGAAGAGGTATTCATGATATTGCCGTGTATTGCATCCCATGATTGTATATTTATATTGTATAATTACCTCTCGCAAACCTTTGTCCTATTTGCAGTTTTAAAGCGGCCTGTAGAGGTCGGCGAGGTTTCTCCCTCAGCCCCAAAACATGTTAGTTGTGACTCTTTTATCCATTTTGTTCAAGTTCCCAAACGCTATATGAGTGGAATGGATAATTTTCTGGGTTATAATACACATTAGTTAAGGGTTCGTTCTGATTGTGCCAACAGCTTTTCTGCTATACTTGGTGAGTAAATCTAGCTGCATAATTTTTTGGATATGCTCTGAGTAATTTTTGCAAAAGTTTTACACACTGCATCATTCTAGGACAAGGCTACACCTGCTATCCATTTGTTCCCTACTCAAGGCATTTAAATACGCAATACTCCAATCCATAATGTTTTGATGTACTGTTGTTCAAGTATTTGAACACTTTGTCTCATGTAAATAAGTTTTTTCTCCTCTCCAGATAAAAGATGTCAAAAGGAAAATAACATTGGATCACCTGCGGTTCCAAGCAATGGTTTTCTCTTGAGCGTGCTTTACCTTCAAATTCCATCTTACTTTTTTCCTGCATTGAGACGATAACATATGACTATTTGTGTTCTTTAATCAAGGTGTTAGGCGTCGGATGAATCCCATCGAAAAGTTTGCATTACATGGTGTTTCTCCAGTCTCCGATCCGGTTATTGGCACTGACAAATCTCAGCATAAACAGAGTAAGAATTTTTGTTGCTGATTTTTTAAATAACCTTACTCTGACTACTATTTTTTAAATAGTGCATACATACTTTTATAAATGAAACCTACGATCACAGGTCACACGGTTATTGAAACATGTCCCATTAGATCCCGTGCAAGACACACCGTTACGCGTTAAGGATCAAAATGTGACGATGCAATTGAGCTCGAGTTTTGCAAAATCATGCATCACAGGTGATGGATATGCTTTTACAATTGGAATATTTATTATTAAGCATGTGAATATTTATAACAAGTAAGTTTGTTATTCCCAGAAAAATTCCATAGTGTTAATTCAGTACCTAAAAGTGTGGCAAGAAATATAAATCCATTTCAGTCCTGGGGCTCATCAGGTACCATTTATTGATATTATAATGCAGTTTGCGCAGATGTAGTGTCGGCTTTCTGTTAATTATTAATTGGTTCAGAGGTCACAAATAAATCTTCCATGGTTTATGTAGGTCGTGCTACATTCCCAAATCCCAATAACAGACGTTAATTCCTAAACTATTGCCTGGTATTTTTTGCTTTTCATTGGAGTTCCATTTTTGGAAACAGGCTAGACCCAGTTGATGTGTCCTTCTGAGCGCTTAATCTTTGCTTCTCGATTCAACTCATCGTTCTCGAACCATCGTTCTGTTTAGACGACAATCTATATTCGAAGATATCAAGCCAGAGGTTTTTTAAAATGCGTGGTTCAGGTGACATGATTTGTTTGTATGCACACAAGCTTAATTCAAGATAATTATCTTTAATTTTGGACAGGTGTTTATTGTTTCATCACAGAATCTGGACGTAAGAGGACGTCCCTCTAACCACACTCTCCTGCTTCGTCAAAGAACGATAGGTATAGTTTTGTTATCCCACTCCTTCCCTGGAGACTTTGTTTTGATCTCACTGTTTGTTGTAATATATGCAGTGTTAATGGATACAACAGGTCAACCTAACTTTGGATAGTTGCTTATTGTTTGATCACAGGTCAGTATTTCTTTTTTTATATATGATTTTATTGATGTGTTATTATTTGTGTTCATTATAGATGTTAAGTATTGTTTTGGTGATGAAGCAATTAATCGGATGCAGACAAGAGCTCAATTGTGGAGTTGCATAGTTGGTAATAATAGTCTGCCTTATCTCTTTCCTTAATTTTTTTTCCTTTTCCGTTTGTAGTTTTTTTATGATTCTTTCCAGTTTTTATTCGGATTAACAACAGGCACCTAATTGTAGTTTTCTTATGATTCTTTCCAGCTGTTTGAATGAACTTTGCGTGTTTGAATGAAGTTCTCAAACGCCGAATGAATCCCGTAGAGAAGTTTGCAAATCAAAATACATCTCAAGGATGTGTTCCTAGTGCTGGACTTAATTAGAGATCAAATATAATTAGTAAGACTGTGATTGTTAAATTCATACTTATAGCTTCCATACCTTTGTTATCTTTTATACTTTAACCAGTTTTTATGTTGTTTCAGGACAAAGGAGACGACACAGAACTCATCTCCTTCTGTTCATAATGATGTTGCTGATCATCAGGTTTCTGCTTCAAGTGAAAACAAGGATCCCACTACTGAAAAGATCTCTGGCGGGCAGATTCACAGGTTATGTCTGGAGCATAGTTTTCCATATCATAAACACACAAGTTTGATTATATAGTTTTCTAACTAATAATCACTAAGCAGGGAACTTTAGAAGATTGGCTTCAATTCTGTGTGTAGATCCTAAGAACAGAATAAGGATCATTTTCCCACTGAGTATTCTCTAATGATCTCATGCTATAAGGGATCCTCCGGTCATTGTTCTTGCACTTATCGGAAGTATTATTCTGTCGCTGATCAATTCTATGGCATACTGCATAAGCATTGCAACAAAGTGCAGGTTGGACTGACTTAATTTTGTTTTCTATAACGATATCGTTGTTTTGGTAAAGAATACTGAACTGATAATTTAGCTTTATGCAGGCTGTTAGTTGTGATGAAGCATTCTTGGATGTCTCAGATCCTAAGATAGAGGATCATCAGTGTTTAGCTTCTATAATAAGGAAAGAGGTATTTGATACTACTGTTGCAAAACAAGTGTTGGCATTGCTGGAAATATGCTGATAAGGTATATCGGACACCATTTTTCTTTAATTTTTAGAGAACTTTGTTTTTTAAAGACCAGTTTAAACTATTCTACATAAACTATGATCTGCTCCTTTCTGATGCAAGTTTGTTTCTGTTGCTGATACAAAGAAAGAGCCCTTTTTTTTTGATGTGGGAGTTTTATTTTAACCTTTGAAGCCATGTCAATGAGTTCCATTGGCCGAAAGAATGATGTTGACAGGTTAGAGTCAAGTTTTATTACTCCCCAACTCCCGCAAAGTATTAGCAATACTAATGTGGGAATAATGCTCGACTAATGTGTTATTGCCCTGGAGTTAATTGTGCAGAGAATTTTGTACCTTAAAAGCTAAGCAAGACCAGTTAAGAATGATGGAGTCATTGATGAACATTTGTAGTTCATGTGTTTTACTGCTTTTAGCCAAGCCAAGTGCCATAACAGGCATGCACTCTTTTTCTGCTGGTTTGTTGATCAGGATTTTGTGTTTCATTAATATTACTCTTTGTTCAAGGATAGATGTTTGGATCTTGATTATGTATTTTTTGTCATGGTATAATGTTATGCTTTCATCTAAACTACATATTTTTCACTCATTTTCGCTCAGTCTGATGTTGGAGATTTTATTTTATTTGATTTGATTATTTTGAGCTATAATGAGCATTGTTCTTTTATTTTTATCGGTCTGGAGATTAGTACTCTGTATATTTCATGAAATATCCATTTTTTAGTCAAGAGTAGATGCTTGGCATGTGCACATTTTGTCATTGTATAATATTCTGTTTTTGGCTAAATTACATCTTTTCCGACTCAACTTTATTTACTTTGTTTAATGTATAATGTGGAATATTTGATTTTATTTTACAATAAATATATTTGTAATTTTAATATAATTGTGAGAGTTTTCTCTATTACATTTTAATTTACAAAACAATAGCACAAAAATAAAAGATTTTATTAATAAAAGTATATGACATTCTTAATAAAATATTAAAAAATTGATTAAGTCAAACATAATAATAAGTTATGCGGTCATAAGGATAAAATAATCTGATTAGCATTTATTTTTATTATATGGAATATAGATTGTCAAAGTATTGCAATTTTAATAATTTTTATTGACAATAAAAAAGATGACACATATTATACGATGAGATTTAAAATTATTATTGTTAAATTTTATAAGATAATCTATGTTTTTAACCTTTTCAATTATAGATAGTTAAATTTTAAACTAATACAAAATAAAATTTATGAAACCACTTACATTAATAAATTTATTATAAAATATTTACTTATTTTATAAAAAAATTCAGAAGATGAATCACACCGGAATAATTTTGTAGAAAAATTTTGTACATTTTAATGTGGAAGACTACAATCATAGTAATCAATAAATTAAAAAAGCAACAAAAAAGCAACCTTGGATCCAAAACAATCGATTTAATGTGGAAGACTACAGGCTCAAGTCGACTATATCCAGGACGATCACGACGAACAAATTCAAAGATTTGAGCGGGATAAGTATGAAGGTGGTGTTGTTTTGATTGAATATCCACGAAGTTATTAGAGATGGGGATGAGTTGGAGTTTTCGGTAAGGATTGTTTTGGCGGTTTTAGAAGTTACAAATTTCGAAGAGAGTTCGTAGTGTGGGTGTGGATTTGATTGTAATTGGTATCGGAGAGGGGAAGAGAGATGGATCGTGGTATTTGAATTAGTTCCCGTATTAGAGTGAAAAGGTTGTTTATAAAAAGGAGAGAGAGAGACACGCACTGAGAGGTTGTTTCTGTAGTGAGAAATGAAATGGTGAAAGTAGTATCTTGACAATTTAATTGATTATTATGCTCTTTTTTAGAAAAAATTCTGAAAAATAACTATACCCCGTGTGCATATCACCGGCATATTACTTGGCCAATTTTTTGAAAAACAAAAAAGGTGATTGTTGACAATGTTGAGGTAAAAATGAACCATGTTCATGACACTTATTTCTCAGCAGTTTCATGATTCAAAAGAAAATAAATTTTAGAATGACACTGAGGGATATCTTGCAAAGATCAAACATGTTATTGGAAATAGTTAACTTTTACCGTGGAGATTAGTAGCAATAATGTGTTATTGAGTAGTAAGATATTCAATGTCATGGATGCATGTGCCACAACCGAATCCAACTAAGCTTCAGCACATCAGACAATGGCTGGATTTGCGGCTTTTCGTGGGTCTGAAGCAGGGCTACAATTCTTTTTCCAACTGAACAACAACTTGAATGAAATGCTATGTATATTCGTTTTTGTATGAGAATATGATTACAACCACTTTATTGCATATACTTACATTCATGTTATATATGTTCTTAATTTTCTTGATTTGCAACTTTCATAATACAGTTGATTTGTCGGACTTGAGGATATACCAATTTCAGTGTTTTAATTTCTATTTTACATACGTTTGTTAGAAATTATTTAGCTAGGTAAATCTGTTTCACTCTAACTAAATTAGTTTTTGTTTCATTACTTTGCAGGAGTAAGTAAAATCAGTACGCAACTATGGGAGTATATCGGAGCTTGTATTGTTCGACGACATCATGCTTCTTCTTCTTGGCTTCTCATCATCTTTATATTTGTAATAAATAGATTGATTATGTCGTGTGTTTGGCAATTTCGAATTTGTATTTTCAGTCTTGCATTTGACATTTAATGTAGGTTTTGAACAAGAGTACGGTTATTCTTATTCGTGGATTTCTCTATTATTAGTTTGCAATTTTTATATTTATTATTCATTTTAATTAAATTTAGTTTTATCTATCAAAGCACATTATTCTTATTTCGTGTCTATTAAGTCTTTTAGATCACGCAAAAATTTAATAAACATATTACTTTTTGAACAAAATATCAATATTGATATTAATATCACAAGTAAAAAATAACACACATATTCGCAAAATATTAATATCACTTTAATTAATGTCTATAAATAATAATGTGATTCACTATATAATATATAATAATATTCGTTATTGAAACATTTATTAAAGACTTATCTTAATTATTTAAAATATAAATATAAAACCCGTGTGCGTAGCACGGGCATATTGATATATTCGTTATATTCGTTATTGAAACATTTATTAAAAACTTATCTTAATTTTTGTCGTATAGACTGTAAAAATACAAAGTACATTCAAAAGCTATTAATATTATTTTATATATTAATTTTACTTATACAACTAATAACTAATAACTAATAAATAATTATAATTTATTTTTTACAACGAAGTACATTCAAAACTTATTAAAATGAGTTATTGATTATTTTACGTCTTAGACAATTATAAATCTAAATAATGTCATCCATTATCGATAAATTATTTCTACAAAAGTGAATATGATGAATAACTTCAGACATTAGAAAGAAAAAAAAAGACAGAGTTTAAAATATTCGTATAAAACCCGTGTGCGTAGCACGGGCATATTGCTAGTTGAATATTAATTTATGAAGTGACCAAATAAACAAGAAGTATAAACGTTAGATTTAGGGATGGGTATATGTTTTATGTAAAATTTGTAGTAATGAGAAATATAGTATATGAATTGTTTTTTACTTATTCTGACTTGTTGACAAGAAATATGTAATAAAAAAATTTGTGTACAATATAATTGATAATCTTGTATCATAAATTATTTGATCGATGTAAAATTATGTAACAATTAATAATGTTATATCATAAAAATTTATATTTCAAAAAAAATATACACAATTGTTATTGAACTATTTTGGCTTGTTGACAAGATATATGTAATAAAAAAATTACAAGACAATAATATTACAATATAATATTAACATAAACAACATTTGTAAAATGAATATAGTTTCGATGTGAAATTTAGAAGATGTAAAATTATATAACAATTAATAATCTTGTATCATAAATATTTATATTTCAAAAAGATATGTATATAATTTGCTTTATAAAAGTGTGTTAAATTATTTATCTTGTTGACAAGAATCATAGAATATTTTTTTTTGATCGAAAGAATCATATAATTATATAATATATGTAGAATGTGAAATTTAGCTATGTAAAATTTTTGGACATGTTTTGTAGACTATGTAAAATCATTAAAAAAAAAAAAAAAAAACTAAGTCTCAAATCACATACTTCACTATAAAAATTCCACATGTTTTCATAAATAAATTCAATTTAATCAATGCAAAACTTGGTTAACAATGTTACATCTTATTTGAATGGGTAATATCCCCTGTCGCTGCAAAGCATCTTTGTTGATATGTGGAAGTTGATAATTGTTGACACCTTTCACTTTCATAGTCTCCCTCATACATAATTGTAATGTCAAAAATATACGATTCAACTTGTCAATGGGATAGGCTTCAAATGTTTCCTCTACGCCACGAACAATGTCAACTACTGTTCTTGCCGCCCTTTTGTACCTCAAGGATTGAAGTGCTCTGAAAATGCCCAAGTCCAAAACATTCATATCAGGAGAGTTTGGAGGTTGATACATTAAACGAATATCGAAACCATCTTGTTGTGCAACTTGACAAAACTCAACATCATTAGTATCCACATGAGTTTTTACATTATCTTGCTGAATGATTAATATAGGCTTATCAATGTCTTCACGTGGCCATTTTGCTCTAATATCAAGCAGCACCTTTTGAGTGAAAAAAGATCTTATAGTGTCTCTTTTAACTGAAGTCATAGCTTTTGTCTCAAGTGTTTCAGCAACTCTGTTTACACTACTCTGCTTGGCAGGCTCTTTTGTAACAAATGGGTAAATACCAATTTCCCCTAAAAAAAGTCACATTACCTTCACCATCAAATCTTGGACGAGCTACCGCTACTAGAAACATGACTTTGGTAATAAAACTTTTACTCTTGCAAGTACGATGAGGCTCCTCTTCATCCGTCAACATATAATAAGTCTCTGTTTTCTTTGACAAATCAAACCACTTTTCATCAATATGAACAATATTGAACCTATCAGCAAATTTTAGATCTTGCAAACTTTCTTTATCAAGCATAGATAGACAGAACTGCAATCTATTTTTCTTATTCTCCTCAGTTAAAAATGGTTTTGTAGAATTGGTGTGCCACCTTACATCACCCGATTGTAGATTTCTGTATATAATCCACGTGCTCACATTCATGGCATGAGCTGCATCCCGAATTGTTTTTCTCTGTTGCAGAGGTATATTTTGAAATTGTTGCATATCAACTCTATTCTCTTACGGCCACAATTTTTTGTTTTTCTATAAGATACATCAGCCACACCATCATGAATATTTTCCTTTCCTCGCTTCCAGATACGTTGAACAGTGCGGATGGATACAGAGAATAGAGTAGCAACTTCTCTGGTGGTATATTTCTTTAATTTTCCATTCACACTTCTCTGTCGTAAAGCCAAGTAAATAGCATTTCTCTGTTCATTTGATAATACTTTTACTGTTTTGGATTTTATTTCTCCACCTACAAAATTTTATAAATAATATAAGTAATTTTTTTAACATTGATATAATTAAAATAATTTGTAAAGTAGCACTTCACAAAAAAATGATAATTTCTTACTATGTAAAAATTTATTCCATTGATCATGTGACCATGCACCTTATGTTTCTTGATTTTCACATGTAATAATATAAATATAAATATTAGAAATATATCAAATACCGTCACAACTGAAAAATAGAAATAAATGTCATATATATAAATTATTAAAATTACCTTCGAAAAGCAAGGATTCATTTAAATTAATTTGATTTTCACCACTTCCATTTCTTTGAGATTATATATTTTCTTCTTGTGTAAAATTAGTTTCACCTATGACAAAAGGTGAGTAACATTTTTAATAATAATTTAAAAATATAAAGAGTAAAATTTATAAGTAAATAATTACTCTCATCAAGTGGAGGCATATTCAAGTCAATGTGATTTGTGTTCAATTCTCCTCGCAAAGTTTGTAAAGGTTCAAACATATTTACACCTACAAAATATTAAATCAAAAATTATTTTCATATAAAAAAAATAAAAATATTGAGAAATTATATTCACATTATTATATGGGCTAATATATTTGTCACGTGTTAATTTCAACCTATAATTAGATTAAAAATATGCAAATATAATATTTTGTATAAAAAAGTTGAAATAAACAAATTACAAATAAAAATAAATAATGAATTACCTTCATGTATATTTTCTTGACTTCCGGAACTTCCAATAATTTGAGATAAAACATCTTCTTCATGTTCAAAATTAGCTTCACCTACAAAACATAGAAAACGAAAATAAAAATGAACATAATTTATTTAATTTGAAATTAAAAATTACAAATAAAATAATATTACTCTCAAAAGATGGAAGGGTATTGAGATCTAGAAATTTGTTTGTTGGTTCTTCCATGTCTTGTACAAATTCATATACACCTACAATTGTAAAAAAAATAATATAAAATATTTACAATCAAAAGAAAATATAAAACAAAATTTATGAATTAACGTGGATGAGAACTCAAAAGAAAAGGAGAGAGGAAAGAACCTGAATCATGAAGCATGTGTTCTGTATCTAAAGGAAGATTTAAATTGATACTGTATCTTGCACTAATTGTCTCTCTTACTCCAATCTCAGAATACTAGTGTAATGATAAAATTCTCAAACAATGTTCCATATATATAGCTTTTTGATGGAGGGAAATCATGGAGGGAAATGAAAATTTTAATTTTTGTGTGAAATAGAATAAAACTGGAGGGAATGTTTGGAAAAATTAAATAGACAGATAGAAGTTCACCCAAATTTAATATAAGTTGTTTCCCATGCAGTACAATTAATACTGAGAGAGTAACGATGACTTGTAAATGATGTAAGGTGTATACATTAAAAGTGAAAAAATAGGTAGAGTAACGATGACTTGTAAATGATGTAAGGTGTATACATTAAAAGTGAAAAAATAGGTTTCTTAATATACGTGCTGAAACCTTAAACGTCTAATAATTCCTAACAGAGGGAGTATATTCTTGTAGCTAGTCCTCTTGTTCTCTTGTTTCACAAGCTGGATACACAGCAACAAAAACTTTACACTTTGAACAATACAATTGTAATGTGTAAAATACAACCAAAACTATGAACTCTTAATATAGATATATATACAAATATAAGTACTAGAGCTCAAAGAAAGATATAGCAATATAAAGAGTTGTATTTTAGAAAGCATGGTGTGTTCTTGTTAATCAAAAATAAAATCACACTCAAGTATTTATATATCACACTAACGGTCATAATTCAACAAACTATCCAACTATCTTGGTAACAACCTCATGTTTAATTTGATTTGAATAATGAACATTTGAATGACACATGTTTACTAAGTAAAAGATAAAATACGTTTGAAAGTAACTCAGTAAGACATTTAAATAAAATCCAACAGTTTGAAATCGAATAGGAGTTCTTAATAGACAAGAACGGTTTGAGATAAAATCTCCTATTAGTTAGGAAAACAATTTTGAACAAAACTCTTGTTAAAAACTGAGCTCTAATATTTATATAAGTTATATACAAATATTAGAATCCTTACAATTCGTTTCCTATTAAATCTCCGCGATTTTAGACTTTGATCTTTATCTACTTGATTCTCTGTTTGCGCTGTAAGCCTGCTGACAGATATAATCATGTTGATATCCTGAAACACTGTTAGTCCGCATATAACAATCTTTGATAGCCTGCTAATAAGTATCAGTTTCATGCTATTAGCTTGCTATTAGTGTGATCAAAACTTTGAAAGTATCACGTTTGTTTTACAGAAGCAAATCCTACTTTTCTCGACCTATTTGTGTAAAGAAGTGGAAACACTTTTAACAAGTTAAGAATGCTAGCTTTTCACTTCTAATTCAATTCTTTACTTTAAATCAAAAATCATTTTTTAATAGCCTGCTAATAAGTATCAGTTTCATGCTATTAGCTTGCTGTTAGTGTGATCAAAACTTTGAAAGTATCATGTTTGTTTTACAGAAGCAAATCCTACTTTTCTCGACCTATTTGTTTAAAGAAGTGGAAACACTTTTAACAAGATAAGAATGCTAGCTTTTCACTTCTAATTCAATTCTTTACTTTAAATCAAAAATCATTTTTTTTAATTTTGTCCAAACCGTTCCTTGAAATCTTAGCTACAGAAAAACCTATATCCATTCAAACACGAGCTTGCGGCCGTCTTTAACAGCAAAACTATATTTTTAGTTTTCAGAAAATAGCATACCATATAGTACAAACTCTATTTTGTTGATAACACAGTGTCACTGTAAAATCCGGTGATTTTATTTATTTATTTTTATTTAATTAGTATTGTTATTATGTATTGGATATTAGATTTAGATTGTTTGTATTTATTTAGATTAATTAGAACCTTCTAGAATTTTATTGTGTTAGTTATTTTGAAAAAAAAAAAGAAAAAAAAAAGAGAGATTCTTTATTGATGGAAAAGATTGTAGGAATATTTTTGAAAATCAAAATCTCCGTAAAAAATGCTTTTTATTTAGAAACTAGTTTAAGAGGAGGGCAAAGTTTAGGACTAAATTTCGTAACTTCCTACTTTAAAATTAGGTGTTTTTGTTTTTGCTTGCCTATATAAGATCATCTTAGGGTACATTAAAAAGTGAACAGGAAACTCGTCGTAGAGGTACATAACAATTTCTTTACTCTTGTACTCCCTCCCTCCCCCTCATTTGTTTACATTGGGGGACGGGGGCTCGGCACGCATTCTAATACTCTCGTAAAACGTAGTTTGGTAAATTATTTTGAACTTTTTTTTCTTCTGTATAAAAATTTGATGTTTACATTTTTATACAAAAATGAAAAAATTTAAAAATAAGCTATAGAACTATGTTTTATATGCGCATTAAAATGTGTGTCGAGCAGTGTGAAAAAACTGTAAACAAATGAGGGGGACAGAAGGAGTAATTGTTTGTGTAATTTTTGTGCTCCTGTACATGTGAATGTCTTTCGCTTTTAACTGTATCACTACATGTCTGATCATATTGCAAGCTTTACTTGAGCCCACCAATAATAGGGTGAAAGACATAAATAACCAATTATCACTTAAACATGTCCAAAATAACAAAAAGCGGGAATGGTGCCAAAAATAACCAGAGCTACGCGCATGCATGACATGCGCACCTTGACATACGCATACGAAGGTTGCGTGTATTAACCACCTTTCGTTTTTTAATCTTCTCCTTTTTAAATCTATTCATTCCTATAAGCATATCGTTGATGCCAAATTAGCCACGCATACAGCGCTTGCGTGGGGTAAACAAATCTGGCAGTATACGCATCCTCGGAATGCGAATTCAAATTATAAAGTTCCATTTTTGGAGCTCCTCTCTAGTGTCCCTATTCAACCCTAAAATGTTATTTAAGTATAAATTAATTATTTTAAAACTCAAATATGAACCCTAATATATTAACGACTGTTAATTTACGTTTCAATTATTACTTTATTAAACTGGTTACTCGGCTTTATGGCGTCACGACCCTAAAGCCTCGAATTAATTAAGTTTAGGCTCGAGAGTTTAGAGCCTAAATTTCCATCCTAAACCCTAACCGTTAGTCAATTTAATTTCAAGGATAAATTAAACATTTTAAAACCCAAATATGAACCCTAAAATATTAACTCCTATTAATTTACATTCCCATAATTATTTTATTAAATCTAAATTATAATATTCTGGCCTTTCTTCGTTGTTTGCAGGCATAGATTGAATCTTCATAAAAAAGGGACTACGATTAATATGGATTGATCAGTGTTGACTTGATGTTTGTAGACGCATTTAGAATATGCGTGAACTATTGGTTATTTTGGGCATAAATACTGACAAATGACATTTCAGGCAAATTGACCAGCAGAATATGTTGTTCTGGGCATTTTCTCCCAATAATATTACTTGATGTGCAGAAGCATGTTAATTATTTGCCGAAAAGCAGGTATTTGATCTTAATATATATATTATAGATTTGTCATGCGTGCTATTATTATTTAATTAATTTTCTTTAAAAAAAATATATTAATAATTTATATTTACATCTTTGAGCTTAAATGTATAGATTCATGCTTTAATTTTAATTTGTTATTTATCTTTTAGAATTTTAGTAATTATGTGTATGGATTATAAAATTTACGTTTTTGTTATTTAAATTGTCGATATATGCAATTTAATTGGTTAGGCTACGCGATTTGGCATGCTATACTGTAATTTGGTACGATTAAGTTAGCTGGTTAATCCTTCACAATCTTTCACTAAAGTTATGATGCGCTGTACATAGTTTTTATACACCTGTTTTGTCAACACATGCTGAGAATTGTACTCCCTCCGTCTCTCCCATTTTTTATCATTTGGGTTGGGCACGGAGGTTAAGAAATATGTATAAAGTAGTGGAAAAGAGAAAGAAAAGTGGGTGAAGTGGTGGGACCCATTGATTTTTAATGTATTAAAAGAAGATAGTGGAGTAAAAGTAGTGTGAAAAGGAAAGAAAAGTGAAGAAGTGGTGAAACCTATTGACTATTTTGGGTAAGTTTTGAAATGTAAAGAATTGGATGGAACACCCCAAAAAGGAAAGTGTAAAGAAATGGAAGGGACGGAGGGAGTATCAGATAGTATATTATTTGATTTATGTGCACAATCGTGTCTTATATGATTTTACTTGTGTACTAATTAATTTAAAGGATTTGCATACTTGTTAATCGTGGATTGAATATTTTTAGGATTGGCTAGTGTGCTAATTTCACTGTTCAGTCACTTTTCAAGTAAGTACCTTTGACTTACTTTTAAATTTTGGAAAGATATTCTGATTCTGCTTTTAATTTCGTATTGGATATAAGAGTTTTTGATTTTGAATTTATAAGATATAAATATTTGAGAAATTTTAGAAAACAGTCTCTACGTTTCGAACCCGTTCGTAGTCTACGCTATAGTTCCGAAACTAGCCTTTGATACCCTTAGTAGGCGCACAAGTGTGCAACTTTAGATACCTGCTAAGGGCACGTGATTATTGAACTTTAGATCCCAGCCACTGGGTAAGTGTGGCGAAAGAATAAGATTAAGATCTCGGTCACTGGGTAAGTCTGGCCGTAGAGTAAGACTGTGATAATTATAAAATTTCCGTTTTGTTTTTATTTTGTTCTGCTCTATTCTGTTTAAATTCTGAAATTGTTTTTTATTTTTAAAATATAAACTTTGGGTTGGATTTAATTTTGCAAATATTTTATGAATTGTTATTGTTTTCAGAAACAATGTTTTATAAAACCACCCATTGATTTGGAGAGTTAGTTACAGTCAATTGTTACTTGCTGAGCTGTGTAGCTCATCCGTTTTTCTATATTTCAGGTTCCATCATGTCGAAGGATTTTGAGGATAAAGTTTGGGACTTTTGGACTTTATGCTTCGTAATTATTTGCATTAGTGAATAAAGAGTTAGTGTTTATTAAGAATAATTTGATGAATTTATTAAATATTGGTTTGGATTTATGGAGCTGCGTCTCTAATTTTATGACTTTTGATTATTGGGTTTGACCGCTGCTTTGACTTATATATTATTGGGGATTTTAATTTAAGTAATTCTATTATTTATATCATGATATTAATTTTTAATATTCCGAAAATTCGGGAGGTTACAATCACGAATTTTGTTTCCGCATGCATACAATATTCTAAACCATATAGTATAAAAATGTGTTGCAGGTAGACACTCTATTTTTAGTTGAATTATCCATATTTAATATTTTTTGTTTAAATTTCTTGGCAAGTTTATCTATTATCAATGCAAATTTTTTTGAAAATAATATTATAATGTACCAAACACGGCACGATTTATAAATCAAATTATCCAAACATTAAAAAAACTTATAAGTTCAGAAATCAATCACTTAACAATTTAAAAATTCTACTTACTTCTACTTCTCACTCCTGCTTCACTTCTTCATTTAAATAAAATAAGAAATCATCTTTTTTAAGTTTAGCAAAACGTCCAAAAAAAAATGATATTAACATACACTTTAATATTCACGAGAAAAGTGATATTTGACCCTCTCTCTGAACTGCTCCACTTATTTATCTAATCTAGCGTTCCAGTTCCAGACAATAATGTACCAGCTTGCATGTAAATACCAACGAACTGATCTGACGTTGAAATTCCACCAAAAAAATATTTATAATCCACCTAATACTGCCTAAAAATAATCAAAATCCGTAGAAAGCATCACAGTTGTTAAAACTAAAGTAGTGATGAAAATGATTTGCCAGCTTCATACATCTCTTAACTTTGAAGCCAAGAGTCATCATAGTGTTCGTATATATCACCCATTTCTTGTAGAATAATAATTATAATTTAATAAAGAAAAGAAATAAGATGCATCAAATAGTGTGGCAAAGTTAGGGAGAGTTTAACCTGTCCCGATTGTTCGAAATTTTAGTACTTCTTTTTAAAGAAAAAGTTAATACTTTTTGGTCATTCTGTTTTTTTTTTCCCATTTGGATCTCAAAATGTCTATAATTAATTATTCCCGTTTCCGTCAATGGAGTTAAGTATGCAAATTTTTTGATAAGACATATTCATTACAATATTCATTACAATATTATTATGATAATTATTATAAAGTCCTCCCTATGAAAAATTGTCAAACTATTTCAAAATGTGACAAATCATTGGTGATATATGAAATTTTGAAAAATCAAAATATTTGAAAATCTATATTGTTAAGTTTTTGTGTATATATTTTTTGGTTGGACACACCACCCATTAAATTTGATTTAGTATGATATTGTCCTGGCAATATAGTATTGTTTTGAGTCATGGAGGCGTTATGAATTTTTTTTTTGCACTACAATTAAAGATAAAAAGCTTTGAACTCCAATACCTCGTATTAATATTAGTGAAATTGTTTGGTTATATATTTATGTTTAATACAATTTTTTTTTAAATTTTCAGGTCAAGACCGCACATATTAATTTTTGATTTCTTCCCAGAAAGATCATATTGATAAAATCGTTGTGACTTATATTTAAAATGAATCATTCTTATTTTTATAATAAACATTTTGAATTTATACTTACTCAACTCAACCTTTACCCTAACCAAATTAAAAAAGTCACAAGTTACACAAGAAAGAGTAATCTAACTAAAGTCAATGGATTGAAAAATAATTTTCCTATCTCGGGAGAATCTTGACCAAATTACAGCATTTGTTTAAAACTCTCTCCAACAGATGAATTATTCAACATGATGTTTTAACTAATAATACTGAAAATAATAAAAAGTAGTATATATAATTGATCGGAACGAGAATGTATCGAAACGAGATGAAGCCACCAAATCCTTCTTCTTCTTTCAGAAAAAGTCCTCGCCTCTCGCCTTACCTTTTCTCTTTGCTAGCCTTCATCGTGGTGGTGACGATCCTGTACGGCGAGGATTTCCGCTGCATACTCTACCAGCTCGACTCGGGAACCAAACCGAACCTATCCAGTATATCGAAAACGAGTATAACATTAAAAAATTATATTTACAACAAGAAATATTTATTATTATGAGAAGCTGAGTGAATTTGGTTTGGTTTTGTTTTGGTGGTAGAGAAGAACAGTAACAATGAGAAGGTAGCGTTTGCGGTGAGGAAAACTGATCAAGGTGGATGTGACTTGTTTAAAGGAAGGTGGGTGTGGGACGAGTCGACTCGGCCGCTCTATGAAGAATCGGAGTGTCCGTACATACAGCCACAACTCACGTGCTTGGAACATGGCAGGCCGGAGAGAAATTATCAGTACTGGCGGTGGCAGCCGGATGGCTGTTCTCTTGCAAGGTTCGTTCCATCATCTTAAATCATATATAAATGTTTTTATTTTCATATGCATATGCATGGTTGGTTATTACATTTACGGTGGTAGACTTGTATTTCGTAATTTACGATAGTAACGTCAAGACGTGGGCTAAAATGACGACTTTGATTAAATTTAAATATATGACTCCTCTTCATTCAGAGTTAAATATATATATGCCGGCTAACTTGGATACATGGTAAACCGTATTGAGCGTTAAAATACATAATAACTTAACCAGTTAACCGGCAGTTAGATCACATGAATAACACATTCATGCCCTCTTCATACGCTTAAAATTTGATAATATTATGGTAGTGTTTGGTTGCGCTTAAAAATCAGCTATTGAATTTTACGGGCATTTATTCATAATTTAAAAAGCTTCATTCTCAAATATTTTAATCACTTTTTTGTTTTCAAAAAGAAACACCTATTTTAATCTCATCTAGACGGCCTCTATTTTTTACGTCAAAATATTGTATTAAAGTTATCATCAACATGCTACGTTCGTCTTATTTTAAAATCCAAAACAACTGGTCCCTAAGAAAATTCATTTATCGAGCTCATGCCGGCCACGATAGCTATGGGGCCAAACTTGATCGGCACGATACATCTCATGCTTGTTCATATCTCTATATATCCAAAACCATTAATACTCGATAAAGAAAGCTTTGGATTGCATTATCAACAAGTTGGCATCATGTCTCGTCTTACTCTCTCTTTTCTTTTCCTTTTTCTAGTTTTATTCTCTCCAACCTTACATGAAAACATAACTCTCCTAAAACTGAATTATAAGATTAATTTGTTTGCGTTTCAAAATTTTTTTAATTTGTTTGCTAAAATAAAATATTCCAGAGGGGTTGACGTTGATTACTTTACAAACGTCATGGCAGGTTATGTTAGCTCAACAACTAATTAAACTGCATTTATATACAAATCCCATTTGTGCTCCCTACTCCCCGCTTTAATAATTCATAAGCTAAACTAAATGATGTATTTTTGTCAGCTAAATATTTAATGGAAGAAAATCTTAGTCAGCGTTATATGATTGCTTTGACTTATATTAATAATAATAAAATATATAAATTATTGAGTTAACAGTATGTTGTACATAATTTGGGGTCCGCATTACTTATCAAATTTCATTGTTCTTGAGTTATTTGTGAGTTATTGGTGGCTAATGTTATTGTCATTGTATTACGGTCTCAACGATATTCAATTGAAATTTTAAAGAATTTTTGTTATCTATAAATTTTTGAGTTATTCAACTTGGATTTTAAAATATGTACCAGAATCTTGGAGTATTTAATTAGAATTTTAATTTATACTGCAAGATAAAATTTGATCAAGATTTTAAATTACGTTTAAAAATTGAATCATTTGCATTTTGCACCAGTTAACTTTGGTCGTTTTTGTGATTTGGTCTCGAACTTTGAATTATAGCACAGTACATCCACAGCTTATGAATTTCAATCACATTGCACCTGTTTGACTAACTTCCGTCAAAAACTAATGGTTAACGTAAAAGACAAAAAATTTTAATTTCGTAATTAGCACATTGCAGTCTTGCACCCATCAACTTTGGTCGTTTTTTCGATTTGGTCTCATATTTTCTATATGTCAGCAGCATGCATCCCCACCATAAAAGATTTAATCATCTTACAACCTTTTAACGAATTCTCGTCAAATATTAACATGTTAACTTTTAGCGTTAAATGTTGGGGGATGCATTTTGCCCACATATAAAAATATGAGACAGAATCGAAAAAACGACAAAAGTTGATTGGTGCAAAGTGCTAATTACAAAACTAAAACTTTTTGTCTTTAACGTTGACCGTTAGTTTTTTACGGAAGTTAATCGAACGAGTGCATTGTGATTGAAATTCATAAGCTGTGGGATGTACTTTGCTATAATTCAAAGTCCGAAACCAAATCATAAAAACAACCAAAATTAAAGGGTGCAAAGTGCTAATTAATCTTAAAAATTAAATAATATTCAATTAAGATTATTTAAAATTTATTAGATTTGATGATAGCCAATGTGGATGAATTTTTTTCGACTTCACAAAATGATGAATTTTGTGAGATTGTTCGTTGTATCTTAAGATATTTGAAATCCTATCACAATTCATAAGATTTTTAACCATTGTTTATAACTCCAAAAGACTCTACAATATTTTATCAATAAACCTTATTAAATCAAAATTAGATATATTAAAATCATACAATGTATACACCCTTAAAAGTATCTCTCTCACTCTTTCCATGGATGTATTACAGTTTCAATGCCACAATGATGCTGGAAGCACTTCGAGGGAAGAGAATGATGTTCGTCGGGGATTCTCTGAATCGGGGTCAGTACGTATCAATGGTCTGTCTTCTCCACTCTCTCATACCTGACCACTCCAAATCCATGGAAACTTCTGGTTCCCTTACCATTTTCACGGCCAAGGTACTCATACATGACCACCATGCATGCATTTACGCCTGAAATTGTTTGTCAACTTATAAATTTCATACCACGTCGACGCATTGTGCAGGATTACAACGCGACCATTGAATTTTACTGGGCACCATTCCTATTGGAATCGAATTCGGATGATGCAGTAATACATAGAGTATCTGACAGAGTTGTCAGAAAAGGTTCAATCAACAAGCATGGTCGGCATTGGAAAGGAGTTGATATCATGGTGTTCAATACCTATCTTTGGTGGATGACTGGCCTTGATTTCAAAATTTTGTATGCCTGCTTCCTAGATCTTACCAATTTCATCTCTTTTACCATTTCAAAAGTCATACATTGACAACCATGCATGTCACTACAGGCAAGGTTCTTTTGATGACGAAGTTCAAGACATCGCGGAGGTATCGACAGAGGTCGCTTATGAAATGGGAATGAAGAGTATGTTGAGATGGGTGAAATTGAACATGGATCCTAATAAAACAAGAGTCTTTTTTACTAGCATGTCTCCTTCACATGCAAAGTGAGTGCTGAAGCTAAATGTTTTCTTGAGCTTTCAACTAATTAAGCCATATAATGTAAACAAATGCTCATTAGTGACTCAGATGAACTGAATTAATGTTTTCAGGAGCATAGACTGGGGAGGAGATCCAAATGGCAATTGCTACAACGAAACAACGATGATCGAAGATCCACAATACTGGGGATCGGATACTAGGAAATCCATAATGCAGGTGATTGACAAAGTGCTGAGCAGAACTAAAGTGTCGATTACATTTCTGAACATCACGCAGCTATCAAGTTATCGGAAAGATGCCCATACATCTATCTACAAGAAGCAATGGAATCCATTAACCCCTGAACAGCTAGCCAATCCCGTAAGTTATGCAGATTGTGTGCACTGGTGCTTACCGGGCCTTCAAGACACTTGGAATGAACTTCTGTTTCATAAGCTTTTTTATCCTTAACCATTGCAAAAACATTCATGATTCAATGTTATTAATTTACATGAGCTAGGCATTGCTTTATTCAAAGTTTATTGTTTCAACTACCCGCCCCCAAGCCCTTCCGTCATCATCTTGGGAAAAAACCATTTCCTTAACCTCTTTATTAGCTCAAGTACGAGTAAATTACAGAGTATGTGACTGTATTTTTTACCTAATCAACCAATAGCATTTCATTCCAGCTCCATATTTTTTTAAAAAAAAAATCACTAGAATTAATAAGAATCAGTTTAATAAATTATCTTTCCATATTTCTATCGGAAAAAATAAAATCAAATAATTACATAAAAAAAACAGATAATTACATTCGAATCTTGTAGAGTTAGGATCATACATTTACACTTACTCGGTGTTAGCCGTGTGATGCTAGTTGCGTCAATGAAGTTGTACAAGTTGTTGTTGCACCACCAAAACTGAAACAGGCTTACTAATATCTGGAGAACTGAGCAAGTCTCCCAAGACACCAAGCTCTGGCAATTCACTCCATTGTGCTAGGCCTTGTAATGCTCGGAAATCCTTATGTCGCCGCCCTACTATAATAAGATCAAAACTATCCTGCATTTCTTGGATTAAGGAAGTTGTGTCTGACCCATCATTCACTGTTTCCTGCTGCAACACTATGTTGTCCCGGGTTGAAATTAGATGTTTTATATCCCTCAAACTCTCAGAGTCGAGTATTGTTTCCCACTTATTCTCACTCTGTTTATCATCGATCGAAAGAAGCTGTACAACTGTGACCTGAACTGCAGATGAGTAGGCCATACGCTTGATATAAGCCAAGGCCTCACGATCGTCATCACCTCCCAGGAATATAACAGAAACACGATAAAATGCTGAATCAACAGGTGATGTGTGGCGTAATTTACGACGATCAACAAGAATGCCTACAGAACATGGGGCCATTTCCAGAACAAAACGGTTTATTGATCTGAACATACTGCTGTCAAGAATCATCTGGCCTTGATAATTCCATTTTCTATGAAACGGAAGTATTATAAGGGATACCATCTTGTCAAATGCAAGTGAACATATGTCTTCATGCATGTACTTGGGTAGTGAAAATGCAGTAAAAACTTGAACACTTACCAAACCTCTATTCTGAGTTTCAAAATATGTAAATGTATCTATCATCGGCTGAGTTCTAGAACTACTTGAAGAACCCTTTTGACCTAACGAATGATTGATTATGAGGGGCGAGGCCCGTCCGAGAAGCTCAACCAAGTTAAGGGCATAGGCTGCAATCGGACTCTCCCTAGTTGGATTGGAAACTTCTAAAAGCTTTATGGCAGCTAATGCCTCATCATGCCTATGCACACATGCTAATATGCGGAGCTCAGAATTTAACGTTGAGTGCATCAGGTTTCTTTTCTGATATCCTGTATACGTTTTTGAGAAATCGTGCAAGAATCTAATGACTATTGTTATGATTATTGAGGTCACAAGTACTGAGACAGTTGTTGATGCGAGGGTCTCTCTATCTATTGTCTGCACGTGAAAGAGAAAATACAAAATTACCACCCTTGCATGAAAGGCCGGGCACAGCAGAAGTGCACTATTGTTGGGACATCAAGCTCGTAATTCATCTTTTTTGCAAGTGAATTTCAGAGGCAAATATATAGTAATGCTGTAGTTTACACCTTGTAAAAAGAAAATGACTAGGCTTTCAGGTTTTTATATTTGAAATACATTCTTTAATATACGCACCCATATTTTTTTATCTTTATCTTCCATCTCTGCAATTGTTTTTATTCCCGCTTCCCCACCTCCCTCCCAACACAAATTCAAAATGAAGAGGATTAAATGTGCATGCTCACTCATACACTGCATCATAGAAATGGATCCTGAGTTCTATTAATCTTCTAATTCAAATTTAAACGGGATTTATTCTATTGAGATTAAATGGCTGTGTATGGCCTTCAGAGCCTATCGAAGTCTAATTTGGATACAGTTATACTCTTTTTCATGCAGTATATACATACAAATTAATACAAATACATTATTGAATTTAGTTCTGCTCCTGATACCCTAACGCCTTGTGGTTAAAGACAATGATAACTTAAACATTCAAAATATCCCTGGTGAGAAACTAAAGTGGAGGGTTTTATATAAAAGAAAAAATCGGAAGGAAAATACTGATAAAAGATGCATATAAAAGATTAACTATTAGAAGCGTGAAAGAAGTAGATTCCTACTTACCATATTAAGATTATTATTGAGATAGGAAGCCATTTGAACAATGCCTTGCGCGTTCAAGATAACCGAGAGAGCAAAAGCGTCCTTAATAGGCACTTGTGTCACCAGGGCCGCAATAACAGTTACCAAAGATTTCACAAAAGCACTACCGAAGCAGATATTAAATATTAGGCCCTGAAATCGGAGATCAGCATACTGTGTGAGATCAATTATTAGGCCACAGTAAGTTGCCATTATAGGCGCCAACAACCCAGACGTTACACTGTCCAGTTTTTCCACTAGGGTAGACCCCAGAGGTGGACCAACCGGCACACATAACCCAAGTATGAATGGACCAAAATGGTAAGGAAGTCCAATACTATCACTTAAGGTTGCTGACAAGAGAACAAGTGCAGCAATCATAGTTATATAAAAGCCCTTCACAGGTTTTCCTTCTGGAGTGCTTTTTATGATCCATTTGAACAAAAATGGCCTAACCACAAACACTATGCTTACAAAGAGGATAGCAGTAAAACTAAGGGCCTGCATCATCATAAAAAATGAGAATTTAGACTGAGCTGTGGAACTGATGAACCCGAGTCTGGTAAAAGATGTAAATGTCGAGAGTGTTGTAGATGATAAGTCACTGATCAAGGCAGATGTCAAAGCAAGACGACCTAGCTCTGTGTTGACAATTTCTAAGTCCATAAGCAAAAGAGCGACAACGGGAAATGGGGACATTGTCTGGACTTGAATAACAGTTCTAACAGTTGGTCTTCTGTAAAGAGGTAATATCGTGTCTAGGTATCCAGACACAATCAAAGCAAGTGCCAAGGGGAGTACAACTGTTATAACTGCCATAACCCATGCCCTTCTTCCTGATGTCTTTACCAAACTAGGTTCCATTTTAACTCCAATCAGGAACATGAAGAAAATGTATCCAAGCCTTGATAAAGTTGCAAGAAAAACTTCTCCCTCTGGCGGAAAGATACTATTCTCAAGGCTTTTGTTAATGTTCCCCAAGACAGTAGGTCCTAGTAATATACCAGCCTGCATTGTAAATCAGCCAGAGCCCAATTACCAATCAATGACACTGTTCCGTACAAAGATCATCGACATTATATAGGCAGTACATGTTTTTGTAAGTAATTGCAGAGCCCAATCTACAATTTTTGATAAGATGATAGACAATCACTTGTAACATTAAGAGCACCTTTGTCAAATGCCTATTATGCTCAAGTAATAACTAATAAGCATCTCGTTTCGATTTCATACCATTTATGATTAAATCCTAGGTTGTTAACCGACCAAGAATTCATGATTAACAATTAAAAATCCATAGCAATTTTGACATTGAATTCAGCAAATCCTAGGTTGTCAACCGACTAAAAATTCATGATCAACGACTAATATATCATATAGCAATTGTGACATTGAATTTGTCAAATCCTAGTTTGTCAGCCGAGATTAACAACTAATAAATCATAGCATGAATAACGACTAAAAATTCATAGCAAGACATTGAATTCACCAATCCTAGGTTGTCAAGCGAGTAACATTTCCTAATTAACGACGACATTGCACATGCAAGACATGATCATATTGATATTCATCAAATCAAATGAGTGAAGAAAGTAGCACGTACCATGATTTCAGCAGCAATGCGGGGGAGATGCACAAGCCTGAACAATTTATGAAATGACTCGGTAAGAATATAAATAAAAGCCAATTGAAATTGCAAGCGTGGTAAATCATATTTCAATAAGCTTTTGAAATCATTAATACGGCCCCACACTCCGCCGATATGGTTGGGAAGCACACCGCTGCATAATTCACCGCCAGGCAGCTCCATCATCAACTTTACCAGGTCAGATTCATGCTCATATATTTTTATTCATGTATAAAATCAAGACATTTTGCTGCTACCAAATCATCCATATGAATTACTATTTGATACATTTTGTGGAAATGAATGAAATGGAGTGTCGTATAATTATAGCACCGGTGTTTTGATATTTTTTAATCTATAGAGCCCAAAACAATGGCGATGTTCTCTTGCTTGGGTGTCAAACCAGCTAAAAAACAAAGTGTTCGGTTTTCCAATTAATTTTCTTATAATCCTTTTCTCTTCTTAGGATAGAGTAATTAATCATGAATTCTTTCATTTTGGTCACAAATAAATAAAAAATTATCACTTTTGCAAATTAACTAACATGAAAGTTCGTGCGAAGCACAGACCTTCAGATTAAATCATAATTTTTATTTATTATATTCATAAGTTTTGGATTTTAGTTTAATTGATTTTTTGTTTCTAAACTATACCAATCAATTTATGTGTTTTAAATAATTCATAATTTAATTACTTAATCGATTAAAAAATTATTTTATATTTAAAATTGTTTACAATATTTTATATTTAAAATATATATTTTTTATAATAATATTTCATCACTTAAATATATTAAAATAAATAACATTCCTGAATTTAAGAAAGATATCTATATTGATAAACTATGTTTGGATAATTTTCTTTGCGAAAACTATGTTCTAACTCTCTAAAAAAAATGAGTTACCCTATTAATAAGTTGATACACAAAATACACATTATAGATAAAAACATCACCAACAAGCTAAAGATAATCACTGACTATAATTTTATATAAAAATTTCATCAAAACACTGTTTTAATAACCTTTACAAGAATAAAATATAAAATTTATCTTTACAAGAATACACTCGGTGACTACCTTCCAAATAAAATTTATAACATCCGTTGATATATCTAAACCTCATATTTTCTTTATTAAACCTTCATAAAATATTAAACTTTTTGTCGTATAGTTCTTATAGAATAAAAATATAACTTTTTTGTATAAATTACTTCCTTCGTTCAGCCAAAAAAGCACTAAAGTAGAAATGGCAAAATGTGTGATTGGTTTGATTTTAGTTTTCATAAAATGAATTTAGTTTGGATAAATAAACCAAAATCATTTCTAAATCATATATTAATAAATGTGGTTATGGTTTTAATTTGAATTACGGGTAAACTAATTTAATAAGTAAAAACATGTATTATATAATGAACAAAAATTAATTTACCAAAGTGACAATATAATGAATCGTAAATACAACAATAGTGTGTGTTGAGTGTGTGAGTTGATGTAATGGTTTGAGTTCTAGACTTCTCAAAAAAAGATCATGAGTTTGAATCATGATGTGCGTGCGTTGTAATTAGCAAAAAAAAATAGTTATAAAAAATCTAAAAAAAGACACAAATGCAGTTAGATTACAAATATCGTTACATCATATTATGACAGAAATGTGAGATTAGAAATCAAACTAAATCCACTTTTTCAAATGTGATTTCATATTCGCACATTATGATTGTTTTATAAACTTAAACGTGATTTCATATTGCACATTATGATTGTTTTATAAACTTAAACTACATAGAGTATGAAATATTAAGAAGAGTCTAAAGGCAAATAATCGAAATTACAATAATATAAAAATGATACGGAAAGGAAAGGTTACTAGTAGCACTAAACCGATCCTAACAGTTCCTCCGTTTCTTCCTCCTCCTCCCTCTACACAAACAAATGTCCGCAGAGAGAGCCAGAGAGCATATCATCATCATCGTCAGCGTCATCTGCATCACGAGAGTTCTTAAACATCCATGCCCACCGAAGAAATCGAAGAAGTACCTCCTTCACCCCTGACCACCAACGCCTCCGAAGACAAAGAAGAAGTCACTCTCCTCCAAGATGGCCCCGACTTCTACAAACTCACGGCCCACACCGGCACGGCCCCCAGCGGCGCCACCGTCTACGAGGCCACCTTCATGCCCGAAGATACCTCCGTCTTCGATCACGCCGGCCCCAACGACGTCTTCGTCGCCCTCCAGATGGCCCACGACGCCGTCCAGCCCCACAAATTCAACAACCTCGTCATCGACGCCATGAGGAACAAACGGTGTCGCCACACCAACATTCTCCCCATCAAGCACATGTTCGATTCCGGCGGCCGCGCCTGCGTCGTCATGCCGCTCAATGAAGTCCAGTCGCTCCGCTACATCATCGCCTCCACGCCCATTTTCCGGCAGGGCTTTCCGGAGGATTGTATCGCAATCGCGCTTCGCGAGACGATTTACGGTCTCGGCCGTGTTCATAAGTACAGCGCGCATAAGAAAGTCACCACGGGCGAGATTTTCTTTCATCTGGATGATCATCGAATCAAGCTGGCCTATGGGGGGTCAAGCTTTGATCGAAACTGCGAGATAGAAGCCACATTGCAGGGGTCTAATTCTACGCGGCTCCCCATTTGGTCTGTTCACCAATGGGGGGCCGCGCCCGAAGTTTATGACTCGGGGCATGACCCCACCAGGTATATCCGCAAGAGTGACATTTGGCTTCTTGGCATTTCTGCGTTGGAGTTGGCCTATGGGGGATTGGAGTTTGGTGAGCGTGAGGACTTGTTGCGGTTCATTAATTGGATTAGGATCGAGAAGAGATTGCCTAATAAAGGTGAGGAAATAGATTTTAGTTTAGTGAAAGATGAGGCGGTAGAGAAAGAGAAAGAGAGAGATTTGAGGAGATATAAGAAAGTGGATAACTTGGACAAGAAGTTGAAGCAGACGGTGAGGATTATGAAGGTCCGGTACATGATTGCGAAGATTCAGAAGAAGCATTATAAGATCAAGGAGTACAATGAAGAGAAGGAAAAGAAGAACAAGTGGAGGAAAGTCAAGAATTATCTTAAAAGAAAGGCGGATATGATTCCAGTTCCAGAGAGCATAAAATCGGGGATGAAGAAGGAAAAAGCAAAGAGTTATCTTAAAAGAAAGGCGGATATGATTCCACTTCCAGAGAGCATAAAATTGAGAATGAAGAAGAAAAAAGAGAAGAAGCTGAATTGCTTTACGAAAGAATTTGGAAAAATGGTGGCACTTTGTTTAGCTGAGGATCCAGATATGAGACCTGATTGTTGGGATCTTGTGCATCATAAGTTCTTCAAGAAGTCCAGGACTGTCACATACTTTGAGGATGTTGTGGTCAAAAAAGCGAGAGAGCCGGTTTGGTATTACTGATGCTGCATCATCATATTGATAATTTCAAAGAATTCAATACCAAAAATACTATCTGGAGGTGAAACCTGACTTTTAGATTATTTTTTTTCTTTATCTTGATTCTTGTTTTACTAGTGATGATTGGAATTTTATTCAAGTAGTTTACTAGTGATGAAGGGAGGGCTTTATTTGTTCAGTTCTTGTTTAGTACTGATGATTAGACTTTTAAATTTTAAGGGTAAATTTATCAGGATTTTGTAGAGAATACCTGTTATTGCAAGATGAAATTTGATGATATTTAATCTGGTTCGTAGTTCTTACGTTGCTAATGATTGTTACAATCCAAGGAAATGATCAATAAATTCACTGAAGAATGTTTGGCTTGAATTTATGAAATATGAAGTTGCTCAAGTGTGGTTGGAGCATTTCCTCTCAACTAACATTGGCTAAGTGATAAGTCCAGATTGATGTTCTCATAGCAATCAGTTTGATAATACTCTGTAGCCTGTTGGTGATGTTGTGCAGCCGATAAATTCTTTCGCTCTGGAATTCATTCTGCACCCAAAAGATTCTATCTCTCTGCAATTTCAGCTATTACTTCTTATTAGTTGTCTGAATGCTTCACTGTTTTTAGTCAATTATTATTTTTAGGACAGGATGATGATGTATCCCATACACTATAACTATAAGAACTAGCCTAGCAATCCCTTAATTTGTTTCTGACTTCATCTTTGCATTTGTGTAATATTTTGACAGGGTGTCTGTTGGTAACTTTTTAAAAACTTTTCGACATCATAATCTGCATAAATAAGGCTACCAATCAATTAACGTTTTAATTGTGTATTTAGTGGACTGCACCAGAGAAGCTCGGCTCATACAACACAGAGCTGCCTGAATTCCCTTTCAGACCCCTTTCAAGTTGGGCCTGCAACAATGATTATAAGAGCATCATTCAGAGAGTATCCTGAGCCAAGACAGTCGCCTCATGTTCACTCTTAGATAAACAAAACACGTGATGATCCAGTATAGACTGTGAGAATAGTACACACCATCTTAGGGAAGACCTGACCATGAAACTTAGTCTCAACCCAGCTGCATGATAATCTGGCCATTTCCTGCTGCATTACAATCTGTCATTACGTGTTGTTCCAACAACGAAGCAAAACAGCCTTAACGACAGATATCCTAATAACAACATTATGAACGAAACTCACTTGTATGATGCTAAAGCTGTTTGCTGGACTGTAACCTGCATAACCTGCGAAGCTATTTGCCAGTATGTACCCTGCATAACCCGCGAAGCTATCTGCCAGTATGTAACCTGCATAACGCATAACCTATCTATTGTAATCATGTCTAAAGTAATAAATACTTCAGATTGCTGTTATTATTCTTCTAATTGGATCCAATTATCAAATGACTAATCCGGTTTATTTATCGACCAAACTTTTCTATGTATCATTCTTTTTTTAGAAAGAAAATTATATGTTGCATGGGGAAAGCGGCTTAGAAGGGCATGCAGAATCTCCACCACCCCCTTGTTTGTACATTTGAGCTACTTAAATTTGATGCACAAATTGAAGGAGTCCTGAAATTTCTCCAATCCACACTTCTTTGGGTACCCCCAACATTATGCATTTAAGGTTTAAATATAAAAAATATGATAGATAAAAACCAGCAAGAGAGACAGGAAATACTAGGATTTATTTTTCTAAAAAAATTGTAGCTTCTTGAGAAAGAGCTCTGCCTTGGATACAATCAGAGTTGTCCCGGACTATATTCCGGGGCAGAGACGCCTCTTTCTCAAGTAGTTGAAAAGGCCATACGTAGATATGGCTTTTCAAGATTTTGATCTCATAGAAGAACGCAATAAAATCACCAGAAGAAACAAGACGAGAAAGATTATTACAATTTCAGTTGTTGTTGCCGTTGCAATTATAGGAATTGTGGTTGCGGCAGTTTTTGTAACCATGAACGAAAATGATGGAAAAAATGATAAATCAACCTCAAAAAATCAACACAATCAGCACCATAAGCAGGATCAGCACAAACAACAGGATCAGCAGAAGCAGAAGGATCAGCACCCCAAGCAGGATCAGCACCCCAAGCAAGATCAGAAACCCAAGCAGGATCAGCAACCCAAGCAGGACTCACCGGTATCATCAAAATTGGTGAGTACAATTTGTGCTGCCACAGATTTTAAGGAAACCTGCGAGAACCACCTTCAAAAAGTGGCACAATCAAACTCCTCTGCTGAACCAAAAGACTTCCTTAAGTCTGCAATAACCGTTGTCTCGGATGAGCTTGACAAGGCAATGGACGAGGCTTCCAACATCACTTTTGACAGCCCTAAAATGCAAGCCGCCTTCGAGGTATGTAAATTGGTGATGGAAGATGCCAAAGAAGAAATAACTAGCTCAGCTTCATCTCTTGACGTAGATGATCTAGGAAAACTTGCTTCAGAAACCAATGACTTGGAGATCTGGTTAAGCGCTGTCATGTCTTACCAACAACTCTGCATTGATTCAATTCCAGAAGGCGAACAAAAAACTAAAATAGAAAATGCCTTCACGACATCAAAAGAACTTACTAGCAATTCACTTGCCCTTGTGTCTCACATGTCTTCAGCATCTGATAAATTCAGTTCCCGCCGTCTAATGTCAAATGACAATCTTCCCACTTGGACGAGCGAGGAAGACAGGAGGCTGTTAAAGGCTGATGCAGAAAAGCCAACACCTAATGTTACCGTTGCTAAAGATGGTAGTGGAAATTTTACAACGATCAATGATGCATTAGCAGCATTGCCAAAGGACTACCAAGGAAGGTAAGAAATTGTTTTACAGCGATTTCTTCCTCAATTATAAACCAACATAATTTATGCATAATGTGTTCATTTTTATTGTAAATATGCAGGTTTGTCATTTACATTAAAGAAGGAACATATGAGGAGACCGTCGAGGTTACCAAGAAGATGGTAAACATTACAATGTTTGGTGATGGATCCCAAAAAACAATAATTACTGGGAACAAAAATTATGTTGATGGAGTTCCAACCTTCAAAACTGCCACTTTTGGTAAGTCCGCCTGAAAAAGAAAAAACCTGTCACTTGCTCGTATTGTGTAAGAAAATGTATTCACGCGTTCATTCCTCAATGCAGCGGCTGTTGGAGAAGGCTTTATGGCTCAGTCTATTGGATTCAGAAACACTGCAGGACCAGAAAAGCATCAAGCAGTAGCCTTGAGAGTACAATCAGACCGTTCAATTTTCATTAACTGTCGAATGGAGGCATACCAGGATACCCTCTATGCTCAAACACATCGTCAATTCTATCGTGGGTGTTACATTACAGGCACCATAGACTTCATCTTTGGTGATGCAGCTGCAATTTTCCAAACATGCAATATCTATGTCAGGAAGCCTATGGACAACCAAAAGAACATTGTAACCGCTCAAGGAAGAGCAGATAAGCGTGAAACTACTGGAATCGTGTTACAGGGCTGTCACATTATGGCAGATGATGATCTGAAAGCAGATCAATCCCAGTTCAAGACTTATCTTGGCAGACCCTGGAAAGAGTATTCAAGAACAGTCGTGATGGAAACTGAAATTGAAGATGTGATCGATCCTGCAGGATGGCTAGAATGGCAAGGAGACTTCGGGTTGCAAACTCTGTACTACGCAGAGTATAACAATAAAGGTCCAGGGGCTGAGACCAAGGACAGAGTAAAGTGGCCTGGTGTTAAAGTGATTGAAAAGGATGAAGCTAATCAATTTACTGTAAGCAGTTTTCTACAAGGTGAGAGCTGGTTGAAAGGTGATCACATTGGTGTTCCTGTTCGTTTCACCCTTTCAGAGTAGTGTGATTCTGCGGTGCATGTTTTTCTTAAGCACGTATATAAGTCGAACCTTCATCATGGATTTGGAGTTTCGAGTGAGATTAAGAAACAAAATCATTGTTAAATGAAGTCATAAGTTTACATCAATTTTGTCTAAACACTAGTAGTTTTGGTTTTTGATTTTCAAAGCAAGGACTGTCTAATGTCTATGCTAGCTCATCTTCTATATATAAGCCTATCTTTCCATTCATAAGAGTAGCCTGTCTGTGCAAAGTGGAAACGAGTTTCGTAAGAGAATAATCATCAAAACGGAAGAAGATGATTTCTTCATGACAACTAAATATATCATAAATTGATTTAAATTTTTGAAAGCGACGCTAATTATAACTTATTTCTTGCCGGAGGATAAAGCACCTGTATGTTGGACAAATCATAAAGGAACAAATTAGTGATAAATAAATATGTGAATTCTACGAAGCTGTAATTACAGATACTGAATCGCTCCTGCAACACATTTCTTTGGTTTTGATTAACAAAATCTGCAGCTCAGTTATGACGGCCAAAACTAGCTAATACCTAGAAGCCTCGAACGAATCAACCAGATGAAACTTATGCATTAGAATATCTGCAAAAGAAAAAGAAAGTTGAGCATAATGCAGGGGGAAAGAAAGACAATGATGCAAGTTAAACCAAACAATACAAAAAATCATGAAAAGTTAAAAATCGTTGGAATTTCCAAAACCTCACTACACAAGTATATCCTACTGTAGTTTCCGAATCATCAATGCACTATAGTCTATATATAAGAAAAGATATCTCTATGAACAATCCAGAAATACTTGATTACAAAAATGAGACCACCTTATTACTACTGTGGAACTCTTCTCCTACTCATACTTGGATTCAGTAAATCATATGCATATCAAGAAGGTAAGGTAACCGGCAGCAGATTCTTTATCTTTGGCGACTCTACTGTTGATGCCGGAAACAATAATTATATCAGTACCACGCCTGAAAATCAAGCAGACTACCCTCCATATGGTCATAATGGATACTTTGAGAAACCCACGGGCCGATTCTCAGAAGGCAGAATAGTTGTCGATTTTATAGGTATTTAATCCTCCTAATGATCAACTCTTGTAGAAGAGTTAGCATTTTCTTGGATGCATGATATTAATCTCTGTTTCAGCTCGACTACTTGCAGAAGGCTGCAGGAAGGTCCCTATGCAAAAGTTGAAACTGAATTTTTTGTTGAATTATATCGGAAAAGTATTTCATTTGAATTTGTGGTTAACTCTGTATATGTTTCAATGTTTAATGTGTTATGCAGCGGAATATGCCCAACTGCCGTTGATTCCTCCATTCCTACAACCATCTGCTGAATACGTGAATGGCGTAAATTTCGCCTCAGCTGGAGCAGGAATTCTTCCTGAAACCAACCAGGGTTTGGTACATATTTCAGCCCTACACAATGATCTCTTGTGATTCATCATCTTATTGTCAGGACTGATGTACTAATGCATCGTCATCATCGTGAATTCGTTACAGGTGATTGATCTCAAAACACAACTAAATCATTTCGAGCAAGTGAGACAATCACTGATCGAAGATCTGGGGGAAGCAGAAGCCAACACAGTTTTGTCAGAAGCTGTTTATAGCTTTAGTATCGGAAGTAATGATTATATGGGCGGTTATCTAGGTAACCCCAATATGCAACAGATGCATGACCCGGAGGAATTCGTAGGAATGGTGATTGGAAATTTGACACAAGCCATACAAGTAAGTTTGGTATTTCAATATCCTTTTTCTTGGTAGAACTAAGCTTTTACCAAGATTACAAAGTAACTTTTTTGGATCAGCCAGGACTTTAAATAATTTGCTTACTATTTTTTAACCAAGAGCCGAATTGGAAAATGCCAGGTCGCTCAAGATGTGTTTCCAATTTTTTTTCCGGACCCCTGTATGTACATTAACCATCCAATTAAAATTAATAATTATATTGACCAGGTTTTCTAATAATGGTGATTCAGGAATTGTATGCGAAAGGGGGGAGGAAATTCGCCTTCTTAAGCTTGTCATCACTGGGTTGTTTACCAGTGCTTAGAGCACTTAATCCGAGAAAGGAAGGTGGGTGTTTTGAAGAAGCTACAGCGCTGGCCATGGCTCATAATAACGCATTCAGCTCTGTCCTTGCTAACCTTGAACATCTGTTGAAAGACTTCTCCTACTGCAACTCCAAATTTTCCATTTGGCTTGATGACAGAATCAACAATCCCCTTAACCATGGTACGAAATTCTTGTTATCAAAACTGCTGTGTTCTATCATTTTTGGTCAAACAGTGCCTGATAACTTGGTTAATGATCATCAACTATTTCATGTATTATGTCACTACTAGCCTTTAACCCGTGCGAAGCACGGGCGGATATAAAATTCGTAATTTATTAATTATAATTTAAATTTTAACATCATTTTAATAGTATTTTAGAATTGATAAATTGGATTTTAACCCGATTATATTTACCAACTGATTATATATTTTGGACGGCTACAAATTATACCAATGTCGATTTATTATAATATTGTATATAAATTATATTTAAAAGAATAATGGTGGAGTTTTTATCTTGTACTACATCTCAAGTGTTTGTAATTTAAACGGTATAAAACTCTTTAATATTGTAAGAGTAAGAGAAGTTTACATGTGACAGACTTGTAGTTACAAAAGAGATGACCAAACCAAAATTTTGTACGACTACAAATTATACCTATGTTGGCTTATTATAGTATAGTATAGATGTCAGTACTACTTTTATTTATTTATTTAGGTACATAATACATATAATTTGTTTTATATGATTTATATTTAAAAAATTATATTTACTCTGCTCCCTGTTTAAAATATATTTTAACAAAATTTCCATATCCATCATTTTGTTAACAAGAAATTTAGTGTGCGTGTAACTAACAATATCTAGTCAAGTTTTTCTGAGTTGGGCTTTATTTTATTTGGATGAACTATAATGATGTTGGAGGTGCTCTAATAATTCATAATTTTTACTCATCTAAACTAAACTTAAATTATAAAATATAAATTACAGGATCTGCAATCTTACAACCAAATTTGACAAGATTTGTCTCCAACAATGAACCTGTTATTTATAGGGAAAATTAATTCTAAAGTCAATAAACTATAGACATTTTTTTTTCTAGGTCCCTGAACTATAAATGTCAATTCATAAGTAATTCAACTCTTGATTTTTTCCCACCTGGGTCCTTCCGTTAGATCTGGTTTGACGTTGTTAGTTTTTCCGGCGAACATGGTCGGAAAAGCTTAATTCCGGTGAGCTCGAATTTTCCGACAAGGCTAATTTGAACATTAAAAATCACAAAAATTATATGAACATGCTCATAATCACACGATCTATCAATCTACATCATTATAATTCGAATAAAAGCTATTAAAATGAAAACTAATATTCAACTCAAAATTCGGAAATTACCAAACTAAATTTTGATGGTATAGATGGATAGGGGATTGAAAAACGAGCAATTTGATAACTCAAGTTTCAAATTTGAATACCGGAATCACCTTCAAAGTTATCTTTGATTCTCATGAACTTAAGAAGAACTAACGGCGTCAAACCAGATCTAACGGAAGGACTCGGATAGGAAAAAATCAAGAGTTGAATTACTTACGAATTGACATTTATAGTTCAGGGACCTAGAAAAAAAAGTGTCTATAGTTCAGGGACTTTAGAATTAATTTTCTCGTTATTTATATCATTGTTTACATAGATGATGGTAGATTGGTAGGTTTATATAATAAAATAATTATTTGTATCCAACATTTTTATAAATTAAAATTTTAATCACATCTTTCTAATAATAAGTTTTGAAAATATTATCTTTAATTAAATCATAAAAAATACTCGAAAATATGTGTCAAAATCAAAACTATCATATAGCCAAACATAAAGGCGATTAGCGCTAATCTCCACCTTTTTAAAATAAGGCATTATCATGTGTAGTCTAGTAGCAATTCAACGCTGCCCCTATAAAATATTCATATAACATTTTCAAAAATATTCTTCTAGAATTTATTTAACTATTTAAGTTTAAAATATGAAATTTCATTTTTTTTTCAATAATCTATTTTCTTATTAGAAGTTACAATATGATTTAAAACATTTTTTGAAACGTTGCAATTATCGTCCAAAGACGTATATAAGCAATTGAATTGGTTATGTCATAGTTTTTTTTACTATATCTTAAAAAATAAATTGATATAATTTTCATGATATTGTCTCCAAATATATTTGTGAAGGTTTCAAAGACGGGATAAACGCATGCTGCGGGATAGGACCTTATGGGGGTATTTTCACATGTGGTGGAACAAAAAATATGACTGAATACAAATTATGTGAGAGTCCTGATGATTATGTGTGGTGGGATTCTTTTCATCCTACAGAGAAATTACATGAACAACTAGCTCAAGAACTATGGTACGGTTCCCCTGACGTCGGTCCATACAATCTACAACAATTATTCTCTGGAAATAATAAAAAGTTCATTATAGCTGATGTCGTAGACGATCCAAGTTACGAGCAAAAGTATTAGATCTGAGCGTTTCACTTGAAATTTGAGGTTCGATTATCACATATACGGAATGATCATATCCAAGACATAACCTTGTGTTGCTTGATTTATACTATGTAAGAAGATACAATTTGTCAACTAATAATAATTGTGATAAAAACTTGTTTTGCACAATAATAAAGAAACTGTAACCTGACTAAAATTCAAATTTAATATTAAAAAAATATATCAAATCTCAATCTTGAGGTATAAGAAATGTTAACATACTTGACTATATATTTAACATTTTAAGATATAATTGACTTTATAAATTAAAATTTTATATTTTTAGCACCGTCACTTTCAAAATGTTGATTTAGATAAATTTGTATGCATATAGTTAGCGCTGGAATATGATATTAACAAGATAAGGAGGTTTTTCAGAAATAATGGTATCTAAAAGTGATGGTTTGACAGTAGGGGGTTGAGATGCATATCCATATAGTTATACTATATGCAGTCGAGCCGGTGATACTATATTTGAATATGCATCTCAACATGCAAAACAAAAATGTCAGTAGAATTGGAAGATCAAAGGGGATAATGACACAAATAATGTTCAAGAATGAAGTAAGTAAAGAAATTATGAAACGAAAGGAAATAAAGAAGCTAATACAAAAGAGTTCTAATTTTATTGAAAAATTAATGAACACTAAAACTATAGCTTTAAATAAAAAGTAAGAAACTTTTGGCATAATTTACCATGAATGACAAGCCAATTAATGCGGACATATTTCTCAAGAAGTTGAGAAGGAAGAAGTTATGAGAATTTCTAAACATCAAAAGTTTAAGAAAGGAAAATTATTGCCGAGCTACTCAATAAAGATGAGGAATTGCGAAATAATTTTAGAAAATGGATGAAAATGTAGCTGGTGATAGAAGTTTAAATTATTGCTTAAATTAATTAAGGTTTGTTAGGTTATTCATATATGTAGGAGGGGACTAAATGTCAAATACTATATTATATACTTTTTTGATAATTTTAATTAATATATATGTGTACACACACACACATATTAAAAAATTTTATTGAAGGACATCAGATGTTCAAGAATGGTATTTTTAAAATTAATATTTTTCTTAATTTTGTGTTTCTATAACAAGTGGAAATATATTTCATTGTACAATTTTTTTTGGAGGATTCAAGATACAAACTCAGCTTGCAAATGGCGTGACTTGTTGCTTATATTTGAGTGACAACAAACTCACTCATACATTTACCGATCAGATTTTTTAAAATCTAACTAGACAAATCAGTTACTAACTTTTAAAGCAATCTGGATGCATATTATATATGATTAGACAAATTTGCTTAATATGCTTCTCAAGATGTAGTACTTTTGTCCATACTCTCTTTTTTCAATATAAATGTATTTTGTTGTTGACCAGAAAGACCAGCAAACTGTTAGGAATATGTTATGCTTGATGTGATAAAAACACTTTAATTATTTTCTTATTGTAAGTTTTAGTTGATCAACGATGACATACTTAACAGTAATATTCATTGATCAGATAACTCATCAACGGATGATGAGATGCTGTAACAAAACTTTAGTATCCATAGTAGTTGATAAGATGTTGCTGTGATTAACTGATATAGCAATTGTCCTATCAATGAATGTGTAGTTAGGGTGACAAATTGTAAATATTCTAAGTCATGTAATCTGCACAAGTGAAGTGAAGAATCAACTGCTAATCAAAAGCACCAACGGATGATGAATAAAAGCATCATCAACTGCTATCTCATTCCATCAACGGCTACCAATAATAGTCTATCAATTGATACACTCAAGAAACCATCAACGGCTGTACTCTTAGTTATCAGTTGATGGTTCTACAAGTTATCAGTTGACAGCTACAAGTCAAGTAAAAGTACAAGAGTCACATGGGTTGATGTGGAAGGTGATGCACAAGTTTTGGTAGCTAAACTATAGAGGGTTTCGTCAAATCTTGAGAAACTCGAAACCTACCATTTCAAGCAAAGCAACAAGAATATCATCTGTCGAATTTTGTATCAATTCCAAGAAATTTTACATTTATATTTGTCATGAAAAGAGTAAGTATATACTTTTGCAGGCAAGTACTTTAATACAAGCTTGTATTAGTATATATTCACAATATTTTTTTACATTTTATTGTAACAAATACCATAAGAACAATAGAGCAAGAGTTTAGTTTTAACAAGTAAGATCTGTAAAGCTTTTGCTCTTTAGTTCCTTTGTAAGCAGCCAAGTAAATTAACTTGGGAGGTTTTCAATATAAAAATCCTCAGGTGAACAAAATAATCCATCTGAAATTTTTCAAAGGCACTGTTCTTAAATTTCTGTTTAGATTTTAATTACTCTTGTGCTTGCATACAATCTGTCTGTGCTAGAAGAATTCGAAAATTTTGTAGATTGTATTCAATCCCCCTTATACAATCTAACTCATTGTTTGTACTGTTAAATAACACACACGTTATAGTTCACATGTGACTATAATATTAAACTTGTTTCTTGAACGTACTGATCTAGTTTTTTTTTTGATAATGAGAATAAATCTCAACGAATATGACTCGACAATTCACCGTGATAATTCTTTTATTCAAAAAAGCTTATTATCTAACTATCGGACATGCAAGATAACTGGGGAAATTTAGACAATAAAACTTTAATGTCCGAAAAGAAAAACCGGTCTTCTTCCAAGAATCCTGAAAATAAAACAAGGAAAACAAAACGAATATAAGTCACTATATATCACACATTATATCAAAATATTTCCACAATCATGATAACTCATAATTTAGACAATTAGGGGTCATTTGGCAAATCTGAATGTAAAGTTGATGAATGATTAATATATCTGAATGATCTGAATAAATTAGTTATCTGAATACTGAATGAATAATCTTATTTGATAAAAATATTTTTAGAAAATCTGAATCATATTAATTTTTATTTTGACATTTAAATTATAATAAATTATCATTTAACATAATATTGTTAAATATAAATCTACTTTAAACTAGTTATAATATACATTAATCAAGAAAATATAATATTATATGAACATATGTATGGGTGTAATAATAAAATCAAAATTAATTAATACATTTAAAAAAAAACAGTATTAAAATGACCTGTTTATTTGTATGTGCTTTTAATTATATTTAAGTGTCTTGTAAACATAAATAAAATAAAATGACATGGAAAAGTGTAACTACACAATTATTTTGGCTGAGCGTTGCAGCCTGTGAAATTTAGATTACTCGGTCAGCAACTTTCTTGAATCGTTCTACCATATGAAGCTGGTCAAAAAGTATAACAAACGACCTTAATAACTAAATCATTCTATTCAGGTCTATTCAACCCCTTTCAGCCACAAACAAATGGCTCCTTAAGCTCTCAATTAAGACGCAATTAATAAAATATTAACGTCCTTAATTAAGACACAATTAACACTCTCAATAAGAGGCACAATTTACGCCCTCAATTAAGAGGCACAATTTACGCCCTCCATTAAGAGGCACAATAAACGTTCTCAGTTAAGGCACAATTAACTTCTTCCTTTTTGAAATCGGATCCCATACTGATCCCGGAACCGCCGTCGCCTCCACCGCTATGCTATCTCTCCCGTGTACGACCGCTTCGATCAAAGTTGAGTAAGGAGTATACCAAGAATAAGCATGAGCAGATTCATGGCTGCGTTGAGGGCTGGAGGAGTGATTTTATTGAGGAGTCCAAAACAGATTTAATATAACTAAATCCAAGAAATTAAACAAAAACATCAAAATTGTCAAGAACAAGCATTCCATAACCAAACAAGGCACAGTTTAAAATACATACATGGCCAAAAAACAAGAACTTTCATGAACTAACACACAATTTATTACCTAAGATTATCAATCACGCACAAACTGAATGCAAAATCAATGGGTGTCCAAGATCTAACACAAAAACAAGTCTTGACACTAAAGTAAACCAAAATCAATGATATTAATCTCTCTAAAAAGAAGAAAAGATCATAATAATAATAAATGATTTACAATTATAGTGCAATAGTAGCAGATAAAAGAGGAACTGACTCACTAGGCAAGCTTCAGACTCTTCCACGACACAGCACACGCTTTGTTCACAGGACGAAAAAAACGGGTACGAGAGAGAATTAATTGCAAAGAAGTCGACAAGTTCACGTGGATTAAACTTATCGGAGATCTGCTGCCCAGTTATTTAACCTCGCTCTTGCAAGAAAAATCACTGTGTGCCTGTAAAAATCAGACCACTCCAAATATGCAAATTTGACTCTAAACCGAGGGATTTGATCGTACAAATCCAGCCAGTTTTTCGAAGAAGGAAAATTACAAAAAACGGGAAATCATATATAATTGTACAGATCTAGTTTGACTGAGAATTTCATGACAATAATCGCAATTTCCAATTGTTAAACTTATTTTTTTTTACAAATTTCTAATAGCAAGAAGAAATACTTTATTATCATTGCTTCCGTCAAATTTGTTCTCATAAATTTCGAGTGCACTCGCTATCAGTACATGCTTCACCAAGTTTGTTGTTATCCCTTGTATTCTATTATCAAGAAGTACATGATCATTCCCTATAATTTTCATGTCAACTATTTGACAATAACTTTGATGCGTTTATCATGATGTTGCCAATCCATGTGTTTTTTTATTTTGTATTTTTTATGAATTTTTTGGCCTTGAACTTTGTTGTCAATCCTAAAATATATCGACAAATCTAATATAACAAGTATCAACCACTTATTAGTAAGTTTATAAAACTATGTTGACAAATATAGAAGTGATTATATTGAAGATTCTACGTGACAAAATCAATCTTTAAAATTATTTGGTAAACATTAGAATCAAGTTCACTAGGACAAATAATGCATTTCTAGTAACAACTTGTAGCTTAGTGAGAATACAAGAATGAAATGAAAACATAAGATCCTTAAAAAAAATGAAAACATAAGAAAAAAATGAAAGAAAAGATGTTTTAGTCCAAAAATACACTTTGTCAAATGAGTAAAAGAAGAGAAGAACACAATGTACTTAAACTGTTTTAGGCAATCTTGTAATATGATATGTGAGGTATTATAAAACACAACACTTTTTTGAGTTTTTCTTCCGAAATATATAAGTTGCAATTTGTCTCCAAAAATATGGTTCAACCTCATATGCCATCGCAATTGCAACGGTTGCAAATCGAATATTACTGTTTTCAATTTGCGCTGCACACTCTATGCAAATTTGACCATATTTTTGATTTTTTTGAAGTATAGGTATTTTTGAAAAATCCCTCACTTTAAATGTTAAGTTTTTTGTGACGAATTTTTAAAACTATTTTATTTGTATTGATGTTCAAAATTGTAAAAAATTCTATATAAATTGTATAAAATATCTTAAGTGTCTTGTATTTTCTAATATAACACATCTTGAAGAACATGTTTATAGAAAATATATAATTGTATAATATTTCTTTAAGTGGAAATATAATTTTTAAAAATATTTATTAACAAATATCATAAGATTTTAAAATACAATTGTTCGATTAGTTTTTGAAAGAAAAAATAATAACACTGGTCAGTCCTTTTCTACAATTATTCATTTATTATTATCTTTAAACAATAAAGATTAAAGAATTATATAATATTAAAATAATGTATACATCATACAAATCATAAGCTTCTTTATCAATATCGAAACATCAAAAATTTTAATTATTTGGATATATATATATATATATGAAATAAATTATTTAAAAAATTATAATATAGATTATTACAACAAACATATATAATTTTTAAAATAAAAAGTTAAATATGATTATATATTTATTCACTAATACATATATTAGTTTCATAAATTGTTTTATAACATATATATTTAATTTGGAATCTTTATTTTGAACTTTATCAGAATTAAGCTATTAACTATAATAAAAATAAGAGTATGATAGGGTTACCATACCTTCATTTATATCAATCATCAATCAATCATCAATATATATATATATATAGAGTTTTACTCCAATAGAAACCTCCTTATCCTAGAAACTAAAAACCAAACTGAAATATCACTAAATCCTAAAGCAAATACCACTAAATTTTTAAACAACCCCATCTCCACCTCCATCTTCATCAAACCCACCTCCATCTTCACCAACCCCACCTCCACTACCACCACCTCCGTCGTCGCCTCCTTCATAACCACTACCACCTCTATGCCGCCCACCCCCTCCATAAACACCACCTCCATCTCCATCTCCACCTCCACCTCCATTATTTCTTTAACAACACAACCTCCACACCTCCATCTTCACCAGGCCCATCTTAATCGCCGCTTCAACCTCCTTCAGATTCGTTCATACTTCTTTCTCCACCTCGACTCAACTTCAAAGGCGGAGCCGCCACTATTCCGGCAACGCTCCAACCCCCTACTTCAAGCCGCCCAAACCTCCGCTACAATCATCTTTCCTCCATCTCCACCTTCACCTCCACCATCTCCACCACTATCACCACCATCTGAATCGAAAACATGAACAGATCTGGAGATTCTAAGCTGGTTAATATCTGGAGATTGAGTTTTCACTAAATTCTGCAGCACAGATCACTAAATCCTAAAGAGATAATCACTAAATTGTACTGAGAATATCACTAACTTGTATTGGTTTCTAGTTTTTATTTTAAAATTGGTTTCTATTTGATCATGAGCCTATATATATATAAAGGAGGATGCGGTGTCTGTAGAATTGCTCGATTCAGTCTTCTGATTTTTCTTAAATTTCGGAGAGAAAATATAATTATAATTCTAAAATTCATGTTCAAGAATTTTAAAGGTAATACAATCCTTTTTTTATTGGGTTCCAAAAGTAATAGAATTTTTCTTCTTATTTAGGAATCATAAGAGTAATACAATTCTTATTGTTAATTTTATATTAATATATGAATTATTAAAAACGTACCATTCTTATTTTCAAAAGTTATAAAAATTTGGAGTACAATTCTTATTTTCATTGCCAGATCGTAGTCTCCATTGCCAGCAATTATCATCAAATAGTGCTCCAAATTATATTATCAACTTTAAAGAGATTGGAGTGATCACACAAATTATTGATTGATTGTTGGTTACTAGGCTTGCTTGGATTGTGGGTTTTTTTATGTTATCAATCATGGAATCAGCCAAGAATTTATGGATGAGGTTTTTGCACCAAGCAAGAAGTTTTTCGACCTCCCGATTGAGGAGAAGATGAAGGTTATAAAGAATGAGAAACATCGCGGATATACTCCAAAATTCTGGATGAATATCTTGATCCTGTCAATCAAATTAATGGTTTTTTATTCTATAACTTAAATTTCGGATAGAAATCATAATTATAATTCAAAAAATCAAGTTCAAGAATTATAAAAATAATGCAATATAAAGGAGGATGCGGCGTCTGTAGAATTGCTCGATTCAGTCTTCTGATTTTTCTTAAATTTCGGAGAGAAAATATAATTATAATTCTAAAATTCATGTTCAAGAATTCTAAAGGTAATACAATCCTTTTTTTATTGGGTTCCAAAAGTAATAGAATTTTTCTTCTTATTTAGGAATCATAAGAGTAATACAATTCTTATTGTTAATTTTATATTAATATATGAATTATTAAAAACGTACCATTCTTATTTTCAAAAGTTATAAAAATTTGGAGTACAATTCTTATTTTCATTGCCAGATCGTAGTCTCCATTGCCAGCAATTATCATCAAATAGTGCTCCAAATTATTATATCAACTTTAAAGAGATTGGAATGATCACACAAATTATTGATTGATTGTTGGTTACTAGGCTTGCTTGGATTGTGGGTTTTTTTTATGTTATCAATCATGGAATCAGCCAAGAATTTATGGATGAGGTTTTTGCACCAAGCAAGAAGTTTTTCGACCTCCCGATTGAGGAGAAGATGAAGGTTATAAAGAATGAGAAACATCGCGGATATACTCCAAAATTCTGGATGAATATCTTCATCCTGTCAATCAAATTAATGGTTTTTTATTCTATAACTTAAATTTCGGATAGAAATCATAATTATAATTCAAAAAATCAAGTTCAAGAATTATAAAAATAATGCAATATAAAGGAGGATGCGGCGTCTGTAGAATTGCTCGATTCAGTCTTCCGATTTTTCTTAAATTTCGGAGAGAAAATATAATTATAATTCTAAAATTCATGTTCAAGAATTCTAAAGGAATATCATTCTAATAGCTAAAATCTATAAAACTCTAAATAGTTAAGAAATAGGAATCTTAAAAGAAAAGAGTGATAATTCTAAACAATTAAGAAATATGAATCTTAAAGAGAAATATAATAGCTAAAATCTATGAAATTGAATATAGTTATCCAATTGTAATTATAAAATTATCATAATGTAAATGATTCTTTATTAGTATTGTGTTTGAGGGAAGGGTGCCCAAATTAATTTTTATCTAAATAATAATAAATTTTCTATTAGTATTATGTTTGACGGGAAAGCGGCTAAAATAATTTTTTTATATAAGTTATGATATATTCTTTTCTAAAAGGAATAGGATCTTAAAGTTAATACAATTCTTTCCTTTTTGGATTCTAAAAGTAATACAATTCTTTCTTATTTAGGAATCCTAAAAAAAATATGATTATATTTATTTAAACTAACAATCATAGATAAAATACAATTTATATTTAAGATTTGTAAGGTAGTACGTGCAATTTTTATTTTCGATTTATTCTTATAATTTTCTTAAATTTCGAATAGAAAATAAAGGATTGTAAAAATAATAATCACTAAAAAAATCTAATAGCCAAAAATTTAAAACCATAAAAGAATAATAATTTTTAACTAATATATAATCATAAAATAAAAATAATTAACAAATAAAATAGGATATATAAAATAGGAATCATATATTGATTTTATGATAATGTAAATGATTCTTGATTAGTATTGTGTCTGACGGGCACGGGAGGCGGCCCAAACTAATTCATATCTAAATAATAATAAATTATCTATTAGCATCATGTTTGACGGGAAAGTGGCTAAAATAACTTTTTAACTATGTTATAATATATGTTTTTGTCAAAACGGGACCACAGTTCAAAATAATTTTTATCTAATTATAATTTTTAATTTTGTCATAATTAGAATAATTTTTATTAATATTGTATTTGACAGTTTGACGACTCAAACTAATTTCTAAATTATAATTTTTTGTTATTAGTATTGTGTTTGACAAGAGAGCGGCTCAAACTAATTTTGATCTAAATTATAATATTTAATTTTATCATAAAAATAATAACTTTGGATTAATATGGTCTTTGACGGGAGTACAGTTCCACCTAATTTTATTATTAGTATCGTGTTTCTTAAATTTCAAATAGAATATAAAGGATGGTAAAGATAATAATCATTAAAAAAACTAATAGCAAAAAAATTAAAACTACAAAGGAATAATAATTTTTAACTAATAAATAGGAATCATAAAATAAAAATAATTAACAAATAAAATAGGATATATAAGATAGAAATCATATATTAATTTTATGATAATGTAAATGATTCTTGATTAGTATTGTGTTTGACGGGCACGGGAGGCGGCCCAAACTAATTTTTATCTAAATAATAATAAATTTTCTATTAGTATTATGTTTGACGTGAAAGTGGCTAAAATAATTTTTTATCTATGTTATAATATATTTTTTTTTGTTAAAACGGGACCACGGTTCAAAATAATTTTTATCCAATTATAATTTTTAATTTTATCATAATCTATATATTCTTAACGTGTGCATTAGAATAATTTTTATTAGTATTGTGTTTGACAGTAAGGCGACTCAAACAAATATCTAAGTTATAATGTTTTTGTTATTAGTATTGTGTTTGACAAAATAGCGGCTCAAACTAATTTTGATCTAAATTATAATATTTAGTTTTATTATAAAAATAATAATTATGGATTAATATTGTATTTGACGGGAGTGCGGTTCGAACTAATCTTATTATTAGTATTGTATTTGACAGGATGACCACTTAAACAAATTTTTATATCAACTATAATATTTTTTTATTAGTGATATGTTTAACGGGAAGATGACTCAAAATTATTTTTATGCTATTATAATATTAATTAGTATTAAAATTATAACGCCGCCGCGAAGCGCGACTTTTTTCACTAGTTTAAAAGAATAACAATATGTTCTATGTGGAATCAAGTTTTATAATATACGCCATCAATATTATCTAATATTTTCTGTAAAAAAAGTTTATTAAATAAAAAGTTTATTAGGAAAATTAGAATAAATTATTACATTTAAAGATAAAATGAGAAATTACTAAGATAGACTCAGAAGTTCAAAGCCGGTAATTGACCTGCAAGTACTGGGCCAACCAAACAAGTCCTTAGCTGTGTGATGCGGCCACCCATGACATACCCGAACCCAAGATGTGGTTTTTATTTCATTTTGCTCATCTCTCTCGCTCCTCTCTCTCTCCCTCTCTCTCTAATCATCTAATCATATCACACACACATACACATACATAAACAACAAGTAAGATCTCCCTCATCTCAATTTCTACTTACAATTCCAAACATTTCTTGCATCTCTAATTTACATTACACTTTCTCCTCTCTCTTCTCTTCTCCTGTATCATCATCAGATTCAAGTTTTATAATAGTAACAGCAGGAATGCCAATTTATGATTTATTCGTGTAGAGTATGTAATTTGTGTATGTAATTAGCAGTAATTTATAAGTTGAATGCACTTGTAATCGATTCCCGAGCAAGCCTCGGGATCTGCTGAATTTCGTTACAATTTCTGTTAAACAAAGAAGAATATGTCATTAGAGAAGAAGAATGAACACCAAGAGGTGCCTGAGGCTGTGCCTGAGGATGAGAAACAAGTACCTGAGCCAACCTCCCCCAGCGTCGCGGTTTCTACTGAACATGATTGCGTTTTGCAGAAATTTCGGCTCTATGCAACTCAATCGGTGATCATTTCTCAATCCCTGCTCTTTTTCTTCATTAATTACTTTTACTTGCATTATTCGTATTATCAATTTGTGTCTGTTTGCTTTTTAGCTCATTTTATCGAAATTACTCTGCTTACATTTGTGAATTGTGGTTGACTTTCGTAACTAGCACTTCTTATTGCTTTATTTTGCAAGACCTAGTGTGTGTGACCTCTTGCTTTACAACTCTCCCCATATATTTTCGAACTTTTATGGACATAAAAGGTATATACATATCTTTCTAGAAAGTTGATGAGTGGTAGTAATGTCTGTTTGTCAACAACACAAATTTTTTTTTGGTCTGCAAGTATGTTGCAAATGGGTCATTTTTGATGAACCATGGTTATTACGTCACTTGGTTAAGTCGTGTTGATGGCGGGTGAGCTGCTGAGTGCTGACTGCCTAGAGAGGTTGAAATCATGCAAATATATCTATGTTTTGTTAATTTCGTGTGAGTTGCTGACTGCTAGATGTATAGGTTCAACTTCCACTTTAAATGGAATGCACTAAACTCCAGCAAGATTCCCCATGTCAAATATTTGTGGAAACAAGATTTATTATACCCTAGAATGAAAATAGTGAGTGTTGAGGAATCTTATATGGCTTTATGATGTTATATTGACATAAGCAAGAACTATATGCCAGGGTGGTCAACTGGGTCCACAACATCAGTGAAGTGAAGATTTAACTTGGCAAGTTATGTTGAATTTTGATTGTTATATATTTCTGTAGAACAAGACTATGGTTTATAACACCTAACTTTAGCTCTTTAGTTTGTTTTCTCATATGACAGGAAGAAATTAAACCAGACATGTCAAGTTAAAAAGATAATGGAAGATGTACGTTATTTATTTGAAGTATAGCATACATTTCCATGTTTTAACGACTAGTGCTCAAAGATGTACAGCTTTTTATGCACTAGTAACAACATTAGTACTCACTTGATATATTTGGCAAAGTTAAGTAGCCGTGATATGCATTATTGGATTTCTTCTCTATTTAAATTCTATTATATTTGCTCATTCTTATATTAAAGCTATTGAGGAATAAAACTTTGTATTTTATTCCTCAATAAAAGCTATTTACAAAGTTTTGAGGTTGACAAATAGCCTTTGTCATTGCAAATTGAGGTTTAAATTTACTCTGGATTCTCACACTTAAATTGTCTAGTAAATCCCCGTCCCACTATACCATATAAGTTACTTATTAATGATACTGCCTATTCGGAAAATCTGCAGTCTATTTTTTTAGAGTCTCTGTTGAATAAGTCTAGTTTGAGTTTGGAACTGTATATCTGCAGCTTGTCTCTATTCTATCTTGCAAACTTGAATAAGGTACTATGCTTCAAGCCAGTAATTTAGGTTGTATAAGTTTGTAGTTGTGAAATTAAAACATTTTTAAGTTCCTTCAGCATTGGTATGATACTTTTGTCCATGATATATATATATATATATTCCGGTTATTCAAATACATATACGATAATTGCTTTTACTTCATCATAGAACTTATGGAAGTCTGTTTCAGGTGCATATATTTTTAGCTTATGTTGCGATTGGTATCTTATATGTCTGAGAATGTATTCATCATTTGTACTTGCTGCTGCTGTGTCTACTAATATTTCTTCATGCATTGTCTGTGTAGTAACTTCTTCTCCTGCACTATATATTAGTTGGAGAGAATCTTAAAGTGTCGACAATAGATTGTTCATCTAATAACATCTTTTTATTATGTTCTATTCACATTTCTATCGACAAAAGCATGGACATATATGCTTGTAATATATACTTGAGTCCTTGTGTTGCAATCTTTTAATACAATTCCTATGTTTTACTGCAGAATTTCTATATGGTTGGAAGGAACAAAAATAGAACATACTGGAGAGTGTTAAAGATTGACAGGCTGGAGCCTTTAGAGCTTAATGTTTGTGAGGATCCTACCACATATACAGAAAGGGAATGCTCTGATCTATTGCGAAGGATACATGAGGGAAACATGTCCACAGGAGGGCTTAAATTTGTCACCACCTGTTATGGTGTCGTTGGTATGCATCTCTAGTTGCGATATGTCATTTCTATCTGAACTAACCTTAGTATAATTTGTTGCGGTTTGCGTTTGTTAGGATTCATCAAGTTTTTTGGGCCATACTACATGCTGCTTATCACAAAAAGAAGGGAGATTGGTTCTATCTGTGGTCATACCATATATGCTCTATCCAAGAGTGAGATAATTCCTCTTCCAAATCCTGTAGTTTGTTCTGACGTTGTGAATTCGAGGAACGAAAACAGGTTATTATCCAATTGTTTGCAGATTTTGATATTATCTTTAGAGCACCAGAAATTGTTATTTTATAGAAGCTTCGTCTTACAGAGATGGTAATTTATGATTTGTTTTTTTATGACAAGGTAAATTCTGATTTGTTGGGGGCACTAAACTATTGTTTCTTGTTGATGCCTATTTTTTGAGGGCTAAAAATTAAAAATAGTGCAGTCCTCTGCATTTAAAAGGGAACAGGGGAGTATATACACACAAATTTGGTCTCCGCCTGGAACCCTGCATGTTTAGGAACAACACTTGTTATGTAATTTCGATTAATTTTTATTTGTGATTTTTAATTTCTTTCCATTATTAATCTTTCCCTATCATTTATTCAACTAGAATGTTTAGATAGACAAGAATGTTCTACTTTGTGTTTAAATTATTGATGTTTATACCATGTGCTGAGCCTTTTTTGGAGAATTTTAATTCGCCGATAAATAAATTTTAGTGTTAAAGACATAATTATTCAGTCTTTATATAATTGATGCTTGCTATATCATATGCACTTTAATGTTTTCCAAATAATGTTTCGCATGCAAGCCTCTAAATTGGGTTCACTTGTATAATTAACTGTTTGATTAATAGCTAGTATAAATATGAATAGAGAGAGTGCACTTCAGCTTCAGTGAAATACGAAGGGTCTTAATAGAAGTCTCAAATACAAGTGATGCAGGAATATTGTAGTGGAGAATGTGTGAACCTGTTCAATAAAGTGATAGTATTTCTACAGATTAGAAGACATTCTTGTAAAAATTCTTGCAACACCAAGGCCACACTACTATCATATCTTGTACGACAAACATTCTTTTAGTGTGACCTCTTACTTCATAATTAAGTGTATGTGCATTTCTTTGACATTCAGTCCCTTAGACAATATCCTAAGCGGCAGTTATTAATATAGTGTTCTCATTGTTGTAGATACAAGAAGCTCCTTTGCACCCTGGATCTGACAAAGGACTTCTTTTTCAGCTACTCATATTATGTTATGCGTAGTCTGCAGAAGAACATGTGTGACGCAGAACCAGAACAGGTTCTTTACAATTCCATGTTTGTGTGGAATGAATTTTTAAGTCGTGGCATCCGGAACCTTCTCCACAATACTATTTGGACTGTTGCATTAGTCTATGGATTTTTTAAACAAGTGAGGTTCTTTTTCCTTTATATTTTACAAAGAAATTATGAGTGGCTAAAGTGGCTAAAAGTTGAAGTATTGTTTACTGATTTAAATTGACATATTGCGCCAACTAAATGAACTATCTTATGATCCATCTGTCCTCGATCACTGAATCTGAGTTCACTTTTTTTTTCTTTTTTTTTTTGGCATCTTCAATGAAATTTGAGGTCTAATTTGGTCCTTTTGTATATAAATATGTAAATCTGATTAATTATAAATGGACATTGTTCTTATCTCCACCCTCTAATAATAACACTAGGTTCGAGCTTCAGTTTGTTGGCAGCTGTTTAAGTATGGCGATAAACCCTTGATTTCCATTGTCCAGTGAATCTGATTAATATAAGTTTAAATTTTTTATCTGCTTAACAGGACATTTACTTTGACACTCATAAATGCTATAGAAGTTCTATATTCGTATTATTAACATTATGTGCTTGGATATCAGGATACACACACTTTTTCTGGACGGAACTTTAAGCTTACTCTTATTGCAAGACGATCAAGACATTATGCTGGGACAAGGTTAACTTTATATTATTACAAAGAACCAGTTGGGTCTGCGTTGCTGGAAATATAAATTTAGAAACTCTTTTTCTTCCCAGTTGTTTTATTAAATTATGCGATATCTGCGTGCTGTGTGATTTGTGAAAGAACATTAAATGTGATGTTTTGGTCAAGGCTACAATCCAATTTGACATTTGATGCTGATGTATTAGTTAGTTTTCAGCACTTCTGCTGTGACCTTTAAAAAGTCTATGCCATCTCCGAAAATTGAACGAGATATTATACATTGTTGGGCATAATCTACAAAAGAAGCTCATATACTAGGGCATAATATACAAAAGAAGGTCATGTAGTTATTAAATTGACATGAGAGTTTGTAAATGTACATTATAATATAATTTATAATAGTTCACTACAGATTCTGGGCGGAAGCAGTTATGAATGATAAATGTTTGTTGCAAGAACAATGTTAAAATAGAAATCACTGACGTAAATGATTAGCATGATGATAATACACTAATTATTTATTCTGACTGTAAGATTTGGCGGGTCTTTATGTTTACGCTATTATTATGCATTGCATTCTAAACACTTACATTTAATGTTGGTCTACTGGGTCTATATTGATTTTGAAGCTGTAAGGGTCCTTTATTGACAATTTGAGCTTAAAATTGTCAGAGGGTTTACAAAGTCAGTTGGAAGCTTCTTATGACTATTATGACATGGCCGTCTAAAATATTTGTTTTAATCATTAATCCCTCCATCCCACCCAATTATATACACTGGGTATGGATACGGTGACCAAGAAAAAGTGTAAAAATGAGTTATGAAAAGTGGGTAAAGTGGTGGGACCCGTTTATATTTAATGATAGATTTGAGATAGTAGAGGAAAGTAGTGGGTGTAATAGTAATTATAATATTATAGAATGGAGATAGTGGAAGAAAGTAGTGGGTGTAATAGTATTTTATATTATTAAAAGTTACTATTTTTGGAACGTATAGAAATGATGGGACATCCCAAGAAGGAAATTGTATAGAAATGAATGGGACATAGGGAGTACTACTTTTTTTCTCTCTCCAGCAAGGTTTTTCAACAGCAGTATTCGTTAGTCATATTTAATTCCTATTCCATAGGTTTTTGTTGAAAGCATTTCCAATACTAGGATAAAATTCTTTAGTTATATACTTTTGTGGTGCGTCTATTCCCATTTCATTGATACCATTCTTAGAATAAAATTATGTATATCCATTTTTGGTATAGGTATTTAAAACGTGGTGTTAATGAAAAAGGACAAGTTGCTAATGATGTGGAGACGGAGCAGATTGTATTTGAAGATTCTCCTCAAGAGTGTCCTGCGCAAATTAGTTCTGTTGTACAAAATCGTGGGTCCATTCCACTTTTCTGGTCTCAAGAAACTTCACGTTTGAATCTCAAACCTGATATTATAGGTTTGTTAGTGTAGTTACTTGGTAACTTTTTATTATCATTTCAAATCATGGTGACTGACGCATGGTTTTCAGTATCAAGGAAGGACCAGAATTATGAGGCTACCAGACTTCATTTTGAAAATCTTGTCAAGAGATATGGAAACCCTATAATAATTTTGAATTTGATAAAGGTAAGTTCCAGAGACGTAATTAGGATTTAATTTTTGAAATCATCTTCCAGATCTTTTGATTCAGGCATAAAACACCTTATAATCTTGGAACACATGTTAATTAAGGTTGTAGGTGTGTGTATAGACTATCTAGAGTTTCTAATGATAGGGATTAGGGAATGATATATCATTTCTCAGTTATCTCTTTCCTAATTTTTTGGTTTGGAATCAACAGACCCATGAAAAAAGGCCCCGAGAGTCTATTCTTCGTGCAGAGTTTGCGAATGCTATTGAATATATCAATAAAGACTTGTCAGAAGAAAGTCATTTAAAGTTTCTTCACTGGGATCTGAACAAGCATTCTCGGAGGTATATGTCCGTCTTGCAATTTCTTTATGGTTTCCTAAATTTAACTTTATTGAGTGATATGTGCTGTTGATGTTGATTCACTCTTCCTTTTCCTTGACACTTTCATTATTTGTTTTATTTTAAAGTTTTAAGTTTTTTTTTGTTTATCTAAGAAAAATACTTTGACTTTGTCCAGCAAAGAGACAAATATCTTGCTAACTCTAGGAAAACTGGCCGCATACGCATTGACACTTACTGGTTTGTTCTACTGTGAAGTTGCACCTGACTTGACTTCGGGAAGTTTAAAATGGCCTTACTTTGAGTAAGTTAATCTTTCACTATATCAATTCATGTCTTTAAATCTTATTATATATATATATATATATATATATATATATATATATATGTATATGTTCGTCAATGTGAAAATAATTGTTAGTTACATCTGCTGAAAGTCAAGTTTTTTCCGTTTATTTTCTTTTGATCTGTCCAAGGCAGTTCTTATTGCAATTCCGATGGCCTAAACGCCCTGTATGATGTTTTTCATTCAGTTGATTTGGAAATGCAGTTCTGCAATCTTAACTTCAAATTGCAGATGTTTTTGTACTATTTAATATTTATCTTTTCCACACCCAGACAATTGCGATATAGAGCCCGTTTGCCTGGGCTTATGACTTATGATTTAACATGACTTAATGTGATAAGTGGGGAGCTTAAAATTTCTGTTTGGGTAATTTTGACTTGTAACTGACTTATAAGTTATTAAAATTTTTTAATAAAAATTAAAGTGATCTATGGGTAACTTATGTCTTGAGGGTAATTTTTATAAAAAAAAAAGTTTAAAAAAATTAATTCACTAAAAAAAGTGCCTCCAAACTGACTTCTGGCTTATTACATAATCAGACAATTTTTAGCTTAAAGTCGAAAATGGCTTAAAACCCGGGCTTTAAGCCCAGACAAACAGGCTCATAGTCCATACCCATCTAAAGTACTCTTTGGCGATACATCTTTCTATGTTTCCTTGACTTTAACATACTAAGGGTTTCAGTCTCAACTGTTTTTTTAATGTGTACTCTGCATGTTAAAATAGGTGTAATCTTTAAATATTGACTAGAGGATTCAAGTAGCCCAGTGATTAAAGTTCTCATTTTCAATTTAGTTGTGAGTTTGATACAACCCTTTTTTTTGCTTGGATATTGCCATAAGAATAGATTTGTAGTTCCGTTCCCTACTCGAGTTATGTAAGAGCAGTGATATATTATACCTCATGTAACCTTGAGGACCACTTCTATGGTGTAAGCAGTTTCGTTGTGCGAGTACTTGGATTTTTCGGATTTTTTTGTTGTGTTCTCATGGACATTAGTTCCTTGGCATGACTAGAACTAGTTGTCGAGGAAAACCAGAGAGACATGAAGAAACTATATGCTGTTTAAAGTTCATGGGGTTGTACAAGAGTAATATCTCTCATGAACTCTATTGAATTCACTGCAAAGAAATTTGCAGAAGATGACCAATATTCAAATCATAGAATTCCAGATTGCTAAATCACATTGATATATATTATGTGTGATTGACATATGAAAATGTAATATTTCCTCTAAGAATGTTTGATGCATTGATTGTAAAGTGGTAATGCATTTGTGACACAGGAATGTTGTTGCTCCGGACATAACCTCCCCAAGAAATTGCAATAGTTCCAATGGTAGACTATGTGATAGTGACAATGAGGACATAAATAACCCGGAATTGAGGCAAACTTGTGATAGTTATGTTGCCAATGGGAGTCACAATATCAAACCGCCTTTGTTCCAAAAAGGAGTTCTTAGGACCAACTGCATAGACTGCTTAGATCGAACTAACGTTGCACAATATGCATATGGGCTGGTTGCTCTGGGTGAGCAGCTACATGCTTTAGGATTGAAAGAAGATTCTTCTAAAATTGACCTCGATGACCCTCTGGCTGATGATTTAATGAAGTTATATGAAAGAATGGGCGACACACTGGCACACCAGTATGGTGGTTCAGCTGCACATAATAAGGTATTCTAATGCCTTAAGATCTGATTAAGTGTTTTGAATATGCATATTCTATCAAATTGATTAAACTGGCATATTAAATTTTATATGTAAGGTTTCGGACAGATGATTTACAGTGTTGATCTGTATATATGTTTATTTTGACGAAGTTAATTATACTTTAGCATTTTAAGGATTTGTTAGCATTTCATGCTTGATTAAAACATTGATTTTTGTATGAATGCATTTATGCAAGAGTTGAGAAGTGTTAATTGACAAGAATAATAAATGCTTCAGATACATACAATATTAGTTTCTAATGATAATTTTCTCTGTACGGTAATTTGCATCTTTACTTTTTTGTTGTATTTTATTAGTGCAATCTAAAAACTGTATGTATATTAAAACTAGAAACAGTTTAACACTTACCGACTACTAATTCAAGGGGTTTTATATCAAAGTGGCCATCATTCTCGTTAAAATATCTCACCTAGCTACCCCATCTCCACAGGGACTCATTTCAAACACTCAAATCACTATAAATATCACTAGGTTAAAATTAGGAAGCACATTGACAGAAAACTTAACTGAATCCTAGTCAAAAGATGAACTGTAAAGCACGTGGCTCATATGATGAAAATAAATCACAACTATAAATGCAGAGGCACATTAAAACACATATATAAATATAATATGTTTTTAATAATCTTCTCTTAACACTTTCAACCTTAATTTGTTCTTGTTCTTGATTTGTAGTGATTAAACCAAAAAATCCGAATTACCTATATGTCTAAAACTAATCTATTAGGAAAAAGATCCTTGATTCTGTTAAAAAAAAAAATTCAAGATTCAACAAAGTGATATAAATAGTGATTGAGTGCTTTAAACGAGTCCCCATGGAGATCGGGTAGCTAGGCGAGACATTTTAGCGAGAACAGTGGGCACTTTAAAATAAACCCCTAATTCAAGGCAGACATGGTCCATATCAGTTTCTATTGGCAATTCCGCATTTCAATATCCAATGAAAAAAAGTTCAGAGTTCTGAAATATTTTTTAATTCTCCACTGTTTGTATTTCATTAGAGACTGTAACTACCTCTATATTGCATTGTTAAATTGAGTATTTATGTTCTTATCTGTTCCACAATTTTTAATCTTCTTGTACACAACTTTTCTTCTTTATAGATTTTCTCCCAGAGGAGAGGACAATGGAAAGCAGCAACGCAATCCCAAGAATTCTTTAGAACTCTTCAACGGTATTACAGTAATGCCTACATGGATGCAGAGAAACAAAGTGCCATTAATGTGTAAGTTATATATGGATTTATTGTCTAAATTATTACAGTCAGTTTATTAATTGTAAGCTGATTTTGTTGTGGTAGGTTCTTGGGGCATTTTAAGCCACTAGATGGAAAACCCGAAGTCTGGGAATTGGATACCGACCAGCGTTATAATGCATATCGCTACGGTCAACAATACGCTGATGAGAATGCAAGGTATGGAGCTAATAGATATTTTTCTTAGTCCGCTATCAACCTGCAATAGTTGAGAGAATTATCAACACTCTCTAAACTGCAGTAGACACACTAACTGCAGGCCCAAGATCAGATTCTTCACACTAGGCAGAACACTCGCACACACTGCTGTTTAACTTAAGAGAGAACAGATTACTTATAAAATATTCTTATTGCTGAAATCTGAGTTGATACAAATCTGCATAATGCATTTTATAGTAGTAATAGAATGTTCTGGATAATAACTAGATGCATGAGCCTAGATAGATTCATAGTACTTATATTAAATGAACATACATTAATCTTTCTAATGCATGAACCTATAGAATAGATAATTATCTTCTCAGTACTTCTAGAAACTTCAGGAAGTTTGCACAATATTTCAACACTCCCCCTTTGTGCGAAGTTCAGGAACCAAGCCGAGTTGTTCTCTAATAAACTCAAATTTCGCCTTAGGTAAAGCCTTCGTAAATATATCAGCAAGTTGTTCATTTGTATCAACTTTGATAAGATCAATCTCCTCTTGCAACACCTTCTCCCGTATGAAATGATAATGCACTTCAATGTGCTTAGTCCTCGCGTGAAATACCGGATTTGAGGCTAGTCGAATCGAACTCATATTGTCACAATATAACTCCACTGGTTGCATAGAAGCATGAGAAATATCCTTAATTAATCTTGTTAACCACACACACTCTTGTGCAGCAAGTGTGGCAGCATTATATTCTGCCTCCGTACTTGATAGTGCTATGGTAGCTTGCTTCTTGCTGCACCACGATATCACAGATGACCCAAGGTCAAAACAATAGCCTGAAGTGGATCGTCGTGATGAGGGATCTCCTGCCCAATCTGCGTATGTGAATCCACTAAGTAAAACTTCTGCACTTTGTTTATACATCAACCCGTAGTTCATTGTATTCTTAAGATAGCGAAGTATCCTTTTCACTGCATCCAAATGTGGCTTCCTTGGCTTTTGCATAAACTGACTAACAACTCCAACCGGAAATGATATATCTGGCCTTGTGATTGTCAAATAAATCAAACTTCCAACCAAAGTGCGATATGTTTTTTTCATCCTTGAGCTCCTTTCCAGAATTAGTTCTGAACTTCAGGTTCTGTTCCATTGGTGTAGCTGCTGATCTGCAATTAATCATCTTAAATTTCTTAAGAATCTTTTTAGTATATTGACTTTGAGAGACAAAAATACCTTCCTTGCACCTTGATACCTCCAAACCAAGAAAGTTTTTCAGCTCCCCTAGATTTTTCATCTCAAAACGGATAGCAAGTTCATCCTTTAATCTATTGATTTCTTGCTCATCATTCCCGGTTATTATCATGTCATCGACATATAATAACACAAGTACGTGCACCTTCGAATCCTTCTTTATAAATAGACTCGCATCAGCACTTGAGGAAGAATAACCACAAAATGATAGATATTGAGCAATTTTTCCGAACCAGGCCCGTGGTGCTTGTTTAAGCCCGTAAATAGCTTTCTTGAGACGACATACATAGTCTGGAAATTTCTTTGATTTAAACCCCAAAGGTTGCTCCATATAGATTTCCCTATCAATGTCTCCGTAAAGGAATGCGTTCTTCACATCTAGTTGCCAAAGTTTCCATCCCTTTGAGGCGGCCATGGATAGAATAGCTCGAACAGACGTCATCTTTGCAACTGGACTGAAAGTTTCTTCATAGTCCAGCCCATAACTTTGGGAGAAACCACGAGCCACAAGCCTCGCTTTATAACGATCAACACTTCCATTTGATTTACGCTTGACTTTGTAAACCCACTTACAAGAAACTGGTTTAACTCCTTCAGGTTTAGGAACTAGATCCCATGTCTCGTTCTTATGCATTGCTGATATTTCCTCTTTCATAGCAACTTCCCAATCTGGATTGCCTTTGGCATCTTCATACGATGATGGTTCAGATTCATCAATTGGGCCAGCAAAGAAGCATTCAGTAATCTTATCATATTCAGCTCCAATAGTGTAGTCAGTGTATCTTTCATTCCTCTTCCGTGTTCTTTGTGATCTTCGAGGCTGCTGATCCCTTCCATGAGTTTCATTATTTTGTTCATGAGTTGTTTCACTTTCACTTTCAGAATTATCGTGAGGCACATTTGTAGCTGAAAGAGTTTCTCTGTCATGTGCATCTTCATTCTCATCGTTTGATGGATCTGCAAGCTTTGTTAATATAGGTTGTACATAGTAAGACGATGTTTCATCAAAGACAACATCTCTTGATGTCACAACCTTAAGTGTTTCGGGATCCATGCATCGCCATCCTTTCCTATTAGGATCATAGCCCACAAATACACATTTCTTTGCCTTGGGATCCATTTTGGCACGTAGCTGGTCTGAAATATGAACATAGCATGTAGAACCAAAGATTCTGAAGTATGAAACCGAGGGTTTCTCCTTGTACAGAAGTTCATAGGGAGTTTTCATGTTGATAACTTTTGAAGGCAAGCGGTTTATCACATGACAAGCACACCACATAGCTTCTGCCCACAACTCTTGAGGAAGATTTTTTTCATGTATCCAACTTCTGCTTACCTCTTGTAAATGCCTCAGCTTGCGTTCAGCAACTCCATTTTGCTGCGATGTTCGCGGACATGTAAATTGTCTTCTTATTCCATGTCTCTCACAAAAATCAGCAAACTCGTTTGATGTAAATTCCCCTCCATTATCAGTCCGCAAACACCTGATCCGTCTTCGAAGCTCCCCCTCAATCTTCCTTTTGAATTGCTTGAAGACTGAGAACGTATCAGACTTCTCTTTCATGAAGAACACCCATGAAAACCTCGTATAATCATCGACAATTACAAGCATATACTGAAGGCCAGTATAACTCGCTGCATTACTTGTTAATAAATCAGCATGGATCAGCTGCAAAGTCTTTGTACTTCTTATTGAAGATTTTTTGAATGGAAGACGATGAGCTTTACCATATTGGCATCCTTCACAAACAGCTTCATGAATAGATTTTCCCAAATTAGGCAACCCATTTACAATGTTGTTTGCTGAAATATTTTTCAGCTTCTCGTAGCTCACATGAGCCAAACGACAATGCCACAAAGATGCTTTATCTTGCCGGCTTGTTTTCTCCACGAAAGATTCGTTTGCTGACAACACATAGAGAGAATTAACTCTCTTCCCACTTAATACTGTATTACCGTCAATGCTTTTGACATTCTCCAGAATTTTGAAATCATTTGGACCAAATAAAACATATCGACCAGAATTTGTTAATTGGGAAACAGAAATCAGATTTTTTGTCATACCGGGAACATGGTATACACTGGTCAGATTTACTGGTCCTTGCACTGCCTTAACCTTTACATTTCCCTCCTTCTCAACTGGATGAATGGAGTTGTCTGCCGTCACGATTGCTTTATTTCCGATGTATTCCTTTTGCTGTGAAAGTAAAGAATCATTGCCTGTTAAATGATGAGAGCAACCTGAATCAATTATCCAATCTTTTGAATAATCGATAGTTGCAAAACCTTCTTCTACATTGCCTTTATCAAGAGAAGTTAAGGCTGATTCTTGTATAAAGTTCTTCAAATTTGTCGTCTCAGTTGAAAGACAAGTTCCCCAATCATCAGAATGTTCCTCGTTTTGAGAAACACTTGCGTTTCCTTCTACAAATCTTGATCTGCAGAACTTCTTTATATGTCCAGGTTTACCACACCTGTTACATATAATCTTCTTCCTAGCCTCGTATTGCGAATTGTCAGAATTCCTCTCCTTTTGATTGAAGTTCTTCCCCGGCCAGCTTCTGTGCTCCTCACTGTTGGAACTCCTTTTCCAATCAGCTGCTCTTTTGGGATTATTTGCCTTCCAACTCTTGTTATTATAAGTATGGTGCCTTTGTTTTCTAGCGAACAGCACTTCATCATTTTCTGAAATTGAAGTTTTCGCCATCTGCATTACCAAGGCTTCTTGATTGGTTAGCAGATTCTCCAATTCGATGATGTTAGGCTGATTTGCCCATCCTTGGATCGAAGTCAAGAACGGGGTGTACACTGATTTGCCCATCCTTGGATCGAAGTCAAGAACGGGGTGTACTCTTTCTTTATGCCACGAACAAGATATCTTCACATTCGGGCTTCTTTGATAGGCTCATCTGGATCAAGTTCAGAAATTTCAGCACATAAATTCTTCACTTTCTGAAAATATTGAGCAATCGTCATGTTCCCTTGAGTTGTATTTGCCAACTCATTCTCCAAAAATTGAAGTCTGGCCGTGTTCTTTTTTGTAAAAAGCTTCTCCAATGTTTCCCAAACGTCCTTTGGAGACTCCTTATCTCGAATGTGATCAATTAGATCTTTGTGAATAGAGCCTCGCAATGCAAACAAGGCTTTCCCGCACTTAATCTTCCACTTTCTTCTTGCTTCAGAATTTTCAGGTGTATCCGGGGGCAAATCTGTATCACCTCCATCAACAATATCCCATAGATCTTGTCCTTGGAGATACGCCTTCATGCACATCCTCCAATATTGATAGTTGTTGTTTGTAAGTTTCTCCATGCCGAACTGATTTAATGCGCCACCATTAATATCCATCTGTTCATGAACCAAAAACAGGAACCAGCAGCTGCCTGCACAGATTTTCTGTCTTGAACAAATTTTCTGCCAGCAAGTAGCCTCCACAGATCAGTTGAAAAACACAGCTCTGATACTAAGTTGAGAGAATTATCAACACTCTCTAAACTGCAGTAGACACACTAACTGCATGCCCAAGATCAGATTCTTCACACTAGGCAGAACACTCGCACACACTGCTGTTTAACTTAAGAGAGAACAGATTACTTATAAAATATTCTTATTGCTGAAATCTGAGTTGATACAAATCTGCATAATGCATTTTATAGTAGTAATAGAATGTTCTGGATAATAACTAGATGCATGAGCCTAGATAGATTCATAGTACTTATATTAAATGCAGATACATTAATCTTTCTAATGCATGAACCTATAGAATAGATAATTATCTTCTCAGTACTTCTAGAAACTTCAGGAAGTTTGCACAATATTTCAACAGCAATATGCAAAATTTGTTGCAATTGTGTACTCGTGCTATGAAGCTGATGAATTTCTCCTTACTGTAATTGCTCATGTTCTGCATATATAGGTCATTTATCCACAGATCATTGTCCGAGAATATACTTCATGAAAGCAGTTCCCTGATGTCAAACTCAAATAGCAAGGGTTTATCTAAATCTGCCCTTTCTGACAGATGCCAAGAAGGAAGCAAGGTGTTTGGTGAATCAACAACAGATGTTTCAGCTTGTGAAACTGACTTGAGCTTCTCAAGGTTTGTTTACTTTGACTTTTTATATAAACGTAACTGAAGTTGAGCTGTACAATGTCTTGCTTTCTCCATGAGGAAAAAACATGTTTTCTGAAGTTGTATGAAATGTAACACTAATGGTTTAAGATTTGTTGCATGGGTTGCTGATACTAATATAAAGAGGGTGAGGATGATAAGAAGATGAAAGCCATGGCAGGATGCTAGGAATAGTAATGGTGCTTACCCATGAGGCACTAGCAAACAAGACACTGAGATGGAATTGTATAATTGTTACTAAGAATAATATACATGCTAATTAACATTTATACACTTCAAATCAATTAGTAACAAATATAAGCTGATGAACTATATGATAAATTTCTTTGTATATACTACATTGCGAACCTAATGTAAAGAATAAAAACACAATATCGATTTAGCATAGAGTAGTTTGATGGTGGACAACTTTCAGAAAGAAGGATTTCTGGAATAAAAGAAAATGAAAGGATATTACTTGCCCAAAAAAAAAAAACATAAGTTTGCGTCAACGGCGAAGATTCTCTAGTCCCTAAGGTAATTAAACTGTTAAAGATCCTCTGAACGGCAGTATGGATAAACGGTTTCGATCGCAATAACAATACGAGAACAATCTCAATTTTAGTAAAATCCAAGATCGTAAATAGAAAGCATGAGGTTATAGGAGGAAAACCCTAAATGTGAACAAGTAAGACCTAATAAAGGGTACTAACAAATAAGGAAACAAATTAGCTGTTAGACATCACAATAAATTCATTACAATCTTTAACCGCTTACGAAATTTGAATAGTTAATTCGTGTTTTGAAAGGGAGGATTTGGTGGAATTATTTATATTTCAGTTTTAGTTTAGGAATTATGAGTTGATGTTGCGGTTATAAGTAGGAAGCGACTTGTATGTTTGAAGGCATGAAGACATATGATGAAAGCGCGTGTGCGTAAGAATAAAAACTGATTTTAGTCTGAACGTCTCGTACTATTTCTAGACTATTATAACTATTAAATACATTCATGTTCTCATTATATATCAGTTAGTTGGTTACTATAACATCATTTTTTGTTCCTTGGACAATGGCAAACATGAAACGACTTGACAAGCAGATGTTAAAAGTTGAATTAGAATTTTAAAGGATTAATTTAAAAAAAAATTATAAGGTATAGACAAAAGCCCATTATTCGAACATCTTTGGATGCATTTACCAATGGTTAAATGAAATGCCTTAAAACAGCAACACCAATTTTCGAAGTTTTGGAGCAAAATTTGGATAGTGGTGAAAACAAAGAACAAGGTGCTTATTTGACTGATGGCTCGCCACCTCTAAAAGCATCCAAGGACTCGTTACCGCGATCTAAAAAATTCTTGTTTGAAGGCATAAAATTTAAAGGCCAGAACATTACTTTGAATTCAATAATCTCTTGTCACCAACAGTGAAGGTTTGGTCTGTTGTAGTATGCAATCAAGATGATGTTTTACTTTGGTACCATTTCATGAAAACTCAAAGAACTTCTTGCAACTTCGAAGAATTTAGAGAAATATTGATGGAGAGTCAGGGGTCGCTGATTAAATAAAAAAGGAAAAAGAAGGATTGATGGCACAATTTTTCCTTTGAACCTTGTGGAAAAGGTTGACTAATAATGACACCTTGTATATTGATCCATTATAGAGATTCATAGAGTTTGTTGGCCAGGAGGTTTGCAGGAACATGCCATGTATATTTATGGATGGTTTTGGGTGAGGTCCTCTTTTTTTTTTTGTCAGATATGGTTTTGTAAAGCCAGAGAACTCAATGCAGCATAAGAGAGAAACCTATTCTATCGTGACCACGTTTAGATGAGGAACCTATGAACTAATTTTATACTATTAATAATTAATATCAACGGTAGATATTGAAATTGAAACTAGTGGCAGTTTTGCAACTATGTTAATCGGACTCTTCATTTTACCTTCGAGTACTCACTCTGACATGGGCAATTCTACAAGTGTAAGATTGGGCAATTAAAGATTTTGCAACCTAAAATGTTCACAAGTACAAAAATGTAGCATAAAAATATTAGAATCACATAATTGCAAATTGATCAAAATCTAATCTATGACGAGGAAATTGATTTGGAGAGATTAAAGGTGAATATTGGCGAAATTTTATATTGAAACAATCGAAGGTTAACAAGTGTGATACTGGAACAAGAGCTATTGATAGGGTTTTATATTTGAGTTCTATAGTGGGAGCCAAAATTGCGAAGAATGCAGATTCACAATAATCAACAATATATGAAGAACAAAAGGAAAAATGGCTGATAGTAAGTGATATGATGCAACTGTTTTAGGTGATATTCTTTATAAAATTTATACAAAATGGATATTACCTTATTACCCCTATCTTTCATTTTTGATATCATTTGATCTTTAGACTATCTTGCTGCTTTAGGCATACATGATAACACTCAGCCTGTAACTAGTTCTTCGGTCTTCATGTCTAAATTTGTGCACCGTTGTTAATCCTATATCTTTATCAGCCTGTCGTATGTGAAAAAGAACTATACAAAATTGATATTACATTATTGTTCTCTTCAGTTCAGTTATAATTTAATATTAAGTTGATCTAGATCAACAAGGGAGCTTGTTCGTAGTTTTTCGGACCTTGCTTCTTATTTTTTTTCTCGATTATTAAATCAAAGCATATATCTTTGTACGTGCAAGCACAATTGTTTACATGTAAACAATGTCTAACTCCTTTGTGATTAAATGTTTCTATTCTAGGTATACACAGCAGATGCCGCCCAGGAAGCTTTTCCCTGACGGGCAAAATGACAGATGCCTCCAGTGTGACAGTGGGGATGCCCTTGACTGCTCAAATTTTGTTGACCTAGATTGGCTTTCCTCTTCTGCAAATTCATGTGATGAGTTGTTTGACAGGTAATTTTGTTGGCTTTATGAAGCTATAATTTTTTAGTGTGATATCTTTGTAATTGAATTAAGGTTTCTTTATTTGTGGAAAAAAAACGACTAGTTGGTTTTTATTTGTTTATATATTTTTGTGGTGCGGCGGGGGATTAAAAACTTAAGCCTTCTTGTTTAATTAAGGTTTTTTTTTTTAAGGTGTTCGTTGTGGATTGCAACCCTGTATATATAGGGTCGCGCTCAAATGAGAACCCACACTAGTGTGAGAAATGAGATTTGATCTTGTCCACTCATTTAATACACTATATTCATCTCTCACCATCCATTAAATATTTTAATATTTCACTATTTTCTAATTCAACTACCCATCACCTTCAACCACCGACGACCACCACCACCACCTCCGGCGACCACCAGAAAATTACCACCGACAAACATAAAATCACTGCCGGCAACGAAAAATCACTACCGGAAAACAAAACATTACCACCAGAAAACGAGAAATCGGCGCTAGAAAACTAAAATCACCACCGCAAAACAAAAATTACCACCTCAAAAACAAAAATCACCAAATTTATGCATATTTTAGTATCAATAGCTTATACATGGGTGTTATTAAAATATCCCCCAACTTAAAACAAATTAGGGTCCATAATTAAATTAAGGTTTACATATGTTTTGGGTTTATATGACTGAATTATTTGTTGTAATTGAATTTTGGGGTTGATTAATTGGTTGAGGGAAGCTTTCGGGGGGTGGTGAAACTTTTGTGTAACTGCTAGCTCCTATATGTGTACCCCACCTTTGCGTAACTGTAACTTATATAACTGTAAATGTTAGTCCTTACACGTATGAATGGTTTTTTATTTTGTTTTTGTATTTCATGTTATTAATATATTTTATGTTTTTATTTTGCTATCATATTTTTTTATCCATTTTTTTAATTTTTTTAAGTGCTTTTAAATCATACTATCAATATTAAAATACATCAAAAACGATAATGAACATACCTAAAAGTTAAGAAATATATTTATACAAAAATTGTACATGTTTATCCTTTTTTCATATTAGAAAAAACTTAGGTTCTTTGTTTTATATAATTTTAAGTACTTTATTTAAAATATACTGTAATATTTACAAAGTTTATCAAAATATCTTCTATATTTCAAAAACTTGCGACATATTTCATAGAACAAAACAAAAGCATAAGAAAATATTATAACAAACAATAAAAATTGGAATATATAACAAAGGAATTACAGAACATGCGAGAAAATAAAAAAATTACACAAATAAAAAATCATATTTCAGATAAATAAATAAAATGCAGAACATGTGAGAAAGCTACAAAGTATAAACAAATACAGGACATTTTATTTTTTGTTCTTCAATTTTTAATGTTATGTATTTTATGTAGTGTTACAGGCAAGTACGTGTCCTTTATGCCGTGTGTTTTTAACATTTAAATTATTGTAAGAGTTACTAGTTTACCATATTTGTTGGATCCTCAAGGAGAAGGTCCATGTATATATATCTAGAGAGAGAGAGAGAGAGAGAGAGAGAGTATATGAAGTTAGCTGGTATATCAGTATTTGTAATATATATTTAACTATGTAGCAGATACTTGGCCGGCCCAGTTTGGTGATTAAAATTTGCGTTTACAGTTCAGTTGTTTTAGTGACCCATCTTAAATAATATTTGCTTATCTGCCTTTAGATTTTTCTTCTAGCCTTTTAGGTTTCACTTAAGCCACAAGTAGCAAATTAGACTGTGATGTCGCATCATTGGGTGTCTTGGAGCTACATTTAGTGCAGATCTTCTAATCATCTAAGTGTTTTTTGAAGAACTTATTAGCCATCTTGACTCCATGAATGCAGGTCAGCGCTCACAAGTTCACCAATTGCTATGTTGTCATCGGAAAACATTGCTAGTGAGCCAGTAGCAGGAACAAGTACATCCACGAGTGGATATGGATCCACAATGAAGGTCAGTAGAATCTTAACTATGCGTATATGTATAAATGTTGTAGGGCCATAGTATCAAAGGCTTACACATTATCTAAAGAAAAGCTTCATAGAAAATAGGAAAAGAAAAGAAGAAATGCCTGACCCTTTCTCTTGCCAAGTACTAAGAATTACATGGCTTTTTTGCTATATGGATCCCCAATTTATAAAAACAGTGTTCTATATTTAATGCATGGCTACATTGGTAGGTGATGGAAATGAGTGGCACAGAGGTATCGTATGATGGTCATAACAATATTGATGTTGCAGAGGACTTTTCAGACAGTTTTGCTCGCTGGGTAAACTCCGGAGAGACGCTCTGCCATTGAAATCAGCTAAAAATCACACAGCACTAAGCATTGAAATTGAGCTTGTTCAGAAGTGGCGTCCTCGTGAGCATCACTTAAATTTCAGACGGATGAAAACCAAAACGAATACTTTTATATACCAGCCTTTAGATATGTGATAGTATATAGTCAAATATATATTACCCTCACTAGTGATTTCAGTGTTAATTTGACTTGTGAACCCCTTGCACAAAGACTATAGTATAAAAAAGTAAATGAGTTGCCATTCCTTTTGTAGCTTTCTCTGTTTTGTGACTACTGTTGTAAATATTGTATATCTTTATATAACTTGGAGCTTTGCTGTTAAGTTTATCTGTAATCTATTGATCGCACTGATATCTGTGTCACGTAGTTAATTATCTTCCTACAATCAGAATATGAAATGTCCGAAAACTTAAAAGTTGGCTCGAATTTTCATGTTACACAAAACAGCTACGAAACCATCCTATTAATATGGAATATTGTTATGTCTTCAGCTCGTCTTGTACACAAGTCATGACCCCAATCGACACGAGCTCGTCAAATTTACAGGAATAATTAGATGTGTTGTAGTATTGAACTATTTGTTTTATATATATATGCGCATTGCGGTGGTCTATAAAAATTATATTATTAATTCAATATTAATATTTGTATAGTACTTTGTATAGTACAATAATTTTGTGGCTGTTTATAAGAAGTATATTAATGATTAAAAATTAATATTTGTAGGATAAATTAAATTTTATATTATAAAGATCTTGATGTAATACGAATACCAATATATAAAACTGCAAAATTTGGACTATAATTCATGGTGGAAAAAAGAAAATAAATTTCTACACGTAATTAACAATTTAAAGTACGACGAATCTTAGTTTTATTTGTGTTTTTTTTTTTTTTTTGAAAAATAATCATGTTGTTACATTGTCACTTTATTCTAATTTTTTTGGATTGATTATGCACAAAAATATCTTTAACTTAAATCCGTGAGATAGCGGTGTTTAACTGTCATTGCTTGTAACAACTTTTATTTTTTAATACTGTTCATACAGCCTTCACTTTAAAAAGTTGCTTGAACGGAGCAAACAAATCATGCAACAAAAATTTTTAATTAAGGGGAAAAAAACCAAGTTGGAACAAAAATAATTAGTTTTGTACTAATTTTCTAAATAAAAAAATAATATATAATAACCGGTTTTGCACTAGTTTTGAGAAAACATCAGACTACTTTGATTGCCCGATATCCATACTTTATATCGACACGGCTTTTTTATTAAAAAATGCGGTAAATCGAGATGACATTTTTTGGATATATGATAGGTTTTTCTATCGAAACCATGATCGCGAAGACCCAAACTCCATATCCACACTCATTTATATAAAAAATATTTTTATTGAGTAGGTTTAAAAATATGAAGAGGAATTACTATATTATATAAATAGGGATTTTCTATGGTGTGCTCAAGGGCACACAATAGTCCCTAACTCCAATAAAAATAGTTTCTTTTGATTAGTGGATGAATAATGAATGAGAATGGCCCCCTGCATTCACATCAACTCCACCAATCAGAATAGGCCATTTTTATAGAATTTAGTGATTATTATGTGCCCTTGGGCACACATTAGAAAAACCGATATAAATAATATAAATCATCACTATATTATCTTTTGCATCAAAAAAAATCACTATATTATCTTAAAAATAAAAATATGATACAGTAAGATGTTAAGATTCTGAAAATTAAACTAACCTCAATGAAGTTTAATAGTTGTGATCTTATAGTTATTTATAAGTTCAAAAGATTCAAATATTAAAGACATCAAAAATTAATTTCTTTTAGTATTAATTATAAATAATAATATTTAAAATAAGGATTGATAATAATTTCACAAGCATTTTATTTGGCTATTTTTGCCCTTTATTTTCTTTAATATATAATAGTAGACTTAATTTGATATACTTGTGAGTTAAAAAGGCAATTTGATATTATTATTTTCAATTTTATAATATTGGTGCTTTAATTTTTCAATAATGGAATTTCATAGTTATGATATTTTTAACTGTATCATTCGATAAGTTAGTATGATTCAAAAATGATTTGAATGAGAAAATATAATTATAACAGTTAAAAATATCCATATAATAAATATGACAATCAACAACATAATTAATATTTATATAAAAACAAGTAAATTAGTTTGATATATAATCACGAAAATTTGTCAAATTATTTTTTTTATAAAAATGAACGACAGACTCTTTCTTTAGGAGAAATGACTTTTTTAATAATACAAATTTAATAAAATACTAAATATACTTCTTTTTAGAAAAATAGAAAATTTAAAGATGCGGCTAATCTAAGATCTTTAAAGAAAATTTCAAAGTTAATATAGTAGTATAATGGTTATGACATAAATTTATGACAGGGAGATTAAAGATTCGATTCTTATTGTCAAAGAATATTCATTTATTTTAGTATATGGAATAAGATGACAACACTTTTGAAAAATTTTAATATATAAGAATAAAATTGTAATTTCTCAACTATTAAAATGGTTGTTTTTATCATTTGGTTGAACTTTAATATATAGTGATAGATAAATAATTTGATTAAATTAAATCAAAGTATAAAATCAATTAAATTAGAAAAACCCCGAAACTAGATCAGGTCGCCTCTTCTCATATGTCTGTCACGAGTCGTACTTCTATGGACCAGACAATGGCAGGCCCGACACGGACCGCCCGGTTGGTTAGATCTGCGCTATCTGATTCGGTGCATTGTCACGGACCGTCCGGTTGACTTAGATCTGCGTTATCTGATTCAGTGCATTGTCTAGTACATATAATCTTGGGCTTTTTTAGAAAATACCCGAGCTGTAAAAATTATTTTCAAAAATATGGTGCAACCTCATTTGCAATCTCGTGTGTAATGCCACTAATATGAAAATCAATTGTAAATAAACTGTATTGCAACTTCAGTTACAACTTTCATCGTATTTTTTAAAATAAGTTTAAAAATACAAATATTTTTGCAAATTTCCCCAATAATCTTTCTTTACTCTTTATTTGTTCAATATGCCTGTTAATAATGTAAAAGCTCCTCACATGGGGACTTTAGTCATGCAGAGTATCTCCAATAAACTCTTAAATCACTATTTAAAATATAATATTATATATGGATTCTAGTGAATCAAGATATTGAAAAGGATGACAACTCCGATGCTTCTCTTTATACTTGCTCCTTATTCATATAAATGAGGGGGGAAAGTAAAAAGAATGAAATGTTGAGGTTAAAATTGAAGAGAAATTAATATTATGTTCATAAATAAAAATTAAAAGCTACTAGATGTTTTTTACTCTTAAATTTTTAAAGAGTTTCTAAGAACTTATTGGAGCTATCATTTTTGCCTTGGCTCTTCATATTTAAAGTTAAGAGGTTGTTCAGAGAATTCTTCGGAGATGCTCATGATACCGATGGCGATCGAGACTATATATTTGATGTACGATGAAGCTTGATAGAATAGACAATAAATTGGTATAAAAGATCTGCGTGCATTCACACTAATATAAATGTGTATAAATCTAAATCTGTCCATATATATTTGAGTTGATTTAAACCATCCGATTTGTTTCATCTGGGTACATTGTAACAAACTCTGTTTAAAATTAGTTATCAATTTGGTTAAATTTAGATTGCTTCAACCTGAAAATATTCGTATACACACAAAAAATACTAGATGATATTTTTATCATTGTTAGCTTGAAATCAAATAGGTATCAACCATATGAAATGCCTGTGAAAGTTCTCATGTTTTGAATGTATACAATGATGCCGTGAGTGAAAGAAGATCCGATGAAATATAATAGCAATTGAAACCGAAAATTTCTCAATTTTCTTGAATTTCATGATAGTAGGGTAGGCTGTGGTTTTATTAGGCATGGATGAGCAGAGGGGAGGCAGGGTGAATGGAATTCGACAGATTGTGAAGCTTAAGGAAATTATTCACAAGTGGCATCATCCAACAATTGGTCACAAGGCGGATCATGGTAGCTCTTCTAATCCATCGCCTACCCGAGACATTTCACCAGAAATTAGTAAGAGATTGAGTGGCTGCAATGTGTATGTTGATCTAGATGACGAAAGCAGCCAAAGTCTAGATCCACCGCAAGGCGTTCCAAAAGGGTCCTTGGCTGTTTATGTTGGTCCGGAGCTTCGAAGGTTTATAATTCCTACAAGCTATCTTAGTGATCCCCTGTTTAAGAGGCTTTTGGAGAAGGTTGAGGAAGAATTTGGATTTGATCATAGCGGGGGGCTTACAATTCCCTGTGAGACGGAGACCTTCAAGTATCTTTTAAATTGCATGGAGAATCATCAGAAGGAGCTTGGTGTTCATGACAATGGTGAGTCCGCACATTCACTTGAAATTTTACTTCTTTTTTACTTGTGAATGTTGACCCGTGTGTGAATCTGATCTTGTACTGATTGTTTATTACTCAGCAGCTGATAGTTGAACAGGCAATGAGGATTGAAAAGAGAGCCGCTCAGCCACAACTTATGTTTGGACTAGTGAATATTATTCTGGTGTAGGACTACCAGATCAAATTTATATCTCGAGTAATTGCGAGAAATAGAGAAGAGGAAAGGGAAAATGATGTTGTAGGAGCAACAGGTGAATATGGATATATATGTATGTTTACTGTTGTGATTGTTTTCAGCTAGAACTGCTGATGTCAATGCAATTTTTTTTTTCTGGTTTTGTAAACTACTGGAGCTTTTGATTATAATCTTTAGAATGTTGCAAGGAGAAAGAACGAGGCCAATATGCCAAATACAGGTAACAAGACTGACTAGTTCGAGATTATCATCACCATAATCCAATGACATAACAATAAAGGTTGGCGCAACTCTTAACCAGAATTTTGAATGTAAAATATCATTAAGCGAAAAATGAGACAAAACTACAAAAGAGCCTATGGTATATTTGAAGAAAAAACCTATCAATACAATAGTTTTATTTCTGCATTGCCTCCTTGATTGTCAAAAGTATTTATCAATACGATAGTTCTATTTCTGCATTGCCTCCTTGATTGTCAAAAGTATTTGTGATCCTACAACAGCAATTCACCTCATTACCACTCCGAAATCGAGCACTGATCATCCTTAACATACTCACCCTCAAATCCTTTGCTACACCACAATACTTGCATTCCTGTTTCTTCTGTGGAACTACTTAAACCCTGCGACTAAATTCTTTCTTCTATCCCTACTTCTCAAGATCTTTGCAAGTTATACACCATATAAATCACATTACACCGATGAATCTGGCTGCAAGATTTAGCACAGTTTCCATTCTACTTTTCATTTATCAAAACGATGAATCCGCAGACATCTATTCCTGTGAAAGAGTGCTATGACCTATTATGTGGAGATATGTTTCCTAACCAATTTGGGACCATATTCTGGGGTACTTGAAACAAATTTTACAGAGGCAACAAGGTCTTTGTTCCTGAAACAAGGTATTTAGTTCCATGTGCATAAAAACACAGCCCTGAAAACTTCCGTCCTTGTTCTTAGGTTGGTGAAGTTTGGGAATCCTCGGTTCGAGGAACTAGTCCGGAAGATCACTCTAACACATCACTATTAATCTAACTGTAAATGCCAAGTAATGCTTTGAACATTTCCGCGACAACTAGTATTTATGCAATTGCTGCAAATTTTTTGTGCTATTTAATGGTTGATGGAGCCGGAATCTGTTCCACTCTTTTGTTCTCCCTTAGGAATGCCCTAGTAATTTGTATTTTCCTGTTGGGTCAATAATACTATTACTTAACAAAAGTCAAAAGGAGAGAGAAATTTGAGGAGACTGGGTACCAGGTGATCCTCAGTTCTAGGCTACAAATTTAGGGGCAGTTTGGCTTCACCTAAAAGAAATGACTTATCGCTTAAAGTAAAGAAGAGTATTATTAGTGATAAGTGAACTTGACTTATAAGTTATTAAAAGTGTTTGAATAACTTTTACTTATAAGTCAATTGAGTTTTTGGTAATTTAAATTTATAAATTATAAATAAAATAAAATTATTAAAATAAAAGAAACTATATCAATAAATAAAGTTTATTACAGGCACTTAGTTCAGTTCTAGGCTACAAATTAAATGCTTGCAAAACCTTGTAGGAGATTGCTCCAGTTTTTATTACCTTGTTCGCTTCTCATCACATATCTAAGCAAGCATATGTTCTTAAAACTCAAATGTTGCTACCTTGTAATTTACTTTTAACAATTATACAGTGTGAGACTGTGAGGTGTAAATGTATTTAAATTTTAAACGTATAAGTATGCACACATAGGTCCATAATTCTATATAGCAACCCTGTGACAATCAAGCAAGCCAAAGAGTCAAAAGCTAATTGGATTTGGCCATTTGGGCTAAAATAAGTACTTGAAGAACTGAAGCAAGATTACTTTTGGTTTTGCTTATGTTAAAGTCTACTCTATGCAACACTAGTCTAATATTGCTTCACGGCCTCCCCTTCATCTCATGACATACTTTCAAATAACACTATTTCAAATTTCAATCACAAACATTTATTGCCAGATATTCAGATTCAAGAACATTAAGTTAACTCAAAAACACGAAACAAAATTATGGCTGACAAAAAAAAGAATGTGTAATGTGGATTTGGTGTAGTAACCTATAACTTAAAACAACTCTGAGATACTTAAATAAATGTGTGTACAGTAACTAACAGTGCAGTTAAGAAAAAAGATGAACGTCCAGAAGTAAGAAGTGGTCGAATTCAAGAAGATAAATTCAAAATATAAACCTAAATGTAACATATTTTATCCAGTTGGTTGACAATGGAAACAGAATGTACTTGATTACATGGTAGAGAAAACCTTAATCATCCTTCAATCTCCTGAGAAGCCTGGAAGCCCAGCGACGGACACGACGCTTAAGCGTAAATCCAACAAGTATCCCAGCGACAAAGCAAAATGCACATAACTTGGAGCAGGTCCACACTGAAACAACTTGCCTGTGATTCGATAAACAGTAGTGCGTTTAATAATAGGCATTCATCCAATCATACACAAATTGAAGCAACTATACTATTTTCTCCAATACTAATGTCGTGTTTGGTTAGGATGAATGGACGTTTAGTGAACGAAATGAAATTTGAAGTATGTTTCGAAGAAATTTCATTCCTGCGAACTGCGATTGCTAATTTCTTCTCGAATCTCGTCATAAGAATTTTGCACCGACTCAATCTTTAATTGAAACTTCACTTCCATCCTCCCCATCCAAAAACAACATAGTATGGTAAATTAGAAAAAGAAAAGGAGGAGGTGAACCTGTGAGATCGGTTGAGCAACTGGGCAGAGCGGTCGTAGGAGGAAGATGAAGATGGTGAAGAAGAGATGTTGGCTGCTGCTGTTACAACTTTGCTGCTGCTGCTGCTGCTTCCATATTCACTCTTTCCCATGGCGTCCCCCACTGCTCTCTTCAATCCCTCCATTATTCTTGCTAGGGTTTCAACTTTCACTGATCTTCCGGGTTTTTTTTATCAGAAACACAAACTCTGAATTGGGGATTAAACAAAATTGTTTAAAATTTATTAAAATCTCATTATATTCAGGCAAATTTAAATTATAATATAAAATTTAGTGATATTCAATCATAATTATAAATTATGCTAATTTGATAATATTTCATTAAAATTGTCTAGAATCCATCAAAACCGGATAATATTTAATTGTTGATGAATTTTTTTTAATTTAATAAAATAGTGAATTTTTTGTGGAATTGTTCAATATATTTTAATTTTTTTGAAATCCTACTGAAATCTATTAGATTTTGAAATATTATTATTAAATTCTGAATAATCTATATCAACTATACGACCTTCATCATCTGCAAAAAAATCAGATATAATCCATTAAAATCTATAAATTAAAAATAATCTATTAAAAATTCCAGTTGAATAATTTATTAAAAATAATCTATTAAAATTTTCAGTAAAAAATAATCTATAATTGATTTATTGGAATTGTTTTGAATAAGTCGTAAGGTTGTTTTGTTTGTTTTTTTTTGACAAATATGTCTTATACCCTTACAAATGAGTATTTTTTCCAGGAAAGAACCGGGACGAGAGAAGATAAGTTCGTAACCACTTAATTCAACCGTGCTCAGCAAAGTTTCATTTAAAGAGGAAAATAATTACTAAATCAATGGATTTTTTCAGTAACTAAATAATTTAAAAAAATTGTGCGCTTATTATATGAATAATGAGAATATGAATAATAAAAAGTCTAAGAGGAATGTATTGGATTGAGATTTTGAAGATTTTTTTCATTTATGAAATGTATTAAAATCTAAGAAGGGTGTATTGAATTGGTATTCGATTGTGAAATCCATTCAAAACTTGAGGTATTCAATTGGGATTTCAAATTATGCTACAAAATTTAGTGATATTCAATTGAGATTTTAAATTATGCTTTAAAATTCGATGGTATTCAATTGAGATTGTTTAAAATCCATTAAAATCTAATGCTATTCAAATACTGATTGATTTTTTTGGATTTCATAAAATGATAGATTTTATGGCATATTTCGGTATATTTTAAGTTTTTTGAAATCCTATCAAATTTCATGGGATTTTAAATTATTATGATTAAATCCTATCAACTTTACGACATTTGATCAAAAATCCGCACAAAATCAAAATCAAATACAATTCATTAAAATCTATAAAATAAAAACAATCCATTAAAGGACACTGAAGTTCAGGGTAGGTAAAGGTGAAGAAATAAATTACTCAATTGTACCGACGGACTAGGCAGCAGCAGGCGGAGGAGGATTGGAATTGGAGTGGGTTGAGACTTGAGAATGGCTTTCACAGCTCCTGCTGCTTCCCAGATAATAGCAAAGCTTAATCTCCAACCCCATCCAGAAGGCGGCTTCTTCACCGAGACTTTCAGGGACACATCCATCATTCTCTCCAGATCTCATCTTCCTTGTCAATGTTTGTTTCTTATTTTCTTCTTCTCTCTTCTCTCGCTATTCTTCATTCTTCATTAACATCTCCTTTCCGATTTCACATTTTTGCAGATAAAGTTGATCGTGCTGTGAGTACAAATATATACTTTTTGATGCCATCTGGGAATGTCTCTCACCTCCATCGTATTCCATGTTCGGAAACCTGGAATTTTTACTTGGGAGAACCTCTTACGGTAACGACCTGCTTCTGTTTCAATACACTTTTTCTACATATACAAATTACCTTAACTCACTTCGACTTTAATCATAGAGTTTTTGGACTGTTGAATGAATATCTAGCGGTCATGCTTATAATAAATTTTTAAAACTTTCCAAATGCTTTTCAATCACAAAGCATGGGACCAATCCAGCGTTTAAAAAGTGCTAGACGTGTTAAAAAAATGTTATAATCCTGGCCGTTGGATATTCATCCGACGGTCAGAAAACAACTTGCCATCTAACAGGTCCCTAGCAATTGATTGGATACATCTTAGACTGTATCACATTCACCACTATACCAACAAATAACTGCACTTTATCACACTCCTTGTGTGTATCGTCACCTCTACTGTACTGAATTTAAATTTAGACACAGAGCTGCTCATTGATTTGATTGTCTACCCGGGATCACATGTCGTAGCAAAGATAAATCTGACCTTTAATTTCAGTAGGTTTGCCTGGTATTGCTGGGGAATTGGATTCCAGTGTGGGAAATACAGCTAATATGACTTTCATCAATATAAAAACGTAAACCCTTGCTTGCTTGACTAGATATGACACACTACTCCAAGTTACCACCCAACTCCGCAATCTGATTGTTGGGAAGGTATTTTTGTCCACTCACTAAAACGAGTTGCTCCATTATAAGCATGTCATGTTGTTATTTACCTAGGGCAGAAGGTAAAGACGTTTCTAGTTGGTAACAGTTCCTGAGCCTTGCATTTCATTTTTTCCATGCAATTTTAGTGGCTTGCAATAGATGTTTATGAAAGAACGAAAATCAAAGTTGTTCTTCAAAACCATTTTCTTTCAGGTAGTGGAGATGAATGAGGCAGATAGCAGTGTTAAGTTAACAGAACTTGGATCTGATATAATACAAGAGAATCAAGTACTCCAGTATACAGTGCCGCCAAATGTGTGGTTTGGTGCATTTCCAACCAAGGATTTCAACATCACAACAAACAATACTGTTGAGAAAAATCCACCAAGAGATGCCGAGAAGCACTTTTCTCTTGTTGGATGCACATGTGCTCCAGCCTTTGAGTTTGTTGACTTTGAACTGGCAAAAGGTTCTGATCTCATTTCACAATTTCCTGCTCACAGGGACCTTGTTTCATTACTCACCCTCCCTGGGTAATGCGAGATTGAAGTTGCTCTGAGTTCTATATAAACAGAACTTTATTTTTGTTGTATATCTTATCCCCGTTTAAGAAAAACCTTTGTACAATTATGGAAAAACAAGCAAACTTGAGTGCTATCTAGTACTATTCTTGATCATCCCCTAATATTACTAATTCCTGCGTGTGTGTTCTCCATGCCAAAATGGTGCTTCTAGTGAGGATTTGGAGTTTCTGCAACCGTAATTGCCATTAGAATGCTGTTATCCAAAGTTTTCATTTGTACTTGTAGTTCTGATAATGAAAAGAAATAAAGTGAACAAGGAATTTGTCATGCTTACTTGCAGGTTTGCAATTAAACATATGTGTGAAGCTTATTTTTTCTTATGTTTGCACTGGTTATACAATATTTTTTTCTGATATTCTTGCTTCTTATTTCAATTTAGAATTGAAAAGTAGTATCATTCAGCACTACAGTTTTAACTTCAACGTTTGGAATTATCGTTCATATAAATGTAGTCAGGAACATCCTTTTTTTTTTTTTTTTTTGAGTCAGTAGCAACATTTTTGTAGTGTTATAGTTCTATACTAAGTTGCTCACTGTAATGTTTTGTCCTGATAAGATATTAATTATACCAACTGATTGTCTGTGTAGTTCCATACAACAAGTACTTATATTTGTAAAAAATAAAAAGGACCCCTCAGAAACCAGTATTTATATTGCGTTGATATAATATTTTACAAAACTCAGAGGCGAGAAACTGTTATTTATATTGCCTTAATAATAATTAAAGAAACCAAAGGTGAGAAACCTAATATACAAATTAAAGAAAGCATCAGTCTTGAAACCAACCAGATATACAAATCAAAGAAAGGGATTCAACCTTCTTTAAGTTTGTTGTTGATTCCAACTAAAACTTGATTCGATATTCTGAGTACATTACATTTCCTAAGCCTAAACTACAATAATTATATAATACATTACCCTATTTCCAGACACCCTGCTAGACGGGTTGATGGACACCCTGCTAGAAGGGTTGATCGAAGTCATCGAGTCAATTATCAACCCACCCAAGGGCAGGAACACAGCAGAATCACCAAACGTAAATTAAGTGCGTGCTTCCATACCGTATGTCAAATTTTTCACAGTGAATCTGACCCGCAGCAAGCCTCACAACAAGAGTAACAGCCTAAACATGAGAGGGCAGTGCAGAACTGAGTAAGGATTATTGCACATTGGTCATTGATCCTGGAACAGGTTTGGATGCAGCACATGCAACAGCAGTGACCACACATTATACTACAGCAGTTAGAGGCTGCCTTAATAAACATTTCTGCGGATTCAGGTAATTTATGTTCATCCCTTCCTGGACGTGAGTTTGCTGCAGTCGCAGACACGCTACCAAAACCAATACCAGAGTTGGGGAATACCAATAGCTTTTGCCGATTAACTTCATTAGGTAGCTGTCCCTTCTGCAGCACAAAGCACGTACAAAGTTGGCCAGTCAAGACAACAAGCATACATAATGGTCATCCTAGTAGGCTGTTCTGTACCCAATTAGCTAAATAAACAGTGAATGGGTTTTAATAATGTACTTTGCACAAGCTTACTACTTATAACGCAATCCATGCACGGTTGCTTTATTTAGGTTTTATAATAAATCTTATTGTATTGTATCATATTTATATGTAAATATATGTTCATATAGATAAATATAAGATTTTAAAATGGATGGTGGTCCCAATCAATTGTTGCCAACAAATATTCTCCCCTTATCAAACCATAAAAGAGTTGTCTTAAGCGCATATAGGGTTATTGGACCCTAACATTTCATTAAATAACCGTGAAGACAGTTGGCTGCAACAATCAATTGGACATGGACCTCCTTTTAATTTCACGTATATGTTTTCTTTTATAAATCCCAAAAATACATAAAATCTGTTGAATTTAACATAATTATGTCTTCCTAATGTATCGAATAATATGTACCTTTCAGACTATTATTAAAATAAACAATTTGTTTCTTTTTGTAATGGCAAAAATTTCAACCTAGACCTGTGAGTGTATCACAACCATGTACTAGGTGATAGATGTATATATTATCTCTGTAGTTATTATACACAATAACATGTTATATACACAATAACATGTTACTCTGATACATAATACAACAAGATCCTATCCATACCTTTCTTGTTTCAGCAGACACCGTTTTCGCATGCTTCTCTCCCTCCTCAAGCAATATCATACGGGTATACTCAGAAATGACAGAAGTTTGCTCACTAAGCTCTGCTATCTGGAAGAGCAAGTTAACTACTTAAAAAGTCCGGATGAAACTTTAAGAGAAAATGAGGAAAATTTCAGTGACATTCTGACAACTGACAACAGTTATTTTAAGTGGGGAACCCGGCAAAGTGTATCATACAAAAATGAGTAGGAATTTATCACTGCATTTGGTTTGGTTTCTGTAATTGCTTCCATTGACTGGTTTCTGTAACCAGATCCATATGAAGTGCAACTTCCCTGAATAAGGGGAACTTACACTTGTCTGGGATCGACTTAACCTGACAGTCTACATGGTACACCATATGCATCACTGGAACAGGGAATATAAAAGTTGTAAGAGTGAAGATTTAGACCTTAATCTCGAGATCTTTGCTCTTTGAAAACCATGATTGAGCTGTGTATGATTCAATCTGATGCTTTGCAAGTATCTGTCAATCAGTTTATGGAAGTGATTTTTTGTAAAAAAAAAAAAAAACACTAGAAAAACCAATACATCATTATACAACCGCAAGATGAATCTAAGGTTACAGAAATGAAGTATGCAGAAACATAATTTTAGTGTACGATAAAATAAATTAATAGTTGTTTTACTTGGATACAATTCTGTTGTTAGCTGTCCTTGAAGTTTAGCTTGATTTGGGGAAGTAGTGCACATTTGAAAGGAGAGAACACCAATGAACAACAAGTCATGAAACTAGTGAAGTAGAGGTATCATGGACTCTACTTCTTTAACCCATATAGAAAATTATAAAATGACTTGTTTGAACAGAAGAGAGCCCCTCAACTTATTACCAGAACTTAGGTACCCTTACACTGAACGCCTTACTAGCAAGCCCCGCATAGGGCCTGCATGCGAGGGGCCTAACATTTATAGAAAAATATTTTATATGATTAGAAAAAAAAATATTATTGTCATGTCTATTTATTAAAGAAATATTAAAAATTCTATCATGAAATTTGTCTTTTATTATAAAAAAGCAAGCCATGAAACGTCTGAAATGAAGGAATCATGTAATCATGGTTCTTAAGCCTCATAGGAAACTGCAATGACTCGTCAACCCACAAAATGAGATGACTCGTTAAGCCACAAAATGAAATAACATTTATCTGAACCCTTAAAATGGAGCTGTCATCGACAGGTGGCTATTAATTTTGTGTTTTTATAAATTTATGTGATCACAGCATCATCAAATTGGTGGCGAAACATTTAACAAGCTAGTAAAACTGTAATTGCTTGCAAGGTACAGTAAGGGGATCTCTGTAATCAAATCCATATGATGACCTCAAATAAACAAATCAAACATTGTAATATACAAAATCATGCTGCACTAGTTGGGGAGTGTACCTCATCAACGGGCATTTCCTTTGCCTCTTGTAACTTCACATCAATAGTAAATTTACTCATGTCTGAAAGGATGCCTTCAATTTTGGTGGTATTGGGGAATTTACCACAGTATCTCCCATATATGATCAGTGGACTTTCAGAGAGAAGGTCAGGTACACGAGAAGGATATATCTGCAATGAGTATTGTAAGAATTTGAAATCGATGGGAATTAAAGATGATTCAGTTCATCTTTATAAAAATTATGATTTCAAAAAAAAGGATCTGCTATAATTATTATGCAGGAAATTTGGGTTAACACATCTGTCTGTAGAACAAAAATATGAGGGGCGTATAACTACGTTAAAGATGTCCACTGTAATATAAAAGACGTGTACGAACATGACAGTTTGGAGGACACAAACTTGTTTTCTTGCAGTTGCTATGTATAGTTTTTTGCAGAGTAGCATGGATAGGAAAAAAATGGTACGTTTTCAACAAATTGCTGATATCTGTAATGGAGGTGGAGAGACTCGAAAAAGGACCTGATTACACAAACTCGTTTTCTTGCAGTTGCTAAGTTTCATATGTGTTTACAGTCATCCACGATATATACCTAACATGACATGATCTAGAAAGAAAGCGTGGAAGATTGTGCGTTATCAAATAGATGGGAATAAGGAAACTAAGTGATATATAAAGTAAAACGATATGAAAAGAAAGTTTGACTAAAGCACAAACCTCAAGCTCATCGAGATTGTCCATACTTCCAATTCTTATATTTGCGAGGACAGTCGACAAAGCTTTTCTAAAGAAGTTTTTCATTTGCATTTCGATTGAATCTGGGGAAAAGAAAATATTTGTAAAAAGACCATATTCTGCCAAACAGGAATCACAAGGAGCCACCTTAGATTGTATGTGGCCCAGCATATTAATTCCTCAAATACTCACAAAAGTTTGAAGTACAGCTCTTAAGCACTAACAGTAGCTGGAGAAGCAACCCCTTTCCACCAATATTTTAGTGGGTGAACTAAGAAGCATCTAACATCAGGTAACATTAAGGTTACTGATGATCCTTTAGAGTTTGATTCACTCTACTGAAATACTCACATTGCAAACCATCATATTGTGAAAGAGAAGCATATCCACTCTAACTATATGTTAAACTATTTTACCACAACACGTCTTGTACAAGTAAATGATACTCAAAATATATTTATATTATCAAAAGGAAAGGAATGGTGAATAAGTTCAAATAATAATTTGATGAGTATTTATAGTCTAACTGAAACAGAAATGCCATAGGTATCCTCTTATTTTCCAATTTAATCTAGCTTTACAATGTCATCATATTGAGAAGAGAAAGAAGAGAGAAAGAAAATAATTTAGTGTGTGAACATTGTTAGCTAATCTAGCAATAACTCCTGGTCAATGCCACAATGGAGACTATCTACCATTAGAAGAGATGATAAGGCAAAGGAAAGCTGGCATGGTCCAGGGACTAAAACCAATACATATCTGGTCAATATTTAATCTAGAGCAAAAAATAAATATTGCACCACCTCTGACTTTCGTTGTGGCCATTAAACAAAAGACATATTTACCAAAATTCAACACATAATAAGTGTTCTTCTCATCATCCAATTATAAAAAAGAGGAATAAGTTTGATTTTAGGCTGTTTACCTACTTCATAAGCAGCCTCATGGCGACCTCTCCCGATTTCCGCAAGCATCCGCAGAAAGTAGTGATTGCAGAAGGAACCTACATATTCAGACGTCATTTCAACTTAAAAGATCAAAGGAGATGAATTTCTTATTTGCAGTTGCAATAAAAAAGGAACCTGGATAGCTTTTTTAAAGATACAGTAGTATAAATTATCTCTCGGCATGCTTATTTTAGTATTATAGTAAGTAAAACAGTATTACAAATATTATTATAGTGATGGACAATTTCATACATATCTAAATATCTGTTCTACAAAATAAGGAGTTGTACTATGCTATAGTGTTTGTTGAAGAGTAGAAGATTATGTTGGGGCCTTTCTTGACTTTTAAATCGACTGGTTACTTAACATGGTATCAGAGCTCGGTTTAAAAGGGGTTTTGGTTTGAGTCTCTCCAATCCCATTTGTTTAATTGGGTAATGGTATTTGGTATTTGTATAGGTCTGGTAATGGATGTGAGGTCTTGGGTTTTAAGGTTGTTTATATAATTATATAATACTGTTCTTAATATTTGGGACATGCGTAATGCAGCAGGAAAGCTGGACAAACTACCAAAAGTATTATCAATTATGCCTATACAAGTTTAGATGTATTTCAGACAACCAAAAAACTTTGGTACTGCCTTGATAAATTGGTTTATATATGTAGCATGGGGTGTATGTGTGTGTAACTGTTAGGGCCCCGGGATACAGATCTCATCACAGGTCTGTCTGCTGAGAAATAACCCTGGCTACATTCTTCCATCTTGGAAGAACCTAATTTGCTGCAGATGTTTTAGTAATGAGACTTCTAACTCTTTAAACTAGTTTACTCAGAAATTTCATTGATGACTTCAATTTTATGTTGTAACCTCCTTTATAAAACATGGATGGCTATTAACAAAATAATGGATCACGATAGGTGCTTCCCAAAATTAGGAGCTACCTGATAAGGTAAAGATAAGACCACATAAAGATAAGACTGACAAAAACAACTAAAGTCCTGATACTATACAAAAAAAATTCCTAATCTCCATAACTCTCTACAGCTGGGAATTATTCAAAAACAATTAAAATAAGAAGATGCTCAATTACTCCTTCTCTTTTTCATGCTATATTTCTGCCCATAGAAAGCGTATGTAACAGTAACTAAACTCAAAACTTGACTGATTTGCTGTATTGATAACAAAATGGCCCATTCAGAAGTAGGAGCTATAAGTCGCTATGGTGATGGATGTTCTCACTAGTTATATAGGTCCTTTAACTGCCTCGGTATATTGCACTCTAATTTCATATATTCAAGTACATGCATCATTAGCAAATAATGGAAATAAGATGAGAATGACAACAATAGACAATTGGAATATATATGATGTCTAAAACCGTAGCATAAATTAGTGAATCAGAATTCAAGCCTTTAAAAGACAAATTCCATTATTTTTGGTATAATAAGAATTACGAGCAGAAATGCAATGACAGACCTGGTAAGAATTGCACACGGATGGTAAAAAAGACAAGAATAAAGAAATATTTGTATATAAAACCAATAGAAGGTTTTAAAAAATTTAGTGATAGAACCACGATATATATTTGCCAAACAGGATACCTTTTAAATGTATCTACAAACTTACCAATTCCAAACGTATATATACGAGGGTGTAGTGATCTTGACTTTGTCATATGACTTTCCAAAATGTCACATATGTCTCTTTCATCTTCAACAGCCCCATCAGTGATAAGAATAATGATAGGAAAGGTGCTCTGAGTACTGGAAAACATATCTATAGCCTACGGAGCGGAGAAAAATTCTGTTAGAGCTGAAGAAAACATTGAAAATACTAGCATGTAGAACATGGTTATGTAATTTTATTGTATATTAACCAATAAAATGTTTTATCGACAATGACTCTGAAGTGTTTGTATTTGTCTACATCATGATTTAACAAAATACTGCATGTCATAGCTCCCTTCAAGGCTTTACTGATTGTAAGCTAGGTTGAGAATTTTTTTAGAGATGTCAATATCACTTCATTAATTTTACTATTGCCATTAAGGATTCAGCATTCAGATGCAAGGGTACAGTTCATCTTGGTAATATAAATATTTGAAATTTGACTTATGTAAGATCTTAGAAGTATATGTTGTGTGAGGTGGAAAGAAATGTCCCCCACACCCTTTTCGCCTTCTTATATATATAAGTTAGTTTGATTTGTTCACAAGTAAACATCAAATAATCTATTTTACAACTTTATGTTGTTGATATTGTCGACAACAACGGAAAAAAAGCAATCAAGACTAAGATGAAATCAGAGATGCAAAACAAAAAAAAAATGAATATGCCCAACATCTGAACATAAAGTAAATGAAAATGTAATTGGACCTTATTAAGGGGAAGCGAGAGATTAGTACCACCCCCAGCAACAAAGTTCATCCCAATCCACTCAGTAGCTTTCTCAATGGCTTCCTTAGTCGCCAACTCCAGAGATGATGAGAATAAGTAAGCCTCATCATTAAATGCTATGACATTAAATGAATCTCCAGGGATAAGCTCTGAGAGTGCAGCAAAAATTGCACTTTTTGTATCCTCAAGTGGCTTTCCCCGCATACTTCCACTTATATCGACAACAAATAACACTTCCTTTTTGAACACCTAAATGATCATATAGAGGACCAAGCTATACAATTATAAGTACAATACAAATATCTGGTATACATCAACAATCTTCAAGAAAAGAAGGAACTATAAATATGTATATTTTCATTATATGTACTTTTACATAACTAATTCAGTAAATTGCTTATTTTTATCTATGCTTCAATGATAAAATATGCATGGGCAGATATTATCAAATATTATGAGGCTATTCCAAGGATAGAAGGTCAACATTAAAAGGAGGTATTCAGAAACTTATATCAGCATTACATCAAAAAATCATGCTTCCTATTATGAGCAAGATTTGGAAACTTAACCCTTATGCATGTGACTTTGTAAAGGCCTTAACATTAAATTGCAACTTCTCTTAATGATATAGGCATCTCCTGCTATACAATTGATGTCAACGATGGATGCAACATGAACTGTGGTAGGCTTTGTAATATACTAAGAACACTGTATAATTCTAATTCTGTTGATTGAAGTTTTTGCATAACTCTTGAGATATTTGACAGTACTAGTAATTTAGCCCATAGGCAGATGCTCATCACGACACCTAAAAATTTTATCTGGAAATACTTTATATTCAAATTAAATAGAGCCACTACATACCAACTCTAAACAAGCTGCTTGACTTGCCAAATATTAAACCTAAACTACATTCACTAGCTAAAAACTTAACAAATGGTCTGAATTCCCCTTTTCTTCCCAACTGACCAAAATTTAAAGAGACCATCAAAACATATGCTTTTCCAAAATTCCCTGTATATCTTCAATTAGAAATCTAATGCTGCTTTAAACAAAAAAATACAGTAAAACATATTATCTATAGCATAAAAAGGTTAGAATATTCACTCATTGTGTACAAATTCCATTATCCTCCGTCTCGAAAGCCCAATTAATATTTAAACCAAATTCCCTTCTTCTGAGCAACACATATACAACTTGCTAGACTGCCCCTTATTTAATTTTCATATTTTTTAAATTAAATAAATCAGATCTAGAAATACTAGCTGTCAGATTCCGAGTAGTAATGAACAAGTATTAATAATATTAGTAGTATATGTGGGGCACTTAAGTCATTTACGACTGAGTGACAATGTATTAATAATAGTAGTAGTATATGTGGGGGTACTTACCTCATTTCTGATTGAGTTGTTACAGGACTCAAAGTAGTATAAATAGTCAATTGTATTGTCATTTGAATAGTATGCAATTATATGAAATGGAATGTTTACACCACTTCTTTCTCTCTCTCTCTCTCTCACTAGGGTTTTTTCTCTCTCCTCTACTCTCTGTTCTCCCTCTGCCTAATCTCTAACTTTTCTATCTGAATTCTCTCTTAGTCTATCTCAATCTACCTCTCTTGCTCTATTCTGCTTATCTTCTCTGCTAATATACACAGAAAACACCAAAAATAGCACTAAACAGTTCAGGAATCAACTAATTCTTGACACTTGCTGATCATAAAATCCATTACTTTCAGTCTGAGATGCACGATGTTAACCAAATTTGTGTGCTTTCTTGCAATGAAACAATCCATTTGGTGATGCTTTTCGATGTCTATTTTCCACATTTATACAGAACTATATTATGGATGTGTGTTTTCTCAACTAATAAAAATGCCCTATTGTCTAATTTCTTCTTTATTTTGAGGACACGCCGATCCTCAAACACTGGCCAAAGCTTCTCTATTTTGTCAATCATTAGCTCTGTATTAGGTACTAATGTACATTGATATCAAGTACTGTATTTCACTAAGAAGATTTGGATACCTGTTCCCACAAAAATCAAAGGAGCTTTATGCGTCTGGGAAAAGGTACACAAAATAAGGAATAGAAACAAATATAACTAACAAGTTAACCGACCTTCTTACTAAATTTGCTTCCTGGAAACATATAGAGGCAGAACATATCCCTTTTGTCAATATCAAAAACTGAGGGTGATTGCAATATCACATTGGCAAAAGAATTAGTTGAAACCTGTAAAGATATGGATGGATCAAAGTTTCAGCATTATGTTATGCCTTAGGAATGCCTTTTAATGGTATAAAAAACAGTATAGCAAATGGATAGATAGGAAGTACCCCATAGGTAAAGATAAAATCGCTAGTTGACCATGAAAGAACTTGTGACTCGTAAAAGAAACCCAACTTTCCTCCATCACGTCTTAGTTCCTGAAATATGAAAAGTGTACCACATCAGTATCTTCTAATTAAAGATAATATATGTTACACAAACGTATATCTGAATGAAGCTTCACCACCTTTAGAGGATGACTAATCGTCTTACAAACAACTTCGGTTCCAGGACCAGAGTTAATGTCAAGATGTATCTTCTCTTTTTTGGACATTTTGTTTCCAGCTGGATTGACAAATGAGGGAAAACTAAATGGTACAATTAAATTAAATTGGCCATTCTGATACTGTAATTTGTGTGACCACCTTACTTTAACTGACACGTTGGAACCCCCATCGACCTACAAGATGATGCCTAATGTTATGGTTGTAAATAACTGAGAAGAAAACTAATTACAAACTCATAAATGGTGAAGAAGTATAACAATTTAAAGAATTCACGGTGCAGTACCTGGGGTATTGTAAAGGTAAATATGTGGGGCTTTACAAATCCTCCATTTTCAGGTTTGGCAACTTTTTTTGTGTCCACTTCTTCATTTGTTGAAATCAGTTGTGTAGAATACGATTTACCGGCTGCATCAACTTCAACACTTAGAACTGAACCCTGTTGGACAATATGATCATAAATTGAGAATGAGACAACATTTACTACTCATATACGATGGAAAATACAATTTGCCAACAATTAGTTTGCAGGTTCAAAGGAATAAAAACTCCAAAAGTCTTTGAACCCCTAGGTCATGAATATTGATTATAAATCTTATGTCAAACTCTGTGTGAAACTAAGTAATTATATGAAGTAAAAGGACTGTGCATCACACTATATGAATAATTATAAATCAGAGCAAGCTTCCTATTATCACAATTACATAGTATTAAGCTTACTCAAACCCAGATTAACATGATTACTAAACAACAATTAACAACTCTCGTGCTCTTTGATCATCGAATATTTTCATTTTTTACCCTAGAGTTAATATGGGATATATATCAAAGTAGTTACTGAAGTGAGGGTTATGTATCAATATCTTGATTGTAGTTAATGGGATCTCAATTGCACCATTTTAGTATATAATAATGACTAGCCCGTTAGTCAAAGTCATTTGACTTGACGGATAGCTGATGTGGCTCGTAACCGTTGGACACGTTGGATTGTAACGGCTAGCTGTTGTCATATGTGGTTTATACATTGTATATATGTGATGTATATGTCTACAGATATGTTAGTATATATACTTGGAGTTAGGGTTCTTGTACCAGAATTTAAGCCCCAAAATCATTATGTAACATAACTTCAATTCCTTCTTCTCCTAAGTTGCTAGTATCATGACAAGTCAAGAAGGAGGTTCTTCATCTGCTTCGATGAATCCAAAGCACAAGTACGGTATGTGTGGTAAAATAGCAAGGATAAACAC